>NC_091982.1:52631956-53254193 GCF_044704955.1 Pristiophorus japonicus
GGTGGGAGAGTGTGGGTGGGAGAGTGTGGGTGGGAGAGTGTGGGTGGGAGAGTGTGGGTGGGAGAGTGTGGGTGGGAGAGTGTGGGTGGGAGAGTGTGGGTGGGAGTGTGTGGGTGGGAGAGTGTGGGTGGGAGAGTGTGCGGTGGGAGTGTGTGGGTGGGAGAGTGTGGGTGGGTGAGTGTGGGTGGGAGAGTGTGGGTGGCAGAGTGTGGGAGGGGGTGTGTGGGTGGGAGATTGTGGGTGGGAGTGTGTGGGTGGGAGAGTGTGGGGGGGGTGTGTGGGTGGGGGAGTGTGGGTGGGGGGGTGTGGGAGAGTGTGCAGTGGGAGAGTGTGGGTGGGAGAGTGTGGGTGGGGGTGTGTGGGTGGGAGAGTGTGGGTGGGAGTGTGTGGGTGGGGGTGTGTGGGTGGGAGAGTGTGGGTGGGAGAGTGTGGGTGGGAGAGTGTGGGTGGGAGTGTGTGGGTGGGAGAGTGTGGGTGGGAGTGTGTGGGTGAGAGAGTGTGGGTGGGGGTGTGTGGGTGGGAGAGTGTGGGTGGGGATGTGTGGGTGGGAGAGTGTGGGTGGGAGTGTGTGGGTGGGAGACTGAAGGTGGGAGAGTGTGCGGTGGGAGAGTGTGGGTGGGAGAGTGTGGGTGGATGTGTGTGGGTGGGAGAGTGCGCGGTGGGAGAGTGTTCGGTGGGAGAGTGTGGGTGGGGGTGTGTGGTTGGGAGAGTGTGGATGGGAGAGTGTGGGTGGGGGTGTGTGGGTGGGAGAATGTGGGTGGGAAAGTGTTGGTGGATGTGTGTGGGTGGGAGAGTGTGCGGTGGGAGAGTGTTCGGTGGGAGAGTGTGGGTGGGTGTGTGTGGTTGGGAGAGTGTGGATGGGAGAGTGTGGGTGGGGGTGTGTGCGTGGGAGAGTGTGGGTGGCAGGGTGTGTGGTGGAGCGTGTGGGTGGGAGAGTGTGGGTGGGAGAGTGTGAGTGGGGGTGTGTGGGTGGGAGAGTGTGGGTGTGAGAGTGTGGGTGGGAGAGTGTGGGTGGGGGTGTGTGGGTGGGAGAGTGTGGGCGGAGAGTGTGGGCGGGAGAGTGTGGGTGGGGGAGTATGGGTGGGAGAGTGTGGGTGGGAGAGTTTGTGGTGGGAGATTGTGGGTGGGAGAGTGTGGGTGGGAGAGTGTGCAGTGGGAGAGTGTGGGTGGGAGAGTGTGGGTGGGGGTGTGTGAGTGGGAGAGTGTGGGTGGGAGTGTGTGCGGTGGGAGAGTGTGGGTGGGAGAGTGTGGGTGGGAGTCTGTGCACTGGGAGAGTGTGGGTGGGAGAGTGTGTGTGGAGTGTGTGCGGTGGGAGAGTGTGGGTGGGGGTGTGTGGGTGGGAGAGTGTGGGTGGGAGAGTGTGTGGGTGGTTGAGTGTGGGTGGGTGAGTGTGGGTGGGAGAGTGTATGGTGGGAGAGTGTGGGTGGGGGTGTGTGGGTGGGAGAGTGTGTTTGGGAGAGTGTGGGTCGGAGAGTTGAGGTGGGAGAGTGTTGGTGGGAGAGTGTGGGTGGGAGAGTGTGTTTGGGAGAGTGTGGGTCGGAGAGTTGAGGTGGGAGAGTGTTGGTGGGAGAGTGTGTGGTGGGAGAGTGTGGGTGGGACAGTGTGGGTGGGAGAGTGTGGGTGGGAGAGTGTGGGTGGGACAGTGTGGGTGGGAGAGTGTGGGTGGGAGAGTGTGTGGGTGGTTGAATGTGGGTGGGTGAGTGTGGGTGGGAGAGTGTATGGTGGGAGAGTGTGGGTGGGGGTGTGTGGGTGGGAGAGTGTGTTTGGGAGAGTGTGGGTCGGAGAGTTGAGGTGGGAGAGTGTGGGTGGGAGAGTTTGTGGGTGGGAGAGTGTGCGGTGGGACAGTGTGGGTGGGAGTGTGTGCATTGGGAGAGTGTGGGTGGGAGATGTGTGGGTGGGTGAGTGTGGGTGGGAAAGTGTGCAGTGGGAGAGTGTGGGTGGGAGAGTGTGGGTGAGGGTGTGTGTGTGGGAGAGTGTGGGTGGGGGTGTGTGGGTGGGAGTGTATGGGTGGGAGAGTGTGGGTGGGAGTGTGTGCATTGGGAGAGTGTGGGTGGGAGCGTGTGGGTGGGAGAGTGTGAGTGGGGGTGTGTGGGTGGGAGATTGTGGGTGGGAGAGTGTGCGGTGGGACAGTGTGGGTGGGAGTGTGTGCATTGGGAGAGTGTGGGTGGGAGCGTGTGGGTGGGAGAGTGTGAGTGGGGGTGTGTGGGTGGGAGAGTGTGGGTGGGAGAATGTGGGTGGGAGAGTGTATGGTGGGAGAGTGTGGGTGGGGGTGTGTGGGTGGGAGAGTGTGTGGTGGGAGAATGTGGGTGGGAGAGTGTGGGTGGGAGAATGTGGGTAGGAGTATGTGCGCTGGGAGAGTGCGGGTGGGAGAGTGTGTGGTGGGAGAGTGTGGGTGGGAGAGTGTGGATGGGAGAGTGTGGATGGGAGAGTGTGTGTGGGAGAGTGTGGGTGGGAGAGTGTGTGGGTGGGTAAGTGTGGGTTTGTGAGTGTGGGTGGGTGAGTGTGCGGTGGGAGAGTGTGGGTGTGAGAGTGTGTGGGTGGGGGTGTGTGGGTGGGTGAGTGTGCGGTGGGAGAGTGTGCGGTGGGAGAGTATGAGTGGAAGAGTGTGCGGTGGGAGAGTGTGCGGAGGGAGAGTGTGGGTGGGAGAATGTGGGTGGGAGAGTGCGGGTGGGAGAGTGCGGGTGGGAGAGTGTGCGGTGGGTGAGTGTGCGGTGGGAGAGTGTGCGGTGGGAGTGTGTGGGTGGGAGAGTTTGGTTGAGAGAGTGTGGGTGGGAGAGTATGCGGTGGGAGAGTGTGCGGTGGGAGAGTGTGGGTGGGAGAGTGTGGGTGGCGGTGTGTGGTTGGGAGAGTGTGGATGGGAGAGTGTGGGTGGGGGTGTGTGGGTGGGAGAGTGTGGGTGGGAGAGTGTGGTTGAGAGAGTGTGGGTGGGAGAGTGTGCGGTGGGAGAGTGTGGGTCGGAGAGTTTGGTTGAGAGAGTGTGGGTGGGAGAGTATGCGGTGGGAGAGTGTGCGGTGGGAGAGTGTGGGTGGGAGAGTGTGGGTGGATGTGTGTGGGTGGGAGAGTGTGCGGTGGGAGAGTGTTCGGTGGGAGAGTGTGGGTGGGGGTGTGTGGTTGGGAGAGTGCGGATGGGAGAGTGTGGGTGGGGGTGTGTGCGTGAGAGAGTGTGGGTGGCAGGGTGTGTGGGTGGGAGAGTGTGTTTGGGAGAGTGTGGGTCGGAGAGTTGAGGTGGGAGAGTGTGGGTGGGAGAGTGTGGGTGGGACAGTGTGGGTGGGAGAGTGTGGGTGGGAGTGTGTGGGTGGGAGAGTGTGGGTGGTGGTGTGTGTGTGGGAGAGTGTGGGTGGGGGTGTGTGGGTGGGAGAGTATGGGTGGGAGAGTGTGGGTGGGAGAGTTTGTGGTGGGAGATTATGGGTGGGAGAGTGTGGGTGGGAGAGTGTGCGGTGGGAGAGTGTGGGTGGGAGAGTGTGGGTGGATGTGTGTGGGTGGGAGAGTGTGCGGTGGGAGAGTGTTCGGTGGGAGAGTGTGGGTGGGTGTGTGTGGTTGGGAGAGTGTGGATGGGAGAGTGTGGGTGGGGGTGTGTGCGTGGGAGAGTGTGGGTGGCAGGGTGTGTGGTGGGAGCGTGTGGGTGGGAGAGTGTGGGTGGGAGAGTGTGAGTGGGGGTGTGTGGGTGGGAGAGTGTGGGTGTGAGAGTGTGGGTGGGAGAGTGTGGGTGGGGGTGTGTGGGTGGGAGAGTGTGGGCGGGAGAGTGTGGGCGGGAGAGTGTGGGTGGGGGAGTATGGGTGGGAGAGTGTGGGTGGGAGAGTTTGTGGTGGGAGATTGTGGGTGGGAGAGTGTGGGTGGGAGAGTGTGCAGTGGGAGAGTGTGGGTGGGAGAGTGTGGGTGGGGGTGTGTGAGTGGGAGAGTGTGGGTGGGAGTGTGTGCGGTGGGAGAGTGTGGGTGGGAGAGTGTGGGTGGGAGTCTGTGCACTGGGAGAGTGTGGGTGGGAGAGTGTGTGTGGAGTGTGTGCGGTGGGAGAGTGTGGGTGGGGGTGTGTGGGTGGGAGAGTGTGGGTGGGAGAGTGTGTGGGTGGTTGAGTGTGGGTGGGTGAGTGTGGGTGGGAGAGTGTATGGTGGGAGAGTGTGGGTGGGGGTGTGTGGGTGGGAGAGTGTGTTTGGGAGAGTGTGGGTCGGAGAGTTGAGGTGGGAGAGTGTTGGTGGGAGAGTGTGGGTGGGAGAGTGTGTTTGGGAGAGTGTGGGTCGGAGAGTTGAGGTGGGAGAGTGTTGGTGGGAGAGTGTGTGGTGGGAGAGTGTGGGTGGGACAGTGTGGGTGGGAGAGTGTGGGTGGGAGAGTGTGTGGGTGGGTGAGTGTGGGTGGGAGAGTGTGGGTGGGAGAGTGTGTGGGTGGTTGAATGTGGGTTGGTGAGTGTGGGTGGGAGAGTGTATGGTGGGAGAGTGTGGGTGGGGGTGTGTGGGTGGGAGAGTGTGTTTGGGAGAGTGTGGGTCGGAGAGTTGAGGTGGGAGAGTGTTGGTGGGAGAGTGTGTGGTGGGAGAGTGTGGGTGGGACAGTGTGGGTGGGAGAGTGTGGGTGGGAGAGTGTGTGGGTGGGTGAGTGTGGGTGGGAAAGTGTGCAGTGGGAGAGTGTGGGTGGGAGAGTGTGGGTGAGGGTGTGTGTGTGGGAGAGTGTGGGTGGGGGTGTGTGGGTGGGAGAGTATGGGTGGGAGAGTGTGGGTGGGAGAGTTTGTGGGTGGGAGAGTGTGCGGTGGGACAGTGTGGGTGGGAGTGTGTGCATTGGGAGAGTGTGGGTGGGAGATGTGTGGGTGGGTGAGTGTGGGTGGGAAAGTGTGCAGTGGGAGAGTGTGGGTGGGAGAGTGTGGGTGAGGGTGTGTGTGTGGGAGAGTGTGGGTGGGGGTGTGTGGGTGGGAGAGTATGGGTGGGAGAGTGTGGGTGGGAGTGTGTGCATTGGGAGAGTGTGGGTGGGAGCGTGTGGGTGGGAGAGTGTGAGTGGGGGTGTGTGGGTGGGAGATTGTGGGTGGGAGAGTGTGCGGTGGGACAGTGTGGGTGGGAGTGTGTGCATTGGGAGAGTGTGGGTGGGAGCGTGTGGGTGGGAGAGTGTGAGTGGGGGTGTGTGGGTGGGAGAGTGTGGGTGGGAGAATGTGGGTGGGAGAGTGTATGGTGGGAGAGTGTGGGTGGGGGTGTGTGGGTGGGAGAGTGTGTGGTGGGAGAGTGTGGGTGGGAGAGTGTGGGTGGGAGAATGTGGGTAGGAGTATGTGCGCTGGGAGAGTGCGGGTGGGAGAGTGTGTGGTGGGAGAGTGTGGGTGGGAGAGTGTGGATGGGAGAGTGTGGATGGGAGAGTGTGTGTGGGAGAGTGTGGGTGGGAGAGTGTGTGGGTGGGTAAGTGTGGGTTTGTGAGTGTGGGTGGGTGAGTGTGCGGTGGGAGAGTGTGGGTGTGAGAGTGTGTGGGTGGGGGTGTGTGGGTGGGTGAGTGTGCGGTGGGAGAGTGTGCGGTGGGAGAGTATGAGTGGAAGAGTGTGCGGTGGGAGAGTGTGCGGAGGGAGAGTGTGGGTGGGAGAATGTGGGTGGGAGAGTGTGGGTGGGAGAGTGCGGGTGGGAGAGTGTGCGGTGGGTGAGTGTGCGGTGGGAGAGTGTGCGGTGGGAGTGTGTGGGTGGGAGAGTTTGGTTGAGAGAGTGTGGGTGGGAGAGTATGCGGTGGGAGAGTGTGCGGTGGGAGAGTGTGGGTGGGAGAGTGTGGGTGGATGTGTGTGGGTGGGAGAGTGTGCGGTGGGAGAGTGTTCGGTGGGAGAGTGTGGGTGGGGGTGTGTGGTTGGGAGAGTGTGGATGGGAGAGTGTGGGTGGGGGTGTGTGGGTGGGAGAGTGTGGGTGGGAGAGTGTGGTTGAGAGAGTGTGGGTGGGAGAGTGTGCGGTGGGAGAGTGTGGGTCGGAGAGTTTGGTTGAGAGAGTGTGGGTGGGAGAGTATGCGGTGGGAGAGTGTGCGGTGGGAGAGTGTGGGTGGGAGAGTGTGGGTGGATGTGTGTGGGTGGGAGAGTGTGCGGTGGGAGAGTGTTCGGTGGGAGAGTGTGGGTGGGGGTGTGTGGTTGGGAGAGTGCGGATGGGAGAGTGTGGGTGGGGGTGTGTGCGTGAGAGAGTGTGGGTGGCAGGGTGTGTGGGTGGGAGAGTGTGTTTGGGAGAGTGTGGGTCGGAGAGTTGAGGTGGGAGAGTGTGGGTGGGAGAGTGTGGGTGGGACAGTGTGGGTGGGAGAGTGTGGGTGGGAGTGTGTGGGTGGGAGAGTGTGGGTGGTGGTGTGTGTGTGGGAGAGTGTGGGTGGGGGTGTGTGGGTGGGAGAGTATGGGTGGGAGAGTGTGGGTGGGAGAGTTTGTGGTGGGAGATTATGGGTGGGAGAGTGTGGGTGGGAGAGTGTGCGGTGGGAGAGTGTGGGTGGGACAGTGTGGGTGGGAGTGTGTGCATTGGGAGAGTGTGTGTGGGAGCGTGTGGGTGGGAGAGTGTGGGTGGGAGAGTGTGAGTGGGGGTGTGTGGGTGGGAGAGTGTGGGTGTGAGAGTGTGGGTGGGAGAGTGTGGATGGGGGTGTGTGGGTGGGCGAGTGTGGGTGGGAGAGTGTGGGTGGGAGAGTGTGGTTGAGAGAGTGTGGGTGGGAGAGTGTGGGTGGGAGAAAGTTGGTTGGAGAGTTGAGGTGGGAGAGTGTGGGTGGGAGAGTGTGTGGTGGGAGAGTGTGGATGGGAGAGTGTGGGTGGGAGAGTGTGGGTGGGAGTGTGTGCGCTGGGAGAGTGCGGGTGGGAGAGTGTGCGGTGGGAGAGTGTGGGTGGGAGAGTGTGGATGGGAGAGTGTGGATGGGAGAGTGTGGGTGGGGATGTGTGTGTGTGAGAGTGTGGGTGGGGGTGTGTGGGTGGGTGAGTGTGCGGTGGGAGAGTGTGGGTGGGAGAGTATGGGTGGAAGAGTGTGCGGTGGGAGAGTGTGCGGTGGGAGAGTGTGGGTGGGAGAATGTGGGTGGGAGAGTGTGGGTGGGAGAGTGCGGGTGGGAGAGTGTGCGGTGGGTGAGTGTGCGGTGGGAGAGTGTGGGTGGGAGAGTGTGGTTGAGAGAGTGTGGGTGGGAGAGTGTGCGGTGGGAGAGTGTGGGTGGGAGAGTTTGGTTGAGAGAGTGTGAGTGGGAGAGTATGCGATGGGAGAGTGTGCGGTGGGAGAGAGTGGGTGGGAGTGTGTGGGTGGGGGTGTGTGGTTTTGAGAGTGTGGATGGGAGAGTGTTGGTGGGGTTGTGTGGGTGGGAGAGTGTGGGTGGGAGAGTGTGGGTGTGAGAGTGTGTGTGGGAGAGTGTGGATGGGGGTGTGTGGGTGGGAGAGTGTGGGTGGGAGAGTGTGGGTGGGAGAGTGTGTGGTGGGAGAGTGTGGGTGGGAGAGTGTGGGTGGGAGTGTGTGCGCTGGGAGAGTGCGGGTGGGAGAGTGTGCGGTGGGAGAGTGTGGGTGGGGGTGTGTGGGTGGGTGAGTGTGCGGTGGGAGAGTGTGGGTGGGAGAGTATGGGTGGAAGAGTGTGCGGTGGGAGAGTGTGCGGTGGGAGAGTGTGGGTGGGAGAATGTGGGTGGGAGAGTGTGGGTGGGAGAGTGCGGGTGGGAGAGTGTGGGTGGGAGAGTGTACGGTGGGTGAGTGTGTATTGGGAGAGTGTGGTTGGGAGATTGTGGGTGGGAGAGTGTGGGTGGGAGAGTGTGGGTGGGAGATTGTGGGTGGGAGAGTGTGTGTTGGGAGAGTGTGGGTGGGTGTGTGTGCGGTGGGAGAGTGTGAGGTGGGAGAGTGTGGTTTGGAGAGTGTGCGGTGGGAGAGTGTGGGTGGGAGAGTGTGTGGTGAGAGAGTGTGGGTGGGAGAGTGTGTGTGGGTGAGTGTGCGGTGGGAGAGTGTGGGTGGGAGAGTGTGCAGTGGGAGAGTGTGGGTAGGAGAGTGTGGGTGGGAGATTGTGGGTGGGACAGTGTGTGTTGGGAGAGTGTGGGTGGGAGAGTGTGGTTGGGAGAGTGTGGGTGGG
This sequence comes from Pristiophorus japonicus, assembly GCF_044704955.1. NCBI lineage: Eukaryota > Metazoa > Chordata > Chondrichthyes > Pristiophoridae > Pristiophorus > Pristiophorus japonicus. Next base: position 52,639,951 of record NC_091982.1, read on the forward strand.
AGAATGTGGGTGGGAGAGTGTGGGTGGGGGTGTGTGGGTGGGAGAGTTTGGATGGGAGAGTGTGTTGTGGGAGAGTGTGGGTGGGAGAGTGTGGGTGGGGGTGTGTGAGTGGGAGAGTGTGGGTGGGAGTGTGTGCGGTGGGAGAGTGTGGGTGGGAGAGTGTGGGTGGGAGTGTGTGCACTGGGCGAGTGTGGGTGGGAGAGTGTGTGGGTGGTTGAGTGTGGGTAGGTGAGTGTGGATGGGAGAGTGTGGGTGGGAGAGTGTGAGTGGTGGTGTGTGTGTGGGAGAGTGTGGGTGGGAGAGTGTGGGTGGGAGAATATGGGTGGGAGAGTGTATGGTGGGAGTGTGTGGGTGGAGGTGTGTGGGTGGCAGAGTATGGGTGGGAGACTGTGGGTCGGAGAGTTGAGGTGGGAGAGTGTGGGTGGGAGAGTGTGTGGTGGGAGAGTGTGGGTGGGAGAGTGTGGGTGGGAGAGTGTGGGTGGGAGTGTCTGCGCTTGGGAGAGTGCGGGTGGGAGAGTGTGCGGTGGGAGAGTGTGGGTGGGAGAGTGTGGGTGGGAGAGTGTGGTTGGTAGAGTGTGGGTGGGGGTGTGTGTGGGAGAGTGTGGGTGGGAGAGTGTGTGGGTGGGTGAGTGTGGGTGTGTGAGTGTGGGTGGGTGAGTGTGCGGTGGGAGAGTGTGGGTGGGAGAGTGTGTGGGTGGGGGTGTGTGGGTGGGAGATCGTGTGGTGTGAGAGTGTGGTTGGGAGAGTGTGGGTGGGAGAGTGTGGGTGGGAGAGTGTGTGTTGGGAGAGTGTGGGTGGGTGATTGTGGGTGGGAGATTGCGGGTGGGAGAGTTTGGGTGGGAGATTGTGGTTGGGAGAGTGTGTGTTGGGAGAGTGTGGGTGGGAGAGTGTGCGGTGGGAGAGTGTGGGTGGGAGAGTGTATGGTGGGAGAGTGTGGGTGGGGGTGTGTGGGTGGGAGAGTGTGTTTGGGAAAGTGTGGGTCGGAGAGTTGAGGTGGGAGAGTGTGGGTGTGAGAGTGTGGGTGGGACAGTGTGGGTGGGAGAGTGTGGGTGGGAGTGTGTTCGCTGGGAGAGTGCGGGTGGGAGAGTGTGCGGTGGCAGAGTGTTGGTGGGAGAGTGTGCGGTGGGAGAGTGTGGGTGAGGGTGTGTGGGTGGGAGAGTGTGGGTGGGAGAGTGTGTGGGTGGGTGAGTGTGGGTGGGAAAGTGTGCAGTGGGAGAGTGTGGGTGGGAGAGTGTGGGTGGGAGTGTGTGTGTGGGAGAGTGTGGGTGGGGTGTGTGGGTGTGAGAGTATGGGTGGGAGAGTGTGGGTGGGAGAGTTTGTGGTGGGAGATTGTGGGTGGGAGAGTGTGGGTGGGAGAGTGTGCGGTGGGAGAGTGTGGGTGGGAGAGTGTAGGTGGGAGTGTGTGCATTGGGAGAGTGTGGGTGGGAGCGTGTGGGTGAGAGAGTGTGGGTGGGAGAGTGTGAGTGGGGGTGTGTGGGTGGGAGAGTGTGGGTGTGAGAGTGTGGGTGGGCGAGTGTGGATGGGGGTGTGTGGGTGGGAGAGTGTGGGTGGGAGAGTGTGGGTGGGAGAGTGTGTTGTGGGAGAGTGTGGGTGGGACAGTGTGGGTGGGAGAGTATGGGTAGGAGAGTTTGTGGTGGGATATTGTGGGTGGGGGTGTGTGGGTGGGAGAGTGTGGGTGGGAGAAAGTGGGTTGGAGAGTTGAGGTGGGAGAGTGTGGGTGGGAGAGTGTGTGGTGGGAGAGTGTGGGTGGGAGAGTGTGGGTGGGAGAGTGTGGGTGGGAGTGTGTGCGCTGGGAGAGTGCGGGTGGGAGAGTGTGCAGTTGGAGAGTGTGGGTGGGAGAGTGTGGATGGGAGAGTGTGGATGGGAGAGTGTGGGTGGGGATGTGTGTGTGGGAGAGTGTGGGTGGGGGTGTGTGGGTGGGTGAGTGTGCGGTGGGAGAGTGTGGGTGGGAGTGTGTGCGCTGGGAGAGTGCGGGTGGGAGAGTGTGCAGTTGGAGAGTGTGGGTGGGAGAATGTGGATGGGAGAGTGTGGATGGGAGAGTGTGGGTGGGGATGTGTGTGTGTGAGAGTGTGCGATGGGAGAGTGTGTGTTGGGAGAGTGTGGGTCGGAGAGTTGAGGTGGGAGAGTGTGGGTGGGAGAGCGTGTGGTGGGAGAGTGTGGGTGGGACAGTGTGTGTGGGAGAGTGTGGGTGGGAGTGTCTGCGCTTGGGAGAGTGCGGGTGGGAGAGTGTGCGGTGGGAGAGTGTGGGTGGGAGAGTGTGGATGGGAGAGTGTGGTTGGGAGAGTGTGGGTGGGGGTGTGTGTGGGAGGGTGTGGGTGGGAGAGTGTGTGGGTGGGTGAGTGTGGGTGTGTGAGTGTGGGTGGGTGAGTGTGAGGTGGGAGAGTGTGGGTGGGAGAGTGTGTGGGTGGGGGTGTGTGGGTGGGTGAGTGTGCGGTGGGAGAGTGTGGGTGGGAGAGTGTGGGTGGAAGAGTGTGCGGTGGGAGAGTGTGCGGTGGGAGAGTGTGGGTGGGAGAATGTGGGTGGGAGAGTGTGGGTGGAAGAGTGCGGGTGGGAGCATGTGGGTGGGAGAGTGTACGGTGGGTGAGTGTGCAGTGGGAGAGTGTGGGTGTGTGTGTGTGCGGTGGGTGATCGTGTGGTGTGAGAGTGTGGTTGGGAGAGTGTGGGTGGGAGAGTGTGGGTGGGAGAGTGTGTGTTGGGAGAGTGTGGGTGGGTGATTGTGGGTGGGAGATTGCGAGTGGGAGAGTGTGGGTGGGAGATTGTGGTTGGGAGAGTGTGTGTTGGGAGAGTGTGGGTGGGAGAGTGTGCGGTGGGAGAGTGTGGGTGGGAGAGTGTATGGTGGGAGAGTGTGGGTGGGGGTGTGTGGGTGGGAGAGTGTGTTTGGGAAAGTGTGGGTCGGAGAGTTGAGGTGGGAGAGTGTGGGTGTGAGAGTGTGGGTGGGACAGTGTGGGTGGGAGAGTGTGGGTGGGAGTGTGTTCGCTGGGAGAGTGCGGGTGGGAGAGTGTCCGGTGGCAGAGTGTTGGTGGGAGAGTGTGCGGTGGGAGAGTGTGGGTGAGGGTGTGTGGGTGGGAGAGTGTGGGTGGGAGAGTGTGTGGGTGGGTGAGTGTGGGTGGGAAAGTGTGCAGTGGGAGAGTGTGGGTGGGAGAGTGTGGGTGGGAGTGTGTGTGTGGGAGAGTGTGGGTGGGGGTGTGTGGGTGTGAGAGTGTGGGTGGGAGAGTGTGGGTGGGAGAGTTTGTGGTGGGAGATTGTGGGTGGGAGAGTGTGGGTGGGAGAGTGTGCGGTGGGAGAGTGTGGGTGGGAGAGTGTAGGTGGGAGTGTGTGCATTGGGAGAGTGTGGGTGGGAGCGTGTGGGTGGGAGAGTGTGGGTGGGAGAGTGTGAGTGGGGGTGTGTGGGTGGGAGAGTGTGGGTGTGAGAGTGTGGGTGGGCGAGTGTGGGTGGGAGAGTGTGGGTGGGAGAGTGTGGGTGGGAGAGTGTGTTGTGGGAGAGTGTGGGTGGGACAGTGTGGGTGGGAGAATATGGGTAGGAGAGTTTGTGGTGGGATATTGTGGGTGGGGGTGTGTGGGTGGGAGAGTGTGGGTGGGAGAAAGTGGGTTGGAGAGTTGAGGTGGGAGAGTGTGGGTGGGAGAGTGTGTGGTGGGAGAGTGTGGGTGGGAGAGTGTGGGTGGGAGAGTGTGGGTGGGAGTGTGTGCGCTGGGAGAGTGCGGGTGGGAGAGTGTGCAGTTGGAGAGTGTGGGTGGGAGAGTGTGGATGGGAGAGTGTGGATGGGAGAGTGTGGGTGGGGATGTGTGTGTGGGAGAGTGTGGGTGGGGGTGTGTGGGTGGGTGAGTGTGCGGTGGGAGAGTGTGGGTGGGAGTGTGTGCGCTGGGAGAGTGCGGGTGGGAGAGTGTGCAGTTGGAGAGTGTGGGTGGGAGAGTGTGGATGGGAGAGTGTGGATGGGAGAGTGTGGGTGGGGATGTGTGTGTGTGAGAGTGTGCGATGGGAGAGTGTGTGTTGGGAGAGTGTGGGTCGGAGAGTGTGTGGTGGGAGAGTGTGGGTGGGAGAGTGTGTGTGGGAGAGTGTGGGTGGGAGAGTGTGCGGTGGGAGAGTGTGGGTGGGAGAGTGTGCGGTGGGAGAGTGTGGGTCGGGGTGTGTGGGTGGGAGAGTGTGGGTGGGAGAGTGTGTGGGTGGGTGAGTGTGGGTGAGAAAGTGTGCAGTGGGAGAGTGTGGGTGGGGGTGTGTGTGTGGGAGAGTGTGGGTGGGGATGTGTGGGTGGGAGAGTATGGGTGGGAGAGTGTGGGTGGGAGAGTTTGTGGTGGGAGATTGTGGGTGGGAGAGTGTGGGTGGGAGAGTGTGCGGTGGGAGAGTGTGGGTGTGAGAGTGTGGGTGGGCGAGTGTGGGTGGGCGAGTGTGGATGGGGGTGTGTGGGTGGGAGAGTGTGGGTGGGAGAGTGTGGGTGGGAGTGTGTGTGTGGGAGAGTGTGGGTGGGGGTGTGTGGGTGGGAGAGTGTGGGTGGGAGAGTGTGTGGTGGGAGAGTGTGGGTGGGAGAGTGTGTTTGGGAGAGTGTGGGTCGGAGAGTTGAGGTGGGAGAGTGTGGGTGGGAGAGTGTGTGGTGGGAGAGTGTGGGTGGGACAGTGTGTGTGGGAGAGTGTGGGTGGGAGAGTGTGTGTGGGAGAGTGTGGATGGGAGAGTGTGGGTGGGGATGTGTGTGTGGGAGAGTGTGGGTGGGGGTGTGTGGGTGGGTGAGTGTGCGGTGGGAGAGTGTGGGTGGGAGTGTGTGCGCTGGGAGAGTGCGGGTGGGAGAGTGTGCAGTTGGAGAGTGTGGGTGGGAGAGTGTGGATGGGAGAGTGTGGATGGGAGAGTGTGGGTGGGGATGTGTGTGTGTGAGAGTGTGGGTGGGGGTGTGTGGGTGGGTGAGTGTGCGGTGGGAGAGTGTGGGTGGGAGAGTATGGGTGGAAGAGTGTGCGGTGGGAGAGTGTGTGGTGGGAGAGTGTGGGTGGGAGAATGTGGGTGGGAGAGTGTGGGTGGGAGAGTGTGGTTGAGAGAGTGTGCGGTGGGAGAGTGTGGGTGGGAGAGTGTGTGTGGGAGAGTGTGGTTGAGAGAGTGTGGGTGGGAGAGTGTGGGTGGGAGAGTATGGGTGGAAGAGTGTGCGGTGGGAGAGTGTGCGGTGGGAGAGTGTGCGGTGGGAGAGTGTGGAAGGGAGAATGTGGGTGGGAGAGTGTGGTTGAGAGAGTGTGCGATGGGAGAGTGTGTGTTGGGAGAGTGTGGGTCGGAGAGTTGAGGTGGGAGAGTGTGGGTGGGAGAGTGTGTGGTGGGAGAGTGTGGGTGGGACAGTGTGTGTGGGAGAGTGTGGGTGGGAGAGTGTGCGGTGGGAGAGTGTGGGTGGGAGAGTGTGCGGTGGGAGAGTGTGGGTCGGGGTGTGTGGGTGGGAGAGTGTGGGTGGGAGATTGTGTGGGTGGGTGAGTGTGGGTGAGAAAGTGTGCAGTGGGAGAGTGTGGGTGGGGGTGTGTGTGTGGGAGAGTGTGGGTGGGGATGTGTGGGTGGGAGAGTATGGGTGGGAGAGTGTGGGTGGGAGAGTTTGTGGTGGGAGATTGTGGGTGGGAGAGTGTGGGTGGGAGAGTGTGCGGTGGGAGAGTGTGGGTGTGAGAGTGTGGGTGGGCGAGTGTGGGTGGGCGAGTGTGGATGGGGGTGTGTGGGTGGGAGAGTGTGGGTGGGAGAGTGTGGGTGGGAGAGTGTGTGGTGGGAGAGTGTGGGTGGGAGAGTGTGTTTGGGAGAGTGTGGGTCGGAGAGTTCAGGTGGGAGAGTGTGGGTGGGAGAGTGTGTGGTGGGAGAGTGTGGGTGGGACAGTGTGTGTGGGAGAGTGTGGGTGAGAAAGTGTGCAGTGGGAGAGTGTGGGTGGGGGTGTGTGTGTGGGAGAGTGTGGGTCGGGGTGTGTGGGTGGGAGAGTGTGGGTGGGAGAGTGTGTGGGTGGGTGAGTGTGGGTGAGAAAGTGTGCAGTGGGAGAGTGTGGGTGGGGGTGTGTGTGTGGGAGAGTGTGGGTGGTGATGTGTGGGTGGGAGAGTATGGGTGGGAGAGTGTGGGTGGGAGAGTTTGTGGTGGGAGATTGTGGGTGGGAGAGTGTGGGTGGGAGAGTGTGCGGTGGGAGAGTGTGGGTGTGAGAGTGTGGGTGGGCGAGTGTGGGTGGGCGAGTGTGGATGGGGGTGTGTGGGTGGGAGAGTGTGGGTGGGAGAGTGTGGGTGGGAGTGTGTGTGTGGGAGAGTGTGGGTGGGGGTGTGTGGGTGGGAGAGTATGGGTGGGAGAGTGTGGGTGGGAGAGTTTGTGGTGGGAGATTGTGGGTGGGAGAGTGTGGGTGGGAGAGTGTGTTGTGGGAGAGTGTGGGTGTGAGAGTGTGGGTGGGCGAGTGTGGGTGGGCGAGTGTGGATGGGGGTGTGTGGGTGGGAGAGTGTGGGTGGGAGAGTGTGGGTGGGAGTGTGTGTGTGGGAGAGTGTGGGTGGGGGTGTGTGGGTGGGAGAGTATGGGTGGGAGAGTGTGGGTGGGAGAGTTTGTGGTGGGAGATTGTGGGTGGGAGAGTGTGGGTGGGAGAGTGTGCGGTGGGAGAGTGTGGGTGGGAGAGTGTGGGTGGGAGTGTGTGCATTGGGACAGTGTGGGTGGGAGCGTGTGGGTGGGAGAGTGTGGGTGGGAGAGTTTGAGTGGGGGTGTGTGGGTGGGAGAGTGTGGGTGTGAGAGTGTGGGTGGGCGAGTGTGGATGGGGGTGTGTGGGTGGGAGAGTGTGGGTGGGAGAGTGTGGGTGGGAGAGTGTGTTGTGGGAGAGTGTGGGTGGGACAGTGTGGGTGGGAGAGTATGGGTAGGAGAGTTTGTGGTGGGAGATTGTGGGTGGGGGTGTGTGGGTGGGAGAGTGTGGGTGGGAGAAAGTGGGTTGGAGAGTTGAGGTGGGAGAGTGTGGGTGGGAGAGTGTGTGGTGGGAGAGTGTGGGTGGGAGAGTGTGGGTGGGAGAGTATGGGTGGGAGTGTGTGCGCTGGGAGAGTGCGGGTGGGAGAGTGTGCAGTTGGAGAGTGTGGGTGGGAGAGTGTGGATGGGAGAGTGTGGATGGGAGAGTGTGGGTGGGGATGTGTGTGTGGGAGAGTGTGGGTGGGGGTGTGTGGGTGGGTGAGTGTGCGGTGGGAGAGTGCGGGTGGGAGAGTGTGCAGTTGGAGAGTGTGGGTGGGAGAGTGTGGATGGGAGAGTGTGGATGGGAGAGTGTGGGTGGGGATGTGTGTGTGGGAGAGTGTGGGTGGGGGTGTGTGGGTGGGTGAGTGTGCGGTGGGAGAGTGTGGGTGGGAGAGTATGGGTGGAAGAGTGTGTGGTGGGAGAGTGTGCGGTGGGAGAGTGTGGGTGGGAGAATGTGGGTGGGAGAGTGTGGGTGGGAGAGTGTGGTTGAGAGAGTGTGCGGTGGGAGAGTGTGGGTGGGAGAGTGTGGTTGAGAGAGTGTGGGTGGGAGAGTGTGGGTGGGAGAGTGTGGTTGAGAGAGTGTGGGTGGGAGAGTGTAGGTGGGAGAGTATGGGTGGAAGAGTGTGCGGTGGGAAAGTGTGCGGTGGGAGAGTGTGGATGGGAGAATGTGGGTGGGAGAGTGTGGTTGAGAGAGTGTGCGATGGGAGAGTGTGTGGTGGGAGAGTGTGGGTGGGTGTGGGTGCGGTGGGAGAGTGTATGGTGGGAGAGTGTGGGTGGGGGTGTGTGGGTGGGAGAGTGTGTTTGGGAGAGTGTGGGTCGGAGAGTTGAGGTGGGAGAGTGTGGGTGGGAGAGTGTGTGGTGGGAGTGTGTGGGTGGGACAGTGTGTGTGGGAGAGTGTGGGTGGGAGTGTGTGCGCTGGGAGAGTGCGGGTGGGAGAGTGTGCGGTTGGGGAGTGTGGGTGGGAGAGTGTGGATGGGAGATTGTGGATGGGAGAGTGTGGGTGGGGATGTGTGTGTGGGAGAGTGTGTGGGTGGGTGAGTGTGGGTGGGTGAGTGTGCGGTGGGAGAGTGTGGGTGGGAGTGTGTGCGCTGGGAGAGTGCGGGTGGGAGAGTGTGCGGTTGGAGAGTGTGGGTGGGAGAGTGTGGATGGGAGAGTGTGTTTGGGAGAGTGTGGGTCGGAGAGTTGAGGTGGGAGAGTGTGGGTGGGAGAGTGTGTGGTGGGAGTGTGTGGGTGGGACAGTGTGTGTGGGAGAGTGTGGGTGGGAGTGTGTGCGCTGGGAGAGTGCGGGTGGGAGAGTGTGCGGTGGGAGAGTGTGGGTGGGAGAGTGTGCGGTGGGAGAGTGTGGGTCGGGGTGTGTGGGTGGGAGAGTGTGGGTGGGAGAGTGTGTGGGTGGGTGAGTGTGGGTGAGAAAGTGTGCAGTGGGAGAGTGTGGGTGGGGGTGTGTGTGTGGGAGAGTGTGGGTGGGGATGTGTGGGTGGGAGAGTATGGGTGGGAGAGTGTGGGTGGGAGAGTTTGTGGTGGGAGATTGTGGGTGGGAGAGTGTGGGTGGGAGAGTGTGCGGTGGGAGAGTGTGGGTGTGAGAGTGTGGGTGGGCGAGTGTGGGTGGGCGAGTGTGGATGGGGGTGTGTGGGTGGGAGAGCGTGGGTGGGAGAGTGTGGGTGGGAGAGTGTGTTGTGAAAGAGTGTGGGTGGGACAGTGTGGGTGGGAGAGTATGGGTGGGAGAGTTTGTGGTGGGAGATTGTGGGTGGGGGTGTGTGGGTGGGAGAGTGTGTGTAGGAGAAAGTGGGTTGGAGAGTTGAGGTGGGAGAGTGTGGGTGGGAGAGTGTGTGGTGGGAGAGTGTGGGTGGGAGAGTGTGGGTGGGAGTGTGTGCGCTGGGAGAGTGCGGGTGGGAGAGTGTGCGGTTGGGGAGTGTGGGTGGGAGAGTGTGGATGGGAGATTGTGGATGGGAGAGTGTGGGTGGGGATGTGTGTGTGGGAGAGTGTGGGTGGGGGTGTGTGGGTGGGTGAGTGTGCGGTGGGAGAGTGTGGGTGGGAGTGTGTGCGCTGGGAGAGTGCGGGTGGGAGAGTGTGCGGTTGGAGAGTGTGGGTGGGAGAGTGTGGATGGGAGAGTGTGGATGGGAGAGTGTGGGTGGGGATGTGTGTGTGGGAGAGTGTGGGTGGGGGTGTGTGGGTGGATGAGTGTGCGGTGGGAGAGTGTGGGTGGGAGAGTATGGGTGGAAGAGTGTGCGGTGGGAGAGTGTGCGGTGGGAGAGTGTGGGTGGGAGAATGTGGGCGGGAGAGTATGGGTGGGAGAGTGCAGGTGGGAAAGTGTACGGTGGGTGAGTGTGCGGTGGGTGAGTGTGCGGTGGGAGAGTGTGGGTGGGTGTGTGTGCGGTGGGAGAGTGTGTGGTGGGAGAGTGTGGGTGGGAGAGTGTGGGTGGGAGAGTGTGTCTTGGGAGAGTGTGGTTGGGAGATTGTGGGTGGGAGAGTGCGGGTGGGAGAGTGAGGGTGGGAGATTGTGGGTGGGAGAGTGTGTGTTGGGAGAGTGTGGGTGGGTGTGTGTGCGGTGGGAGAGTGTGTGGTGGGAGAGTGTGGTTGGGAGAGTGTGCGGTGGGAGAGTGTGGGTGGGAGAGTGTGTGGTGAGAGAGTGTGGGTGGGAGAGTGTGTGTGGGTGAGTGTGCGGTGGGAGAGTGTGGGTGGGAGAGTGTGCGGTGGGAGAGTGTGGGTAGGAGAATGTGGGTGGGAGATTGTGGGTGGGAGAGTGTGTGTTGGGAGAGTTTGGGTGGGAGAGTATGGGTGGGAGAGTGTGGGTGGGAGAATGTGGGTGGGAGAATGTGGGTGGGAGAGTATGCGGTGGGAGAGTGTGGGTGGGAGAGTGTGGGTGGAAGATTGTGCGGTGGGAGAGTGTGGGTGGGAGAGTGTGGGTGGGAGAGTGTGGGTGGGTGAGTGTGCGGTGGGTGAGTTTGCGGTGGGAGAGTGTGGGTGGGAGAGTGTGGGTGGGAGAGTGTGTGGTGGGAGAGTGTGGGTGGGACAGTGTGTGTGGGAGAGTGTGGGTGGGAGTGTGTGCGCTGGGAGAGTGCGGGTGGGAGAGTGTGCGGTGGGAGAGTGTGGGTGGGAGAGTGTGCGGTGGGAGAGTGTGGGTGGGGGTGTGTGGGTGGGAGAGTGTGGGTGGGAGAGTGTGTGGGTGGGTGAGTGTGGGTGAGAAAGTGTGCAGTGGGAGAGTGTGGGTGGGGGTGTGTGTGTGGGAGAGTGTGGGTGGGGATGTGTGGGTGGGAGAGTATGGGTGGGAGAGTGTGGGTGGGAGAGTTTGTGGTGGGAGATTGTGGGTGGGAGAGTGTGGGTGGGAGAGTGTGCGGTGGGAGAGTGTGGGTGGGGATGTGTGGGTGGGAGAGTATGGGTGGGAGAGTGTGGGTGGGAGAGTTTGTGGTGGGAGATTGTGGGTGGGAGAGTGTGGGTGGGAGAGTGTGCGGTGGGAGAGTGTGGGTGTGAGAGTGTGGGTGGGCGACTGTGGGTGGGCGAGTGTGGATGGGTGTGTGTGGGTGGGAGAGTGTGGGTGGGAGAGTGTGGGTGGGAGAGTGTGTTGTGGGAGAGTGTGGGTGGGACAGTGTGGGTGGGAGAGTATGGGTGGGAGAGTTTGTGGTGGGAGATTGTGGGTGGGGGTGTGTGGGTGGGATAGTGTGGGTAGGAGAAAGTGGGTTGGAGAGTTGAGGTGGGAGAGTGTGGGTGGGAGAGTGTGTGGGTGGGTGAGTGTGCGGTGGGAGAGTGTGGGTGGGAGTGTGTGCGCTGGGAGAGTGCGGGTGGGAGAGTGTGCGGTTGGAGAGTGTGGGTGGGAGAGTGTGGATGGGAGAGTGTGGATGGGAGAGTGTGGGTGGGGATGTGTGTGTGGGAGAGTGTGGGTGGGGGTGTGTGGGTGGGTGAGTGTGCGGTGGGAGAGTGTGGGTGGGAGAGTATAGGTGGAAGAGTGTGCGGTGGGAGAGTGTGCGGTGGGAGAGTGTGGGTGGGAGAATGTGGGCGGGAGAGTGTGGGTGGGAGAGTGCAGGTGGGAGAGTGTACGGTGGGTAAGTGTGCGGTGGGTGAGTGTGCGGTGGGAGAGTGTGGGTGGGTGTGTGTGCGGTGGGAGAGTGTGTGGTGGGAGAGTGTGGGTGGGAGAGTGTGGGTGGGAGAGTGTGTATTGGGAGAGTGTGGTTGGGAGATTGTGGGTGGGAGAGTGCGGGTGGGAGAGTGAGGGTGGGAGATTGTGGGTGGGAGAGTGTGTGTTGGGAGAGTGTGGGTGGGTGTGTGTGCCGTGGGAGAGTGTGTATTGGGAGAGTGTGGTTGGGAGATTGTGGGTGGGAAAGTGCGGGTGGGAGAGTGAGGGTGGGAGATTGTGGGTGGGAGAGTGTGTGTTGGGAGAGTGTGGGTGGGTGTGTGTGCGGTGGGAGAGTGTGTGGTGGGAGAGTGTGGTTGGGAGAGTGTGGGTGGGAGAGTGTGTGGGTGGGTGAGTGTGGGTGAGAAAGTGTGCAGTGGGAGAGTGTGGGTGGGGGTGTGTGTGTGGGAGAGTGTGGGTGGGGATGTGTGGGTGGGAGAGTATGGGTGGGAGAGTGTGGGTGGGAGAGTTTGTGGTGGGAGATTGTGGGTGGGAGAGTGTGGGTGGGAGAGTGTGCGGTGGGAGAGTGTGGGTGTGAGAGTGTGGGTGGGCGAGTGTGGGTGGGCGAGTGTGGATGGGGGTGTGTGGGTGGGAGAGTGTGGGTGGGAGAGTGTGGGTGGGAGAGTGTGTGGTGGGAGAGTGTGGGTGGGAGAGTGTGTTTGGGAGAGTGTGGGTCGGAGAGTTGAGGTGGGAGAGTGTGGGTGGGAGAGTGTGTGGTGGGAGAGTGTGGGTGGGACAGTGTGTGTGGGAGAGTGTGGGTGGGAGAGTGTGCGGTGGGAGAGTGTGGGTGGGAGAGTGTGCGGTGGGAGAGTGTGGGTCGGGGTGTGTGGGTGGGAGAGTGTGGGTGGGAGAGTGTGTGGGTGGGTGAGTGTGGGTGAGAAAGTGTGCAGTGGGAGAGTGTGGGTGGGGGTGTGTGTGTGGGAGAGTGTGGGTGGGGATGTGTGGGTGGGAGAGTATGGGTGGGAGAGTGTGGGTGGGAGAGTTTGTGGTGGGAGATTGTGGGTGGGAGAGTGTGGGTGGGGGAGTGTGCGGTGGGAGAGTGTGGGTGTGAGAGTGTGGGTGGGCGAGTGTGGGTGGGCGAGTGTGGATGGGGGTGTGTGGGTGGGAGAGTGTGGGTGGGAGAGTGTGGGTGGGAGTGTGTGTGTGGGAGAGTGTGGGTGGGGGTGTGTGGGTGGGAGAGTATGGGTGGGAGGGTGTGGGTGGGAGAGTTTGTGGTGGGAGATTGTGGGTGGGAGAGTGTGGGTGGGAGAGAGTGTTGTGGGAGAGTGTGGGTGTGAGAGTGTGGGTGGGCGAGTGTGGGTGGGCGAGTGTGGATGGGGGTGTGTGGGTGGGAGAGTGTGGGTGGGAGAGTGTGGGTGGGAGTGTGTGTGTGGGAGAGTGTGGGTGGGGGTGTGTGGGTGGGAGAGTATGGGTGGGAGAGTGTGGGTGGGAGAGTTTGTGGTGGGAGATTGTGGGTGGGAGAGTGTGGGTGGGAGAGTGTGCGGTGGGAGAGTGTGGGTGGGAGAGTGTGGGTGGGAGTGTGTGCATTGGGAGAGTGTGGGTGGGAGCGTGTGGGTGGGAGAGTGTGGGTGGGAGAGTTTGAGTGGGGGTGTGTGGGTGGGAGAGTGTGGGTGTGAGAGTGTGGGTGGGCGAGTGTGGATGGGGGTGTGTGGGTGGGAGAGTGTGGGTGGGAGAGTGTGGGTGGGAGAGTGTGTTGTGGGAGAGTGTGGGTGGGACAGTGTGGGTGGGAGAGTATGGGTAGGAGAGTTTGTGGTGGGAGATTGTGGGTGGGGGTGTGTGCGTGGGAGAGTGTGGGTGGGAGAAAGTGGGTTGGAGAGTTGAGGTGGGAGAGTGTGGGTGGGAGAGTGTGTGGTGGGAGAGTGTGGGTGGGAGAGTGTGGGTGGGAGAGTATGGGTGGGAGTGTGTGCGCTGGGAGAGTGCGGGTGGGAGAGTGTGCTGTTGGAGAGTGTGGGTGGGAGAGTGTGGATGGGAGAGTGTGGATGGGAGAGTGTGGGTGGGGATGTGTGTGTGGGAGAGTGTGGGTGGGGGTGTGTGGGTGGGTGAGTGTGCGGTGGGAGAGTGTGGGTGGGAGTGTGTGCGCTGGGAGAGTGCGGGTGGGAGAGTGTGGGTGGGAGAGTGTGGATGGGAGAGTGTGGATGGGAGAGTGTGGGTGGGTGAGTGTGCGGTGGGAGAGTGTGGGTGGGAGAGTATGGGTGGAAGAGTGTGTGGTGGGAGAGTGTGCGGTGGGAGAGTGTGGGTGGGAGAATGTGGGTGGGAGAGTGTGGGTGGGAGAGTGTGGTTGAGAGAGTGTGCGGTGGGAGAGTGTGGGTGGGAGAGTGTGGTTGAGAGAGTGTGGGTGGGAGAGTGTGGGTGGGAGAGTGTGGTTGAGAGAGTGTGGGTGGGAGAGTGTAGGTGGGAGAGTATGGGTGGAAGAGTGTGCGGTGGGAAAGTGTGCGGTGGGAGAGTGTGGCTGGGAGAATGTGGGTGGGAGAGTGTGGTTGAGAGAGTGTGCGATGGGAGAGTGTGTGTTGGGAGAGTGTGGGTGGGTGTGGGTGCGGTGGGAGAGTGTATGGTGGGAGAGTGTGGGTGGGGGTGTGTGGGTGGGAGAGTGTGTTTGGGAGAGTGTGGGTCGGAGAGTTGAGGTGGGAGAGTGTGGGTGGGAGAGTGTGTGGTGGGAGTGTGTGGGTGGGACAGTGTGTGTGGGAGAGTGTGGGTGGGAGTGTGTGCGCTGGGAGAGTGCGGGTGGGAGAGTGTGCGGTGGGAGAGTGTGGGTGGGAGAGTGTGCGGTGGGAGAGTGTGGGTCGGGGTGTGTGGGTGGGAGAGTGTGGGTGGGAGAGTGTGTGGGTGGGTGAGTGTGGGTGAGAAAGTGTGCAGTGGGAGAGTGTGGGTGGGGGTGTGTGTGTGGGAGAGTGTGGGTGGGGATGTGTGGGTGGGAGAGTATGGGTGGGAGAGTGTGGGTGGGAGAGTTTGTGGTGGGAGATTGTGGGTGGGAGAGTGTGGGTGGGAGAGTGTGCGGTGGGAGAGTGTGGGTGTGAGAGTGTGGGTGGGCGAGTGTGGGTGGGCGAGTGTGGATGGGGGTGTGTGGGTGGGAGAGCGTGGGTGGGAGAGTGTGGGTGGGAGAGTGTGTTGTGAAAGAGTGTGGGTGGGACAGTGTGGGTGGGAGAGTATGGGTGGGAGAGTTTGTGGTGGGAGATTGTGGGTGGGGGTGTGTGGGTGGGAGAGTGTGTGTAGGAGAAAGTGGGTTGGAGAGTTGAGGTGGGAGAGTGTGGGTGGGAGAGTGTGTGGTGGGAGAGTGTGGGTGGGAGAGTGTGGGTGGGAGTGTGTGCGCTGGGAGAGTGCGGGTGGGAGAGTGTGCGGTTGGGGAGTGTGGGTGGGAGAGTGTGGATGGGAGATTGTGGATGGGAGAGTGTGGGTGGGGATGTGTGTGTGGGAGAGTGTGGGTGGGGGTGTGTGGGTGGGTGAGTGTGCGGTGGGAGAGTGTGGGTGGGAGTGTGTGCGCTGGGAGAGTGCGGGTGGGAGAGTGTGCGGTTGGAGAGTGTGGGTGGGAGAGTGTGGATGGGAGAGTGTGTTTGGGAGAGTGTGGGTCGGAGAGTTGAGGTGGGAGAGTGTGGGTGGGAGAGTGTGTGGTGGGAGTGTGTGGGTGGGACAGTGTGTGTGGGAGAGTGTGGGTGGGAGTGTGTGCGCTGGGAGAGTGCGGGTGGGAGAGTGTGCGGTGGGAGAGTGTGGGTGGGAGAGTGTGCGGTGGGAGAGTGTGGGTCGGGGTGTGTGGGTGGGAGAGTGTGGGTGGGAGAGTGTGTGGGTGGGTGAGTGTGGGTGAGAAAGTGTGCAGTGGGAGAGTGTGGGTGGGGGTGTGTGTGTGGGAGAGTGTGGGTGGGGATGTGTGGGTGGGAGAGTATGGGTGGGAGAGTGTGGGTGGGAGAGTTTGTGGTGGGAGATTGTGGGTGGGAGAGTGTGGGTGGGAGAGTGTGCGGTGGGAGAGTGTGGGTGTGAGAGTGTGGGTGGGCGAGTGTGGGTGGGCGAGTGTGGATGGGGGTGTGTGGGTGGGAGAGCGTGGGTGGGAGAGTGTGGGTGGGAGAGTGTGTTGTGAAAGAGTGTGGGTGGGACAGTGTGGGTGGGAGAGTATGGGTGGGAGAGTTTGTGGTGGGAGATTGTGGGTGGGGGTGTGTGGGTGGGAGAGTGTGTGTAGGAGAAAGTGGGTTGGAGAGTTGAGGTGGGAGAGTGTGGGTGGGAGAGTGTGTGGTGGGAGAGTGTGGGTGGGAGAGTGTGGGTGGGAGTGTGTGCGCTGGGAGAGTGCGGGTGGGAGAGTGTGCGGTTGGGGAGTGTGGGTGGGAGAGTGTGGATGGGAGATTGTGGATGGGAGAGTGTGGGTGGGGATGTGTGTGTGGGAGAGTGTGGGTGGGGGTGTGTGGGTGGGTGAGTGTGCGGTGGGAGAGTGTGGGTGGGAGTGTGTGCGCTGGGAGAGTGCGGGTGGGAGAGTGTGCGGTTGGAGAGTGTGGGTGGGAGAGTGTGGATGGGAGAGTGTGGATGGGAGAGTGTGGGTGGGGATGTGTGTGTGGGAGAGTGTGGGTGGGGGTGTGTGGGTGGATGAGTGTGCGGTGGGAGAGTGTGGGTGGGAGAGTATGGGTGGAAGAGTGTGCGGTGGGAGAGTGTGCGGTGGGAGAGTGTGGGTGGGAGAATGTGGGCGGGAGAGTATGGGTGGGAGAGTGCAGGTGGGAAAGTGTACGGTGGGTGAGTGTGCGGTGGGTGAGTGTGCGGTGGGAGAGTGTGGGTGGGTGTGTGTGCGGTGGGAGAGTGTGTGGTGGGAGAGTGTGGGTGGGAGAGTGTGTCTTGGGAGAGTGTGGTTGGGAGATTGTGGGTGGGAGAGTGCGGGTGGGAGAGTGAGGGTGGGAGATTGTGGGTGGGAGAGTGTGTGTTGGGAGAGTGTGGGTGGGTGTGTGTGCGGTGGGAGAGTGTGTGGTGGGAGAGTGTGGTTGGGAGAGTGTGCGGTGGGAGAGTGTGGGTGGGAGAGTGTGTGGTGAGAGAGTGTGGGTGGGAGAGTGTGTGTGGGTGAGTGTGCGGTGGGAGAGTGTGGGTGGGAGAGTGTGCGGTGGGAGAGTGTGGGTAGGAGAATGTGGGTGGGAGATTGTGGGTGGGAGAGTGTGTGTTGGGAGAGTTTGGGTGGGAGAGTGTGGGTGGGAGAGTGTGGGTGGGAGAATGTGGGTGGGAGAATGTGGGTGGGAGAGTATGCGGTGGGAGAGTGTGGGTGGGAGAGTGTGGGTGGAAGATTGTGCGGTGGCAGAGTGTGGGTGGGAGAGTGTGGGTGGGAGAGTGTGGGTGGGTGAGTGTGCGGTGGGTAAGTTTGCGGTGGGAGAGTGTGGGTGGGAGAGTGTGGGTGGGAGAGTGTGTGGTGGGAGAGTGTGGGTGGGACAGTGTGTGTGGGAGAGTGTGGGTGGGAGTGTGTGCGCTGGGAGAGTGCGGGTGGGAGAGTGTGCGGTGGGAGAGTGTGGGTGGGAGAGTGTGCGGTGGGAGAGTGTGGGTGGGGGTGTGTGGGTGGGAGAGTGTGGGTGGGAGAGTGTGTGGGTGGGTGAGTGTGGGTGAGAAAGTGTGCAGTGGGAGAGTGTGGGTGGGGGTGTGTGTGTGGGAGAGTGTGGGTGGGGATGTGTGGGTGGGAGAGTATGGGTGGGAGAGTGTGGGTGGGAGAGTTTGTGGTGGGAGATTGTGGGTGGGAGAGTGTGGGTGGGAGAGTGTGCGGTGGGCGACTGTGGGTGGGCGAGTGTGGATGGGTGTGTGTGGGTGGGAGAGTGTGGGTGGGAGAGTGTGGGTGGGAGAGTGTGTTGTGGGAGAGTGTGGGTGGGACAGTGTGGGTGGGAGAGTATGGGTGGGAGAGTTTGTGGTGGGAGATTGTGGGTGGGGGTGTGTGGGTGGGATAGTGTGGGTAGGAGAAAGTGGGTTGGAGAGTTGAGGTGGGAGAGTGTGGGTGGGAGAGTGTGTGGGTGGGTGAGTGTGCGGTGGGAGAGTGTGGGTGGGAGTGTGTGCGCTGGGAGAGTGCGGGTGGGAGAGTGTGCGGTTGGAGAGTGTGGGTGGGAGAGTGTGGATGGGAGAGTGTGGATGGGAGAGTGTGGGTGGGGATGTGTGTGTGGGAGAGTGTGGGTGGGGGTGTGTGGGTGGGTGAGTGTGCGGTGGGAGAGTGTGGGTGGGAGAGTATGGGTGGAAGAGTGTGCGGTGGGAGAGTGTGCGGTGGGAGAGTGTGGGTGGGAGAATGTGGGCGGGAGAGTGTGGGTGGGAGAGTGCAGGTGGGAGAGTGTACGGTGGGTGAGTGTGCGGTGGGTGAGTGTGCGGTGGGTGAGTGTGGGTGGGTGTGTGTGCGGTGGGAGAGTGTGTGGTGGGAGAGTGTGGGTGGGAGAGTGTGGGTGGGAGAGTGTGTATTGGGAGAGTGTGGTTGGGAGATTGTGGGTGGGAGAGTGCGGGTGGGAGAGTGAGGGTGGGAGATTGTGGGTGGGAGAGTGTGTGTTGGGAGAGTGTGGGTGGGTGTGTGTGCGGTGGGAGAGTGTGTGGTGGGAGAGTGTGGTTGGGAGAGTGTGCGGTGGGAGAGTGTGGGTGGGAGAGTGTGTGGTGAGAGAGTGTGGGTGGGAGAGTGTGTGTGGGTGAGTGTGCGGTGTGAGAGTGTGGGTGGGAGAGTGTGCGGTGGGAGAGTGTGGGTAGGAGAATGTGGGTGGGAGATTGTGGGTGGGAGAGTGTGTGTTGGGAGAGTTTGGGTGGGAGAGTGTGGGTGGGAGAGTGTGGGTGGGAGAATGTGGGTGGGAGAATGTGGGTGGGAGAGTATGCGGTGGGAGAGTGTGGGTGGGAGAGTGTGGGTGGAAGAGTGTGCGGTGGGAGAGTGTGGGTGGGAGAGTGTGGGTGGGAGACTGTGGGTGGGTGAGTGTGCGATGGGTGAGTTTGCGGTGGGAGAGTGTGGTTGGGAGAGTGTGGGTGGGAGAGTGTGCGGTGGGTGAGTGTGCGGTGGGTGTTGTGCGGTGGGAGAGTGTGCGGTGGGAGAGTGTGGGTGGGAGAGTGTGCGGTGGGAGAGTGCGCGGTGGGAGAGTGTGGGTGGGGGTGTGTGGTTGGGAGAGTGTGGATGGGAGAGTGTGGGTGGGGGTGTGTGGGTGGGAGAGTGTGGGTGGGAGGGTTTGTGGTGGGAGCGTGTGGGTGGGAGAGTGTTGGTGGGAGAGTTTGAGTGGAGGTGTGTGGGTGGGAGAGTGTGGGTGTGAGAGTGTGGGTGGGAGAGTGTGGGTGGGGGTGTGTCGGTGGGAGAGTGTGGATGGGAGAGTGTGTTGTGGGAGAGTGTGGGTGGGAGAGTGTGGGTGGGGGTGTGTGAGTGGGAGAGTGTGGGTGGGAGTGTGTGCGGTGGGAGAGTGTGGGTGGGAGAGTGTGGGTGGGAGTGTGTGCACTGGGAGAGTGTGGGTGGGAGAGTGTGTGGGTGGTTGAGTGTGGGTAGGTGAGTGTGGATGGGAGAGTGTGGGTGGGAGAGTGTGGGTGGTGGTGTGTGTGTGGGAGAGTGTGGGTGGGAGAGTGTGGGTGGGAGAATGTGGGTGGGAGAGTGTATGGTGGGAGAGTGTGGGTGGGGGTGTGTGGGTGGCAGAGTATGGGTGGGAGAGTGTGGGTCGGAGAATTGAGGTGGGAGAGTGTGGGTGGGAGAGTGTGTGGTGGGAGAGTGTGGGTGGGAGAGTGTGGGTGGGAGAGTGTGGGTGGGACTGTCTGCGCTGGGAGAGTGCGAGTGGGAGAGTGTGCGGTGGGAGAGTGTGGGTGGGAGAGTGTGGATGGGAGAGTGTGGGTGGGAGAGTGTGGGTGGGGGTGTGTGTGGGAGAGTGTGGGTTGGAGAGTGTGTGGGTGGGTGAGTGTGGATGTGTGAGTGTGGGTGGGTGAGTGTGCGGTGGGAGAGTGTGGGTGGGAGAGTGTGTGGGTGGGTGAGTGTGCGGTGGGAGAGTGTGGGTGGGAGAGTGTGGGTGGAAGAGAGTCCGGTGGGAGAGTGTGCGGTTGGAGAGTTTGGTTGGGAGAATGTGGGTGGGAGAGTGTGGGTGAGAGAGTGCGGGTGGGAGCATGTGGGTGGGAGAGTGTACGGTGGGTGAGTGTGCGGTGGGAAGAGTGTGGGTGGGTGTGTGTGCGGTGGGAGAGTGTGTGGTGTGAGAGTGTGGTTGGGAGAGTGTGGGTGGGAGAGTGTGGGTGGGAGAGTGTGTGTTGGGAGAGTGTGGGTGGGAGATTGTGGGTGGGAGAGTGCGGGTGGGAGAGTGTGGGTGGGAGATTGTGGTTGGGAGAGTGTGTGTTGGGAGAGTGTGGGTGGGTGTGTGTGCGGTGGGAGAGTGTGTGGTGGGAGAGTGTGGGTGGGAGAGTGTGATGTGGAAGAGTGTGGGTGGGAGAGTGTGATGTGGAAGAGTGTGGGTGGGAGAGTATGTGTGGGTGAGTGTGCGGTGGGAGAGTGTGGGTGGTAGAGTGTGCGGTGGGAGAGTGTGGGTGGGAGATTGTGGGTGGGAGAGTGTGTGGTGGGAGAGTGTGGGTGGGAGAGTGTGTGTGGGTGTGTGTGCGGTGGGAGAGTGTGTGGTGTGAGAGTGTGGGTGGGAGAGTGTGGGTGGGAGAGTGTGTGTTGGGAGAGTGTGGGTGGGAGATTGTGGGTGGGAGAGTGCGGGTGGGAGAGTGTGGGTGGGAGATTGTGGGTGGGAGAGTGTGTGTTGGGAGAGTGTGGGTGGGTGTGTGTGCGGTGGGAAAGTGTGTGGTGTGAGAGTGTGGTTGGGAGAGTGTGTGGTGGGAGAGTGTGGGTGGGAGAGTGTGGGTGGGAGAGTGTGTGTGGGTGAGTGTGCGGTGGGAGAGTGTGCGGTGGGAGAGTGTGGGTGGGAGAGTGTGTGTGGGAGTGTGTGCGGTGGGAGAGTGTGGGTGGGAGATTGTGGGTGGGAGAGTGTGTGTTGGGAGAGTGTGGATGGGAGAGTGTGGGTGGGAGAGTGTGCGGTGGGAGAGTGTGGGTGGGAGAGTGTGGGTGGAAGATTGTGGGTGGGTGTATTAAATGGGCAAAATTTCTAAGCTTGTCGCGAAGCTTTCTCCAACCCATCAGACCCCCTTTGGGATTGGCCCACCCCACCCCGGGTTCGGGGATCTGACCTCCCTGGTCCTACAACCTCCTCTGGAAGCCCGACTGGAAGCGAAGCCTGTTGATCAGGCTGAAATGTGGGCAGGGAACCTGTCATGTCCAAGAGTCGCAGGACTGTGCAGTTAAATCACAAAAGCCTGCCGGGTAAAGCGAACACTGCCAGGTTTCCCGTCCGAAGGTGCACCTCCTCCCAGCCCCTGCCTGCACAACCTGTCCCAGCAAATATCCAGCCCATAGCCTCAGGCTTGATGGATGGATAGAATGTAGAAATCACTATCACAAGAAGTGTTTGATGTGAATAGTATAGATGCGTTCAAGGATATTATCTATCTAATCGTTGCCGGAAAATCACCTGCAATGGCTTCTCTTCCCACTCCCACATCGTTACCTCTGGTGTCCCCAAGGATCTGTCCTCGGCCCCCTCCTATTTCTCATCTATATGTTGACCCTTGCCGACATCATCCGAAAACATGGCGTCAGTTTACACATGTACGCTGACGACACCCAGCTCTACCTCTCCACCACTTCTCTCGACCCCTCCACGGTCTCTAAATTGTCAGACTGTTTGTCCAACATCCAGTACTGGATGAGCAGAAATTTTCTCCAATTAAATATTGGGAAGACCGAAGCCAATTTTTTTGGTCCCCGCCACAAAATCCATTCCCTTGCCACTGACTCCATCTGTCGTCTGTCTGAGGCTGAACCAGAATGTTCGCAACCTTGGTGTCATATTTG
The DNA here is from genome assembly GCF_044704955.1 of Pristiophorus japonicus. NCBI lineage: Eukaryota > Metazoa > Chordata > Chondrichthyes > Pristiophoridae > Pristiophorus > Pristiophorus japonicus. Next base: position 52,660,765 of record NC_091982.1, read on the forward strand.
ACCCTGAAATGAGCTTCTGAACACATATCTGCGGCATAACTAAAACCACCTATTTCCACCTCCGTACCATTTCCCACCTCCTTCAGCCTCACAGCTCCCCGAGATAACTGCGTCCTCAAATTCTACCCTCTTGAGCATCCCTGATTATAATTGCTCAGCTATCATTGGCCGTGCCTTCAGCTGCCTAGGTCCTATGCTCCGGAACTCCCTCCCTAAACCTCTCTGGCTCTCCTTCCTCCTTTAAGACGCTCCTTAAAACCTACCTGCTTGACCAAGCTTTTGGTTATCTGCAGTAATTTCTTCTTACTGTGACCCGGTGTCAAATTTTTGACTTATAATGCTCCTGTGAAACGTCTTGGGATCTTTTACTACGTTAAAAGTGCTATATAAATACAAGTTGTTGTTTTTGTTGAGAAGCTAGACAAACACATGAGAGAGCAAGGAATAGCAGGATATGTGGGTAGGATGCGATGAAGTAATGTGGGAGAAGGCTCGGTGGAGCATAAACACCGGGATAGACCAGTTGTCCCGAATGGTCTGTTATCTCCCCTGTAAATTCGACGTAATTCTATGTTGCTGCAGCAACTAAAGGATGAATTCCAACTTGGGATGGCCAGATTTGATTTACCAGCTTAGACCCTTGTTTCAACTCAGCAACTTCCCCTGTAAATAAGTGTTTCCCGTTTCTTGATCGGGCCACTGGTTGCAGACACATGGGGGTGGAGTGCCTTAGCTTAGACAGCAGACAAATTGGCAGGGAGATCTTTCCTACTACACAAACCATGTTGCCATTCAACTGAGAGAGTTGAAGCGCCAGTTGCCATGGAGAGGACCTCACCCCTGACCAATGTTCCCTCTAAGCTGCACAGCTTAATGCAGAAGGTTCCCCCGGGTAGGCCGCTCACTGGCTGTTCCACTGTAAGTACCGCGCATGCTCAGCAATCCAAGTATAAGGATCAGAACAAAGCACAACTTACAGGGAACATCGCTCTCGACCCTCTCGCCATCAGAGTTCAAGGAAAATTAGAAAGCAAAACTGAGAAGACAATGGCCTCGAAATCCCGCTCGGCTGCTTCCCGCGGGCGATCGAGCGAAAAAGTTAAAAAAAGATCCACACCTACCTGTTCCTGCTGCACCCACCAGCAATCCCGGTCCTGAGGCCTTCACTGACTGCGCATCGGAGCGCGTGCAAATCAGGACGTCCTTAAGCTGCAGCTGGAGTCACATGGCTCTGCACAGCCAATCAAGGTACAGTATTTTCTCATTCACAATAATGGGGACTCCGTAAGTTGGAGTTTCCGTTATTATGATTGCGAAACAGTCCCCAAAACACACAAAACACTAATAAAAAGTAGAAAAAAAACACCACATATTTAAAATTAATTTAAATTCAAGTTATTTATGTCATAAAAAAATTTATACTTTTCCAATTTTTTGAAAAGTTTTTTTAATTATGGTTAAAATAAACTTACCTTAGTGGGCAGGGTTTTTAACAATAAAATGTGTTTTTAAAATTTTGTTTTATTATGTTTTTGTGTGTTTTAAAATGTTAAAGCCTGTAACAGTAGGCTATGCGCCTGCTTTTATCAGGCGCAAGAGTTTTCAGGACATCCGCTGGGCAAGATATGGGTAAATACCGCAATCTTGCCCTTGCAAATATCCTGGCTGTGGAGATGTGGAGGATCTGTCAAGCTGGAGCTCGACAGATCGGAAAAGCCGGTTTTCAGCTCATGCGCATTGTGTGCTGAAAATTGGATTTTACGATGCTTCCCGGGTCCAGACATACTCCGTACGGACCTGGGGAGGCCGGGATTTCCAAGCCAATATTTTTAGGAACTCAGTGTATATTCTGGGAACTAGCAGTCATACAGATAAAGGAACGCACGCCAAGCATTCTGCAATAAACATCAGAGATGGTTTCTCAGTCTTGTATTTTATTGTGTTTGATAAATAATTTCTCAGCATCAACAAATATTGAGTTTTCTCATTATAAATACAGTACAAGGTTCTTGGTAGCAAAGATGGCATAAGTTAAAAGTAAAATCGAGAATTCATTAAAGAGAAGAGCTAGAAGGAACACTCACTATTGCAGGTTGTTCACACAGTGACCTGGCCGGGGACTGAAGATGCATATCTCAAGCTTATCTGGCAGATTTGAGACTCAGGAGCCATAGCACTTGAAGTTGCAATCAGAGGATTGTGAAGCATCTTATTACACTTTGCCGGGCCATCATTTAATGCTTTTTGCGAATTTCTTCCTCAATATAAAAAAACTCCCATTTCATTTTCATGCAGATTTTTTATTGTTTTGTGTTACATAACAATTTGCATTAAGAATATATTAACACAACATTGTAAGTGAGAAGACAGTATAGTGAAACACTTTACAAAAATTGGCAAATTATTCGGCAATTCTCTTCCTGAAATTACTGGTACGCCAAAGGTGGCAAAATCACCCCCTTTAAATACAAAAATATTTATGTACAAGTAGTAAAATTTTCCAACGGCTAACTGGTAATTTACAAGAAATCCCCAAAAATTGGTTTGTTTTTGTTTTAGCAAGAGCGTTGTGCTGTGATAAACATGGGATACTGGATGTCCTGTGCTCATAAAATCTAACGAATACATCCGTGAAAACATCCTCATTATCGCTGCTGTCAATTTGCCAATAAACCTCTTATGGCCTTGGAGGGTACTGATAGTTAGGGAAGCATTTTGAAGCTCATTCACCCATCAAGGTGGCCACAGTACTTGGCTGATGTGTCTGGAAAGTGCAATTGCTGAGATAATCGATTTACTCTACATCTTTGTAGCTTAGAGCTTTCGTATTTGAGATGCGTTGTGCTATGTCAAAAGATAGACCGCAGGAATACAACATTACTTAAAGGCTTTATGTTTATTTACATTAGATATTGGGAGATAACAGCCAGTTGAACAGCTCCATCTGGTAACATGGACCGACAACTCTTATCTGTCCCCCAATATGCCAGCTTATCTTTTATTAGTCGGTTGTGTCACTTAAGTAGTGCCTGACTAATGAACAAGCATGTTATTCCTGGTACAATCGCAACAAGTGATTCATGCCTTGACATAACCAGTGGTCATGTAACTGGACCAGCAGAGGCAGCTCAATCTTGCTCAAGGTGATGTTTCTTCAAGTGGAAACACTTGCTCAGAAATAAAGGACTAGGCTTTAAATAAACATGGTATTTAATGTGTTGTCCTACATAATTATCAAATCATACAGCCCAGAAGGAGGCCCTTTGGCCCATTGTGCCTGTGCCGGCTCTTTGAAAGAGCGATCCAATTAGTCCCACGTCCTCATTCTTTCCCCACAGCCCTGCAAACTTTTCCCGTTCAATCCTCTTTTGAAAGTTACTATTGAATTTGCTTCCACCGCCATTCCCGATCATAGTAACACGCTTCGTAAAAAAAATTCTCCTCATCTCCCCTTCTGGTTCTTTAACCAATCGCCATAAATCTGTGTCCTCTGGTTACTGACTCTCCTGCCAGTGGAAACAGTTTCTCTCGATCTACTCTATCAAAACCTTTCATAATTTTGAACACCTCTATCAAATCTCCCCTTACCACTTCTCTGCTCTAAGGAGAACAACCCCAGCTTCTCCAGTCTCTCCACATAAATGAAGTCCTTCATCCCTGGAGCCATTGTTAGTAAATCTCCTCTTCACCTTCTCCAAGGCCATAACAGCTTTGTTTGTTGGTCACTGTTAACTTGGCCAGATGTAGCTCAGTGCGACACTAAACTGTATTTGAAAAGCTTATTCTTTGTTGGATTGGGAAAATGTTGATTTACCATTGCATACCATTTTTAACTTCTCATGGACATCCTACTTTTAGCAATGAAGTTGATGCTGTAAGCTTTAAGACATATGAGCAAGTTACTTATTGGTAACCGTAGAATTCTTTTATAATATATAAACATCAACTTATTTGAAAGATCCTTACTTTAAAGTTGCACTGTTCGTCCTTGGGATGTAAGGATGATATTATCACCAACCTTGGGCGCAGAGAGGGAGTCATTCTACTACATTCAATCTACCTGCTGCTCTTTGCAAATATAGAACCTTCTCCCTACCCTCCCCCAAATCTCCTGGGATGTCCTGGGCTCCTCTTCTATGTGCATAATGTGTGGTACGAAAGAGTCAGGCGCGCACATTCTGAGGACGTTGATTGATGGAAAAAGACATGAATCGGAACTGAGGGTGTAATATTTGTCTTCACCACTTGGCGCAGTAAAAAATAGAAAGACTTGCATATTTAAATCGAGCCTTTCATGACCACCGGACGTCCTAAAATGCTTTACAGCCAATTTTGAACACAGGGTTGGGGGTAATATGTTAGCATGAATTGAGGATTGGCTAACTAACAGAAAACAGAGAGTCGGGATGAACGGGTCATTTTCCAGTTGGCAAACAGTAACTAGTGCGGTGCTGCAGGGATCGGTGCTGGGGCTTCAACTATTTACAATCTATATTAATGACTTAGATGAAGGGACCGAGTGTAATGTTGCCAAGTTTGCTGATAATACGAAGATGGGTGGGAAAGCAAATTGTGAGATGGATACAAAAAATCTGTAAAAGGATATAGACAGGCTAAGTGAATGGGCAAAAAATATAGATAGATGGAGTATAATGCAGGAAAATGTGAGGTTATCCACTTCAGCAGAAAAAATAGAAAAGCAAATTATAATTTAAATGGAGAAAAATTGCAAAGTGCTTCAGTACAGAGGGAGCTGGGGGTCCTTGTGCATGAAACACAAAAAGTTAGTTTACAGGTACAGCAAGTAATCAGGAAGGCAAATGGAATGTTGGCCGTTATTGCAAGGGGGATAGGGTATAAAAGTAGAGAAGTCCTGCTACAATTGTACAGGGTATTGGTGAGGCCACACCTGGAGTACTGCATGCAGTTTTGGTTTCTGTATTTAAGGAAGGATATACTTGCATTGGAGGCTGTTCAGAGAAGGTTCACTAGGTTGATTCTGGAGATGAGGGGGTTGACTTATGAAGATAGGTTGAATAGGTTGGGTCTATACTCACTGGAGTTCAGAAGAATGAGAGGTGATCTTATCGAAACATGTAAGATAATGAGAGGGTTCGACAAGTTAGATGCAGAGAGGATATTTCTACCCATAGGGGAAACTAAAACTAGGGGGAATAGTCTCAGAATAAGGGGACGCCCATTTAAAACTGAGATGAGGAGGAATTTCTTCTCTCAGAGGGTTGTAAATCTGTGGAATTCTCTGTCCCAGAGAGCTGTGGAGGCTGGATCATTGAATATATTTAAGGCGGAGATAGACAGATTTTTAAGCAATAAGGGAAAAAAGGGTTATGGGGAATGGGCAGGGAAGTGGAACTGAGTCCATGATCAGTTCAGCCATGATCTTACTAAATGGCGGAGCAGGCTCCAGTGGTCAAATGGCCTACTCCTGCTCCTATTTCTTGTGTTCTTGTGAAGCTTAGTCACTGTTGTAATGTGGGAAACTGGGCAGCCAATTTGCACACAACAGGCTGCCACAAACAGCAATGTGATAATGACCAGGTATGGATGGTTCAGAGTCATGGACGATGTACAGAAGACACCTCAAGTCGCTGGAGATATATCACCAATGATGTCTCTGCAAGATCCTGCAAATCCTCTGGGAGCACAGGCGCACCAACATCAGTGTCCTCGTCCAGGCTAACATCCCCAGCATTGAAGCACTGACCACACTCAATCAGCTTCGCTGGGCAGGCCACATAGTTCGCATGCCAGACACTAGACTCCCTAAACAAATGCTTTATGCAAAGCTCCTCCACGGCAAACGAGCCAAAGGTAGGCAGCGGAAACGTTACAAAGACACCCTCAAAGCCTCTCTGATAAAGTGTGACATCACCACTGACACCTGGGAGTCCTTGGCCGAAGACCGACCTAGGTGGAGAAAGTACATCAGGGAGGGTGTTGAGCTCTTCGTATCTCAACGCCGAGAACGTGAAGAGGTCAAGCGCAGGCAACGGAAGGAGCATGCAGCAAACCAGTCCCACATACCTCTTCCCTCGGCAAATATCTGTCCCACCTGTCACAGAGTCTCTGGCTCTCGTATTGAATTGTTCAGCCACAAAAGAACTCACTTCAGGAGTGGAAGCAAGTCTTCCTACATTCCGGGGACTGCCTATGATGATGATTCTTTTTAGTATTGTTGATTGAGGGATAAATATTGGCCAGGACACCGGGCATAAATCCGCTTGCTCTTCTTTGAAATTGTGTCATGGGATCTTTTACGTCCACCTGAGAAAGCAGATGGGGCCTCGGTTTAATGTAGCATGCAAAAGACGGCATTTCCGACAGTACAGAACCCCCTCAGCACTGCACTGGGAGTGTCAGCCTAGATTTTTATGCTCAAGTCTCTGGAGCGGGACTTAAACCCACAACCTTCTGACTCTGAGACGAGAGTGCTCCCCACTGAGCCACAGCTGACACTGTTAGCCTGGTGGAGCAGGTCACCCACCTGTGTAACATAGAAACATAGAAATTAGGTGCAGGAGCAGGCCATTCGGCCATTCGAGTCTGCAATGCCATTCAATAAGATCATGGCTGATCATTCAACCTCAGTACATCTTTCCTGCTTTCTCTCCATACCCCTTGATCCCTTTGGCCATAAGGTCCATATCTAACTCCCTTTTGAATATATCTAACGAACTGGTCTCAACAACTCTCTGTGGTAGGGAATTCTCCTTGGTGAGGCCACACCTGGAGTACTGTGTACAGTTTTGGTCTCCTAACCTGAGGAAGGACATTCTTGCTATTGAGGGCGTGCAGCGAAGGTTCACCAGACTGATTCCCGGGATGGCGGGACTGACCTATTAAGAAAGACTGGATCAACTGGGCTTGTATTCACTGGAGTTCAGAAGAATGAGAGGGGACCTCATAGAAACGTTTAAAATTCTGACGGGGTTAGACAGGTTAGATGCAGGAAGAATGTTCCCAATGTTGGGGAAGTCCAGAACCAGGGGACACAGTCTAAGGATAAGGGGTAAGCCATTTAGGACCGAGATGAGGAGGCATTTCTTCACCCAGAGAGTGGTGAACCTGTGGAATTCTCTACCACAGAAAGTTGTTGAGGCCAATTCACTAAATATATTCAAAAAGGAGTTAGATGAAGTCCTTACTACTAGGGGAATCAAGGGGTATGGTGAGAAAGCAGGAATGGGGTACTAAAGTTGCATGTTCAGCCATGAACTCATTGAATGGCGGTGCAGGCTAGAAGGGCCGAATGGCCTACTCCTGAACCTATTTTCTATGTTTCTATGTTTCTATGTTAACCACTCTCTGAGTGAAGAAGTTTCTCCTCATCTCGATCCTAAATGGCTTACCCCTTATTCTTAGACTGTGACCCCTGGTTCTGGAATTCCCCAACATCGGGAATATTCTTCCTGCCTCTAACCTGTCCAATCCCGTCAGAATTGTATATGTTTCTATGAGATCCCCTCTCATTCTTCTAAATTCCAGCGGATACAAGCCCAGTTGATCCAGTCTCTCCTCATATGTCAGTCCTGCCATCCCGGGAATCAGTCTGGTGAACCTTCGCTGTATTCCCTCACTAGCAAGAATGTCCTTCCTCAGATTAGGAGACCAAAACTGAACACAATATTCCAGATGTGGCCTCAAGGCTCTGTACAAATGCAGTAAGACCTCTCTGCTCCTATACTCAAATCTTCTAGCGATGAAAGCCAACATACCATTTGCCTTCTTCACCGCCTGCTGTACTTGCATGCCAACCTTCAATGACTGATGTACCATGACACCCAGATCTCGTTGCACCTCCCCTTTTCCTAATCTGTCACCATCCCATCCCCATCCCCACCCCCACTCCGATTATCATTTCCATTGATTTCGATGACAATGGGGGAAGCGTCCTATATCAGATAGGCAATCCACGCCATCAGAAAAACATTTACACGTTATATTCTATGCCAGAATCCTTGTTTCTGCCCTCAGGATAACTGAGATGTTTGAAGGACCACATAGTCACTGCCATAAATGATTGCTGGAGAAAGTGAGTGAATTTTATTTAATTGAAACCTGCTTATTTGATCTTCCCCGATTGTCTAATGGGTAAAAACACTGTAGCTCAAACCATGCAGGACCAGAAGGTCACGCGGTTAATTCCTGCTCTGTGTTGAGTTGATCGATCTTAACTAGGGGAGATGTTCGGATCTACAACAACTCTACACACCCCCAGGCTTGTAAAGGGAGAGAATCGTCAAAGTTTCCCACTCTTGACTCTTGAGGGTTACGGTAGCATAGTGGTTATGTTATGGAACTAGTAATTCAGAGGCTTGAACTAATAATCCGGAGATATAAGTTCAAATCACACCATGGTAGCTGGGGAATTTAAATTCAGTTAATTAAATAAATTGGGAATAAAAAGCCAGTATCAGTAATGGTGACCATGAAGTTGTAAAAATCCATTTGGTTCACTAATGCCCTTTAGGGAAGGAAATCTGCCATTCTTACCCAGTCTGGCCTATATGTGTCTCCAGACTCGTAACTGCCCTCTGAGGTTCAAGAAAGTGACTCACCACCACCACCTTCTCAAGAGCAATTAGGGATGGGCAATAAAAGCTGGCCTTGAATATTGACTGCTATTTGTCGATTTCTGCCGCAAGTGTACGTGTGGGAACATTGGACGTAATGCCTTCCACTGTACAATGTCCTGTTCATATGAACAGTCTAAGCTCACAAATAAAGAATGGCCATTTGAGGAAAAAAGAAAAGACTTGGATTTATATTACGCTTTTCATGGCCTCGTAGAAAACACGGCAGCCAATTTATGCACAGCAAGCTCTCACAAACAGCACTGTGATAATGACCAGTTAATCTGTTTTTGTGATGTTGATTGAGGGATAAATATTGGCCAGGGCACCGGGAAGAAGTCCCCTGCTCTGCTTCAAAATAGTGGGATCTTTTACGTCCACTTGAGAGAGCAGATGGGGCTTTGAAGCACTGGAGTTTATCTCAGCAAGAGCCAGTATTTTCAGAAAAGGGGAGGAAATATTTATTTATTTGATTGCTCCATCAAGTCCATATGGCAGACATTTCCTCTAGTGCCAAAGAGAATTTAGAGAGAAATTGATGGAAAGCCCAAAGTGTCCGCATTGTAAATACAGATACTGAGGGGAAAATGTCCTCTCTGCACTTTGTGCTTTTAATGGTTTTATGCTTTTGTTGAATGTAGCACACAAGAGAAAATCTTCCTTCTTAATGTTGATAATTTGTTGATGTAATAAAAAGAATTGGAGAGCACATTACAACAAATTTGAGGATTTGAGTATAGGAGCAGGGAGGTCATACTGCAGTTGTACAGGGCCTTGGTGAGGCCACACCTTGAATATTGTGTACAGTTTTGGTCTCCTAATCTGAGGAAGGACATTCTTGCTATTGAGGGAGTGCAGCTAAGGTTCAACAGACTGATTTCCAGGATGGTAGGACTGACATATGAAGAAAGACTGGATCGACTAGGCTTATATTCACTGGAATTTAGAAGAATGAGAGGGGATCTCATAGAAACATATAAAATTCTGACGGGACTGGACAGGTTAGATGCAGGAAGAATGTTCCTGATGTTGGGAAAGTCCAGAACCAGGGATCACAGTCTAAGGGTAAGGGGTAAGCCATTTAGGACTGAGATGAGGAGAAACTTCTTCACTCAGAGAGTTGTGAACCTGTGGAATTTTCTACTGCAGAGAGTTGTTGAGGCTAGTTCTTTAGATATATTCAAAAGGGAGTTAGATATGGCCCTTACGGCTAAAGGGATCAAGGGGTATGGAGAGAAAGCAGGAATGGGGTACTGAAGTTGCAAAAATTATCAGCCATGATCATATTAAATGGTGGTGCAGGCTCGAAGGGCCAAATGGCCTACTCCTGCACCTATTTTCTATGTTTCTATGTTTCTAAACTATAGGCCCGAATCCTTTACATAGACTGCAATAGTTCAAGAAGGCGGCTCACCGCCATCTTCTCAAGGACAATTAGGGATGGGCAAAAAATGCCGGCTTTGCCAGCGACGCTCACATCCCAGGAACGAATAAATAAAAAAAAAAGATCTACCGGGCAAGAAGATCCTCAGACAATTTTTTGATAATACCATCTCTTATCCTTGCTTCAGATTCCAGATTGGCACTCACTATGTCTCCCCACTCTTTGTATATGGTTGCACCTCCACACCAAATTCAACAAAGAAAAACATATTACTGTGGGGTTGCGTCCACTGATGAGCTTAATGGGGAAATTTACTGGTAATATTATCACAAGTAGCTCCTGGCACTCACCAGCATCTGAAAGGCACCCCAAAAAAGAAAAAAAAAATTTACATTTATACAGCGCCTTTCACAACCACTGGGTATCTCAAAGTGCTTTACAGCCAATTAAGTACTTTTGGAATGTAATCAATATCAGGATCTTTTACGTCCATCTGAAAGAAGCAGACAGGGCCTCAGTTTCACATATCTTCTGAAAGACTGCACTGGGAGTGTCAGCCTACATTAATGTGCTCAAGTTCCTGGAATGGGACTTGAACCCATAACCTTCTGACTTGGAGATGAGAGTGCTACCCAAAGAGCCACAGCGTGTTAGTGTGAAGAAATACTGGTGCTGGGCATTGGAGGGGTCTCTATTCATGGAGAACTGATTGAATACTGCCAGACTTCTTGATACATGGAATTAAAGGGCCTGCTGCCTGAGAAGGGAGTGAGAGCCTGGAACCATTCTTGTTGTTAATGTGCACTTGCAAAATTACCTCCTCCCCCACCGCCCCCCCCCCCCCACCACCACTCCCCAAGTCTAAAGCAACAGAAATAATCTTTTTGTGATGCTTACAATGAAAGCAGTTTTGTTTGCTTAACTCTGACTTACCAAATATTAATCACAGATTGACTTTTACTGTGAAAAATATGAAACGATAGCAGAAATCAGGGAGATAACAGTTACCAATTTTCAATTAAAAAATTCACTAAAGGTCAGATCACAAGTGCAAACACGATGACGTGGCAAATTTAGGGTTTTTGGACAGTCGTTCAAAAGAAAAAAAAGAGCATGATTGTGACATGGCCAAAGGAAATCTTCATAAAGGCAAAGCTCTCTGGAGATGGATACAGGATTAATTTTTTAATAAACAAACATTGTTAAAACCCAGTGAGATAATTGTACAAGCCATTTGTATAGAATTTTTAAAGTTTCTAATTACAGGCTTGTCAATTCCAAATTCCTGATCCTCACACAAATGTTACCCAGTTGAACGCACACAAGGCATCTGGAGATGTCCTCCTGGCCTCTTGCAGCACTCTAGACAGCCGATAGGGGGTGCCAAACTGCAACTCACCAATGAGTCCCTGATTGACATCTCTCCCACATGCAGCCTACATATACTGGCCCCAAACAGTTGCCGTGACAGATGTTCTGTATTCATTCAGCATATGTGCATCTCGAACTGCTTAATTACAAATGTCAGTTCAGACCAAATTTTTATTTGGGTCTCTTAGTCTCTGGCACGATGCACAAAGGCACTTTTGCTGCTCGTTCACATCCTCCAGTGCAGTGCTGAGGGAGTGTTGCATTGTCGGAGGTGTCACCTATTGCATGAGATGCTAAACCGAGGTCCCTGACTGCTCACTTGGGTGGATGTAAAAACTATTTCGAGGAAGAGCAGGGGAGTTATCCCCAGTGTTCTGGACAATATTTGGCCCTCAACCAACATGATTAAATCAGATTATCTGGTCACTATCTCATTGCTGTGTATGGGAGCTTGCTGTAGGCAAATTGGCTGCCCCATTTCCTACATTACAACAGTGACTACACTTCAAATAGTTTTCATTGGCAGTAAAGTGCTTTGGGATGGCCTGAGGTTGTGAACGACACTATATAAATGCAAGTTTTATGTTCATTTTTATCATTGTTGATGTCAAGGGCAGGTATTGTTCAATTGATATGAATTTAAACAAAAGGAGGTAATCATTTTCTTAGAACTTATGTTCAAGATACACTTACCTTAGGTTGAATCCCATGCGTAAATGTCCTCTAAAATGACAATAATTGTCTGCTTTGTTTGCTCTTGTGTTCATAAGCCACAGCCACAAAATAAATCGGATGTTCAGCAATCATGTGCACACGTGAGCTTTAAACGGAACTAGGTTTTGCTTCACAAAGGAGGCAGCAGTTGCATCTCATTCTTCACAACCTGAGTATTTCTGAAGCAGTGCATCTGATGATGACGGAGACCACCACAAGGGAGCCTCTGACCACAGATTACTGGTGACTCACTCACTTCATCAACCAGTTGTACCCCCCAGCTGTAAGATTCTGTTGGACGGTTGAAACATTTAAAAATACTTTCTTCTCAAATAGAAGGGCCGGGCTGATTAAAATGCAGTCACCTGGCATTGAATAGAGGCTAACTCAGCTCACATTGGTGGTTCTGCTCGTTCATTCCTTGATGTGAGAGACCCATAACTCACAAGGGTGACTGGCCTGTAACTGCCCTACATGGACTATGTTGATCTATCACAGGCTTTAAATAAACCCTGCCGTTGCCAATCACAGAGGAGTTATTCTGTTTATTCAATGTACTTAATTTTTCAATGATTGATCCAGTGCTCATATATGGACTTCTTGTAAATGTGAATGCATTTGAAAGCATTCCCTGTTGGTGTGCCCATAACAGTAAAATATTATTCCACCAGCGAGAATTATCAATGTTAAATTTCCTGCTCCGTCACACACCCCTCGCATCTGACTGCCCTCATTTTTACTTCCAAGGGTATTTTTTTAATGGTAAATTGTATCATATAGAAAATACTAGCACCATGCTACTGTCAACTGGCAATAAAAAAAGCAAAAAAACAAATTATAAACCAAACTGCGGCAATCTTTGTGTCACAAAGCAATTTGTATTAACCGATGAGTGCGGGGACTGCTGGGCTGTGAGAAGCACCCGGTGGTAAAGGCAAGCAAACCCCAGGGGAAAATGGAACAGAAAAGAGTGGTGGAAATCATCCGGTGGTTGTGCAAACATTGCGAGCCCCACAATAAGGGTCTGACAGTATTAAACACAGCTGCATCCTGTGTGCTATATTTAACCACCACTCATCGCCACACTCATTTCTTTTCACGAGATTTCAGGTTGTGATTCCTCTGTGGGTTTTTAGTTTTTTAAAATGGAGTGGGAGTTCACGGTTGATCAAGGTTCTCACATGCTTCACGAGTGATATCGTTCCATCCCGTTGGAAACCAGCACTTGACCACATCTGTGAAGCGTACATTTGGCAGAGTACAAAAGGGAAGTGAGAATAATGAATTCCTCCTGTCCTCACTTCTAACAATGTAGGCACTGCCTTGAAGGCCAGAGACAGGAGGAGGCCATCCAGCCCCTCAAACCTGTTCATCCATTCAATTTGAACACAGCTGATCTGCCCCTGAACTCCATCTACCTTGGTTCCTTCTGTAACCCTTAATTCCCCTTGCCTTACAAAAATCTTAATTTTGACATTTTCAGTTGAGCCTGAACAGCTTCTTGAGGGGGGGGGAAGAGAGTTCCAGATTTCCAATAATGTGGATGTCTGCTTCCTTCTAACCTTAAAGTCACAGTAACCCACTCAAAAACAGCAAATGTCATCAACAATTGGTTCGGGTTTTGGCAACTTTGGGCAGAAAAGGGTCAAAGCCATTCTGTAACAAGTCTCCTAAAATATACAAGCTGACACACATACAATGTCTAAAAGATGGCGTTTAGTTCCAGGATATTGCGAGGTGGTAGAACTGTCCGTGGCTTGCGAGTTTTGTGTCAGGTTCGACATTTTTTTGTGTGTGTGTGTGTGTGAGCCTTTACGCAGCTTGAATGGAAACGCAGAGAGAGAGAGAGACAGGGGGAGGGAGGGAAATGGCCCCTTCTGCCCGACCCTACCAGATGTCGCTGGTGATGCCCATCTCCCGCGAAGACATCGGCAGGCGTTCATTGGCGGCATCGCGGGGGGACGGGTCTCTGGTGATGATGATCTGTGGCGCCTGTCCGTTGATGAGCGTCATAGGAATATTGCAGTAGGTGTGCTGATTGCTGATCGAGGTAATGGGCACCGAAGCGGGCGTCAAGTCATACTCGTAAGTCCGACAGTAGTGCCTCGTTTGCAAGTGATCCGCTTTGTGAAAGTTTGGCGGGAGCTCCCCCGGGCAAGCTGCGAGCGTGGCGGTGTTGGCCGCCATGGAAACAGTCGAGACGGCCTGCAGCTCTCCAAAAATACCCTGCTCACCACAATCCAGGACCTGGCCGCGGCTGACCGGCTCCTTCTTCTTGATGGGCATCTCGCACTGGACCTTCTTCCAAAACTTGGAATTGAGTTTGTTGCATCTAGGCCCACACCACTTGATGACGGACAGAAGTTTGATGGTGTCTTTTAAGGCTTCGATTTCGTGGTAGTTCATTATCCCTTGCACTTCGGGGCACTCGATCAAAATAACTTTGATTTCTCCGGTCACAAGCATGTTGTGCAGTCTGTTCTCCAGCTGAAAAATGCTCCACCCGCGCCTTATGACATAGTCTGGCGTGAGCACGATAATCAATCTCCGGCTTTGATCAACGCACCTTGCTAAATCTTCAATGTAAGCTGCGGGTTGAGGAAAGAGAATTAACAGGTAATTTGATGAGAATGATGACAAAAAAAAGCCACACATCATTATGACTTGTCCTTGAGATCTCAAGCAGGCAATTCAGGAGTCTTGGCTATCAGGGAAGATTGGAGATGCTGGATCTGTTTTCTTTGGAACAGATCAAGCTGAGGGGAGGTGTATAACATTCTGAGGGGCCTGGATAGAGTGGATAGGAAGGACCGGTTTCCCTTGGCAGATGGGTCAACCACCAGGGGGCATAGATTTAAAGTAATGGGGGGAGGTTTAGAGGGGATTTGAGGGGACATTTCTTCACCCAGAGGGTGGTGAGGGTCTGGAATTCACTGCTTGAAAGGGTGGTAGAGGCAGGAACCCTCACCACATTTAGAAAGTACTTGGATGTGCGCATAAAGTGCTGTAACCTATAGGGCTACGGACCAAGAGCTGGAAAGTGGGATGAGGCTAGATAGCTCTTGGTTGGCCAGCACAGACACAATGGGCCGAAATGGCCTCCTTCCGTGCTGTAAATTTCTCTGATTCTATGAAAGGGAAGCAGTGTTGTGTACAGTTACATGTCAGTGCCCTAATCACAAAGAGAGAGACTTGCTTTTATACAATGCTTTATCGGCTCTCGGAAACATCCCAAGGTGCTTCATTGACATTGAATTATCTGCAGTGACTGTTGTTAACATAGGCAGAAATCATCAGCCAATTGAAGCATAACAAGATCCCACAAACAGGAATAAGGTCGACTCATAGAATCATACATTAGGCCATTCGTTCATCGCCAAATTCCCCACCATCAACATCCTGGGGGTCACCATTGCCCAGAAACATAACCGGACCAGCCACACAAATACAAAAGCAAAATATTGCCGATGCTGGAAATCTGAAATAAAAACAGAAAATGCTGGAAATACTCAGCAGGTCAGGTAGCATCCGTGGAGAGAGAAACAGAGTTAACGTTTCAGGTCAATGACTCTTTATCAGAACTGGAGATGTAACAGGTTTTTAAGCAAGTGTTGGGGTAGGGAAAGGGAGTGGGGAGGGAGGAAAGAACAAAAGGGAAGGTCTGTGATAGGATGGAAGGAAGGAGAGATTAAGAGAAAAAGGGATGATGGTGCAAGGCAAAAGGAGATGGTAACGGAGCACGTTAAAAAGCAAAAGATGAGTCTTGACAGGATGTAACTGGAAATGGCAGAATCATCAACAGCTGCTGTGGAAAAGAGAATAAAACAGAAAAAAAATAGAAAAAAAAACAGGGGCAGGGTTTATGGTCTGAAATTGTTGAACTCGATGTTGAATCATAGAATCTTAGAAATTTACAGCAAGGAAGGAGGCCATTTTGGCCGATCGCGTCCACGCCAGCCAACCAAGAGCTACCCAGCCTAATCCCAGTTTCCAGCTCTTGGTCCGTAGCCTTATAGATTACGGCACTTCAAGTGAGGGTTTCTGCCTCTACCACCCTCTGTGTGAAGACATTTCCCCTCATATCCCCTCTAAACCTCCTACCAATTACTTTAAATCTATGCCCCTGGTTGTTGATCCTTCTGCTAAGGAAAATAGGTCCTTCCTAGACACTATATCTAGGCCCCTCATAATTTTATACACCTCAATAAGGTCTCCACATAGCCTCATCTGTTCCAAAGAAATGAAACCTAGCCTATCCAATCTTTCCTCATAGCTAAAATTCTCTAGTCCAGGCAACATCCTTGTAAATCCCCTCTGTGCCCTCTCTAGTGCAATCATATCTTTCCTGTAATGTGGTGACCAGGACTGGGGTTGGGTACTCTGTTGCACGTCTCTCACCTCCTCACTCCCTAAAGCCTTTCCACCATCTACAAGGCACAAGTCAGGAGTGTGATGGAATACTCTCCACTTGCCTGGATAAGTGCAGCTCAAACAACAGTCAAGAAGCTCGTCACCATCCAGGACAAAGCAGCCCGCTTGATTGGCACCCCATCCCCCACCTTCAACATTCACTCCCTCCACCACCAGCGCACCGTGGCTACAGTGTGTACCAGCTACAAGATGCACTGCAGCAACTTGCCAAGGCTTCTTTGGCAACACCTCCCTAACCCTCGACCTCTACCACCTAGAAGGACAAGGGCAGCAGGTGCATGGGAACACCGCCAGCTACACGTTCCATCCAAGTTACACACCATCCAGACTTGGAAATATATCGTTGTTCATTCACTGTCGCTGGGTGAAAATCCCGGGACTCCCTCCCTAACAACACTTGTGGGAGCACTTTCACCACACGGACTGCAGCGGTTCAAGAAGGCGGCTCACCGCCACCTTCTCAAGGGCAATTAGGGACGGGCAATAAATGCCGGCCTTGCCAGTGACGCTGACATTCCAGGAATGAATTTTTTAAAAGTTCAGCCCATCGTGCCTGTGCCGGCTCTTTGAAAGAGCGATCCAATTAATCTCACCTTATAGTACTGCAATTTTTCCTTTTCAAGAATATACATCAAATTACCTTTTGAAAGTTATTATTGAATCTGCTTCCACCGCCGTTTCAGGCTGTGCATTCCAGATGATAACAACTCGTTGCTTAAAAAAAAAGTCTCCCCATCTCCCCTCTGCTTTTTTTGCCAATTATCTTAAATTGATTGAGCAATTCACATATTTTTGGTGTTGTTGGTTGAGGAAGGAATGTTGGACAGGACAACGAGAGAACTCACCTTTGAGTAGTAGCGCAAGATCCACTGCTGGATTTTCTGGACCTTTGCGCTTCGTGTTTTGCCCCGGAGTGGCGGCAATGCGGCGATGAGGCTTCCAGCGCCCCACCGCGATCCTCCGGTCGGGTTTTGTGGCGGTGCTGAGCAGCACCGCTGGGAAGAACTGCGCCGGGTGTGCAACGCCCCTGGTTGCAACACCGGGGCGAGTTTTGAGTCTTGCCCGACCCTTCTGCCGTGAAGTGCAATGACCGCCCGGGAAATCAGGGCGGTCCCACAATCCCGTCAGTGGAGAGGAACGTAATTGACTCATAAGGTAAGTGTGAGTGGTTTTTCCTTTAAGTTGTTGCGTTTTGTGTTGTGGTGGCGTGGGCAATGTTTTAGGAATGTTTTTGTGGGTTTTTTTTAGGTTCTCCACTCCAGGCTTCTCTCGGAGCGCTCCCGGCCCAGCTCTTTAACTCGGGAGTTTCCCATCCTTGCGCCACGAGAGGTGTACAATGCCTCCCTTAGCGCTGCGCCCCCTGACGCAGGGCCCAGATGGCCAAACTTAAATACTAAAGTGCAAACTATTCCCGGCCGCTAACTTGCCCGCTCCGCAGCCATTATCGCCCCGAAAACAGAAAAGCTGAAAATCCAGCCCATAATGTCTACCCAGGCCACAGAAACAGGCAGACGGGGCTTTGGTTTCTTCATCTGAAGAGCAGTGCAGTGCTTCCTCAGTGCTACATTGGAGCCTCAACTTTCCTTATACAGTTAAGTTCAGAAGTGGGCCTTGAATTTACAACCTTCTGAATTCGAGACAATGGCCTGGAATTCACCGAACTGGCAGCATTGGCCGTCATTCTGCCTTTGAAACTGATCACAACTTTGGGATTTGGCACATGCCCGTGCAGAAATGCTGAAGTTGCAGTTTGTCAATGATAGCTCTGAAACTAGCTGCGCAAGATCCCACCACCTCGCGCCCACCGCATCCCTACCCCCCATCTCACAGAGCCAGCTGTCAGTGAAATCTCATAAATCATTGAAACTGACAAAAGTGTTGGCTTTTAACAGTAATTACACTGTTAAATTCCCCACTAAATGTTTGACCTGAAGGGATTAGGTATATCTGGTGTTTTAACACTGTATTGACTGCTAAACAAAGACTAAGAGCCTGAAAAACTCATTTTAATTTTGTACCATGTGAAATTTGTCAATTTTAATAAAAAAATAAATTCTCAAGGAATTTTCAACATTTTATTTTTTATTTTTAGTTTGTTAATCCTTTATTTCAGGTTTGCCTTTACCCCATGTGAAAGCCTCAATCTGTCTTTTGCTCTCTCCAACTATTTTAAATAGTTAGAATTTTAAGAGCTTACCCAATTCCTGGTTCGCTCTCTGAGAATTCTGTGTTTTGATTGGCTGCTTACACAGCAGTTCGCACTGGGGGATCGCCACTATACTCCATTAATTTGAATTCAAGGTCGGAAAACCCGAAGATGTCGAGATCTCCATGCAAATTGTACTTAAGGGCCAGCAGCAAACACCTTCACTCCGCAAATGCTGGGTCAATACTAACACCAACTGAGACAGGTAATGCAAAATTATGGTTGCAGTTATTGATTTTTACACAGGATATTTGGCACAGAAACAGGTAATTCGGTCCAACCAGTCCATGCCGGCGTTTATGCTCCACTCAAGCCTCCTCCTGTCTTTTCTCATCTAAATCTATCAGCATAAACCTCTATTCCCTTCTCCCTCATATGCTTAACTAGCCTCCCCTTAAATGCATCTACACTATTTGCTTCAACCACTCCCTGTGGCAGCGAGTTCCACATTCTCACCACTCCCTGGGTAAATAAGTTTTTTCTGAATTTCCCATTGGATTTTTTGCTGACTATCTTATATTGATGGTTTCTCGTTATGCTCTTTCCTACAAGTGGAAACATTCTCTCTGTATCCACTCTATCAAAACCTTTCATAATTTTAAAGACCTCAATTAGGTCATCCCTCAGCCTTCTTTTTTCCAGCGAAAAGAGATCCAACCTGTTCATCCTTTCCTGATAGGTATACCCTCGCATTTCTGGTATCTTCCTTGTAAATCTTTTCTGCACCCTCTCCAGTGTCTCTATATCCTTTTTATAATATGGCGACTTTATTTCTGTGCATACACATAATCTCAGCAATGCCTGTGAGTGCTATTCACCCCTCCTGAAAACTCTGCACTGGTGAGCAAATGATGTGATAATATGGGTGGCAGTGTTGTTCAGTACTTAGGTTACCATGTGATGTCCTCCACCAGCAAGGAATGACTATGCAATCCAGAAGTTTAGAGGCAATTCCTTCCCCACCGTTTTCCTAATATGAATCATTTAATTAGAGTTTATTGGATTTATATAGCGCCTTTCACGAACACTGGACGTCTCAAAGCGCTTTACAGCCAGTGAAGTACTTTTGAAGTGCAGTCACTGTTGTAATGTGGGAAATGCAGCAGCCAATTTGCGCGCAGCAAGCTCCCACAAACAGCAATGTGATAATAACCAGATAATCTGTTTTTGTTTTGTTGATTGAGGGATAAATATTGGCCAGGACACCAGGGATAACTCCCCTGCATTTCTTCGAAATAGTGCCATGGGATCTTTTACATCCACCTGAGAGGCCATTCAGCCCCTCGAGCCTGTGCCGCCATTCAATTAAATCATAGCTGATCTGTACCTTAACTCTTTGACTCCTGGTACCGTGCCAGCCATTATTGCCCCAGTAGTTTAAAATACAATGTAAGGCCTGATTTTAACTTGGGGCGAGGAGTGAGCAGTAGGCTCACTCCCACTCCCTAGGGTAAGACCCAGGCCATCTTAACCCCGGGCCTCATTCCAATATCCCTGGTCTGACTCCTGTCCAAACCCGGCGGAAATGACGTGGGGGTCGGCAGGCAGGATTGGGAAATCTCGCATCCAAGGAAACGTTCCGCGCAGTCGTGTATGTGTGTGAGGGAGGTGGGGATGGCGAAAGCCAGACAGGGATCAAGATTGGGGGATCTTGGATCTCCCCTCTTGACCTCTCGTGCTCATCTTCTCCATGAGATCCACTTCCTGCTCCCTTGACCTTATTCCCACTAAACTGCTGACCACCCAACTTCCTTTTCTGGCTCCCATGTTAGCCGACATTGTTAACAGTTCTCTTTCTTCAGTATACTGTTCCCGTCTCCTTCAAATCTGCCATCATCATCCTTCACCTCAAAAAAAACCCTTGACCCCATTGTGCTTGCTAGGTACCGCCCCATCTCCAACCCCCCTTTCCTCTCCAAAGTCCTTGAACGTGTTTTCACCTCCCAAATTCATGACACCTTTCCCAGAGCTCCAATTTTGAATCCCTTCAATCTGGTTTCCGACCCTGTCAAGTACCAAAACGGCTTTCATCAAAGTCACAAATGACATCCTTTGTAACTGTGACAAAGGTAAACTATCCCTCCTCGTTCTTCTCGACCTGTCTGCCGCCTTTGACACAGTTGACCACTGTATCCTCCTCCAAATCCTCTCCACCATCGTCCAGCTGGGTGGGACAGCACTCGCCTGGTTCCATTCTTATCTACCTAATTGTAGCCAGAAAATCTTTTGCAATGGCTTCTCTTCCCACTCCTGCATCGTTACCTCTGGTGTCCACCAAGGATTTGTTCTTGGCCCCCTCCGATTTCTCATTTATACGCTGACCCTTAGCGACATCATCCGAAAACACAGAGTCAGTTTCCACATGTACGCTGACGACACCCAGTTCTACCTCTCCACCACTTCTCTTGACCCCTCCATCTGTAAATTGTCAGACTGCTTCTCCGACATTCAGTACTGGATGAGCAGAAATTTTCTCCAATTAAGTTTTGGGAAGACTGAAGTCATTGTCTTTGGTCCCCGCCACAAACTGCATTCCCTAGACACTGACTCCATTCCTCTCCCTAGTGTCTGTCTGAGGCTAAACCAGACTGTTCGCAACCTAGGTGTCATATTTGACCCTGAGGGAAATGAGCTTCCGTCTACATATCTTCGGCATAATTAAAACCTCCAATTTCCACCTTTGTAACTTCGCCCATCTCCGCCCTTGCCTCAGCTCATCCGCTGCTGAAGCCCTCATCCATGCATTTATTACCACTAGACTTGACTATTCGAACACACTCCTGGCTGGCCTCCCACATTCTACGTAAACTTGAGGTGACCCAAAACTCAGCTGCCCATGTCCTAACTCGCACCAAGTCCTGCTCACCCATCATCCCTGTGCTCGCTGACCTACATTGGCTCCTGGTTAAGTAATGCCTCAATTTCAAAATTCCGATCCTTGTTTACAAATCCCTCCATGGCCTCGCCCCTCCCTATCTCTGTAATCTCCTCCAGCCCCACAACCACACCGAGATGTCTGTGCTTCTCAAATTCTGTCCTTTTAGAGCTTCCCTGATTATAACTGCTCAACCATCGGTGGCCGTGCCTTCAGCTGCCTGGACCCTAAGCTCTGGAACTTACTCCCTAATCCTCTCCGCCTCACTACCTCTCTTTTCTCCTTTAAGATGCTCCTTAAAACCTACCTCTTCATCTGCTGTAATTTCTTCTTGTGTGGCTCGGTGTCAAATTTATTTGTTTTGTTATATAACACTGCTGTGAAGCGCCTTGGGACATTTTACTACGTTATAGTCGCTATCTAAATAAAAGTTGTTGTTGAAGGAGCAGGGGAGACCCAAGGTTTCTCTTGTGGGGCCCGGAGAAACAATCCTGCTCCTCCTGGCCCACAAGGTAACTTAAAAATAGATTTCAAATTAACTTAGCTTATCAGCCGACTGCTGGACCTGCTCCCGTGTGGCGGCAAGCTTCCCTGGTGAGGCCGACAGCAGGAGTAGGATGCGCGGTTGTGCACTCAAATCTAGTCGGGGGCCGATGACATCATCCGACCCCGAATTTTGAATATTCACTATCCCTTTGCCTCCCTGCGATGAGAGGTCATAGGAACAATGTAGGCCATTCGACCCCTCGAGACATTCAATTACATCATGACTGATCTGTGATCCTAACTCCATCTACCCGCCTTGGTTCTGTAACCCTTAATACCCTCGCCTAACAAAAACCTATCGATCTCTGTTGTGGAATTTTCAATTGAGCCCCAGCCTCAATAGCTATTTTGATGAGAGACTTCCAGATTTCCACTACCCTTTGTGTGAAGAAGTGCTTCCTGACATCACCCCTGAACGGCCTAGCTCTAATTTTAAGGTTATGCCTCCTTGTTCTGGACTCCCCCCACCAGAGGAGATAGTTTCTCTCTATCTAACCTATCAATTCCTTTAATCATTCTTCAACCCTTCAATTAGATCACCCCTCAATCTTCTATACATGAGGAAATACAAGCCTAGTCTATGCAACCTGTCCGCATAACTTAACCCGTAATCACATGATTCCCGTAACCCTGGAGTTAAAATTACAGTGAGAGTGCAGTGCCGAGCCAGAAGGGCAGGAGACCCCCACGGGCACCTTGTTCTCAATGGGCACTGGGGAGGGGTAGGTTAAAATCAGCCCTTTAGTGTGAGATTGATTCATAGAACGATACAGCATAGCAGGAGGCCATTCGGCCCATCGTGCCTGTGCCAGTAAAGCAACACTAACAAGTAAAGGAAGTGAAGGCCCTGTTGCCATGGAAACACAGTTGCTGTGCCACATGTTTCCTTCTCTCTCTGCTTTTGGGAAGGTTTCCTTTGTGGTAAGAACTACAAATTTGGAATATAAAATGACAAGCGGCATTAATTCTGCTTAAACTATGTTTCAAATTAGGCTCAGAAGGGGGATTAGATTGGAAAGGACCAAATAAAATGGTCATCATTATAGTACAGCCAACAATAGGAGTAAGCGGAGAAAGCACAGATAATGTAAATGATCCTCAGTGTAATCAGACTGATGAAGAAGTAGTAATAGTCTATAAATCCTTTGTAATCCTAGTCACATTTTGGGTAATGCCTGGGCTTTTACACTCCACTGCTATTAGTACCTACAGGATTCTGACACCTATTCCCAAGTTGTACTGATGTAGCAGCTGTTGTATTTGCTGCGACTTTGGTGTGAAGAGGTTTTCTTTCGCGCTCGTACTAAAATGTTATTGTAAGTCCAGGGGTAGAAAAGAAAGACTTGCATTTATATAGCGCCTTTCATGTCCACCAGACATCTCAAAGAGCTTTACAGGCAGTGAAGTACTTTTTAAAGTGTAGTCACTGTTGCAATATGGGAAACGCGGCAGCCAATTTGAGCACTGCAAGCTCCCACAAACTGCAATATGTCAATGATCAGATAACCCCTATTTTGATTGAGGGATAAATATTTGCCAGGACACCAGGGATAACTCCCCTGCTCTTCTTTGAAATAAGGCCATGGGATCTTTTATGTCCACCTGAAAGAGCAGACGGGGCCTCGGTTTAACGTCTCATCCGAAAGACAGCACCTCCAATAGTGCAGCACTCCCTCAGCACTGCACTGGACTGGAGTGTCAGCCTGGATTTATGTGCTCAAGTGCCTGGAGTGGGGCTTGAACCCACAACTTCTGGCTTAGAGGCGAGTGTGCTACCCACTGAGCCACAGTTGCCACTGTAGGCCTGATCTGACTCTGGAGCGAGGTGGTGGGGAGATAATCTGGAAGAGTAGGACTCATTCCTCTTCATCCTTGAGCCAAACCGAGCTTGGTCCCATGTGGGCATGACACTTTCTTAGTGTCAGTGCAAACACCCACAATGCAGTTGTAACGTGATTTAAAAAAAAACGTCTTCTCAGGATGTGGGCGGCGAGGAATTTTTGGCCATCCCCAGTTGCCCTGAGCAGGTGGCAGTCGGCCTTCTCCACAGACTGTTGCAGTCCTCGAACGAATGGTGCTGTCACAATGGTGTTTGGTGGGAATTCCTGTATACTGAGCCAGCGGTGATGTCGGAACCACACTGCATGTCCGAGTGTGTGTGACTTGG
This sequence comes from Pristiophorus japonicus, assembly GCF_044704955.1. Lineage (NCBI taxonomy): Eukaryota > Metazoa > Chordata > Chondrichthyes > Pristiophoridae > Pristiophorus > Pristiophorus japonicus. The sequence continues at coordinate 52,685,053 of NC_091982.1, forward strand.
AGGGGAACATGGGGCGGGGGCTGCTGGTGTTGCCACAATGTTGCTGCTCTCGACATTTTCGGCCGTAGGCATCAAGGGAATGCTGAATTTAGCTTGGTGAGTTGCCGCTGTGCATCCTGTAGTTCGTACACACTGCAGCCACAGTGCGCTGGCGGTGTGAGGCAGTGATCATGCAGACTGCACACACCAACGATGTCTCCGCAAGATCCTGCAAATCCCCTTGGGAAGACAGATGCACCAACGTCAGCGTCCTCGTTCATGCCAACATCCCCAGCATCGAAGGACTGACCACACCTGACCAGCTCCATTGGGCAGGCCACATTGTTCGCATGCCTGACACAAGACTCCCAAAGCAAGCGCTCTACTCAGAACTCCTACATGGCAAGCGAGCCCTAGGTGGGCAGAGGATAACTTTCAAGGACACCCTCAAAGCCTCCTTGATAAAATGCAATATCCCGACTGACACCTGGGAGTCCCTGGCCAAAGACCACCCTGAGTGGAGGAAGAGCATCCGGGAGGGCGCTGAGCACCTCGAGTCTCGTAGCCAAGAGCATGCAGAAAGCAAGCGCAGGCAGCGGAAGGAGCGTGCGGTAAACCAGACTCCCCACTCTCCCTTTCCTTCAAAGTCTGTCTGTCCCACCTGTGAAAGGGACTGTGGTTCTCGTATTGGACTGTTCAGTCACCTAAGAACTTACTTTTAGAGTGGAGGCAAGGCTTTCTCAATTCCGAAAGACTGCCTATGATGATGATGAAGCTCTGTTTTGGATGGCGTCGAGCTTCTTTAGATTATTAACGTTGCCACTATACCCATCCAGGTGAGTGGTAGGGATTACATCACACTATTGACCCGAGCCCCGGAGATGGCGAAAAGGCTTTGAGAGATTGGAAGGTGAGTCATTTGTCACGGAGTGGCCAGCCTTAGTGTCGATATGGCCGGTCAGGCTAAGCTTCTGGTCAGTGGCGACCCTCAGCCAAATGGAGCCATGGATTCTCCTTCGCCTCTTTAAATGTTACTTGTTTGAGCATGTAAACTAAACTTCATCAATATCTGACAACGTGCCAACAGCAAGCAGTTTGCGGCAGAATACATTGGTCAGATTGTAGAATTAAGCTCCTGGCAGAGCTGCTGACTACTCCTGCACATTATATTTTAAAACCTTCAGCAAATTATTTATTTTTATCAATCGTGGATTACAACGACTCCTGAAACAAGTTTAAAAAGAAAGGAGTTTCATCTAGTTTAAGCAGAAGTAATGAGGTTGTCCCTTCCTTCAATTATCACTGTGGAGAACGTAACAATTCAGGGACAAGCAAGCTCACAGTCTGCCCTTGCCTGAATTGCAGGATTGTCCTGGTCTGGACAGCATTATTCTGCTGGCTTGACCTCCCTGCAGATCTCACCAACATGCAGGACACTGGACGGGAAAACCAGGAGCTCAATCATTTGTGCAAAATATTGCTGAACTATTTTGAAAGATATTTTGCTCCCATTTCCCGTCCAGTGTCCTGTGTGTTGGTGAGATCTGCAGGGAGGTCAAGCCAGCAGAATGTTTATCCATGCTATTCTGGCTGGGGAGATACTGGCCCTGAAATTGCAGCCTCTCTGGGTACATACGATGTGCGCACACGCCCGAAGAGTTCTGGGTTTAGGCGCATGAAGCGCATGCGCCTGAACCCGGCACTTGCGGTAATGTCCTGTAATGTCTTTTGACAGATTGAATGCATCCCTGGGAGCAGAGCCTTCGCGGGCGGAGATTTGAGCTATTCGCCCAACTCTTGTCCAGCGAAGGTCCTTCAAACTCTTACGTCTGGTAAAAGCAAGCATAAGGCCTGCTTTTACCAGTGTAGGAGTTTTAATAGATAGAAAAAGTGAATTTTATTTCTCATTTTTATATTAGAAACCCTGTTTATGAAAGCAAGTTCATTTTTAACACTATTGAAACATTCTTTTAAAAACTTCAAAAAAATAATTTTTTCATTTAATTTAATGCAATTTCTATTAATTTAAAAACAAGTGAAGTGCTTTATAATTTATGTTTGTGTTTTATTTGATTTTAGGGATATTCTCATTGATGGTCATGAGAACTCCGAACTCCCATTACTATCAATGAGAATACTACATTTTGTTGGTGGTCTAGGCCCACATGATCCCAGGATATGCAGACACTCCTGGAATATGTGACCCAATGTGTTCGTTGGAGCAGGTCCACTAGGTACATTCGGATTTTTTTTTTGGTCGGAGGCATCCGCCCGCGGGAAGCCTCCGACCGCAATTTTTGGCCCACTGTTTCCCTATCTCTAGGTATCTCTGCTGTAGTGTTGGGATGTTTGTAAGGGAGTGCCAAGGGGGGAATCCCCATTGGATTTCTCTGCTTTTACTGGGGACCGCATTATACAGTGGCAGGCTGTGTGCCCCTTTCACTAATAAACGCAATACTTACTAATTATTTTGAACAGAAATACCAAATTTTTGTCTCGCTACACTATATAAACAAATTAATGAGTTATACCAAGTTAATTTAATTTTGTTAATTAGAAAATAGCCTTTATGCTGTAATTCAAAAATTTATTTATGAGATTTAGAGAATATTGTTGTAATGATATTAGGAGTCCCACAGGGTTTTTTTATGACAAGCAATTAATTTACACGCACAAATGTATTTTCCCATCCACTGAAAGAAGTCCCTCCCAAGAGGCTTCTAAACTCTATTATTATGCTTTGTGCAACAACATATTCAAGGAGTGAATCATTGGACACAGTGTGCACATGCAAAAGTGTGAGGGCAAATAACTGTCGTACGAAATATTTAAAGATTTGCATTAATTTATCTTCGGATAAACTTCCCCAGTGAACAGCTCTATCTATAACAAGGAAATGTATCTGCTTGGCGATTGAGTCATCAGTTAGGTACTATCCAGGTCCAATCCGGAAACATATTTTGCTCCAGAGAGGCTTGGGCCAGCATTTTGGTATTATCTCCCTGTTATTTTCTTGCCAATTAAGTTTTAAATAAATATTTTAAGTTACATGGCGAAATCTCTATTCTAATTAGCTTAATTTGTGTATGTTTGTGGAATTTAGGAACTCTTATTTTTACACTGTGAGGAACGACATGCTAATTCGGAACACACTGCAAGCATTATCTTAGTGTATATATACATATACACTCACCACTCACACACATATATATATATATGTATATATATAAACGCCATGCTAGCCATAACGCTCGAGAAAATCTGCTTGTGATATACAGAAGCTAATGTACTGCTTATCATCTTGTTAAATAAATCTTCATATCACTTCAGCTCTTGTTAAATCATGTTACTCTGACGATAAAGAAAAAAGAAAGACTTGCATTTTATCGTATCTTTCACAACCTCAGGACCTCGCAAGGCAATAATGGGTATGTACTTAAATTGGCAGGATATGACTAGTGGAGTCCCCCATGGATCGGTAATGGGGCCACAGCTTTTCACCGTATTTATAAATGACTTGCATGCAGGAATAGAGAGCCGTATGTCTACGTTTGCTGACAACTCTAAGTTAGGCGGCACAGTAAATAGTGCAGATGGGAGCAGGAAGGTGTAAAAACGACATTGATAGAGTAAGTGAGGGGACAGAACTGTGGCGGATGAAGTTCACTGCAGGAAAGTGTGAGGTCATCCACTTTGCACTGAAGAAAGATAGATCAGAGTATTTTCTAAATACCGAGAAGCTAGGAACTGAGGGTGAGCAGAGAAATCTAGTACAGAAATCACTAAAAGCTAGTGGGCAGGTATAAAAAATAATTCAAAAGGCTAATGGAATGTTGGCCTTTACCTCAAGAGGGTTGGAATACAGAGGTGGAAGTTATGTTACAGTGGTACAAAGCTCTGATCAGACACTATTTGGAGTATTGCCTTCGGTTCTGGACATTGCACCTCAGGCAGCAGATAGCCCCCTTAGGAGGGGAGGGGAGGAAAAGCAGATTCCTAACGAGGTTTTTAAGGTGATGAGAGGAGTTGATATGGTGGATAGAGAGAAAGACTTGGATTTATTGGTTTTACAGCCAATGACGTACTTTTGGAGTGTAGTCACTTTTATAATGTAGGGTAGAGAGAAACTATTTGCTCTGGGGTAGCGAGGGGGGGTGGGGGCGGGCAGCCAAGAACAAGGAGGCATAACCTTAAAATTAGAATAGGGCATTCAGGAGTGATGTCAGGAAGCACATCTTCACAAAAAGGCTAGTGCAAATCTGGAACGCTCTCCCCAAAAAGCTGTTGAGGCTGGGGGTCAGGGAGGGAGGGGCGGGTCAATTGAAAACATCAAAACCGAGATTGATAGGCAAGGGTGTTAAGGAATATTGAATCAAATGGCTAGATGGAGTTAAGATACAGAGCAGCCGTGATCTCATTGAATGGCGGAACAGGCTCAAGGGGCTGAATGGCCTCCTCCTGTTCCAATGTCCCGATAGTAATGTACAGCAAAGTACTTTATCTTTGTGCTTGCTACAGTGTACTGTGTTTTATTTCTTTGATAGGTTTGGACACACCTTGGGGTAGAAATGACCTCCACCTGAAAGGGGGCGCTCCCACCCCGTTTCGATGATTTTTACCGCAGCTGCAGTTCAGGTTGCCTCTTGAGCGACATTCTTCTCTTTGTTGTTTTTTTTCCCCTTGGATCCGGAAGTCACCCTTATTGGGGGCAGTGACAAGACTTGAGGGCGGATACGTGGCGGTGGCAACACCTGAGGGGCGGAAGTTGGGGGCGGTGCGGAGTGACCGCCACAATGACATCATCACGACGCCATGTCATCACGGCTCTCCCCTTCATTTAAAGGGTGAGAGCCTCCGCGATTTAAAAACTTCAGCCCACTGGGCCACCAGGGAGGGTTGCAGCTGAACCAGTGGCCTGGTATCCAAGAGGTGGTGCCAGGCTGCCTGTTGCCAGCCTGGCCGAACCCGGGGGCATAATTGTCGGGCCAACAAAAAAAAAAATGGTGGCAATGGCAGTAGTCCCTCCCCTTTAAGGGAAGCCACACCGCCGTTGCAGAAGGCTTCAGCCTCACTGAAGCACCGGGAATAAATAGGTTTCAGCACCGTCGGGTGGGCCAAGTATTTTCCGAGGGGAATGTCGCCATTGGGGGCGTAGATCGGCAGTGCGCACGGTGATGACGTGCTTACCACAGCTCGGCAGCAGCAGAATGGTATGGGGCGGAGGGGGGGGGGGGGTGATTGGGGCACGGCCGTGAAAACTCGGGAGGGCAATTGGGCTAGCAGCGGCCATTCCACGAAAAGTCGGCGGGCACTCCATTCCGCAGCGTGGCCGCCGACTTGCGGTGGTAACAGGCCTTAAGGAAAAGGGCAATTTCAGCCCCCTTATGTGTGAAAGCTTCAAGTGGGTGAAATTCATCTCGGGTGGTATCATTAATTGGGCGATAGCCAGTTGACTGCCCGTTTAACACTCCGCTCAATTTTTCGTTTCAACGGAAGTGAATTGAAAAGAAAATCGGGCGGGGTTTAAAATGGCTGTGATTCGCTGCGACCAGTTTTCTGATTCCGCCCCAGACTGATTTCACTCCACCACCCCTCCGCCAATGTCATGCAGAATTTCATTTTTCAGATTGTGTATATTTCAGAGTTGTACCCATTTATGAATTATGGACGGTCCTAAAGAGACCACAGCTCGGAGGCTCCACTGGAATTTGCAAAATCTTGAGCTTATTACTCCTGAGATAAATCTGAACACTTAAAAAAAAACATATCAATAGTGACTACACTTCAAAAAGTACTTCATTGGCTTTGAAGTGTTTTGGGACGTCCTGGGGATTCAGGTGAATTTATAACGGGGAACAAAGAAATGGCAGACCAATTGAACAAATACTTTGGTCCTGTCTTCACGAAGGAAGACACAAATAACCTTCCGGAAGTACTAGGGGACCGAGGGTCTAGTGAGAAGGAGGAACTGAAGGATATCCTTATTAGACGGGAAATTGTGTTAGGTAAATTGATGGGATTGAAGGCCGATAAATCCCTGGGGCCTGATAGTCTGCATCCCAGAGTACTTAAGGAAGTGGCCCTAGAAATAGTGGATGCATTGGTGATAATTTTCCAACAGTCTATCGACTCGGGATCAGTTCCTATGGACTGGAGGGTAGCTAATGTAACACCACTTTTTATAAAGTGAGGGAGAGAGAAAGCGGGTAATTATAGACCGGTTAGCCTGACATCAGTGGTGGGGAAAATGTTGGAATCAATTATTAAAGATGAAATAGCAGCACATTTGGAAAGCAGTGGCAGGATCAGTCCATGTCAGCATGGATTTATGAAAGGGAAATCATGCTTGACAAATCTTTGGAATTTTTTGAGGATGTAACTAATAGAGTGGACAAAGGAGAACCAGTGGATGTGGTGTATTTGGACTTTCAAAAGGCTTTTGACAAGGTCCCACACAAGTGATTGATGTGCAAAATCAAAGCGCATGGTATTGGGGGTAATATACTGATGTGGATAGAAAACTGGTTGGCAGACAGGAAGCAGAGAATCGGGATAAACGGGTCCTTTTCAGAATGGCAGGCAGTGACTAGTGGAGTGCGGCAGGACTCAGTGCTGGGAACCCAGCTCTTTACAATATACATCAATGATTCGGATGAAGGAATTGAGTGTAATATCTCCAAGTTTGCAGATGACACTAAACTGGGTGGCGGTGTGAGCTGTGAGGGAAACGTTAAGAGGCTGCAGGGTGACTTAGACAGGTTAGGTGAGTGGGCAAATGCATGGCAGATGCAGTATAACGTGGATAAATGTGAGGTTATCCACTTTGGGGGCAAAGACGCAAAGACAGAATATTCTCTAAATGGTGGCAGATTAGGAAAAGGGGAGGTGCAACGAGACCTGGTGTCATGGTTCACCATTCATTGAAAGTTGGCATACTGGTAAAGAAGGCAAATGGTATGTTGGCCTTCATAGCTAGGGGATTTGAGTATAGGAGCAGGGAGGCCTCACCTGGAATATTGTGTTCAGTTTTGGTCTCCTAATCTGAGGAAGGATGTTTTTACTATTGAGAGAGTGCAGTGAAGGTTCACCAGACTGATTCCCGGGATGGCTGGACTGACGTATGAGGAGAGATTGGATCAACTGGGCTTTTATACATTGGAGTTTAGAAGAATGAGAGGGGATCTCATAGAAACATACAAGATTCTGACGGGACGGGACAGGTTAGATGTGGGAAGAATGTTCCCGATGATGGGGAAGTCCATAACCAGGGGACATAGTCTTAGGATAAGGGGTAGGCCATTTAGGACAGAGATGAGGAGAAACTTCTTCACTCAGAGAGTTGTTAACCTGTGGAATTCCCTGCCGCAGAGAGTTGTTGATGCAGTTCATTGGATATATTCAAGAGGGAGTTAGATATGGTCCTTACAGCTATGGGGATCAAGGGGTATGGAGAGAAAGCAGGAAAGGGGTACTGAGGGAATGATCAGCCATGATCTTGAATGGTGGTGCATGCTTGAAGGGCCGAATGGCCTACTCCTGCACCTATTTTCTATGATTCTATGTTTTTCTATGTTTCTATGATATAAGTGCAAGTCTTTATTTCTTTCATGTGACGTTAAAAATGAAGATAATTTATTTTTACACTAAAAATAATTAATCTTGAACCTGGATTCAACAGGGATAAATAGAGTAACAATAGCTGGCAATAAATATGCCTGTCATACCTGCTAATTATTTCTTTAAAACAATGTCTTCCTATTCTGCTCACATATTTGTTTCCCTCCCTCCCCAAGCCCTTACACAATTCATCAGTCAAGAGGGATGTGCTGCTCCCAGTCCTCTGTCTGCAAAGCTCTGAAGATCATCTGCCGGGAAATGTTACAGGAGCGACCCCAGGTGATTCTTGTTTCCTGTGGGGAAACGCTTTGCCTCATCCTGATGAATCACCGGAGGATGGGAACTCGCTGAGTGATTAATCGCAGACAAAAACTGATGCCTTACCACTCCATGTTACACTGCACTGGGAGGCTATGTCCCCCAGGCAATGCTAATGCCTGCTAAATGTTACACAGGGCGAGAAGTACTGTGAAAATTCAATGCAAACTATAAGAACTTCGTAGCATCATAGAATGGTTACTGTACAGAAGAAGACCATTCGGCCCGTCAAGCCCATGTCGGCTCTCTACAAGAGCACCTCACCCAGTCCCACTCCCCCGTCCTTTCCCCCGTCGCCCTCAAAATTGTTTCCTTTCAGGTACTTATCCAACTCACTTTTGAAAGCAGTGATTGAGTCTGCCTCCAGCACCCTTTCAGGCAGTGCATTCCAGATCATAATCACTCGCTGCATAAAAACATTTTTTCCTTAAGTCGCCTTTGGTTCTTTTGCCAATCACCTTAAATCTGTGTCCTCTAGTCCTTGACCTTCTGCCAATGGGAACAGTTTCTCTCTATCTACTCTGTCCAGGTCCCTCATGATTATAAACACCTCGATCAAATCTTACATTTATATAGCACCTTTCCTGATCTCATCATGTCCCAAAGTGCTTTACAGCCAATGAAGTCCTTTTGAAGTGTAGTCACTGTTGTATTGTAGGGATATGTGGGAGCCAATTTACATACAGCAAGGTTCCACAAACATCAATGTGAAAATAAATAGATCATCTGTTTTTTAGAGATGTTGTTTGAGTGATAAATATTGGCCCGAGGACACTGGGGAGGACTCCACTGTGCTTTAAAATGCTGTGAGATCTTAACCATCCACCTGAGTGGGCAGCACTAGGCCTCAGATTAACATCTCATTCACCAGTGCAGCACTCCCTCACTACTGCAATGGATTTTGTGCTCAAGTGGGACTTGAACCCTCAACCTTCTGACTGAGAGGCAAAAGTCCTACCCACTGAGCCATGGCAGACACTCAATATTTATGCATTTATACAAGTATAAACAGCTCCTAAAATATTTAAGCAAACTTGAAAATTGGGAACAGAACAGAATGACAGTACTATTTCATGTCTCTATTGTCTGGGAGAAAGTTAAGACAGACAGATGTATGGGCAGTGGTGAAACCATTAGTAAAGAAAGCACATTAGTTTAGCTTCTTGAGGCAGAACCATCTGTCAACCTTAATCTGTAAAAGTTAAACATAAGCATGAACTATCCAGGAGAAGACTTTCATCATATCCACAATAATGAATCATACAGCCCTGCAACAATGCCCATAAAAAAAAAACAGTAGCTGAAAGGTAGATATTAATTATTTTTTAAAAAAGTTAAAAGTAACAAAAAATGAAACAGTCAAGGTTTCATATTGCTTTTATTAATAATTCTGATGGAACAGGACTCAGGACATTTTAATCATCTACACCCAGCTGGGATGCTGTGTTCCTGTGTCGAGATGTCATTCATTCTATATTTATAAATGTCCAAAGATAGAGCTTCTCGTTCTTTTCAATGTTCTGCTGTGAAATCCTGCAACTCAGCAAAGAGCAACTTACTCACTCTGTTAAAACTCAAAGCAAGTGCTGACTGAGTGAAGGCTTTAAGACACCCGCACCAGCAATGACATTGGAATCGCGATTAATGCACGACTTTCCGATGTCCTCCACGTATTTTTGTGCTTCTTTTAGAAAGACTGCTGCCTTTATCTTGCGGTTTCAGTTGTCCGTAGAAAGGACGTGAACCTGTGGAAGTATCTTTGCTGTGAAAAATAGATTGGGATGTCAAAAAAAGAACGAGAGGACAGCTCAGTACAGGCCCTTTATCTTATAGAGTGATTGGGCATGGGTTCCCACACAGAATTCATCATACAGTAAAGGGTTTGGTCACTTGATCCAGCTGTTTTGGAGCAAAGAGAGAGCTCGTCCAGCAGAAGGAGGCAGGAGACATCAAGGGCAAGCTAACTTACGCTAACTTCCAGGCAGAACCTCACAGATCAACTAACGGTATCATCGAGGCCTGGGAGCAGGCCACCTGCCCTCCCTCTTGTCAAAGAATGATGTTGTCAATTTAGAAGTTCTTTTATTTTTAAGTGCCAGCTGTGGCTCAGTGGGTAGCACCCTCGCCTCTGAGTCAAAAGGTTGTGGGTTCGGGGACTTGAGCATAAAAACTAGGTTGACGCCCCAGTACGGTACTGAGGGGGTGCTGCAGCGTCGGAGGTGCCGGCTTTTGGATGAGACGTTAAACCAAGGCCTTGTCTGCTTTCTCAGGTGGATGTTAAAGATCCAATGGCGCTATTTTGAAGAAGAGCAAGGGAGTTATCCCAGGTGTCCAAGCCAATATTTATCCTTCAAACAACATCTCTAAGGCAAATTATCTGGTCATTGTCACATTGCTGTTTGTGGGAGCTTGCTGTGCATAAATTGGCTGTCGCGTTTTCTACATTACAACAGTGATCACACTTCAAAAAGTACTTCATTAGCTGTAAAGCGCTTTAGGACGTCTGGTGGTCATGAAAGGCGCTATATAAATGCAAAGTCTTTCTTTCTTAGACTATGTTAATATTTGTTATCTGTTCCCAAGAGGTCAACGCTCTTGTTTGTATGCTTATGTGTGAATTTCTAGTCATCAACTTGAGACTCCTGTCATTCAATCTCCTGCCCAGATTCACCCAGAAGTGGGAGAAGGATTGAACAGAACATTATAAATATATTGAGAGGCTGATAAGCGGTGCTCATTCTTTGATTCAATTACTTTATAAGTTTTGTGAATATATAAAAATGTGCAGAGTTAATAAAAGCACATGAACAATAATTTGGCTGGCACTATAGACAAAGCAGTGCAAAATAACGTTTCGTGTTATGTCACTGCTGGAAATGATTGACTATTGTTTGACACAACCATAGCAACAGCGCACAATTATTAGCAGCCGCCTAAGGTGAGGCACTGTTATATTACACACAATTACCTAGTACAGGTAGAGTGTCCGAAATCCGGAGTTCTAAAAAACGGAATTGTCCGAAAACCAGACATTGTGCAGATTGCAAGAGTCATTGTCCGGAATCCGGAAATATTTCCTGAAAACCGGACTTTTAAGCTGTACATACCTTTTCCAAGCAGGAATCAAAAAAAATACGCAGCCCGGCCTCGAGTTTGCCGGATTTGGACCGTCGGATGTAATGTTCCGAAATCCGCAAACACATGAAAGTTGGCCCAAGGGTTTCCGGATTCGGGACGTAAATACCCTAAAATCATCCACGAGGTTTCTGGATTCAGGACGTCGGATTTTCTTCTCCGAAATCCGAAATACCCGAAACTCGGCCCAGGGGTTTCCGGATTCGGGACTTCAGATTTCGTCTCCAAAATCCGGAAAAACACAAAATCCGGAATGGCCTCGGTCCCAAGGGTTCCCGTTTCGGGACATTATACCTGTATTCACAAGAAGTTTGGAGTAAATGAAGGCAGCTAATTAAATGAATGTTGCAACATTTGTAAAAGTCGAGGGAAAAGCAACGGATATTTAACAAAATGAAAATAAGTTTTCTCCGAGAGAACAGCAATCCACAATGGGATCTTCTGACTAAACAATTCAGTTCTTGTCAACAACTCTTTCGATTTTGATTGATTACAAATCTCGCTATTTACTTTGAATGAGCCTTTGAAGTCAGATTAATGCAACATTACACTAAATACTCAAGGGTTGGAAAATGTTGTCGATGCACTTCATATGAAGCATTTTGATTTTTGCTGCACTTTAGGTAATAAATTGGTTCCTGTAAAGTATTTGCTTCATGGATTCTTGCTTAAGAATTCACAGCAACACATTGTTAATAAACCAACTAGTTCCAAATAGCAAAGGTTTAACAATCACGCTACACATTATCAGTTCACAACTGCATACCTCATTGTGGATGCCCTAGTCCCAACTGGCTGGGATTTTACTGAGTCTTGTGAACATCACATGACTGGCTAAGCCACTCACAATGTAACAGCTCTACAACTATTTTAAGTAGAGCTTTAAATCAAGTGCCCCCTTTTGGCAAGGGTACTAGAATCCACAACTTTCACGGAAACTTTGATCAAAGTAAAATTCGGTTGCCGGGGGTGATGTTATATTCCAGTTCCTCCGGTGCCCACCTCTCGCGGAAGGCCGCGAGTGTACCAGTGGACACCGCGTGCTCCATCTCCAGGGACACCCTGGCGCGAACATAGCCGCGGAAGAGAGGCAGGCGGTCGGGTTGAATGACTCCCTTGACTGCCCGCTGCCTGGACTGGTTAATGGCCAACTTGGCCTGGTCGAGGAGCAGTCCTACGACGAGGCAACTGCTCTACAAACCTGTGAGCATACTCATGTGTGCATACATTATTGTTCCCTCCTGTGCCTCAGTAAGGATGCCCAGTGTTTCCATCCCTGACCGTTATCAGCAACCTCTGCTGGACATGTACCATATGGACATCACGGTGAGGGAAAGTTGGCAAAGAAGCTTCTTCTGCTGGAATAGCCTGCCAAAACTCACCGTCAAGGCTCATAGATAAATAATGGTCTCTTGAGCAAAGTACAGGGTGGGGGGAGGGAGTGACCAAGACCCATGAATATATATCCCAGTAAGGATTCAGTGCCTTCGGTTATGTCACTGCACCTCCAGAGCAGATGGAACACCGACCTGCTTTAATGTGTGCGCTAAGTTTAAACTATAACATTACCATGGCTTTGAGCAACATTGGAGAGGGAGAAAATTCATTAAAACTCTTAGCACTCCACAGGATATTAAGCAAACATGGACTGATTGATTGCATACATGCATCTAATGTCACTAACTACATTAGCTAAATGAGCACAAACTTCTGCCTCTCTGAGGTGTGTTATATATTTTATGGTCTTCCTTCACCTGCTGTTGTGGGAGCTTGCTATGTGCAAATTGGGTGCCATATTTGCCTACAAAACAACAGTGATCGTACTTCAAGAGTCATTCATTGCTTGTTAAATGCTTCAGGATGTCTGGAGGTGATCAGGAACTATATAAAGTTAATTCCTCCCTTCCTTCTACCTATTTCAGTAACAAGCAATCATTAAATAACTTTTGTTTTACACAATTAGTGGTTAGGATTTGGTATGCACTGCCTGATAGGGTGGTGATACAAATTCAAAGATTAAACAGCTTCCCACTGGTTCCATAGTTTAGTTCCACTCCAGCGGGGAGCTTGTTGATTGTGAGGTGGAGTATGGCGGCGAGGAAGATTGAGAAGAGGGTTGGAGTGATGACGCAGCCCTGTTTGACCCCGGTCCAGACGTGAATTGGGTCTGTAATGGTCCGGACGTGAATTGGGTCCGTAATGGATCCGTTGGTAAGGATCATGGCCTACATACCATCATGGAGCAGGCGGAGGATGTTGACAGGGTGCCGCCCGAGGTGGAAAAAGTGCATCCGGGAGGGCGTTGAGTTATTTGAGTCTCAATGCAAAGAGCGTGAAGAGGTCAAGCGCAGACAACGGAAGGAGCGTGCGGCAAACCAGCCCCACCCACCCCTTCCCTCGACGATTGTCTGTCCCACCTGTGACAGGGTCTGTGGCTCTCGTATTGGACTGTTTAGCCACCAGAGAACTCACTTTGGGAGTGGAAGCAAGTCTTCCTCGATTCCGAGGGACTGCCTATGATGACAGATTCAATAGGAGTCCTCAAAAGGGAATTGGATAAATATTTGAAGGATAAAAAAATCTCCGAGATATGGGGAAAGAGTAGGCGAGTAGGACCTACTGGATTGCTCTTCGAAAGAGCCGGCGCAGACTCGATGGGATGAACGGCCTTCTTCTGTGCTGCACTATTCTATAATTCTATGATTTTATCTACCCTAGCCAAGCATTAATCATCTTGAATACCTCAATTAGATCACCACTTAATTTTCTACAATCAAGTGAATACAAGCCTAGTCTGTGCAACCTGTCTCCATAACTTAACCATTTTAGCCCCAGTATCATGCTGGTCAATCTGCACTTCAGCCCCTTTAAGGCCAACATATGCTTCGAAGATGCAGTGCCAGGAACTGAACACAATACCCCAGCTGGGGTGTAATCAGAGCTTTATTTAACTGTAACATAACTTCTACCCCTTTGCACTCCACCCTTGAGGTAAAGGCCAATATTTAATTATCCTTTTAAATTATTAAAAAAATTGCAGGGATATGGGGAAAGAATGGGAGGGCGGGGGTGGTACTAACTGGATTGCTCTTTAAAAGAGCCGACACAGACTCGATGGGCCAAAAGGCCACCTTCTGTGCTGTATTATTCTATGATTTTACAACTGCACTAAGTATGGGAGGTAGCTGAGCCATAAACAGACAATGCCTTGCTGGAGCTGCTTCAGTTCTACAGATAAAGAAAGTCACAGACTTAAACATTTCAACAGGATGTGGAACATTTCTTCAAATGTCCCGAAATGTCATGGAGGTGGCAAATACAAGATGGTTATTCACTGAACGAAAAGTCCAGTAATTGAAGTAGATAAATGAGTTGCCTACTGCTGACAAAATCTTCCCGTGCCACTCAGAAACGTTAGCCAATGACCGTACTCTGAATAAGTTTAGCTATAAACGTGTAGCAGTGAGTAACTGGATAGCTGCGAGTGTCAATTATTAATTACGCAGTTTGAAATTACTGCAATGTTAGATAAGGTGATACTTTAAGACCTAAGGCCAATATCTGTAACTAACTGAGAAAACTAATGAAGACAGTGATTTGATAAAGTCATCCCCAGCAGTAAAAAAATAACCTCATAATAGTTCTGCTACAGATGCGAACCCAGAGACAGTTGTAGCAGCAGCAAGTATCCACAAATGTCACTGTTGGCAGCCCCAGCCTTGGTGCTCACAGATTGTGCTACCACCTCCGAAAGAGCAGAGGCCCAACTCATGAAATGGTATTCCCCTTTGCCAACACATGAGATGGTATTCTCCTGTGTCATCTGAGGCAGCATGGCCCATGGAACAACATAACTGATGCCAACAAGGGCACCATGTGCCATTTTTTCTGACTGAGAGTAGGGCCAGCATGCTGTTCCCCGCTTGATATAAGAGTCTGGGTGTGCAGGCACAGGATTGCATGCGTATGCAGTTGTTCCTGGTGTTGCTGCCTCACAATGTTACGTGGACCGATTCCACACCATTTTGACCCCCAAGCGCATCACAACACTGCTTCAGTACTACAACCTGAACATTAAAATAAGCAAGCAGCTGAACTGACAGAATAAGTAGCTCAACAAACTTTTGAAGTAAAAAGCAGAAAATGCTGGGAATATGCAACGGGTCAGGCAACATCTGTGGAGAGAGAAACAGAGTTAACGTTTCAGGTCGATGACCCTTCGTCAGAACTGGAAAAAGTTAGAGATGTAACAGGTTTTTAAGCAAGTGCAGAGGCGGGGAAAGGGGGGAGGGGAGGAAAGAACAAAAGGGAAGGTGTGTGATCGGGTGGAAGGCAGGAGAGATTAAATAACAAAAGGGGTGATGGTGCAAGGCAAAAGGAGATGGTAATGGTAATAAACAAAAGGTGAGTGTAGATGGGGTGGAAATGGAAATGGCAGAATCGTCAACAGCTGCTGTGGGAAAGAGAGGAAAAACAGAAAAAAGGAAAGAATATAGGGGCAGAGTTTATGGTTTGAAATTGTTGAACTCGATGTTGAGTCCAGAAGACTGTAAAGTGCTTCAACGAAAGATGAGGTGCTGTTCCTCGAGCTTGCGTTGATCTTTGTTGGAACAGTGCAGGAGACCGAGGATGGACAGGTCGCAGTGGGAGTGGAGCGGAGAATTAAAGTGACAGGTGACCGGAAGCTCGGGGTAACACTTGTTGACTGAGCAGAGATGCTCCGCAAAGCAGTCACCCAATCTGAGTTTGGGCTCCCCAATGTAGAGCAGACCACATCGTGAGCAGCGAATACAGTATATTAAATTAAAAGAAGTACAAGTAAACTTTAAAAAACATAAGAAATAGGAGCAGGAATTGCCACTTGGCCTCTCGAGCCTGCTCCACCATTTAATAAGATCAAGGCTGATCTGATCATGGACTCAGCTCCACTTCCCCGCCCGCTCCCCATAACCCTTTACTCCCTTATCGCTCAAAAATCTGTCTATCTCCGCCTTAAATATATTCAATAACCCAGCCTCCACAGCTCTTTGGGGCAGAGAATTCCACAGATTTACAACCCTCTGAGAGAAGAAATTCCTCCTCATCTCAGTTTTAAATGGGTGGCCCCTTATTCTGAAACCATGGGCTAGAATTTCCACTTTTTTTGCATGTTTAACGCCCACTTAGCGCCCATTTTACCGCTGAAATGACGTATAGCGCCCATATATCGCCCATTTTGGCACAAAATGGAAACTGGCGGGCATGTTTCAGAAACTTATCGCCGTGCATTACTTTCCCCATGTGCTTAACGCCGGGAAAAAATATTACCGCTCGCCCACTTTTTTTGGATGGAATCATCAGAATGAGCGAATTCAACGCCCATAATATCGCCCAGCGTTACTTTCCACATGGAATTAACGCCGAGATTCAATATTAACGCCCGCCCACTGATTTTTATCAAAAGGAACATATTTACCCAAACTAGCGGCCATAGAGATCGCCCATCATCAATTTCACCACGTCACACACTTATCGGCCACAATATCGCTCGCCCAAAAAAACCGCCCACAAAAAGTGGAGCTAACGGGAACGAATCAGACGGCAAGTTGTAGACCCACATGTTGCATCCTTTAAAAACCTCGGCGGAGTTCTGATGTACTCTGCAGGTCGTTGGGGTTAATGTGAAGATCTGTAAAAACATCTTGACCATACTGTGACCGATTGGAATTGAAGAGGTGCATTTGTTGGGACATTCCTTGTTTGTGACCAATCGGTGGAAAACAGAGAGCTACTGCAATGGGGCCTGTCCTTTCTCACCCTCTCTTGGTGACCAATTACATGCAGCAGACTCGACATTGCCGAAGGAACGCTGCATTGCATTATGTGCCCAATGTACGAAGTGCCAGACTGATGAGGAGGACCAGACGTTACACCCCCCCGCAAGTACAAGGAGAAGCATTCTTACCTCGACTTGCCCAACACCATGTGCCTTCGGAGACTGCGCTTCCACAAAGGAGGTTATCACTGAGGTATGCCAGCTGATAAGGGCAGATCTGCAGCTTGCCAGCACCATCAGAACTGCACTGTCCGTCGAGGTCAAAGTCAACGCAGCACTGTCGTTCTATGCCGCGGGTTCTTTTCAGGCCACAGCTGGCAACATTTGCAGACTTTCTCAGCATTGCACACATCGCTGTATTAGACAGGTCACTGAATCCCTGTACGCACGCAGGAGGGACTTGATCAGCTTCCCTATGACCAGGGAGGCACAGAGTGAGAGGGCTCTAGGATTCTCCAGAATTGCAAACTTCCCCAAGGTGCAGGGAGCAATAGACTGTACGCACATCACGATGCAACACCTTTTCAGGATGCCAAGGTTTTCAGGAACTGCGAGGGATTCCACTCTTTGAATGTCCAACTGGTTGTCGACCACCAGTAAATTATACTAGCAGTGAATGCTCAATTTCCGGGCAGCATCCATGATGCTCACATCCTGAGAGAGGGCACTGTATCTGCCTTGTTTAACAATGAGCCACAAGGTCAATGCTGGATACTTGGTGACAAAGGATATGGTCTCGCCAACTAGCTGATGACCCCGCTGCGTGACACCCACACCGAGGCTGACAGACGAAACAACGAGAGCCACAGAGCAACTTGCAATATCGTAGAGAAAACCATTGGAGTGCTGAAGCAGCGCTTTAGATGTCTGGACCACTCAGGAGGCGAGCTCCAATACCACTCTGAGCTGGTAGCTCAATTCGTGGTGGTGTGCTCCATGCTACACAACTTGGCTATCAGGAGGGGACAAGAATTGCCTGATGAATCTGACAGTCCACCTCACCAGAGAGAGGAAGAGGAGGATGAGGAGGCGGATGCTGACATCGGCCTAGACAATCAGGCTGACACTGAAGCCATGCCCCTGCCCCCATGTAGACCATATGAAAGGGCCCATGGTGGCATGATAGCTGTAAGAGCCTTACGTCAGGAACTCATCAATGATCGCCTTGCCTGAAAGAACGTTGGTGTTATTTACAAGGCTGACACACTGCTGGGTGTGCAGGTCATACATCAATAGTAACTTGGTGACAGTTAAAGTTTAAGTTGATTGAATTTAAGTGTGGTTATACGGTGTAGCCAACCGAACCAATGTGCTACAAGGTTTTGTTGAATAAAAAACATTTAAACCGAACATTAGTATGAAATCATCAGTATTTCTGTACAAACCAACCCTTCCCCCCCCACCCCTTCTCCTCCCCACCTCTACCCCTTCACCTTCCCCTCCTGACTCCAAGCTGCCTGGCCGAGGAGTCCTCAGGCGATGCTTCATTCGGGGGGGGGGGCGGGGGGGGGTGGAGGCGGGGGGTGACGGCCGAAGTGCTGCTTGGACGGATACGGGAGAGGATGGTCCCGAGGTGGGAGCATGCTCCGAGCCAGAAGCAAGATGTTGCTGCTGGCTCTCATGTGTGGTTGGAAATGGGGGTGCATCACCTTGGAGTGCAGCGCGGCGCTCCGGGACCACTGGGAGCACTCTGCCACCAGTGTTCCTGGCTATCAACTTCAGGGTCTCCTCCATCCCTTCCATGTTATATCTTATTTGTTGGACAAAAATTCAGTGCCAACTATGTTCGTGGTGTTTAGTAGGCTTTTTGCTATTGATGAATCTCCCTCGTGTCTCCCACAACAGCCAGACAAGCACACACCACAGCCACACAGGCTTTCAGTGCCTCCGAGCTCCCTCTCTCTCTGTTTTTTCTTCTGCGCATGTCATGATGACTCTTGACCTCCTGAATCGCAGGAATCGAGCGTTGCCATGCCGTTGCTAAGGACGGCCACACTTTATGGCAGAAGGTCAAAAAAATTTAATACTACCGCTCATTTGATATCGCTCGCGGTAACGCCCAATTTCAAAAATGGAAACTAGATGTTTTAAAAATGGGCGAGAAACCGGCGATCAGAAAACCCTTTCATAATGCCCACGCCGGAAATATCACAAAGTGGAGGTTGTAGCCCATAGTTCCCTAATTTAAATTTCCCCTATGAGTGGAAGTATCCAGTCTGCATCCAGCATCCACCTTGTCGAGTCCCCTCATTATCTTATATGTTTCGAGAAGATCACTTCTCGTTAGTTTTTCCAGATGAGCAGCCAAGTAAACAAGCAACCGGTCATGTTAGAGATTGGCAACCAACTACACGGCTGCTTATTGGATGAGTTAGGCTATGGACTGAAAATCTGGCATAGTACCATAAAATACAATCAGTAGATAGAAGTAGAACACCTATACAGCCACACATGGAATAAAGTTGTGCAGTAAACCATCAGCATCCTCAGGAAGTGACGGTGCCACTTTAAGTGTCAGCCGTGGCTCAGTGGGTAGCACCCTCGCTTCTGAGTCAGAAGGTCGTGAGATCAAGTCCCACTTCAGATACTTCAGCGTAGAAGTCTAGGCTGACACTCCAGTGCAGTACAGAGGGAGTGCTGCATTGTTGGAGGTGCTGCCTTTCAGATGAGAGGTTAAACTGAGGCCCTGTCTGCTCTCTCAGGTGAATGTAAAAGATCCTGTGAGATTATTTCAAAGAAGAGCAGGGGAGTTCTCCCTCAATCAACATCACAGAAACATTATCTGGTCATTATCACATTGCTGTTTGTGGGAGCTTTGCTGAGTGCTGAGTTCCTATATCATCATCATCATAGGCGGTCCCTTGTATCGAGGATGACTAGCTTCCATGCCAAAAAGGGATGAGTTCACAGGTGTTTCAATGAAGGATCTAATATTCCAGGTCCCGAACTACATGTTGAAGGGTGGAAGATGCCTGTGCATGGATTTTTTTAACGTGTGGTGGCCGTTGCACACCAGCCACCACACGGGCTTGACAGAGCTCGGTCTTGGTCCAGTGGCAAGGGATTAACCAAGATGACTGGAGACCAGCTCTGCTGCATGGACCTAGTGCGCACACATATTGCAGTGTGGGCTGGCCCGTGCTACCCCTGGGCCCAGAACTCACGCCTCTCCTAGGCCCCGATCATGTCGCTCCATGATCACTCATAAGAACATAAGAAATAGGAGCAGGAATACGCCATATGGCCCCTCGAACCTGCTCCACCATTCAATAAAATCACGGCTGTTCTGATCACAGACTCAGCTCCACTTCTCCGCCCACTCCCCATAACCCCTTATCGTTTAAGATAACTCGCTGCTCCTGTGCCCCGACTGTGCTGCTCCTGCTGTACCTGCTCATACTCCAATCACGACCTGGACCTTGATGACGTCCAATCCAGTAGCCCTCTTCACAGCCATCGTTCTCCAGCACATGCTGCACCTTGAGGTGGTGTGCTCCATGCTGCTGCTTTGAAGGCCCCGACCTGCTGAGGCGTTTCATACATTACAACTGTGACTACACTTCAAAAGTACTTCATTGGCTGTAAAGCACTTTGAGATGTCCAGTGGCTGTGAAAGGTGTTATATAAATGCAGCTCTTTTATTTGTTTTAATCTCTTGCACTTAATCTTGTATGTATGTCCCCTTGTTCTAGACCCTGGACTGTGGTTCTATCCACGTTGTCCCATCCTTTTTTAATTTTAAACATTCACATTACTCTAACTTGACATTGCCCTAAGTCTAATCAGATTTATACTCACAGTGGGCACAAAAGTAAGTATGCTGATTGAAATAAACACATTCTTTGTTTAGCATGTATAACATACATGCCGATGTGCTAAACCTATATCGAATTATTAAGGATGTCATAGCAGCGCATTTGGAAAATGGTGACATGATAGGTCCAAGTCAGTATGGATTTGTGAAAGGGAAATCATGCTTGACAAATCTTCTGGAATTTTTTGAGGATGTTTCCAGTAAAGTGGACAAAGGAGAACCAGTTGATGTGGTATATTTGGACTTTCAGAGGGCTTTCGACAAGAGATTAATGTGCAAAGTTAAAGCACATGGGATTGGGGGTAGTGTGTTGACGTGGATTGAGAACTGGTTGTCAGACAGGAAGCAAAGAGTAGGAGTAAATGGGGACTTTTCAGAATGGCAGGCAGTGACTAGTGGGGTACCGCAAGGTTCTGTACTGGGGCCCCAGCTGTTTACATTGTACATTAATGATTTAGACGAGGGGATTAAATGTAGTATCTCCAAATTTGCGGATGACACGAAGTTGGGTGGCAGTGTGAGCTGCGAGGAGGATGCTATGAGGCTGCAGAGTGACTTGGATAGGTTAGGTGAGTGGGCAAATGCATGGCAGATGAAGTATAATGTGGATAAATGTGAGGTTATCCACTTTGGTGGTAAAAACAGAGAGACAGACTATTATCTGAATGGTGACAGATTAGGAAAAGGGAAGGTGCAACGAGACCTGGGTGTCATGGTACATCAGTCATTGAAGGTTGGCATGCAGGTACAGCAGGCGGTTAAGAAAGCAAATGGCATGTTGGCCTTCATAGCGAGGGGATTTGAGTACAGGGGCAGGGAGGTGTTGCTACAGTTGTACAGGGCCTTGGTGAGGCCACACCTGGAGTATTGTGTACAGTTTTGGTCTCCTAACTTGAGGAAGGACATTCTTGCTATTGAGGGAGTGCAGCGAAGATTCACCAGACTTATTCCCGGGATGGTGGGACTGACCTATCAAGAAAGACTGGATCAACTGGGCTTGTATTCACTGGAGTTCAGAAGAATGAGAGGGGACCTCATAGAAACGTTTAAAATTCTGACGGGTTTAGACAGGTTAGATGCAGGAAGAATGTTCCCAATGTTGGGGAAGTCCAGAACCAGGGGTCACAGTCTGAGGATAAGGGGTAAGCCATTTAGGACTGAGATGAGGAGAAACTTCTTCACCCAGAGAGTGGTGAACCTGTGGAATTCACTACCACAGAAAGTAGTTGAGGCCAATTCACTAAATATATTCAAAAGGGAGTTAGATGAAGTCCTTACTACTCGGGGGATCAAGGGGTATGGCGAGAAAGCAGGAAGGGGGTACTGAAGTTTCATGTTCAGCCATGAACTCATTGAATGGCGGTGCAGGCTAGAAGGGCTGAATGGCCTGCTCCTGCACCTATTTTCTATGTTTCTATGTTTCTATGAACCTTGGTTAGATTAGTGCGTGCAGTTCTGGTCGCCATGTTATAAAAAAGGATATAGAGGCACTGAAGAAGGTGCAGAGAAGATTTACAAGTTCAAGACAGATAAATGTGAGGTAGTACATTTTGGTAGGAAGAATAGGGATTTTACTTGTTACTTGGAGGGTGAGAGTCTAGGTAGGGTAGAGGAACAAAGGGATCTCGGAGTACAAATACACAAATTACTAAAAGTAACGACACAAGTTAGCAAGGCCATAAAAACAGCAAACCAGGCACTAGGGTTTATTTCTAGAGGTATTAAATTGAAAAGTGGGGAAGTTATACTAAACCTATATCGAACCTTGGTTAGACTACACTTCGAGTACTGCGTACAGTTCTGCATGCCATATTATAAATACGATATAGAGGTACTGGAGAAGGTGCAGAGAAGATTTACAAGGATTATACCACAAATGTGAAGGTATACCTATCAGGAAACAATGAACAGGCTGGGTCTCTTTTCTCTTGAAAAAAGGCTGAGGGGTGACCTAATAGAGGTCTTTCAAATTATGAAAGGTTTTGATAGAGTGGATACAGAGAATGTTTCCACTTGTGGGGCAGAGCATAACAAGAGGCCATCAATATAAGATAGTCACCAAGAAATCCAACAGGGAATTCAGAAGAAACTTCTTTACCCAAAGAGTGGTGAGAATGTGGAGCTTGCTGCCACAGGGAGTGGTTGAAGCGAATAGTATCGATGCATTTAAGGGGAGGCTAGACAAGCATATGTATCCTGGGTCCCCCGGTAAGCTGCTCCAAGATTAATGTGCTCACCTACTCGGCGACCTGAGGGAGAGAGGGAGGGGGTCAGTAGGAATGTGTGTATGTGTGTGTGTGTGTGTGTGTGTGTGTGTGTGTGTACTAGGCCCATGCAGCAGAACGTGATCTCCAATCGTCTTGAATCCCTTGCCATTGGACCAAGATCTTGCTCTGTCAAGTTTGTGTGGTAGCTGGTGTGCAATGCCAAGCTGCTCTAAGATTGATGTGCTCACGGCCCAATCCTGGAAGCTACGGATGAGGCCAAAGAAGAATTCTACTCCAGTCTTGAACAATTTCTGTCCCAAGTCCCAACGGGCGACAAGCTGATTCTCCTGGGCAACTTTAATGCCAGAGTTGGAAAGGACACAGATTTCTGGAGAGGGGTGATTGGCAGGGAAGGGGTAGGGAAAACCAACTTCAATGGTATCCTCCTCCTGATGAAATGCTCAGAACATGGTCTTGTCGTAACCAATGCCTTGTTTCGTCAGAAAGACAATACAAGGCCTCCTGGCAACACCCTAGCTCCAGCATTGGCATCTGCTAGACTACGTCATCGTCCGAGCAAGGGACTGCAAGGACATCCGCATCACCCACGCCATGACAGGAGCTGACAACTGCTGGACTGACCACTGTCTAATCCGCTCTGATATCTCCATCAACGTAGCCTCAAAACGGCGAGGGCAACAGAGATGCTGCTTCAAAGAAATCAACGCTGAAGCACGCAAAGACCCTGCAAAGCAAGCCCTATTCAGCCAACGCCTCACAGCCAATGACGACTTTCAATGAACCAGAACCGCTGTCAACTGTGAGGGATTATGGGGCGTCCTTCTCAAATTCGGCTGTCCTCAAAAATTTGTCACCATCCTCGGCCTGCTTCATGATAACATGCAAGCCGTGATTCTCAACAACGGATCCACCACAGACCCAATACACGTGCAGACCAGGGTCAAGCAAGGCTGTGCATCTCACCAACCCTCTTCTCAATCTTCCTCGCTGCAGTGCTTCATCCCACCCTTAACAAGCTCCCCGCTGGAGTGGAGTTAACCGACAGGACAAGTGGGATATTGTTCAACCTCCGATGCCTCCAGTCCAGATCCAAGGTTGTTCCAACCTCTGTCATTGAATTACAATATGCAGATGAAAATTGCGTTTGTGCACACTCAGAGTCCGAACTCCAAACCATCGTTGACACCTTTACTGAAGCGTATGAGAGTCTGAGCCTTACATTAAACATCAGTAAGACAAAGGTTCTCTAATAACTTGCCCCCACCACACAGTACTGCTCCCCGGTTATCAAGATCCATGACGAGACTTTGGACAATGTGGACCACTTCCCATACCTTGGGAGCCTACTATCAGCAAGGACAGACATCGATGACCAAGTCCAACACCACATTCAGTGTGCCAGTGCAACCTTCGGTCGCCTGAGGAAGAGAGTGTTTGAAGACCAAGATCCCAAACCTGGCTCCAAGCTCATGGTCTACAGAGAAATAATGATACCCGCCCTCCTATATGGCTCAGAAATATGGACTATGTACAGTAAGCATCTAAAAGCACTGGAGAAGTACCACCAATGCTGCCTCCGCAAAATCCTGCCAATTCAGGTGCACCAATGTCAGCGTTCTCTCTCAGGCCAACATAACCAGCATCGAGGAATTGACCATACTCGACCAGCTCTGCTGTGCGGGCAACATTGTCGATACTAGACTCCCGAAACAAGCACTCTACTCCGAGCTACGTCACGGCAGGCAAGGAGGGCAGAGAAAACGTTTAAAGGACACCCTCAAAGCCTCATTGACAAAATGTAATATCCCCACCGACTCTTGGGAATCCCTGGCCCAAGACCGCTCAAAGTGAAGGAGAAGCATCTGAGAAGGCGCTGAATACCTTGAGTCTTTTCGCCGGGAACACGCGGAAGCCAAGTATTAACAATGGAAGGAGCATACGACAAATCAAACACCGCACCCACCCCTCTATCCAATCACCATCTGCCCCACCTGTGACAGAGACTGTACAACTCGCATTGGTCTCATCAGTCACCTTAGAACACATTTTAGTGTGGAAGCAAGTCATCCTCGACTCCGCGGGACTGCCTAAGAAGAAGGAGGAGACAAGCAGATGAGGGAGAAGGGAAGTTAGATGAGGAAAGAAGGGAGGAGGCTCCAGGGGAGCATTAACACCGGTATGAATTGGTTGGGCCGGATGGCCTGCTTCTGTGTCGTAAATCCAATGTAATCCCTACGTAATGTAATCTGTGTATTTCCCCTCTAATCTTGCACCCCGGTGGCTGAAGTGCAGATTTTGCTTTGTATTTCTTTCCATATAATGGAAACAGTTCCTGACAGGTGCTATGAATGGTGGCCCTGTGGGCGATATCTTTCCCGTCTTATTTCAAGGCCTGTGGATTTGGGGAGTGGAGGGATACAAACTAGAGCCAAACCTTGCTGCCCTCCCACCTAGTGTCTCTTGCACAATGCCCGACACCTCAATGTAGGTGAAGCATGTTTTTTTTGTTGAATGCCTTGCGTCACGGCTCTGGATTGGCAAGCAGTTCATAATAAGGATCTGGAGGCTGATTTTCCACCTGTTAAGGTGTTGGACTGTGATAATCACAAACATCGCACCGATTGGTTTGTTGAACCTCAGGAAAAGGGGCAACTCAGAGGAAATGCAGGGTTCTACATGCCATAGCGACTTTGCCTCGCGTGAATAAATCCTCCATGAGAGGCCTGAAAGGCCGAGACATTTGGCATGAAGCAAATTTCCATCCATTTTCCCGGAATGCCGTACTTTAACCTGTAGAATGAAGAAAAGTGCTTCTGACAGCTCTCGTCCCCTTAGGGAGTTAAATTACCATTTATTAAAATTAATTAATACTGTCAATGGGAATAACAAGTGACAGCGTCCTCTTCTTTCTTGATCATTTCTAAGAGTGAAGAAGTCTCACCACAGTTATACAGGGCACCGGTGAGGGCACACCTGGAGTGTTGTGTACAGTTCTGGTCTCCTTACCTCAGGTAAAGACAGACTTCAAGGGGGTGCAACGAGGGTTCATGAGAGTGGTTCCTGGGATGATGGGATTGTCCTATGAGGAGAGATTGAGTAGGCTAGGCCTATATTCCCGAGAGTTTAGATAAATGAGAGGTGATCTTATTGAAACATATTATGGGCTGGATTTTTCGGTGAAGTCTGTCTCTGTTGTCGCCCTGGAGGGGCAGCAATGGCAGCGGTGAGCACTTCTGGGCAGGCGGTCAGTTTCCAGTGCCCCTCTGGGGGTTTTCGTGGCCAGTTTTGCAGGGGCCGGAGCAGTACCACCCAGAAGAGTTGAGCCTGTGTGCAACGCCCCTGGTTACGATATCGGCTCGATTTTGGACTCCCGCCCGACTCTTACAGCCCGCAGCCCACAGCTCGCCCCGCAGTGACTGCCTGTAAATACAGCCGGTCCAACTATACCGACTGAAGAGATTTAAGTAATGCCATCCTAAGTGTGAGTGCTTTTTAAAAAATTATTTTATGATTTATGTTGGGATTTATGATATGGATTGGGAATGTTTTCCGTGGGTTTTTCAGGGTTTTTTTCCCCCCAGGCCTCTCTCAGTACACTTCCAGCCCGGCTATTTAGCTTAGGATTTTGCCATGCTCAGCCAGCCTAGCGCCCCAAGAGAGGTGTACAATGCTTCCCTGAGTGCTCTGCCCCACACTCAGGGCTTAACTGCCCAATTTTGCTGACTGAGGCGCAAACTGTTCCCAGGGGCAAACTTTACCGCCCCGTCGCCATTACCGCCCCGAAATCAGCAAAGCTGAAAATCCAGCCCAAAATTCTTACAGGGCTTGACAGGGTTAATGCTGAGAAAATGTTTCCCCTGGCTGGGGAATCTAGAACACGAAGTCACAGTCTCAGTATAACGGATCGGCCATTTAGGACTGAGATGAGGAGAAATTTCTTCACTCAAAGGGTTGCGAATCTTTGGAATTCTCTACCCCAGAGAGCTGTGGATGCTCAGTCATTGAGTATATTCAAGACAGTGGTGGATAATTTGGGGGAAATTAAGAGAATTAAGGGATATGTGGATAGTGAAGGAAGGTGGAGTTGGGGTAGGAGATCGGCCATGATCTTATTGAATGGCGGAGCAGGCTCGAAGGGCCAGATGGCCTACTCCTGCTCTTATTTCTTATGTTCTTTTATGACGTTGTGTTTCCCCCAAGGCTTACCTTAGTGGGAAAATCCATTTAGTAGATTGGGGGGGGGGTGCGGGCAGAAGGATTGTACCATTATATTGCAGCTGTGTGAAATGACCTTCAGAGCTTCCTGTGCTGTGACAGGAATGTAAAAGAAATGCCAATAAATAATGTTTACTTACTTCCACTTGGCATTAGATCCCTGTCAGGAATAAATAGTTTGTACCCATAGTGCTTCTCCAGTACGTCTGGCAGTATTTCCAAAGCAAACTGTTCTTGTTCCCTGTTTTCCTGGGTGAGAGAGTCAGGGTTGATTTTGGTATATGACAGGTATGCATCATATTCTTTATTATCTAGAGAGATTAAAAGAAAAAAAAACACAGTTAAATGGACAGCCAAATTAAAATAAGCTCATAACCTACCTATGCACGCTTACAAAATTCCATCTGGAAGGCACTGCTGAAATAGATTGAAACACATGACTGCCATTGAATAGAATGGTATCGTTATTGTAGATGAGCAAGAGCCCATGGCAGATTTCAAGCTTATCCAGTTTGGGTCAGTTGACTGGGCCAGGTCACGACAGTGCTCTTCTTTGTTCGAACTTGGTTAAGAATGAGTTTCTTTTAGATTGCTTGAATTTGTGCATTTTCAGCGAAATAAAAAAAAACGTGGCTTCTGCACAGCGAGTTAATGAAACCGAGCTAAAATCAATCACACACTGCGTCTGACCTTCAGTCACATAGGATCGGACTGTGACAAGTACACCATCATCTGATTGGGAGATTTAATTATTTGGAGCTCAGCATGAGAGACCACACTATGCTTCAATGTATTACAGAATCATGGAGATTTAAGGGGACCATTCAATCCATTGTGTCCGTGCTGCAACCAACTCCACAGAGGAGTTCTCGACTCGAGTCGCATTCCTCTGCGATGTGGTCTACTCCCAGTCCTTTGCGATGTAGTCTAGCCCCATTCTTCTATGTACTGCAGTCACATTTCTTTACTATTTAGTCAAGTCGCATTTACCTGCTATGTTGTCTACTCAAGTCACAGACCTACAAGTCCATCCAAGTATCATAGAATGGCTACAGCACGGATAAAGGCCATTTGGTTCTTCGAGCCCATGCCGGCTCTCTGCAAGAGCACCTCAGCTAGTCCCACTCCCCCGCCCTTTCCCCGTAACCCTGCAATTTTTTTTATTTCAGATACTCTACCAACTCCCTTTTATAAGCCGTGATTGAGTCTGCCTCCACCAGCCTTTCAGGCAGTGCATTTCAGATCCCAACCACTCACTGTGTAAAAAAGTTTTTTTCTTATACAGGTTGAACCTCCCTTATCCAGAACTGCCTTATCCAGAACCACCCCTCATCCAGAACCATTCCTAGCCACCAGGTGGAGCATGCGCAGAACTCCGACACGAACAAATTAAAGTCCTTCCTCGCTGCCAACTCCCGCAATCGCTGGCCTAACCCTGCGATCAACCGCACCCCCCCATGTTCTCTTTGCCGCACTCCCAGCTCCAAGCCAGCCAGCCCTGATATCCCCTTGCTCAGTATCTGTACCATCCAATTTAACGAGATCACCCCTCGTCCGGAAAAATCTCTTATCCAGAACAGGCCAAGTCCCCAGGGTTCCGGATAAGGGAGGTTCATCCTGTAGCGCCTTTGGCTCTTTTGCCAATCACCTTAAATCTGTGTCCTCTGGTTCTCGACCCCTCCACCAATGGGAACAGTTTCTCTCTACCTACTCTGTCCAGACCCCAAATGATTTTGAACCCCTCTATCAAATCTCCTCTCAATCTTTTCTGCTCTAAGGAGAACAACCCCAGCTTCTCCAGTCTATCCACGTAACTGGAGTCCCTCATCCCTGGAATCATTCTTGTAAATCTTTTCTGCACCCTCTCTAAGGCCTTCACATCCTTCCTAAATTGCGGTGTCCAAAATTGGACACAATGCTCCAGTTGAGGCTGAATCAGTGTTTTATACAGGTTCATTATAATTTCCTTGCTTTTGTACTCTAAAGCTTTATTCATGAAGCCCAGAATCCCGTAAGCATTTTTAACTGCTTTATTAACTTGCCCTGCCATAATTTGTGCACATATACCTCTAAGTCTCTCTGTTCATGCACTCGTTTGTAGGTTTGTTGGATTGTATGCTTTAGTTTTCCAACACTCTCACGTGTTCACAGATCTTAAACCCCATCCCATCACTCCCAGATTCCACAATGGTCCCAGACTGCTGTCTGAGTATTCACAAATGGCTCCAGAGTTGCACTCTGCCATCTTGCCAAGTAGTCCTTCGCTCCATCCTTCTTCTAGTACTCCCACACCCCAAAGCCCAGAATCCCGCAACCTCTCTCAGTTCTTGACCTCTGCTAC
The DNA here is from genome assembly GCF_044704955.1 of Pristiophorus japonicus. Classification (NCBI taxonomy): domain Eukaryota; kingdom Metazoa; phylum Chordata; class Chondrichthyes; family Pristiophoridae; genus Pristiophorus; species Pristiophorus japonicus. The sequence goes on from NC_091982.1 coordinate 52,714,515, forward strand.
CAACTGCCTCATATGCACCAATTCCAGGTGCTACCTATCCTTGGCCAGCTACACATTCTCCCAGCCTGAATCAACAGCTCTGGCTTCCTCTCTCACCCACACATCTTCCGGCATCTCATGGACAGCCTCTCTTCACCCAATCCTTGCCACCCAATGGAGTTTTGAAATAAGGTAAAAAAGGATGGAAATTTTATGTATGTGCAAAATCCACATGGTAAAGAGAGGAGACACAGAACACAAGAGACAGAGTGAGAAAAAGTGTTAGAGACAATTAGAGAGATGGACACTGCAGTGATAAAAATGTAAGCCATGCGAGAGAGAAAGAGGAAGAGTTGAAGACAAATAGAAAGACAGAGAGCAACACAGAAAGTGTAGAGAGCAAGAATGAATGAATGAAACAGTCAGCATTAATCTCTGTGCCCAATACTGTGGGAGCTGAATGTATGTTTATTAAAACGACTCAAAAGGCAGTAGAAGCTGGGGTGTTGCCCTAAAGGTCAGTTGGGCAAGCTTCCTGTGCCAAAGGGTGGGGGAGATATTCACAAGGTTAAAGAGCTTAACACCATCAGAAAATAAATCAAAGTCCGGTTCATCAGGAACAGCAAAAGGATCTCAGCCCTTCAACCTCCAAAATGATTTGCTTTAACTTGAGCTAAGAATCCACTTATAGTTTGACTGTGAATCCTATCCTGTTCCTTTATACATATTTCTACTTGGTATAGCCAAGTTACTTTCGTTTTCTGTGTACAAATCTCAGCTCTCTTTTTTAATTGATTTTGTTCTCCGTTTGTTGCACACCTGACCCACGATTCCCTATCATAAGGGTATGTAATCAGTCACATTCCCCGAGCCCAGGCAGTATGACAGGTTGATGTGTGAGAACCGCAGTCAACCACTCACTCACTTATTGTGGGCTAGATTTTCCAGTCCTTTGCGCTCCAGGTTTCGCCCCGGAGCGGCGGGAAATGCGGCGGTGAGGTCTCCAGCGCCCCGCCGCGATCCTCCGGTCGGGTTTTGCGGCGCTGCGCCCAGTGTGCAATGCCCCTGGTTGTGAGTTTTGACTCTTGCCCGACCCGCCCGCCTGGAAGTGTGCCCGCAATGACCGCCTGGGAAACCAGAGCGGTCCTACAATCGCGTCCACGGAGAGGAGGGTAAAGTACTCCTGAAGTAAGTGCGAATGCTTTTTTTGCTTTCATTTTTTGTGTGCGATTTGTGTTGCAGTGGTGTGGGCAATGTCTTAGGAATGTTTTTGTGGTTTTTTTAGGATTTTTCCCCCCGCCCCCCCCCCCACCCCCCGAGGCCTCTCTCGGAGCGCTCCCGGCCCGGCTCTTTAGCTCGGGAGTGCCCCATCCTTGCGCCACGAGAGGTGTACGACGTCTCCCTTAGCACTGCACCCCCTGATGCAGGGCCTGGATGGCCAAACTTACATACTAAAGCGCAAACTATTCCCGGCCGCCAACTTTCCCGCTCCGCAGCCATTATTGCCACGAACACAGAAAAAACGAAAATCCAGCTCTATGAACTTAATATTTTCTTTAAAAAGTACAACTAGAGTAGGACTAATTGGACAGCTCTTTCAAAGAGCAGGCACAGGTACAATGGGCTGAATGGCCTCCTTCTGTACTGTATGATTCTATGAAAATGTGCCGTGAAACGGGTTTATGAGTAGAATATATTTGAGTGACCACTTGTGGTGTCCTACATTTTTTCAACTAAAGTTGAAACACAAGAATCCAATAAGGAATTCAGGTGACACCTCTTTATCCAGAGAATGGTTAGAATGTAGAACTTGCCACCATTAGGAGTTGTTGAGGCGAACAGTATAGATGCTTTTAAGAGGAAGCTAGACAAACAGATGAGAGAGAAAAGAATGGATGGATATGCTGATAATTAAAGGGGAGGTTAGAACAATTTTTACCCGAGCTAAATTATGAGAACAGGTTGCATGGACTAGTCTTGTAGTCCCTCGAGTATAGAAGATTAAGGGGTGATAAGAACATAAGAACATAAGAATTAGGAACAGGAGTAGGCCATCTAGCCCCTCGAGCCTGCTGCGCCATTCAATAAGATCATGGCTGATCTGGCCGTGGACTCAGCTCCACTTACCCGCCCGCTCCCCGTAACCCTTAATTCCCTTATTGGTTAAAAATCTATCAATCTGTGACTTGAATACATTCAATGAGCTAGCCTCAACTGCTTCCTTGGGCAGAGAATTCCACAGATTCACAACCCTCTGGGAGAAGAAATTCCTTCTCAACTCGGTTTTAAATTGGCTCCCCCGTATTTTGAGGCTGTGCCCCCTAGTTCTAGTCTCCCCGACCAGTGGAAACAACCTCTCCGCCTCTATCTTGTCTATCCCTTTCATTATTTTAAATGTTTCTATAAGATCACCCCTCATCCTTCTGAACTCCAATGAGTAAAGACCCAGTCTACTCAATCTATCATCATAAGGTAACCCCCTCATCTCCGGAATCAGCCTAGTAAATCGTCTCTGTACCCCCTCCAAAGCCAGTATATCCTTCCTCAAGTAAGGTGACCAAAACTGCACGCAGTACTCCAGGTGTGGCCTTACCAATACCCTATACAGTTGCAGCAGGACCTCCCTGCTTTTGTACTCCATCCCTCTCGCAATGAAGGCCAACATTCCATTCGCCTTCCTGATTACCTGCTGCACCTGCAAACTAACTTTTTGGGATTCATGCACAAGGACCCCCAGGTCCCTCTGCACCTCAGCATGTTGTAATTTCTCCCAATTCAAATAATATTCCCTTTTATTGTTTTTTTTCCCCCAAGGTGGATGACCTCACACTTTCCGACATTGTATTCCATCTGCCAAACCTTAGCCCATTCGCTTAACCTATCTAAATCTCTTTGTAGCCTCTCTGTGTCCTCTACACAACCCGCTTTCCCACTAATCTTTGTGTCATCTGCAAATTTTGTTCCACTACACTCTGTCCCCTCTTCCAGGTCATCTATGTATATTGTAAACAGTTGTGGTCCCAGCACTGATCCCTGTGGCACACCACTAACCACCGATTTCCAACCCAAAAAGGACCCATTTATCTCGACTCTCTGCTTTCTGTTCGCCAGCCAATTCTCTATCCATGCTAATACATTTCCTCTGACTCCGCGTACCTCTATCTTCTGCAGTAACCTTTTGTGTGGCACCTTATCGAATGCCTTTTGGAAATCTAAATACACCACATCCATCAATACACCTCTATCCACCATGCTCGTTATATCCTCAAAGAATTCCAATAAATTAGTTAAACATGATTTCCCCTTCATGAATCCATGCTGCGTCTGCTTGATTGCACTATTCCTATCTAGATGTCCCGCTATTTCTTCCTTCTTTCTAATTGGGATGTTTAAGGCGATTAATTAATTTGATAGGGTATATAGAGAGAAACTATTTCCTCTGGTTGGGGAGTCCAGAATGTTGTATGACTATAGATATACTCTCTGTGTAGTCATTGTGTGGTTGCATAAGATGGAGACTTTTTTACCTGATGTATTATCAATAAGGTTTACACTGTATATATATATATGCTGGCACCACTAGAGGGTGCATCTGGTTGAGACCAGGGGTTTCCTGCACTCGTGGCAGGGCCTAGCATAATAGGCTGCCCACCATGCTTGTGCTCACTCTGGAGTTACGAATAAAGGACGAAGGTCTCTACAGTTTGAGTACAACACATTGTCTCGTGGAGTCATTCATAAGTACATTACAGACATAAACAGAACAAGGGGACATAACCTTAAAATTAGAGCTAGGCCATTCAGGGCTGATGTTTTGAAGCACTTCTTCACACAAAGGGTAGTGGAAATCTGGAACTTTCTCCCCCCAAAACACAGCTGAGGCTGGAGGTCAATTGAAAATTTCAAAACTGAGGTTGATAGATTCTTGTTAGGAAAGAGGATTAGTGGATATGGAACCAAGGTGGATAAATGGAGTTAAGTTACAGATCAGCCACAATCTAATTGAATGGCGGAACAGACACAAAGGGCTGAATAGCCTCCTCCTGTTCCTATATTCCTAAAATTGTTTTAAGTAATGTTTGTTGAGGAAACAATATTTGCCAAGACACTAATTTAGCACATTGCTCTTCAAATAGTGCCATGAGATCTTGAGTAGTACCACCTGAACCACCAGCCATGATCTAATTGAATGGCGGAACAGGCTCGAGGGGCAGAATGGCCTCCTCCTGTTCCTACGTCTTTGTTTCTGTGCTGTAATACTCCATGATTTTATTTGAAAACCACAATAAAAACGTGTTAGCTTGACTTAAGAGTCATTGGTGTTAAGGGTTGTATTTTAATCTTGATACAGGTACTCTTCGTTTCATGCAGGCCAGAGGAAGCCATACACCTTGAATATTGTGTCCAGTTCTATTCATGAGGTAGCAATGAGATTCAAACCCTGCGGCAGAGTAAAGACGACCCTCCAAACCAATTCCTAGTGACAGAGAACAGAGTTGTGAGGGAAGACCAAGAGGTGACACTTGGGCCATACAGTCTTGAAAGGAGGTGGCTGAGATGGTACCTCACAGCGGAGATATATATGGTCATTAAAAACTTCAAAATTACTGTTGGAAATATTAGCAGAACACAGTCATGTGTTCACTCTTTTATCTGAGACATCAACACTGACTCGACGGGCCAAATGGCATCCTTCTGTGCTGTAACAATTCCATGATTTCAACCAACTGTATTAACACCCAAGGAGGACCATCACATGAATGCATTTAGTGTTTTTCTGCTAATATCCCTAGCAATAAACTCCAGGTTTAAATGGTATGAAAGGAAAAAAGAAAATAAGGGTTGGGTTCAAATGAGTGAAAGGAAGATTTATGACTGGTGCCAAGACCTCTCCTTCACACTGGAGTGATCAGCACATGGACAACTTTGGAAGCATTTAACAAGCACATATATGCTGTGATGCAGGTTATATCTAGATGGATGTGCTAAACGGGCCTCCTCATCTGTATTTATTTTGCTAGTACCCAAACAATTTAATAGTTAGCAAGTGACAAGCAGCTACTCTAAAGATCAGTTCTGATTAATCTACTAAAGCAAATACATTGACCAGAATAATATTCAAAGTGTTCCAAAGTGTTCCAATTCTGCTAGAAATTTCAGGCGACAGCCCTGAGATAAAACAGTATGCCTATTGTGCCACAGCTAATGTGCTTCCATTCAATCTAACTTACAATTCCAGCCATTAAAATAGAGCTGGCCCCAATGGCCACATTTAAAGCTGCATGGGGACAAAACGGGGGGAAGGGGTAAATGTGGAATCAAGATCTGAGTTCTACTGTTAAATGTAAAGGGCTAACAAACATTTCTGAACACCTCTTAAAAACTGGCCAGTCGGTGACCATAAACCAAACAGCAAAAATACATATCTTCTGTAACTATTCTTATTATGAGTGAAGTCCGCAGTGAAAATAAAGCATGGGCCCATGACCTGCCGTGGTTGGTACTCCCTTCTCAAATGGTGGTCCTGCTATCAGCCCTGGCATTTCTACTCCTCCAGTCTCTTCTGCAATGTATTTTGCCACTGTTTCAAATAAGACTCAGTTGAATCAATGAAATCAAACCCATGAGAAGCACTACCTTCAGCTAGGCTGTGTTCAGCCCTCAGTGCTATCATCCAGACCTTTTGGCACAGCCACCAAAGCACAGGACACCCTTCATCGGTAACACTCGAAGCACTGTTCCTTTTCTCCTCTACATGGAACGTAGATTCCTTGACAGTTCTCTCAATGGGAATAAATCAACTTAAGTAAATGAATAAACTACTGTCTGGAGTAGTTCTGACATACAGCCCAATATGATCTACTAAAAAGAATCTGTTCTCAAAGCAACAAGGCAAGAGTCACTGGGGACAGGTGGAAAAAAACTATCAGGGAATATGCATATTGTTTACATACTTTATTCTGAGGCACTGTGTCGGAGAAATGCCCATAGGAAGTGACTGGGCTGAAATAAATAATATTCAACAATGGTGCCAGTACTAATGAGTGCCAAATGATTTTGGAATTCGAGTCTGGATAGTCGTGAGGGAAAGAATACCTCAGAAAATAAAATGGAATGTGAGAAGGTAATTTGAGCTTTCAGCTTCACTGGATGGAAAATTTCACAGCGACAGTACGTCCCCTTTCAGAGAAGCAGCTCTACCCTTACATTTGTCTGTAGATTTATGAGTAAATAATAAGGGTGGCATTTTCCAAAATCATTCAACAATTTATTTCTCAACATTGGTATTAGTTTGAATACTATTGCTCATTAACAACAACAACTTGTATTTATATAGCACCTTTAATGTAGTAAAACATACCAAGGCGCTCCACAGCAGTGTTATAAGACAAAAAAATAAATTTGACACCAAACCATATAAAAAGAAATTACGGTAGATGAGCAAAAGCTTGGTCAAAGAGCTGGGTTTTAAGGAGTGTGTTGAAGGAGGAGAGAGAGGCGGAGAGGTTTAGGGAGGGAATTCCAGAGCTTAGGGCCCAGGAAGCTGAAGGCACGGACACCGATGGTGGAGCTCACAAGGATAGAATTAGAGGAGCGCAGACATCTCGGGGGTGGGGGTTGTGGGGCTGGAGGAGATTACAGAGATAGGGAGGGGTGAGGCCATGGAGGGATTTGTAAACAAGGATGAGAATTTTGAAATCGAGGCATTACTCAACCGGGAGCCAATGTAGCTCATTGAGCACAGGGGTGATGGGTGAGTGGGACTTGGTGCGAGTTAGGACACAGATCTTAATGACCAAGCCTTTCCTGTGAACTCTTTTCCGATGTTACTGAGTGTAAGTCTGATATATGCATCAATTTATCTATTAGTTACTGGCATTTTTAAGTTATCCCATACTACTCCATAATTTTCTTCTCTTCTTTGCTAAAGTTAATCCACATCCATAAAATATCCCTGTAGGAGCTCCCATTAATAAAAAGAAAATCAGAGCATAAGGATTAACTTGCATTTATAACAACTTACAGTTATCTAGCACCATTAACAGAATAAAATTCCTCAAGGTGCTTCACAGGAGCATAATCAGACAAAACTTGACACCAAGCTACATGGGGAGCTATTAAGAATGGTGGTCAAAGGGGTAGGTTTTAAGGAGCATCTTAGAGTAGAGAGAGACAGAGGTTTAGGGAGGGAATTCCAGAGCTTATGGCCTGGGCAGCTGAAGGCACGGCTGGCAATGGAGGGGATTGGCAAAGGAAATTGGGGATGCAAAGGAGGCCAGAATTTGTGGAGCTCAGAGATCTCAGAGGACTGTAGGTGGTTACAGAGATAGGGAGGGCGGGGCCATGGAAGGATTTGAACACAAGGATGAGAATTTAAAATTTGAACCCATGTAGGTCAGCGAGCACAGGGGTAATGGGTGAATGGGACTTGGAAACACTTTCCATGTCCTAAGGAATCCCAAATGCTTTGCAGCCAATTAATTACTTTTGATGTGTAGTCACTGTTGTAATGTAGGAAATACGGCAGCCAAAGTTGTGCACAGGAAGTTCCCACAAATAGCAAGGAGATAAACGATCAGTGAATCTAATTTGGTGATGCTGCTTAAGGAATAAATGGTGGCCAGGACAGTGGGTAGAGCTCCCCTGCTCTTCTTTGAATAGTGGCATGGGTGTTTTTATGTCCACCTGAACGGACAGTTTGCATAATGTCTCAACCGAAAGTTTGCACCTCCAACTATGCAGCACTCCTTCAGTATAGCACTGAAATGGCAAACTAGATTATGCGATCAATTCCTGTAGTGGGGGTTGAACCCATGACTTACTGAGGGCATCAATCATGTGTCTTGTTGATTGTTTATGGGAAACTTAGAGAGATTAGCCATGTTATAGAATGTAAAACATAATAATACAGCAAAATCCCATGGAAACCCACGACCTCTACCACTTAGAAGGACAAGGGCAGCAGGTGCATGGAAACACCACCACTTCCAAGTTCCCCTCCAAGTTATACACCATCCTGACTTGGAAATATATCGCCGTTCCTTCATCGTCGCCGGATCAAAATTGTGGAACTCCCTCCCTAACAACACTGTGGGAGTCCCTTCACTGCACAGACTGCAGCGGTTCAAGAAGGTGGCTCACCACCATCTTCTCAAGGGCAATTAGGGATGGGCAATAAATGCTGGCCTTGCCAGCGATGTCCACATCCCAGGTACAAAAGAAAAAAAACAATGATTATATTTGTGAGAAGTAAAGTATTTCAAAGTTGCAAAGAAGCACTGAGAATACTTTGTTGAGTCAGTGAAGATTACTCGAATCACCTGTTTAGGAATGACAGCTAGGTATGAACATCGAATTTCTTATACCATCAAAGATTAAGCAGCTCATTCCACAATGGCACTAAGAAGCCAATTAAAGCTACAATGCCTGGAAATTGTTGGGATTCTGGAGGGGAAAAGGCATTCTTTGGCTGCCTTGGCAGAGCTTGACTGACAATCTCCAGCATTGCCTGATAATAAACAGGAGCAGAATCTTGGCTCGGTTGCTGTTACACATTCCGCAGCAAGTTAAAGCAGGTGCATTGTTACCAGATGCAATGATGTGCAGTTCGGGAAGGTTGTCTGCTGGGAGTTGAAGATGTTACTATGTACGACACAAGTATTTGTTTGATTTTAGATGTTTAAGCCCTGTTCAGCTGTGTACAAATAGACACGACAAGAAAAAAAACCTGATGAAGTGTTTATCTGTCTTTCTCTTTCATATGCTGCACGTTTCCAACATTTACTATTTTTATTTTATAAGTCCATGATTCTTGGTCTTTCTTTCTAACTCTACTGTATTCAGAGTGAGACCTGCTAAAACAGGTCAATTAAATCTGGTCAAGCATATGACTTACTGTGCTGACTACTAACTCGCTTCTGTGCTTTGACGCTGCGATTGGCCCAAAATTTGCGGTCGGAGGCTTTCTCCAGGCAGATGCCTCCGACCTGCAAAATATCTACAAATTTACCTGCTGGTACATAAGAACATAAGAAATAGGAGCAGGAGTAGGCCATTTGGCCCCTCGAGCTTGCTCTGTCATTCAATAAGATCATGGCTGATCTGATCTTGGTTTCAACTCCACTTTCCTGCCCGCTCCCCATTACCCTTGACTCCCTTATCGTTCAAGAATCTATCTCCACCTTAAATATGTTCAATATATTCAGCCTCCACAGCTCTCTGGGGTAGAAAATTCCAAAGATTCACGACCCTTAGAGAGAAGAAATTCCTCCTCATTTCCATTTTAAATGGGCGACCCCTTATTTTGAAACCATGTCCCCTAGTTCTAGATTCCCCCACGAGGGGAAACATCCTCTCTGCATCTACCATGTCAAGCCCCCTCAGAATCTTAAACAATTTCAATAAGATCACCTCTCATTCTTCTAAACTGCAATGAGTATAGGACCAACCTGCTCAACCCCTTCATCTCAGGAATCAACTCTGTGACCTTCTCTGAACTGCCTCCAATACAAGTATATCCCTCCTTAAATACGGAGACCAAAACTGCTCCAGGTGTGGTCTCACCAATGCCCTGTACAGTTGTAGCAGGACTTCTCTACTTTTATACTTCAGGAGGTTCATAGATTCGCGATCCTGGGCCTCTCCCGGGTACTCACGGGTAGAGGCCCACATATCCCAGGGACTCGGGGTTCTCAAGCGCCACTGGGATCACGTGGGCCAACCCAACCAATAAAAGACGGGAATACCCATTCATACTTCTGGAGAGCTCTGTTTGTACAGAATTCCCATAAAATATGAATGGGGATCACATAAAAAATACACAAACACATGAAATAAAGTTTTAAAAATCAATCCGTATTTAAAATTAATTAAAATGCCATTTAATGAAGTATTTTAAACAAAAATTTAATTTTTAAATTTTTTTTATATGATTTAATGGGGCTTAAAACAAATTTACCTTATTGGAAAATTACCTTATTTAGGACCATACAGTAGATCCTGGTCTCCAATCGTCTCGGATCCTCTTGCCACTGGACCAAGACCTTGCTCGGCTAAGCCAATGTGGTAGCTGGTGTGCAACGGCCACCCCCCCATTAAAAGGCATCTTCCACCCCTTCAAAATGAAGTTCTGGACCTGGAACATCAGGACCCCCATGGACAACCCCAACAGTGACAGACCGGAACGCCGCACCGTTATCGTTGCCTGGGAATTCAGACGCTTCAACGTTGACATCGCCGTCCTAAGTGAGATCCGGCGGGCAGGGGAAGGCCAGCTCAAAGAACAAGGTGGTGGCTACACCTTCATCTGGAAAGGGAAACCAGAAGAAGAATGTCGCCCTCATGGAGTTTGCTTTGCCATCAAGAATGAGCTGGTGGGCTGCCTCAGAGACTCCCCTGTGGAATAAGCGATCATCTCATGACTCTCTGGCCCACCCTAGCCCGGAACCAGTGTGCCACAGTCATCAGTGTGTACGCCATAACACTTGATGCAACAGATGAGACCAAAGAGGAATTCTATTCCAGCCTCGAACATTCCCTGTCCCGAGTCCCTAAGGACGACAAGCTGATTCTCCTTGGCGACTTCAACACCAAAGTCAGTAATGACACAGACCTCTGGGGAGGCATGATCGGCAGAGAGGGGATAGGGGAAACCAACCCCAGCATTATCCTGCTCCTGGCAAAATGCCTAGCACATGACCTTGTCATCACCAACACCTTGTTCAGTCAGAGGGACAAGTACAAGGCATCATGGCAACACCCTTGTCCAAGCATTGGCATCTGCTCGACTACGTCATTGTCCGAGCGAGGGACCGCAAGGTCATGACAGGAGCTGACGACTGCTGGAGGGACCAGCACCTAATCCGCTCCATCATTAACATCAACATAGCCCCAAAACAGCGACAGCAACAGAAACAGTGCTGCAGAAAAATCAACGCTGGGGCACTCAAAGATCCAATTAAGAAAGCCCTATACAGCCAGTGCCTCACTAACAACCTGGCGACCCTCAATGACCCTGAGACGCAGGGTACCCACAGCGCCTGTGCGGTCCTCAAGGCCTCCATAGCCAATGCCTGTATAGAGACGCTCAGTCACTCAAGCAGGAAATACCAAGACTAGTTTGACGAGAATGACCAGGAGATCCAGGAGCTAATAAGTCGCAAGCGCAAGGCATTTCTGAACCTAGAGCAACAACCCAATTCTGGAGCAGCAAAGCAGCTATACAGGTGGCTGAAGGCCGAGGTCCAACAAAAAACTCACAACCCAAAGAATAGATGATGGGTGGATAAAGCTCAGGAGATCCAGCAGTTGGCTGACATCCATGACGTGCGAGGTTTCGTAAGCGCAGTCAAGGTTACCTATGGCCCAAGCACCCAAAGCCCCACCCACTGCTGGCCAAGAACGGAGAGACACTCATTAAGGACACCGAGGCAGTCAGGGCCCACTGGAAGGAGCACTTCGAAGATCTCCTTAACCGAGACACTGTCTTCGACGCGAGTAAACTTGACTCCATCCTGCAGCATGCTACCCGCATGCCACCATCTCAGCAAAACCCCAGTCCTGCACGAGGGTAGAAAAGGCCATCTGTCAGCTCAAGAACAACAAGGCATCAGGAGCAGAGGGAATCCCTGCCGAGGCACTAAAGTATGGCGGAGAAGCACTATTGGCACAAATACATGACCTCATCTCTCTTATCCGGAAGGAGGAGAGCATGCCAGGAGACCTCAGAGATGCCGTAATCGTGATCATATTTAAAAAAGGGGACAAGTCCGACTACAGTAACTTCAGAGGAATCTCCCTGCAGTCGGCCACTGGGAAAGTCATTGCCAGAATCCTCCTCAATCGTCTTCTCCCCGTGGCTGAAGAGTTCCTCCCCGTGGCTGAAGAGTTCCTCCCAGAGTCGCAATGTGGATTCCACTAAGGGGTACAACGGACATGATCTTCACCACACGACAACTACAGGAGAAATGCAGGGAACAGCATCAACCCTTGTACATGGCCTTCTTTGACCTCACAAATGCCTTTGACACTGTCAACTGTGAGGGACCATGGAGCATCCTCCTCCGTTTTGCTGCCCCCAAAAGTTTGTCACCATCCTCTGCCTGTTCCACAACGACATGCAAGCCGTGATCCTTTAAATGGATCCACCACAAACCCAATCTACGTCCGGACCAGGGTCAAGCAGGACTGCGTCATCGCACCAACGCTTTTCTCGATCTTCCTTGCTGCAATGCTCCATCTCACTCCCCGCTGGAGTGGAACTAAGCTATAAAACCATTGGGAACCTGTTAAACCTTCGCCACCTCAAGCCTAGGTCTAAGGTCGTCCCATCCTTTGTCATCGAACTACAGTACGCAGACGACGCTTGCTAAACATTCATAAGAGAAAAGTCCTCTACCAACCTACCCCGCCACACAGCACTGTCCCCATTGGTCATTGAAATCCACAGCACGGCCTTGGACAACATGGACCATTTTTCATATCTCGGGAGCCTACTATCAGCAAGGGCAGACATCAATGACAAGGTCCAACACCACCTCCAGTGTGCCAGCGCAGCCTTCAGGCACCTGAGGAAGAGAGTGTTTGAAGACCAGGACGTCAAATCTGGCACCAAGCTTATGGTCTACAGGGCAGTAGTGATACCCGCCCTCCTATATGGCTCAGAGACATGGACCATATACAGCAGACACCTCAAAGCGCCAGAGAAATACCACCAGCGCTGCCTCTGCAAGATCCTGAAAATCTGGGAAGATAGATGCACCGTCAGTGTTCTCGCTCAGGCCAACATCCCCAGCATCGAAACACTGACCACACTCGACCAACCCCGTTGGGCGGGCCACATTGTCCGCACACCTGACACGAAACTCCCTAAGCAAGCGCTCTACTCGGAACTCCTACACGGCAAGCAAGCCCCAGGTGGGCAGAGGAAATGTTTCAAGGACGCCCTCAAAGCTTCCTTGATAAAGTGCAACATCCCCACCGGCACCTGGGAATCACTGGCCAAAGACCGCCCAAAATGGAGGAAGAGCATCTGGGAGGGCGCTGAGCACCTCGAGTCTCATCACCAAGAGCATGCAGAAAACAAGCGTAGGCAGCGGAAGGAGTGTGCAGCAAGCCAGATTCCCCACCCACCCTTTCCTTCAATGACTGTCTGTCCCACCTGTGACAGAGTCTGTAATTCCCATATTGGACTGTACAGCCACCTGAGAACTCACTTTTAGAGTGGAAGCAACTCTTCCTCGATTTTGAGGGACTGCCTATGATGATGATGATGACCTTATTGGACAAGGTTTTTAATGTATAAATGAGTGACAACATTTTATTTATCTTTTTTAAAACTCTTACACTGGTAAAAGCAGCTTCTACCAGGCGTAATAATTTCAAGGGCATTTTCTGGGCCAACTCTCTGTCGGCGGAGAACTTTCTCAAGGGGACGCGGATGATCTGTCAAAAGAATTCTTGACAGATCGCAAGTTACGGGTTTTCGCGCATGCGCTCCGCATACCTAAACCTGGAGCTTGCCCGGCCTCTATGGGTGTGTGTGCACTTCGTACACACCCATAGGGGCCGCAAATTACTGCCCATTATTTTACTCAACCTGATAAGGTGCTCGTTTCTCCACAACATAGAATCATAGAATGGTTACAGCACAGAAGAAGGTAATTTGGCCCGTCGAGCCTGTGCTGGCTCTCTGCAAGAGCAGTTCAGCTAGACCCACTCCCCCGCCCGTTCCCCTTAGTCCTGCAAATGTCTTTTTCCTTCAGGTACTTATCCAATTCCCGTTTGAAAACCACAATTGAATCTGCCTCCACCACCCTCTCAGGCCGTGCATTCCAGATCCAAACCACTCGCTGCGGAAAAAAGTTTTTCCTCATATCCCCTTTGGTTCTTCTGCCAATCACCTTAAAAATCACTTAAAAACAAAGAACATCGGGTTTAGCCCCAAGAGATTTGGGCTGTGCTGGTTTAAAGGAATTTGCACAAGAACTTGCCAAATGGAACTCTTGTACACAATTTCTCTCTTCTAAAATAAATATAGGTCATATATTAAATATACTATCACAGATATTCCATGTCTTGTGGACAGTACACACTTTCTGTAAGCCTCACACTTATTTCCTGTTATCTTTCAGCTCACACACTTTAGTGTGTAACTTTGACTCACCATGAGCAACTCGGCCAGAAATCTGCTAGCATAATCTAAGCGTATTGAAGTGATATTGTGCTGTAAATTCCAGCCTCCCCGGGTGTGTACGAAGTGCGCATGGACACGGCGATGCCTTGCAAAAGTCGGTTCTCGGGGCGCAATGCGCATGCGTCGAAAACCGGCTTTTCTGCTCTATTTAGATTTCTCTGTGCAGATCCTCCATGTTCCTGGGAGAAGGACATCCACGCAGGAGAGATTGAGCTATTTGCCCATCTCTTGCCCAGTGAATGTCCTTCAAACTTTTATAACTGGTAAAAGCAGGCGTATAGCTTACTTTTACCAGCATAAGAGTTTTAAAACATATAAAAATTACATTTAATTATACATTTTTATGTTAAAACCCTGTCCATTTAAGTAAGTTTAAACCCTATAAAAACCACATTAAAAAAAATCCAAAAAATATATATTTTTTCAAAAACATTTAATTAACTTTAATTTCAATTAATTTTAAATGTGTGAGGCGTTTTCTTATTTATTATGTTGTGTTTCTTGTTTTAGGAGGGTTTTCTCATTGTTAGTTTTGGGAACTCATAAAAACGGAGTTCCCATTATTATCGATGAGAATACTGCAGAGTGATTGGTGGTCCAGGCCCATGTGACTCCAGCATTTTCGTATGTACGAGGAAGTCATCTCAGAATCTTACATGTTTCAATAAAATCACCTCTCATTCTTCTAAACTCCAATGAGTATAGGCCCAACCTGCTCAACCTTTGACAACCCCTTCATTCCAGGAAGCAACTGAGTGAACCTTCTCCGAACTGCAAGTATATCCCTCCTTAAATATGTATGCAGTACTCGAGGTGTGGTCTCACCAAGGCCCTGTATAGTTGTAGCAAGACTTCCTTACTTTTATACTCCATCCCCCTTGTAATAAAGGCCAACATTCCATTTGCCTTCCGAATGACTTGCTGTACCTGCATATTAACTTTTTGTATTTGATGAAAAAAGACTTACATTTATATAGCGCCTTTCACAAACACCGGATGTCTCAAAGCGCTTTACAGAGAATGAAGTGCTTTTGGAGTGTAGTCACTATTGTATAGTGGGAAATGTGGCAGCCAATTTGTGCACAGCAAGCTCCTACAAACAGCAATGTGATAATGATCAAATAATCTGTTTCAGTGATGTTAATTGAGAAACAGAAACATAGAAAATAGGTGCAGGAGTAGGCCATTCAGCCCTTCGAGCCTGCATCACCATTCAATGAGTTCATGGCTGAACATGCAACTTCAGTACCCCATTCCTGCTTTCTCGCCATACCCCTTGATCCCCCTAGTAGTAAGGACTTCATCTAACAGCAGGGAAGGTTAAGGGCAGGTTTACCAGAATGGTACCAGGGAACGAGGGACCATCCGCTTTACTGATTTGGGTCGTAGAATCGGAGAAATTTACAGCACGGATGGAGGCCATTCGGCCCATCGTGTCCGTGCTGGCTGACCAAGAGCCACCCAGTCTAATTCCACTTTCCCGCTCTGGGTCCGTAGCCCTGTAGGTTACGGCACTTCAGGTACACATCCAAATGTGGTGAGGGTTTCTGCCTCTACCCCCCTTTCAGGCCGTGAGTTCCACCCCAGACCCCCACCGCCCTCTGGGTGAAGACATTTCCCCTCAAATCCCCTCTAAACCTCCCCCCAATTACTTTCAATCTGTGCCCCCTGGTTGTTCACCCCTCTGCCCAGGGAAACAGGTCCGTCCTATCCACTCTATCCAGGCCCCTCATCATTTTATACACCTCAATCAGTTCTCCCCTCAGCCTCCTCTGTTCCAAGGAAAACAACCGCAGCCTATCCAATCTTTGCTCACGGCCGACCAATCTTCCCTCAGGGTCGAGGGGTAAATATTGGGGCCGAGACACATCAGCGACCCAATCCCCTGCCACTGCTCTTCATCCAATAGTAGTGGGGAACCCGTGACCACCTGACTCAAGCGAGACGCCCCCCCAAACACATGTCCCAGCTCAAGCTCACCCTCTTCAACACCCCCTTACATGACCCACCCAGCAGACTGTCCCCACACACCCACCACCCCCAGCACACTGTCCCCACACACCCCCCACCCCAGCACACTGTCCCCACACCCCCCCCACAGCACACTGTCCCCACACACAACCCCCAGCACACTGTCCCCACACACCTCCACCCCCCCAGCACACTGTCCCCACACCCCCCCCCAGAACATTGTCCCCACACCCCCCCCAGCACACTGTCGCCACACAACCCCCCCCAGCACACTGTCCCGACACCCCCCCCAGCACACTGTCCTCACATCCCCCCCAGCACACTGTCCTCACAGCCCCCTCCAGCACACTGTCCTCACAGCCCCCTCCAGCACACTGTCCCCACACCCCCCCCACGAGCACACTGTCCCCACACACACCCCCCCAGCACTGTCCCCACACACCCCCCCCCCCCAGCATACTGTCCCCACACCCACCCCCACACAGCACACTGTCCAAACACCCACCCCAGCACACTGTCCCCACACCCCCCCAGCACACTGTCCCCACATCCACCGGAGCACACTGTCCCCACAGCCGCCCGCAGCACACTGTCCCCACACCCCCCCCAGCACACTGTCCCCACACACACCTCCCCCCAGCACACTGTCCCCACATCACCCCCCCAGCACACTGTCCCCACACCCCCACCCCAGCACACTGTCCCCACACACACACCCCCCCAGCACACTGTCCTCACACACCCGCCCCCAGCACACTGTCCCCACACACCCCCCCCAGCACACTGTCCCCACACACCTCTCCCCCCAGCATACTGTCCCCACACACCATCCCCCCAGCACACTGTCCCCACACACCTCTCCCCCCAGCACACTGTCCCCACACACCTCTCCCCCCAGCACACTGTCCCCACACACCTCTTCCCCCAGCACACTGTCCCCACACACACCCACTCCCAGCACACTGTCCTCACACACCCCCCCCCCAGCACACTGTCCCCACACACCATCCCCCCCAGCACACTGTCCCCACACCCACCCCAGCACACTGTCCCCACACACACACCCCCCCCAGCACACTGTCCTCACCCCCCCACCAGCACACTGTCCCCACAGCACCCCCCAGCACACTGTCCCCACACATACCCACCCCAGCACACTGTCCCCACACCTCCCCCCCCAGTACACTGTCCTCACACATCACCCCCCCAGCACACTGTCCCCACACCCCCCCCAGCACACTGTCCCCACAACCCCCCCCAGTACACTGTCCTCACACACCACCCCAGCACACTGTCCCCACACACCCCCCACCAGCACACTGTCCCCACACATCCCCCCCCAGCACACTGTCCCACACCCACCCCAGCACACTGTCCCCACACCCCCCCCCCAGCACACTGTCCCTACAGCCCCCCCCCCCCAGCACACTGTCCTCACACCCCCCCAAGCACACTGTCCCCACACCCCCCCAGCACACGGTCCCCACACCCCCCCCAGCACACTGTCCCCACCGGCCCCCCAGCACACTGTCCCCACACCCACCCCAGCACACTGTCCCCACACACACCCCCCCAGCACACTGTCCCCACACACCCACCCCCCCCCAGCACACTGTCCCCACACACACCCCACGCAGCACACTGTCCCCACACACACCCCACGCAGCACACTGTCCCCACACACACCCCCCCAGCACACTGTCCCCACACACACCCCACGCAGCACACTGTCCCCACACACACCCCCCCAGCACACTGTCCCCACAACCCCCCCCAGCACACTGTCCCCACACACACCCCACGCAGTACACTGTCCCCACACACACACCCCCAGCACACTGTCCCCACACCCCCCCCCCCAGCACACTGTCCCCACACCCCCCCCCAGCACACTGTCCCCACCACCCCCCACAGCACACTGTCCCTACATCCCCCCCCCAGCACACTGTCCCCATACACACCCACAGCACACTGTCCCCACACACACCCCCCCCAGCACACTGTCCCCACCCCACCCCACCCCCCCAGCACACTGTCCCCACACACACACACCCCCCCCCAGCACACTGTCCCCACACACCCCACCCCCCAGCACACTGTCGCCACACCCCCCCCAGCACACTGTTCCCACAAAGACACACACCCCCCCAGCACACTGTCCCCACACACCCCACCCCCCCAGCACACTGTCGCCACACCCCCCCCACCCAGCACACTGTCCCCACACACACTCCCGCCAGCACACTGTCCCCCCCCCCCCCAATTTACTCAGGGATAAATATTAGCTAGCAGGGATAACTCCCCTGCTTTTCTTCAAAATAGTGTCATGGGATCTTTTACATCCACCTGAGAGAGAGCAGACGGGGGGGTTTAACATCTCATCCGAAAGACGGCACCTCCGATGGTGCAGCACTGCAGTGTCAGCCTGGATTATGTGCTCAAGTCCCTGGAGCACAAGAGATTCTCTGGGTACCTGTAAATAAATTACTCGAGTACATTAAGAAGCCATCCACCATACAATATGGTGTACATGTCATCTGGAAGGAGGAGATCACGCTAGGAGATCTCAGAGTTGCTGTAATCGTGACCATCTTCAAGAAAGGTGACAAGTCCGACTGCGGTAACTACAGGAGGAATATCCCTGCTGTCAACCACCGGGAAAGTCACCACAAGAATCCTCTTGAATCGCCTTCTTCCTGTGGCTGAAAAACTCCTCCCAGAATGGCAATACGGATTCCGCCCTCTAAGGGGCACAATTGACATGATCTTCACTGCGCAGCAGCTACAAGAGAAATGCAGGGAACAGAACAAACCCCTGTACGTGGCCTTCTTCTACCTCACATTGTCAACTGTGAGGGATTATGGAGCATCCTCCTCAGATTCAGCTGCCCTCAAAATTTTATCATTATTCTCCGCCTGCTCCACGATGACATGCAAGCTGTGATCCTGACCAACGGATCCACCACAGACCCATTACACATTCGGACCAGGGTCAAGCAAGGCTGTCTCATCGCACCAACGTTCTTCTCGATCTTCCTTGCTGCAGTGCTCCATCTCACTCTCAACAAGCTCCCCGTTGGAGTGGAGCTAAATTACAGGACAAACGGGAATCTGTTCAACCACTGCCTCCTCCAGGCCAGTTCCAAGGTTGTCCCATCCTCCGTTATTGAATTACAGTACGCAGACAATGCCTGTGTCTGCGCACACTCGGAGCCCGTACTCCAAGCCATCGTCAATACCATCGCCGAGGCATATGAGGGCTTGGGCCTTACACTAAACATCTGGAAGACAAAGGTCCTCTACCAACCTGCCCCCGCCACACAGCACTGACCTCCCTCCCCCCCCACCCCCTAGTTATCAAAATCCACGACAAGGCCTTGGACACGTGGACCACTTTCCATACCTCGAGAGCCGATTGTCAACAAGGGCAGACACCGACAATGAGGTCCAATACCGCCTTCAGTTTGCCAGTACAGCCTTCGGTTGCATGAGGATAAGAGTGTTTCAAGATCAGGACCTCGAACCCAGTGGTGATATCCGCCCTCCTATACGGCTCAGAGAAATGGACTATGTACAGCAGGCACCACAAAGCACTGGAGAAGTACCACAAATGCTGCCTCCGTAGGATCCTGCAAATCCATTGGTAGGATAGGCCAATAGCCCCAGCATTGAAGCACTGACCACGCTTGATCAGCTTCGCTGGATGGGCCACATCGCCCGAATGCCTAACACGAGACACCCAAAACAAGGGCTCTACTCGGAGCTCCAACATGGCAAGTGAGCCTTAGGTAGGGAGAGGAAACCCTCAAAGCCCCCTTGAAAAAATGAAATATCCCTACTGACACCTGGGAATCCCTTGCCAAAGACCGCTACCAAATTGGAGAAAAAGCATCCGGGAAGGCACTGAACACCTTGAGTTTCTTCGCCGAGAGCAATTTGAAGCAAAGTGTCGACAGCAGAAGGAGCGTGCGGCAACCCAGGCTCCCCACCCACCCGTTCCTCCAACCACCGTCTGCCCCACCTGTGACAGAGACTGTAGGTCCCTCATCGGACTCTTCAGTCACCTGAGAACCCATTTCTAGTGTGGTAGCAAGTCATCCTCGACTCCAAGGGACTGCCTATGATGATGATGATGAGGAACTCTCCTATAAGCTAGCATAACTATTTGTTTAACACCAACAACGGCAGCCAAAACAGTGAGGTCGTACCTTATACACAGGGGCTGTTTAAAGTCTAGATTTTTTGATAAATCAGACATGCAAGCAGATTGCTCCTATTATTTTTCACTCCTTAACCCACAGCAACAAATCACGCAACAGCTATATTCCATCATTTATAAACAACAATTTTCTTCCTTTGGCTTTAGTTACTGATGGTCACTTTTAATGCCCTGCCACAGAGGAATTGAGTGCTTCAACAATAACAACAACTTTTCTTTATATCGTACCTTTAACGTAGTAAAACATCACAAGGCGCTTCATCATCATCATCATAGGCAGTCCCTCGGAATCGAGGAAGACTCGCTTCCACTCTTAACATGAGTTCTTAGGAGCTGTACAGTCCAATACGAGAACTACAATCTCTGTCACAGGTGGGACACATAGTCGTTGAGGGAAGGGGTGGGTGGGACAGGTTTGCCGCATGCTCTTTCTGCTGCCTGCGCTTGGTTTCTGCATGCTCTCGGCGGCGAGACTTGAGGAGCTCAGCGCCCTCCCGGATGCACTTCCTCCACTTAGGGCGGTCTTTGGCCAGGTGCCAGTGGGGATGTTGCACTTTATCAGGGAGGCTTTGAGGGTGTCCTTGTAACATTTCCGTTGTCCACCTTTGGCTCATTTGCCGTGAAGGAATTCCAAGTAGAGCGCTTGCTTTGGGAGTCTCGTGTCTGGCATGCGAACTATATGGCCTGCCCAGCAGAGCTGATCAAGTGTGGTCAGTGCTTCAATGCTGGGGATGTTGACCTGGTGGAGGACGCTAACATTGGTGCGTCTGTCCTCCCAGGGGATTTGTAGGATCTTGCGGAGATATCGTTGGTGTATTTCTCCAGCGACTTGAGGTGTCTACTGTACATGATCCATGTTTCTGAGCCATACAGGAGGGTGGGTATTACTATGGCCCTGTAGACCATGAACTTGGTGACAGTTTTGAGGGCCTGGTCTTCAAATACTCTTTTCCTCAGGCGGCCGAAGGAGGCGGTGTTGGACGTCGTCGTCAATGCCTGCTCTTGATGATAGGAGGCTCCCGAGATAAGGAAAGTGGTCCACGCTGTCCAGGGCCGCACTGTGGATCTTGATGACTGCTTCACAACAATGTTATAAGACAAAACTGATAAATTTGACACCGAGCCACATAAGAAGAGATTATGGCCGATCTCTAAAAGCTTGGTCAAAGAGGTAGGTTTTAAGGAGTGTTATAGAGGCGGCGAGAGAGGTAGAGAGGCGGTGAGGTGTAGGCAGGGATGTTCAGAGCTTAGGGCCCAGGCAGCTGAAGGCACAGCCATTGATGGTGGAGCAATTATAATCAGGGATGCTCAAGAGGGCAGAATTTGAGAATCGCAGACACCTCGTGGGGTGGTAAGACTGAGAGATTACAGAGATAGGGAGGGACGAAGCCACGGAGGGATTTGTAAACAAGGATGAGAATGTTGAAATCGAGGCATTGCTTAACTGAGACACAATGTAGATCAGCGAGCACAGGGATGATGGATAAACGGGACTTGTTGCGAGTTAGGACATAAGAACATAAGAAATAGGAGCAGGAGTAGGCCATTTGGCACCCTCGAGCCTGCTCCGCCATTCAATAAAACCGTGGCTGGTCTGATCTTGGCCTCAACTCCACTTCCCTACCCATTCCCGTGCCTCCCCTATCGTTCAAAAATCTGTCTATCTCCACCTTAAATATATTCAGCCTCCACAGCTCTCTGGGGCAGAGAATTCCAAAGATTCACGACCCTCTGAGAGAAGAAATTCATCCTCATCTCCGTTTTAAATGGGCGGCTCCTTATTCTGAGACAATGTCCCCTAGTTCTATATTTCCCCACGAGGGGAAACAAAAACAAAAAAAGTAGAACAGGGCCGCAGAATTTTAAAACTTATCCTCCCCGCATAAACCCTTTGCTGGTGGAGTTATCATGCAGCCAAGTATAATACAACACAAAGGCGGCTGTGGTGTAATTGGTGTTATGAAAAATATGACAACAGTGTATGGTTGGACATTTTGTTAAATTAAAGTATTATGCGGTATACATAAACCTGTCAAGAAACCATCTCTTTTGGGTAATAGAACATTTTATCACACTTATATTTTCTGATGAAAAATGGTTACATGAAAACCCTGTGAGAACCTTAGCTTGCAGAAAAATAACATCACGACCATAACGCACAATACCCAAACTGCTGAAACAGTACATTGATTCCAAACTGGCTAATGTAGCACAGTGGTTATGTTACTGGGCTAGTAATCCAGAGGTCTGGACTAATGATCCGGAGACATGAGTTTAAATCCCACCTGGGGGAATTTAAATTCAGTTAATTAAAGAAATCTGGAATTAAAAAAAAGCTAGTATCAGTAATGGTGACCATGAAACTACCGGATTGTTGTAAAAAGCCATCTGGTTTACTAATGTCCTTTAGGAAAGAAATCTGCCATCCTTACCCGGTTCGGCCTTTATGTGACTCCAGAACCACAGCAATGTGGTTGGCCTTCTGAAATGGGCCACCCCCAGTTGCAACAAACTGCTACGAGAAACATACCACACAGACTGCAGCGGTTCAAGTAGGCAGCTCACCACCACCTTCTCTTGGGCAATAAACGCTGGCCTTGCCAGCGACGCTCAAATCACATGAACACATTTTTAAAAAAACACAAAAATTGCCCTATATTGTAGCAGAAGCACGACATCGTTAAAATGTGCGTCTACTTACCATCTTCTGTTTCATCACTTCCAAAATGGCTCCGGTAAAACAGCATCATTTCAATATTGTAGCATTTGTATATCGTTACAAGAAAGGTGATCAGGAGAAGGATAGCTCCCAAGCCGCCTGCAAGTTCTACTCTGTACATCAGGTCTGGAACAAATGGAGGTTAATAGAATCATAAAGTAGGTCATCACAGCAAAGCACAAGTACTGGTGAGCCAAAGAAAAATTCAGTGACTCATTTAAATCGGGCCCTCATTTCAGGTAATGCAGAGAAAACAGTTTCCAGTGGCAGAAGGGTCAGTAAGCAGAGGTCAGGGCACAGATTTAAGGTAATTGCCAAAAGAACCAGAGGCGAGATGAGGAGGATTTTTTTAACGCAGTGAGTTGTTATGATCTGGACTGCACTGACTGGAAAGGCGGTGGAAGCAGATTCAATAGTAACTCTCAGAAAGGAATTGGATAAATACTTGAAGGATAAGAATTTGCAGGGCTAAGGGGAAAGGGCAGGGGAGTGGGACTAATTGGTAGCTCTTTCAAAGAGCTGGTCCAGGAACAATGGGCCAAATGGCCTCCTTCTGTTCTGAATCACGCAATGATTCTATAAACTCATGCCTCAAGAGTAATGCAGCTCCCAACAGATATTACAGCTGGCAAACATTTATCTTCTCAACACATGACCACACTGAGATTATAACACATTTAGGTCAAATAATACTGTTATTAATTTGCCAGCATAAGATTTTGTGAATGTAATATATCAATAAGGTAACACATTCTCCTCAGATATTAATCTATATATCTACAAACTCGCCTAAGGACAGAGAATATATTCCGCACGATATGTCTTTTCAGAGTCTGAAGTGGGATTTGTGACCAATATTTAAGATAAATAACTTAATTGGCCCTCTTTACTTAACCAAAAGCAATCAAACTCAATGCTTAATGAAGCTGTTTGTGATTCCAAAATACAATGGCCCGGATTTTGCGGGGCCACGGAGGGCGTATGAGGCATCGTAAGTGCTGGGAATGGGCCCACAAGTTCCGGGTTTCCGCATGTGAAGCGATGCGTGTGGGCGAAAACCCAGAACCTGCAATTCTCCTTGACAGAGAGTATGCATCGACTGGAAATTCACTTTCGCTGTCACAGAACTGCACTGTGAATACCCACCAAACCCTTACGCCTGGCAACAGCAGAGGTATGGCCTTCTTTTACCAGCACAAGGGTTACAATAAATGTAAAAATACATTTAAAAAAATTATTTAAACATTCACTTGCATTGAAAATTAGTTTAGGTTATTTTTGTCCCATTTAAAAATGTTTACATTTATTTTTCAAAAAAAATTTAATTTTTATTTGAAATACTTAATTACAGGGTATTATAATTAATTTTGAACCTGTGATCATTTACTTTTATTTGAGTTTTGTGAAATTATATTTATTAGGTGATGTCTATTATGCTTATGGGGATTCTATACGTAAATGGAATCTCCATAAGCATAATAGGAATCCCCCTTTGTCATTGGCTGGTCTGGCCTACGTGATCCCAGGGACTGCAGCGGTTCAAGATGGCGAATCACCACCACCGTCTCGAGGGCAATTCGGGATAGGCAATAAACGCCGGCCTTGTCAGCGACGCCCACAACCCAGGAACGAATAAAAAAAAGACTTCAATTCTTGACTATGTGGATACAAAATGAGTTCAAACATCATCGTAATATTATATCAGTCACAGCGAAGAAATGTGAATAGAAGATACAAGCACAATATGGCCTTCGCCCTGGGATACATGGGCCTTTACCCAGGCCTACGCCTGCAGGCCCAGGACTGCAAGAGTCCGAAGCTGCAGAGACAGCAGGTAAGTATGGAGTTTGCTTGCGGTTCGGAGGTGTACATTGGTGGCAATCCTCCGACTGCAATTTCCAGGCCAAAATTGTTTATAATTTAGAAAGTATCATTATCAAATGAGAGAAAAAAAATGACAGTAACCTCTATTGTTTCTATTAAATATATAAATATATTCTAACTTATGATGAATAGCAAAATTTTGGTGAAGGTAAGGAATAACATGTTGTTCGCTTGTATAGGTGTGGTAATGAATGTACCTATGAGTATGCACACAGGTTTGTCGAGCTGTTGTATTGTGAGTGGCTTAGCCAGTTACGTGATGTTCACAAGACTCAATAAAACCCCTTTCAGTTGGGTCCAGGTCATGCACAACGAGGTATGCAGTTATGGTAGATGAACTGGTAATGTGTAGTGTGATTGTTAAACCTTTGTTACTAAACCAACCAGTTCTTAATAGCAATGTGCTCCTATGATTTCTTAAGCAAAGAACCCATGAAGCCAATACATTACGGGTTTATGCTTCAATATGGCACCTATCAGGTGGGAGGGAGCCTTAGGCTTCTCCATAACTAATAAATATTGCTGTGCAATCAGTTATCAAGAGTTTTCCCTGATTGACTTTCAACCCAATTCACAACATACAGATGACGCCATAATATAATGTGCCAAATAGGCCTATAGACTTTAGACGGACAAGAGCAGCAAGCGCATGGGAGCACCATCACCTCCACGTTCCCCTCCGAGTCACACACCATCCTAATTTGGAAATATATCGGCTGTTCCTCTATCGTCGCTGGTTCAAAATCCTGGAACTCCCTCCTAACAGCACTGTGAGAGCACCTTCACCTCATGGGCTGCAGCGGTTCAAGGCGGCAGCTCACCACCACCTTCTGAAGGACAAATAGGGATGGGCAATAAATGCTGGCCTTGCCAGCGACACCCACATCCCATGAATGAATTTTTAAAAAAGACTTAAATTCTTGACTATGTGGTTACAAAACGAATTCAGGCATCATCCTAATATTACACCAGTCACAGCCTAGAAATGTGAATAGAAAATCCAACACAATATTATTACCGACAGGAGCATTTAAAACATGAATTAGCATTGGAATTATTTTTAACTATCAGGTCAATAAATATTTTATATAAAATATCAATGCAGTGTCTTAATTGTGTGTTATCAATATTTGCTTTTAAAAGCTTTTTCTATCATTGTAATATTTAATCTCAGTCTTGGCTAAGCAGATGCCAGCATAAGATTAAACCTCTGGCATTAGGGAGTATCTTGTCCACTCAGGATTCTTCATAGTTTTAACGTTCTTGTCTACATCAGGGTCTTTTGGCCCATTATATTTAAACCTTCAGCAGCTACAGTAAACCTCGAAATGGTTGTAAAGTTACCGACTGTGCGATTTATTCAGTTAATGCTTATTGCATGCATTCGAGGGAATTTTAGCTCCAAGGAATTAATTGGATGTTTTCAGGAGTGCACTTGAGGACCGCTTCTCTGATTCCAGTAGAAAGTTGACCAGAGTTCAGTTC
Organism: Pristiophorus japonicus; assembly: GCF_044704955.1. Classification (NCBI taxonomy): domain Eukaryota; kingdom Metazoa; phylum Chordata; class Chondrichthyes; family Pristiophoridae; genus Pristiophorus; species Pristiophorus japonicus. The sequence continues at coordinate 52,740,966 of NC_091982.1, forward strand.
AATCATGCTTCCACAACACCGCAGAAGGGATTTACTAGAATGTTACCAAGGTTAAGTGGAGAGACTGGAGAGCAGAGAAAGTTAAGAGGAGATTTGATACGCTGTTCAAAATCTTGAATGAGTAAACAAGGAGAAACGTTGATTCCACTGGCAGCAGGGTTGGTAACCAGAGGACACAGATTTCAGCTGATTGGCAAAAGAACCAGAGGCAACATTATTTTTACACAGCGAGTTGTTGTGATCTGGAATGCATTGCCTGAACGGCCGGTGGAAGCAGATTCAATAGTAACTTTCAAAAGAGAATTCGATAAATAAAAGGAGGAGAAAAAATGTACAGGGCTATGGGGAAAGAGCAAGGGGAGTGGGATTAATTGGATAGCTCTACCAAAGAGCCATCACAGCCACGATGAGCCGAATGGCCTCTTTCTGTGCTGTTTCATTCTCTGATTTTCTGATGAGGAAAATCAATGATAAATCAACTGCTTGGCATTCATAGCAACTGATATTTCATCTCGTTTAATTTAACAAGGTTCTTGCGAGTAAATCTCTTCTTGAATCAAATTTCCCTGACCTAAGCCTAGTTCCTTTTAAATCTCGGAAGGCTTCCATGCTTTGTAACACCGACCAACCTATCCTGACCTATCTGTACAAATGTTCCAGCTCCTGAAGCAGAATGGGTCTATTTATTTTGTAGCCAGTGTAATCAGGCAGGATCATTTCAATGGTAACAAGCAGTGGACAACATAAGCCAATTCTTCAAAATAATGATGGCCGCCGTGGAACCCGCAGAGGAGGTAGCAGTCGTGTCCCTTGGTGCTGAGAGGCGTCCATAAAGATCATGCCAGCATAGGTATTCCAGAACCTCAAGGGATTTCATTTCAGAGAAGATTAATTTACTTATTACACTAGACTTGGGGCTACTGTGCAAATATCTTTGATTTACCATTTCCCTTTGCATTCAAGTAAAGAAATGATGGGGGAGCAATCGGACATGGGCGGTGATGTAAAACAGGCGGAAACGCCTCAGTCACCCGTTATACAAAAGATGACCCAAATCAGTGAAGATTAAAATACTATGGGCTAGAATTTGCACTGGTTCACCACCCGGTTTCTCGGCGGTATTGGCCGTTTTGGGCGAGAATCGGGTCGGTGAAAAATTCCCCAGCTGAGGCACGCCGGCGGATAGGAAGTACTGCTGGGGAGCGGACACCGGCTTGCACCATCCACAGATCGCCCTGGCGCAATCTTTGGCTGACTGGGGACCCGTAGGTAAGTATTAAAACATTTTTTTAAAACTGCCCACGAGGATCAGTGGAGCTGGCGGTGGGTAAGTAGGTCTACAAGAAAAAGTTCAGTGATTGGTTTGTTACTATTTATTTTCAAAATCTGTTGGGGTGATTTAATTTAAAAATGTGGTGGAAATGCTTTTTTGATTTTTAATTAGGTTTTTTGAATAATTATTTTTATTCTTTTTCTCATGTTAGGCCCAACCCATAGCCTCGGGGTAAATTTTTATAAATTTCGAAAATTTATCGCCCGTTTTCTTTCGGCACCGCCCAATCTAGCCGGAATTGCGTTTTTCCGCCCAGATTGGGATGCAGGGCCCATATTTTTCGCTGGGCGGATGTTTTTTTTAAAGGAAGTTTTCGCCAGCGATAATATTCCCAGCCTTAGCGACTTTTTGGGCGGCGATCAGGCTCTGGCGGGCTTTGGGGTAATTCTAGCCCCTATATCATTCATTCCCAACAGATTGCATAAACTAATATGCAGCTGTCGCTCTCTTCTCCTAGCGATCCAACATTCTTTTCCAAACGGGTACGACTTTAAAGATGAACCTCATTTTCTGCCCTGGATTATAAATAGCAGTTTTCGAAGATTGTGTGGAAAATACTGGAGAGATAAAACCATCTCAAACCTTATGGAAAGGGCAGAGGGTATAGAACATAGAATCTCACAGTGCAGAAGGAGGTCGTTCAGCCCATCGTGCCTGTGCCGGCTCTTTGAAAGAGCTGTTTAATCAGTCCCACTCCCCTGCTCTTTCCTTGCAGACCTGCACATTTTTCCTTTTCAAGTATATAATCCAAATTCCCTTTTTTTAAAGTTACTATTGCAACTGCTTTCACCACCCTCATCACGAAGATTCATGAAAGAGTCACCTCAATCTCCTGGAACTTCCTAATAATCCAGGTACAACTGCAACGAATAATGGGGGTAAAATACCGGCCTTGCCGGGTCCATACGGAATACGTACGGAATACGTACGGGTCCGGCGAGGCCTTGCAAAAGCCGGTTTTCGTGAATGCGCATGTGCCATAAACCGGCTTTTCCGATCTGTCCAGATTTCACTTGTCAGATCCTCTGCATCCCTGGGAAGACATTCGCCCGGGAGAGATTGAGCTCTTTGCCCATCTCTTGCCCCGCGAATATCCTTCAAACTTTTAGGTCTGGTAAAAGCAGGCGCATAGCTGCTACTACCAGTGTAAGAGTTTTAAAGCATAAAAAAATGACATTAACATAAACATTTTTAGAGTATAAACCCTGTCCATTAAGGCAAGTTTATTATAAACCCTATTAAAACATATTTAAAAAAAAAAAAAAAATTTTTCCCAACACATTTCATTCTTTAATTTCAATTAATTTTAAACATGTGAGGTGTTTTATGTTGTGTTTGTGTTTTAGGGGGTTATTCTCATTGCTAGTAATGGGAACTCGGAGAAATAGAGTTTCCATTACTGTCAATGAGAATACTGCACCGTGATTGGTGGTCCAGGCCCACGTGACTCCAGCTTTTTCGTGTGTCCTCTTCCCATACGCTACACATCGAATCTAGGCCTCCGACCAGAATCAAAGGTGCACCCAGGACCACCAGGTACATTCGTAGAAACATTTTGGGTCGGAGGCGTTCATCCAAAGGAAGCCTCCAACCAGAACTTTATGCCCAATAAGAACATAAGAAATAGGAGCAGGAGTAGGCCATTTGGCCCCTCGAACCTGCTCCCCCATTCAATAAGATCATGGCCGATCTGATCATGGCCTCAACTCCACTTCGCTGCCCGCTCCCCATAACCCTTGACTCCCTTATCATTCAAAAATCTGTCTATCTCCACCTTAAATATATAGCCTCCACAGTTCTCTGGGGGGGGGAGTAGAGAATTTTTTTTTTTTACAATTTTGTCTCAAGATTAAATAGGTGAATAAGAAAAAGAAAGACTTGGATTTATATATAGTCAATGGAGTACTTTTGGCGTGCAGTCACTGTTGTAATGTAGGAAACGCGGCAGCCAATTTGCACACAGCAAGCTCCCACAAACAGCAATGTGAAAATGACCAGATAATCTGTTTTAGTGATGTTGATTGAGGGATAATATTGGCTAGGACACCGGGGATAACTCCCCTGCTCTTCTTCGAAATAGTGCCATGGGGTCTTTTACATCCACTTGAGAGAGAAGACGGGGCATCGGTTTAACGTCTCATCCGAAAGAAGAGTCTGTAATATAGTAGTTTGTATATAGTCTGAACAAATAATGGGTTTAATAGGATCTCTTTTTCACCTTGCACCGATTCACTCTCCAGCTCACCAATCTCTCCCAGTCTACTGCTTCTTGCTGCAGTGTCTTTTCTTCTTCTCCTTCTTCTTAGGCAGTCCCCCGGAGTCCCATGAAAAAGGATAGCCAAGATAGAGGCAGAGAGGTTGTTTCCACTGGTCGGGGAGGCTAGAACTAGGGGGCACAGCCTCAAAATACGGGGGAGCCAATTTAAAACCGAGTTGAGAAGGAATTTCTTCTCCCAGAGGGTTGTGAATCTGTGGAATTCTCTGCCCAAGGAAGCAGCTGAGGCTAGCTCATTGAATGTATTCAAATCACAGATAGATAGATTTTTAATCAATAAGGGAATTAACGGTTATGGGGAGAGGGTGGGTAAGTGGAGCTGAGTCCACAGCCAGATCAGCCATGATCTTATTGAATGGCGGAGCAGGCTCGAGGGGTAAGATAGCCTACTCCTGTTCCTAATTCTTATGTTCTTATGTAGTCGAGGATGACTTGCTTCCACACTAACAGGAGCTCTAAAGTGACTAATGAGTCCGATGCAGGATCTACAATCTCTGTCACAGATGGGGCAGACGGTGGTTGAAAGCACGGGTGGGTGGGGTGTTTTATTTGTCGTACACTCCTTCCGCTGTTTGTTCTTGGCTTCTGCGTGCTCCCGGCGAAGAGACTCAAAGTGTTCGGCGCCTTCTCGGCTGCTTCTCCTCCACTTTGAGCGGTCTTGGGCCAGGGATTCCCAAGAGTCGGTGGGGATGTGACATTTTTTTCAAGGCGGCTTTGTGGTTGTCCTTGAAGTATTTTCTCTGCCCTCCTGGGACTCGCCTGCCGTGACGTAGCTCGGAGTAGAGTGCTTGTTTCGGGAGTCTAGTATCGGACATGTGGACAATGTGCCCGCCCATCGGAGCTGGTCGAGTGTGGTCAATGCCTCAATGCTGGGCATGTTGGCCTGAGAGAGAACGCTGGCATTGGTGCAAATGAATTTGCAGGATTTGTGGAGGCAGTGTTGGTGATACTTCTCCAGTGTTTTGAGGTGCCTACTGCACATGGTCCATGTCTCTGAAGCATATAGGAGGAGTATCATGAGCTTGGTACCGAGTTTGAGATCCTGGTCTTCAAATACTCTTTTCCTCAGTCAACCGAAGGCTTCACTGGCACACTGAAGGCGGTGTTGGACTTCTTCATTGACGTCAGCCCTTGCTGATAGTAGGCTCCCAAGGTATGGGAAGTGGTTTACATTGTCCAAAGTCTCGTCATGGATCTTGATAAATGGGGAGCAGTACTGTGTGTTGGGGGCAAGTTGGTAGAGAACCTTTGCCTTACTTATATTTAATGTCAGGCCCAGATTCTCTACGCTTCAGTAAAGGTGTCGACGATGGTTTGGAGTTCGGACTCCGAGTGTGCACAAACGCAAGCGTCATCTGCATATTGTAATTCAATGACAGAGGTTGCAAAGACCTTGGATCTGGACTGGAGGCGTCGGAGGTTGAACAATTTCCCGCTTGTCCTGTAGTTTAACACTACTTCAGCGGGGAGCTTGTTAAAGGTGAGATGAAGCACTGCAGCGAGGCAGATTGAGAAGAGCGTTGATGTGATGACATAACCTTGCTTGAACCCGGTCCGCACTTGTATTGGGTCTGTAGTGGATCCGTTGGTAAGTATCACGGCTTGCATGTCGTCGTGAAGCAGGCAGAGGAGAGTGAACAATTTTTGAGGACAGCCAACTTTGAGAAGGATGCTCCATAATCCCTCACAATTGACAGAATCGAACGCCTTTGTGAGGTCAAAAGAAAGCCATGTACAGTGGTTGATGCTGCTCCCTACATTTTTCTTGGATTTGTCGTGTGGTGAAAATCATGTCCGTTGTGCCCCTTAGTTGGCGGAATCTGCATTGTGACTCTGGGAGGAACTCTTCAGCCACTGGGAGGAGACGTGCTGCCAAGATTTGTTGAAGAGCGTAGGATGTAAAAGACATAAACTAAGAAACAAACGGGAAAAAGAATGTCAGATCGGAGAAAGTGTAAGCATGTTTTCTATGCTGTTTCCCATCTGACATTCTTTTCCCCGTTTGTCACTTGGTTTATGCCCTTCACATTCCAGCTCTTCAACAAATCTTGGCCGCACGTTTGTGTCTCTGATACCTCGCTCTCACTTTATTATTCATCTCAAATTCCTGCCTTCCACATTTCTCCTTGTGTGCTTCTGAAGCATGATGCTGATTATTATAATTTCAAGACTGCTTAACTCAATATCAAACCATAGTCCACATTAAATATTCAATCTCCGGAGCCTCCCCTTCGGATCCCACTTCACATCTAACATTTCATTACAATGGACTATTCTTTTATCTTGGGTGAACACATTCGGAAAGAAAGCTGATATGCAGCCAGGACGACTGCACACCAATAAATATTGCGCACTTTGGTCTGTTCTTATTGAGGATCTGTCTATGTGCATTAACATTAGTTGTGTCACTCTCTCTGCGATAGTGCTAACAAGCAACTGAGCAACCTGCTTGAAATTATGCCATAAATGCAGATAATAATGTAAAATAAAGTCACCTTTTCTTTAAAAGCTTCTAAACCCACTACAGCGTAAAACATTTAAGGGGCAAAATTTCCCCGCAGCCCGTTTGGGGGCCTTAACCTTCTGGGGATGGGACTTTTAGCGTCCTGCGTGGAAGTCCCATCCCCATCACTGAATTGGGCTCACCGCCCTCACAGGAAGCAAAGCGCAATCTCCGGCATTCCACTTCCTTTGGGGGCGGGTCCCGGGGTGCGACTGAGGTGAAATCTTCAGCGCTACCCTGTTGCTCCCGCGTAGCGCCGATACACTTCAACGCTCCTCCCCCTTCGATTAAAGGGGAGGGCTGCTGCGCACTCTGGCTCAGTTTCTGGTGGCCTCCACTGGGCCAAGAGGGCAGCGTGCAACCGGGCCTGTAGCCCGGCACCAAAGACTGAGTGCCGGGCTGCACATTGGCCGCCCGTACCACGCCACCCGAGAATTGGCCGACAAAAAAAGATGGTGGCCCGGGGCGCTGAAGCCCTCATCTTTAATCAGCAGCCTGAGAGCAGATGTCCGCGAGTATCGCGGGGCATTAAGGGGATGGCATGGGGCAGTGTGGGGTCACCGTTAGTGCAGCGGAGCGGATCTCTAACCGCGGGGCACAGCGCTGCTGTGGCAGTGCTTCCACGAACGCCCGGGAAATTTCCTGGGTAGCGGTAGCGTCCCCTCTCCCGGGCAAAAACTGCCGGAGGCGGTTATGGGGCTATAAATTGCCCCCTTAAATTCTATGCTAAACAGTCCTGATATTACACTGAGACCTGGCAGTCAGGATCACATTAACCGACTTGAATCTCTATCATCTGATAGTGCAGTCTTTCAGAATAATTGAGAGTTGCCTTCAGAAGGTGGAATATGTGAGACAGAGAAAGAGCTGAGGCAGTTAGGACCTACAGAGACTGACCCTAGTTCAGCTTGTCTACGGGCTATTGCTGTGTTCATGACATTAACACCTTCTGGTTTGTTAAGGCGCCATACAATCCATAGGAACAGGAGGAGGCCATTCAGCCCATCGAGCCTGTTCCACCATTCAATGAGATCATAGCTGATCTGTATCTTATTTTAACTCCATCTGATCATGGACTCAGCTCCACTTCCCCGCCTGCTCCCCATAACCCCTTACCCCCTTATCGTTTAAGAAATTGTCTACTTCTGTCTGAAATTTATTTAATGTCCCAGCTTGCACAGCTCTCTGAGGCAGCGAATTCCACAGATTTACAACCCGCTGAGAGAAGAAGTTTCTCCTCATCTGTTTTAAATGGGCAGCCCCTTATTCTAAGATCAAGCCCTCTAGTTCTAGTCTCACCCATCAGTGGAAACATCCTCTCTGCATTCACCTTGTCAAGCCCCCTCATAATCTTAGACATTTCGATAAGATCACCTCTCATTCTTCTGAATTCCAATGAGTAGAGGCCCAACCTACTCAACCTTTCCTCATAAATCTACCCCCTCATCCCCAGAATCAACCTAGTGAACATTCTCTGAACTGCCTCCAAAGCAAGTATATCCTTTCTTAAATATGGAAACCAAAACTGCACGCAGTATTCCAGGTTTGACCTCACAAATATCTGATATAGCTGTAGTAAGACTTCCCTGCTTTTATATTCCATCTCCTTTGCAATAAAGCCCAAGATACCACTGGCCTTCCTGATCACTTGCTGTACCTGCATACTATCCTTTTGTGTTTCATGCACAAGTACACCCAGGTCCCACTGTACTGCGGCACTTTGCAGTCTTTCTCCATTTAAATAATAACTTGCTCTTTGATTTTTTTCTGCCAAAGTGCATGTCCTCACACTTTATACTCCATCTGATAAATTTTTGCCCACTCACTTAGCCTGTCTATGTCCTTTTGCAGATTTTTTGTGTCCTCCTCACACATTGCTTTTCCTCCCATCTTTGTATCGTCAGCAAACTTGGCGACGTTACACTCAGTCCCTTCTTCCAAGTCATTAATATAGATTGTAAATAGTTGGGGTCTCAGCACTGATCCCTGCGGCACCCCACTAGTTACTGGTTGCCAACCAGAGAATGAACCATTTATCCTGACTCTCTGTTCTCTGTTAGTTAGCCAATCCTCTATCCATGCTAATATATTACCCCCAACCCCGTGAACTTTTATCTTGTGCAGTAACCTTTTATGTGGCACCTTGTCAAATGTCTTCTGGTCCAAATACACCACATCCACTGGTTCCCCTTTATCCACCCTGCTCGTTACATCCTCAAAGAATTTTTACCACCTTTTGCATGAAGCGTTTCCTAAATTCTCTCCTGAATGGCCTGGCCCTGGTTTTAAGGTTATGCCCCCTTATCCTAGAGTCTCCGCCATCCGAAAAAGTTTCTCTCTATCCACCCTGTCAATTCCTTTCAAAATCCTAAAAACCTCCATCAAATCACTCCTTAACGTTCTATAGTGCAGGGAATACAATCCTTGTTTATGTAATCTCTCCTCACATTCTAACTCTTGGAGCCCTGGTAATGTTCTGGTGAATCTGCACTCGTTCCCAGGCCAATGTATTCTTTATAAGGTACGGGGCCTAGAACTGCATGCAGTTCTCCAGGTGTGGTCTAACCAGGGCTTTGTTTGGCTGCAGCAAAACTTGCTCCCCTGGATATTCTAGCCCTCTAGTTATAAAGGCTAACATTCCATTCCCTTTTTTGATTATTTTGTGTACCTGACATTTTAGTGAACTGTGCACATGCACCCCTAAATCTCTTTGGAACTCGATATTCCCGAGCCCCCACTACCCCACCTCCCCCACGTGTAATTCCTACCGTCACTTTTTTCGGCACACGGCACGAATAGAAAATACATGAGTCTCCACAGTCGCTGCTGCCGGATCCATCTCCTAATGATCCACACTGGTCATAAATCTCGGGCCAATTAGAGTTACAAGCATGGTAAATTGTCATGTTTGTGTTCTTAGTGGCTACCTTCATGCATTACAACACGATTAAAGAGATCCAAACTGTGGAAAAAATAAATGACGGTTTTGGCCCACTTTTTGAGACTCTTGAGGATTTGATACATGTAAACTCCTCTTCCCCCCACTCTTCCCAAGAAATACCACTGCACCACTTCAATCTAAACACAGTTTTCACAAAAAAAAGAATCTCGCACCCGAAATTCACCTTCGCCAGAAACGGGGCGCACCGACCGTTTTTGATGTGATCTGGCCGGCGCGATGGATGCGACGGCCTATCTGCCGAAATTTGCAGCCGAGTTTTGCTTCCGGGGCGGGATATTGGTGGTGCGCGCTCTGATGACGCACTTAGGAGGCTGCGGGCGGAAGTAGGGGGAGCGGGGCGGATATGGTCATCGCCGGAAAAGCACGAAGGCAATTGCACGAGCGGCGGCCATTCCACAAAAAATCGGCGGCCATTCCGCGCCACCCAGTGACCACCGCTTTCCGGTGGTCAGAGGCCTTAATGGAAGGGGCAATTTTGGCCCCCTCATCTTTTGATCACAATTGCTTTATTTTGCAGTTCAGACGACATAAGGTCTGAAACAACTGCCTTTTCATCTGGGTGAGGAATCAGTGTTTTTTTTTTAAGTGCTGAAGGATTATCTTCAGAGTTGTGCTTCGTAAATCAGTAATGTATTTTCAAATTCCCATTTGGAAAATTTGAATAATAAAACCGGAAAAAAAAATACTGCGAATTTGAGCTCCAATCACGGGAAAGATTATTGTGCTTAAAAAGAAATGAATTCAGCCAAACAGAGTCCGTGTTGAGGAACCACAAACTGGCAACTGTCACCATACATTATAGTCAGAGTGTGCACTCCATTTATCCCTCATTTAAAAAAAAATAGATATAGCGCATACATTTATAATATTTCTGAAGCATCCATCAAAATCATTGTGTTGGAATATTGTGCTGAAATACTGCATATTTCAACTGCGCTATGATTAAATTGGACTTTTTTTTACCCGAGGCAATTTAAGAAGCTAAGCATGGAAATAGACAGCAGAGGGCACTCCATTCACACCCAACTTGGATGGAGTGCGACAGCACAGATGTCTTCTCTGGCATCAAATCTAATATGTCCTTACTATACAGTACAAATGCACACGAGGCCCATACTAGAGAGAAGGTCACTCTGAGACCAGCAACCTTTATTAGCCAGCACTGAAGTGGAGAAGATGGGTGGAGCTTCCCCTTTTATACCTGAAAGTCCAGGATAGGAGTGTCTCCCACAAGTTCACCATCCCTCATGGTCAGTGTTCTCACGGTGTACAACTTAGGTCAGTTTATACATGGATTACAATGACAGTAGAATACATGACATCACCTCCCCTGCAAAATCTTATTGGGATCACAGGTTAAGTCTCTCTGGTGGTTTACGCTCCCTTGTAGAGTGCCTGAGTTGGGGCTCCGGTTGTTGGGCGCTGGCCTGAGTGTCTGCTGTTTGCGGTGCCTCAGGCCTGTCCGGACTGCCCACAGTGACTGGGCTCTCCTCCACTTGGTTCCGGTTGTTCGGTCACCTGTGGTGGAGTGAACTCGACATCGTGTTCTTCCTCTGCTTCTTCTATGGGGTTGCTGAACCTCCTTTTTGTTTGATCCACGTGTTTGCGGCAGATTTGTCCATTGGTGAGTTTAACTACCAGAATCCTATTCCTCTCTTTGGCAATCACAGTGCCTGCAAGCCATTTGGGCCCTGCAGCGTAGTTGAGGACAAAGACAGGGTCATTGACATCAATACATCGCGCCCTCGCATTCCCGTCATGGTAGTCACATTGTGACAGGTGCCTGCTCTCAACAATTTCTTTCATGGTGGGGTGTATAAGGGATAACCTGGTTTTGAGTGTCCTTTTCATTAGCAGCTCTGCAGGTGGAACCCCTGTAAGCGAGTGCGGTCGGGATCTATTGGCCAACAGGAGGCGTGATAAACGGCTTTGTAGGGACCCCTCTTGGATTCTGAGGATCCCCGTTTGATTATCTGCACTGCTCGTTCCGCCTGGACGTTTCAGGCCGGCTTGAACGGTGCCGTTCTGACATGGTTGATACCATTTCCTGCCATGAAGTCCTGGAATTCAGTGTTTGTGAAGCACGAGCCATTGTCGCTGACCAAGACGTCCGGTAGACCATGGGCGGCGAAAATTGCCAGTAGACTTTCTACCATGGTAGAGGATGTGCTTGAATTGAGAATGTCACACTCGATCCATTTGGAGTAGGCGTTGACTACAACCAAAAACATTTTTCCCATGAAAGGACCTGCGTAGTCCACATGGATGCGAGACCATGGCTTGGTGGACCAGGACCAGGGGCTAAGGGGGGCTTCCCTGGGTGCATTGCCCAGCTGGGCACATGTGTTGCACCTGCGAACACAAAGTTCCAGGTCTGCATCTATTCCTGGCCACCAAACGTGTGACCTGGCAATTGTCTTCATCATGACAATGCCCGGGTGCTCATTGTGGAGTTCTCGGATGAACGCCTCTCTGCCCATCTGGGGCATGACTACTTGGTTTCCCCATAGTAGGCAATCGTTCTGAATCAAGAGTTCATCCTTGCGCCTGTGAAATGGTTTAAATTTCTCAGGGCATACCCCATACGTGGCTGCCCAGTCCCCATTCAGGACACATTTCTTGACTAAAGACAGTAGCGGGTCTCTTTTTGTCCAAACTTTGATCTGACGGGCTGTCACGGGTGAGCCTTCGCTTTCGAAAGCTTCAACAGCCATGACCATCTCAGCAGCATGCTCGGTTGCCCCCTCGATGGTGGGTAGTGGGAGCCTGCTGAGCGCATTGGCGCAGTTTTCAGTGCCCGATCTGTGCCGAATTGTAGAGTCATAGGCGGCTAACGTGAGTGCCCACCTCTGTATGCGGACCGACGCATTTGCATTTATAGCCTTGTTGTCGGCCAAAAGGGACATTAGGGGTTTGTGATCTGCCTCCAGCTCAAATTTCCTACCAAACAGGCACTGGTGCATTTTTTTTACTGCATAGATGCATTCAAGCTCTTCCTTTTCTACCATCCCGTAGCCCCTTTCTACCTGGGATAGACTTCTGGAGGCATAAGCTACTGGCTGTAACTGACCATTGGCATCAATATGCTGCAACACACACCCGACCCCATAGGACGATGCATTGCACATTAAAACAAGTTTCTTACATGGGTCATATAGCTTTAACAGATTGTTGGAGCATAACAAATTGCGTGGTCTATCAAAAGCCTTTTCCTGGCTGTCCCCCCAGACCCATTCGCGACCTTTGTGTAGGAGCACGTATAGCGGCTCTAACAGCATGCTCAATTTGGGAAGCAAGTTACCAAAATAATTCAGGAGCCCCAGGAACGAACGCAGCTCCGTCGTGTTACGGGGTCTGGGTGCTCTCTGGATCACTTCCGTTTTGGACGCAGTAGGTCTGATCCCGTCTGCTGCTCCCCTCATCCCCAGGAATTCTATCTCTGGAGCTAGGAAGACGCACTTCGCCTTTTTCAGTCGCAGCCCCACCCGGTCCAGTCTGCGTAGCACCTCCTCCAGGTTGTGGAGGTGTTCTTCAGTATCGTGACCCGTGATGAGGATGTCGTCTTGAAAAACCACCGTCCATGGAATCGATTTGAGCAGACTTTCCATGTTTCGTTGAAAGATCGCGGCGGCTGAGCAAATCCTGAACGGACATCTGTTGTACTCAAACAATCCCTTGTGTGTCGTGATGGTGGTCAGCTTCTTCGACTCACTCACCAGCTCCTGGGTCATGTAAGCTGAGGTCAGGTCCAATTTTGAAAAAAGTTTGCCACCGGATAGCGTTGCAAAGAGGTCCTCCGCTCTCGGTAGCGGGTACTGGTCTTGGAGTGACACCCGATTGATGGTGGTCTTGTAATCGCCGCATATCCTGACCGACCCATCCGCTTTGAGCACCAGCACAATCGGGCTCGCCCAGTCACTGAATTCGACTGGCGAGATGATGCCTTCCCTCAGCAGGCGGTCCATTTCGCATTCTATCTTTTCCCGCATCATGTACGGCACCGCTCTGGCCTTGTGGTGTACTGACCTGGCGTCCGGGTTCAAGTGAATCACTACCTTGGTCCCCATGAAAGTGCCAATGCCGTGTTGGAATAGTGAGTCAAATTTGTCCAGGACCTATGAGCATGATATTCGCTCCACAGAAGAAATTGCATTGACATCGTCCCATTTCCAGTTCATGACAGCAAGCCAACTTCTCCCTAGCAGTACGGGACCGTCCCCAGGGACAATCCAGAGTAGCAACCTGTTCTCCGAATCTTTGTGGGTCACGACTACCGTGGCGCTACCTAGCATCGGAATGATCTCCTTTGTATATGTCCGTAGCTGTGCGTCAATCGGCAATAATTTTGGCCTCCTGGCCTTGGGCGCCCACAACTTGTCGAACTGTTTGATACTCATCAGGGACTGGCTGGCCCCCGTGTCTAGCTCCATTGATACTGGGATGCCATTGAGGAGCACTTTCATCATTATCGGTGGCGTCCTGGTGTATGAACTGTATATGTGCTCCACATGAACGCGCTGAACTTCAGCTTCCAGCGATTTCTCCCAGTGTCCATTTGGCCTGGTAGGACTTACATCGGGCCCGTCCTCCTCGTACATCAACCTGACTGCAGGCTTCCTGCACATATGCGCCAAGTGACCGCTGACGTTGCAATTTCTGTAGGTATATTGCTGATACCTGCAAGCTCTGGCTGTGTGTTTGCCTCCACACCTCCAACATGAGCCGTTGTTGGAAACAAAAGGTCCATTACCAGTCGATCGTCTCTGACTGTCTCTGTAACTGTCCTTAAACGCACCATTGACAGGTGTTGATGGCTCCATTACTGGCCGCATTGTCCCTTGCGATGGCATGAATCGTCGTTCAGCTAGCCATTGTCTCTGTTGAATTCCCCCTTTGGATTCGCCTACATGCTTGGGCATGTCCGATTGCCCCTGTCTGCCTGGAGAACTGTGTGCCGCGTTAACAATGTTGACTCCCTGTCCATTTGTTGCATTTAAACCAAGATTTTTGTCAAACGTCATTCTGGTCTTTTCCTCCCCTGAGATAAATGTCTGGACCATCAAAGCTGCCGTTTCCAGGGTCAAGTCTTTAGTCTCAATCAGTTTCCTGAAAACCCCAGTGTGCCCGATGCCCTCAATAAAAAAGTCTCGCAGCATCTCCGCTCTGCATGCATCTGGGAACTTACATAGGCTCGCCAGTCGTCGGAGGTCTGCCACCAAGTCTGGAATGCTTTGCCCTTCTCGCCGCCGGTGCGTGTAAAACCGGTGTCTCTCCATGTGCATGCTGCTCGCCAGTTTAAAGTGTTCCCCGATCAACTTACTGAGCTCTTCAAAAGTCTTGTCCGCCGGTTTCTCTGGCGCTTGAAGGTCCTTCATCAGGGAATACGTCCTGGATCCACAAACCGTCAGGAGGTGAGCCCTGTGTTTGTCGGCCGAATCCTGTCCCAGCCATTCCTTAGTGACGAAACTTTGCTGTAGTCTCTCAATAAAATCGTCCCAATCATCCCCAACACAGTTCCTCTCGTCTGTGCTGCTAGTGGACATGCTCGCGTGGTTTAAATCCCAGTTTCTCGTCGTCAATAATATTTCCTTACTGTATAGTACAAATGCACACGAGGCCCATACTAGAGAGAAGGTCACTCTGTGACCAGTCGCCTTTATTAGCCAGCACTGAAGTGATGAAGGTGGGTGGAGCTTCCCCTTTTATACCTGAAAGTCCAGGTTAGGAGTGTCTCCCACAAGTTCACCACCTAGTGGTCAGTGTTCTCACGGTGTACAACTTAGGTCAGTTTATACATGGGTTACTATGACAGTTGAATACATGACAAAATCTACAACAACAACTTGCATATATATAGTGCTTTCACTGTATTAAAACACCCAAGGCACTTCACTGGAGCGTTGTCAAACAAATTTGATGCTGAGCCACCTAAGGAGATATTCGAACAAAAGCAAAATACTGCGGATGCTGGGATCTGGAATAAAAACAGAAAATGCTGGAAATCTCAGCGGGTCAGGCAGCATCTGTGGAGAGAAAGCAGAGTCCGATGGCCAAAAGCTTGGAAAAGAGGTAGGTTATAAGGAGCATCTTAGAGGAGGAGAGAGAGGTCGAAAGGCGGAGAGGTTTAGGGTGGGAGTTCCAGAGCTCAGGGCTCAGATAACTAAGGGCGCGGCCCCCAATGGTGGAGAGGTTAAAATCGGGGATGTGGAAGGGGCCAGAATTGGAGGGGCGCAGAGATGTTGGAGGTTTGGAAAAGGTTACAGAGACAGGGAGCGGGTGAGGCCATGGAGGGATTTGAAAAGGAGGATGAAAATGTTAGAACTGAGGTGTTGCCAGACGGGGAGCCAATGTCGGTCAGCGAGCACAGTTGATTGGTGAAGGGGATTTGGTGCGAGTTAGGACACGGGAAGCAGGGTCTTGACCGCGCTCAAGTTTGTGGAGGGTGGAAGATGGGAGTCCGGCCAGGAGAGCGTTGGGATAGTCAAGTCTAGCTGGGAAAGGAACTGAAAACTCGTTTATGGGCTGTTGACTAACAATGCGTTAATGCGTTGCTAGTTATTATATCAGTTTAAAATGCAGTCAACACACAGAAACACAACTCACCAGGGGCCAATTTGTGATATAAAAGCACAACATATTGCTGACATTCACCTTTTCTCTGGAGAAGAAAGCTGGTCTGTGTGCGTCCAATCCGATTTTCCACGATGCAGGTATAATTCCCCAGGTCTTCCTCCTTCACCCCTTCAAATAACAGTGATAATTCCACTTCCTTCTCCCCGAGGTGCTCATTTAGAACTCTGTGTGGAGGAGGGGGAAGTGGGGGGGGGGAGAAAATACAAACAACATCCAACTGCTGAAACACTGCTGGGGTGAGGGAAAAAAAAGCAAACCTTTCAGTGGACTTCTGCTTCACTGCTTCCCTTGTTGCACATTAGCAAAGTGCCGCTATTTTTGGTCGTGGTAGTGTTAGGCAGTGGACGACCTGCTCAGGGTTGGCTTGTGGGCTGGTGGGTGCAGAGATCAGATGTGGGGCAGCTGCAACTGAGCTCCTGGGTGGTAGCGGGCAAGGCAGATGGATTTGGCAAACTCCTTCACGTTTATTTCACACTGTAAACCTACTGCACTTGAGTAAAGGCTTCGACAGGCTAGATCGAGAGAAACTATTCCCTCTGGTGGGGGGCGAGTCGGAGAATGAAAGCGGGGGGGGGGGGGGGGGGGTGCGCGGGGTGGCATCACCATAAAATTAGAGCCAGGCCGTTTAAAGGTGATGTCAGGAAGCACTTCTTCATAGAACGGGTAGTGGCACTCTGGAACTCTGGCCCCCAAATTGCTGCTGAGGCTAGGGAGTCATTTGAAAAATGAAATATTGAGATTGCTAGGTTTTTGTTAGGCAAGGGTATTAAGGGTTATGGAGTGGAGCAAAGACAGGTAGATTAAGTTAAGATTACGGGTTACGGACCAAGAGCTGGTAATTGGGATTAGACTGGACGACCTTTAGTTGCACGCGCAGATATAATGGTAAGTACTGCAGGGAATAGAATACGGCCAGGGTGATCTCCTGGACAGTTTCGATCACCTGGATGGGTCAGAGAGGAATTTTCCCAGATTTTTTCTCCCGAAATTGGCCTGGGTTTTTATCTGGTTTTTGCCTCTCCCAGGAGATCTCATGGTTCCAATTGGGGTGGAGTGTAGATAGAAACATAGAAACATAGAAAATAGGTGCAGGAGTAGGCCATTCGGCCCTTCGAGCCTGCACCACCATTCAATAAGATCATGATTCACCTCAGTACCCCTTTCCTGCTTTCTCTCCATAACCCTTGATCCCTTTAGCCGTCAGGGCCACATCTAACTCCCTTTTGAATATATCCAATGAACTGGCATCAACAACTCTCTCGGGTATGGAATTCCACAGGTTAGATGTTTTTAGTATAAGGGGTGTTGCAGTGGTGTGGGGCGGACTGGTCGGGCTGCCTTTCCGTCATTGTTCATGAGTTTGTATGTAACCTTTAAGGCTGCTGATGAAGGGCCATGCGGCTGTTTGTCGGCCGGCGCAGACACGATGGGCCGAAATGGCCTCCTTCTGTGCTGTAAATTTCTATGTTTCTATACAAATCATCCATGATGTAATTGAATGGCAGAATAGCTCGAGAGGCTGAATGGGCTGTTCCTGTTCCTATATTCCTATGTTCCTATGTAGTGTAACACCTCCTTTCTCTTGGTACAACTATCCCCTCAATCAATTCCAATAAAGACCTTGTACGCAATTGCAAAGTTAACACCAAATTTGCTATCCTTCCCTTACTTAATTCCAATCTTATGAAAATAGGTTCAATATTTAACACAGTTTATAGTAAAAGGAGTTGTCATAATAATTAATTGGGGTAGTGTCTTGATGTAGGAACGCACTGAATCACAGAGTGGCAGAATGTTGGATTGGCTCCATGATTCTCCAGACATTGTGATGTTCACCTTGGATTGTGCGTCATTTGAGGTCGGCCAGACAAAATGGCTTTGAGAACCTGAATAAAATATTATTCGGAATGAAGGCTAAAATTTTCAGTCTTTTACTGTAATCTATTCCACCTTTAAAAAAGGGGAGAAAAATAAAGACTGGGATAAACAATTTTAGTAGGATTGATGGCATCTTTTAAAAATATATATTTCCAGAAACTTGAGCACTTAATCCTGGCTGACACTCCAGTGCAGTGCTGAAGGAGCACTGCACTGTCGGAGGTGCTGTCTTTTGAATGAGACATTAAACCGAGGCCCTGTCTGCCCTCTCAGGTAGCCGTAAAAGATCCCATGGCACTATTTGAAGAAGAGCAGGGGATTTTTCTGGCCAATATTTATCCCTCAACCAACATCACCAAAAAAATCAGATTATCGGGTTATTATCTTCTTGTCGCTTGTGGGAGCTTGCTGTGCGCAAATTCCTACATTACAACAGTGACCATAATTCACAAGTACTTAATTGGCTGTAAAGCACTTTGGGACGTTCTGAGATCATGAAAGGCATTATATAAATGCAAGTCAGTTATTCTTTTCTTTCAAATGCAATGATGTTCTCCATATTGCATAACATTGTAGAATGTTAATAACTTTTCCACCCCATGTGACCCAATAGCCATAATCTTACTGCGGAGCTTTTATAAAGCCTTTGGTGCTGATCATTATTAAATGTCACCAGTAAAGAACAGTGCTTGGCCTGAAATGATCACAGTTCGAACAGCAGATTAATTATTCCCTCCAAACTGTGAGACGAACACCTGCTGTGACTTTCTTGTCCATTTAAGGCCCAAATGTTCTTTTAGCGTTTGGAGAACAGTAGGGTTTTAATTCGGATATTTAACTTGCAAATGAAAATTTACAAAGGTGGCAATCTGGAGCTTTGTCGGCTCTGTCGTGATCAACAACCATTGAAATGTAGTCCAGAGGTAGAAAACTCAGAGCCGACAGTTACAGTCTTTGTAACAGTTTCTGTTACAGTCTAAAAACGTCACTGTTGATCTTTTAAGCAGTGCAACAACTTACATTTTTATAGCCCCTTTAACGTCGGAAAACATCCACAGGCGCTTCACAGGAGCGTTATCAAACACAAGCCATGTAAAGAGATATTAGGACAAGTGAAATTTTGGTCAAAGAGGTCGGTTTTAAGGACTGTCTTAAAGGAGGAGAGAGAGGTAGAGAGGTTTTGGGAGGGAATTCCAGAGCTTGGGGCCCAGGCAGCAGAAGGTATAGCCGCCAATGCTGAATCGAAGGAAATATGGGATGCACAAGAGGCCAAAATTGGAAGCGCGCAGAGACCTTGGAGAGTTGTAGGCCTGGAGGAGGCTACAGAGATAGAGAGGGGCGAGGCCATGGAGGGATTTGAACACAAGGATAAGAATCTTATCTGGGAGCCAATGTAAGTCAATGAGCAGATTAAAGAATTAAAGACTTGGATCTATATAGTGCTGTTCACCACCACCGGACATCTCAAAACGCTTTACAGCCAATGAAGTACTTTTTGGAGTGTAGGCACTATTGTAATGTAGGAAACACAGCAGCCAATTTGTGCACAACAAGCTCTCACACACAGCAATGTGATAATGACCAGATAATATGTTTCCTGTTATGTTGATTGAGGGATAACTTTTGGCCAGGACACCTGGGATAACTCCCCTGCTCTTCTTCAAAATAGTGCCACGGGATCTTTTACATCCACTTGAGAGCACGGACAGGGCCTTGGTTTAACATCTCATCCGAAAGACGGCAGCTCCGACAGCGCACCGCTCCCTCAGCACTGCACTGGAGTGTCAGCCTGGATTTTTGTGCTCAAGCCACTGGAGTGGGAATTGAACCCACAACCTTCTGACCCAGAGGCGAGAGTGCTGCCCACTGAGCCACAGCTGAAACCATGGGTGAACATATGGGTGTTTCCGTTATGCTAAAACAGCGCTTTACAACCGATCACAGTGACTGTTTGTCCGCTCTGATATTGGACGGGTGTGTCTGGAAAAAATACGCTCTCATACCCTTCAGGGGTGAAACATTCACAACAAAACTCCATTGCTGTGCTGATGAATCACAGGAGAAAAAAAGGCCTCCATCACAAAAAAATAATATTGAGTGGGTGGGGGACAGTGTGGGGGGGGGGGCGGGGGGGGAAGTCCAACCTTGTTATAAATGTTCACAATACTTCACATTTATTTAAATAAATCATACATATATTTCTATGCAGTGGGCGGTGTGCTAATTTGCAATGATGGTGGCCTTGAATTAAAGTCACTCCTTTGTGGTGCGTTGTGATTGAAATGAATCCTTGGTTCCCTATCAATGGAAATGAGCCTGTGATCCTTGAATTGTGTGCAAATATCTGGTGAGCCCGACGTCCCCAGGGACAGCTGATAACCTTTAACACACACCGCGCAGTAGTTAATTAAAACTGACATTGCTGTGACTGCGTGCATCCGAACTTCAAGCATCCGAACACTCCAACAGTCACGCCTCCAGCAGAGACTGCAGATTTCCACATGCTCAAAGGAACAGGAGGAGGCTATTCCGCCCCTCGAGCCTGCTCTGCCATTCAATTATACCGCAGCTGATCTGCACCTCAACTTCATTTACCCGCCTTAGCTCCATATCCAACAAATCTATCGCTCTCAGTTTTGAAAGTTACAGTTGCCCCAGCATGCACAGCCCTTTAAGGGAGAGAATTCCATATTTCCACTACTTTGTGCTTCCTAATTTCCCTCCTGAATGGCCTGGCTCAAATTTTAAAGTTATGTTTCGACGTTCTTGATTTTCCCCATCAGAGGAAATAGCTTCTGCCCCATCAAATCCTCGATCAGATCACCCCTCAATCTTTTAAACTCCGTGGAATACAAGCCAAGTTTATGCCACCCGTCCCCATAACTTAATGCTCTTCACCCCGGTATAATTCTGAGGTGCTTCTGCCGGTGGAGGTCAAGTACAATCTGCTGGTCAGCCTCAGGCGCAAGTCCTGAAGATGTGAGGTAGAATTCTTAGTTTTGCCTTTTATTTAGAGGTTCCCACTGAACAACGGTGAGCCTCAGCAAACTCCACATGAAAAACAGAACATTGAATCGAGCTCGGGTAAAGATTTGGGCATTGCTGAAGAAGCCATATATTCTCAAACTTTAAATGGGTAAGAAACCAGACTCGCTGGCTTAGAGCCGGGCGTGGAATGCAAGTGCCTAGTTGAAATAAGAACATAAGAATTAGGAGCAGGAGTAAGATTCAATAAGATCACGTCCGATCTTCGATCTCAACCCCACTTTCCTGCCCAATCCCCATATTCCTTGGTTCCTCTAAAGTCCAAGGGGGCGAATGTGCCACTTTTTAGAGGCCAGTTCGCACTTCCGGGGGGCCAGTAGCACCCTGGGAACTGTCGCCAGAGGAGGTGGAGCATGCGAGATTGCGCTCCTCTTCCTTTGAGGGGCGGTAAGCCAAATTTAGCGGCAGGGGACCCCAGATGGTTACCGCCCCCAATTGGGGCGGAGAGCAATTTTTCCTGCCAAAAATCTATCAATGTCAGCCTTGAATATACTCAACGACTGAGCCTCCTCAGCCCTCTGGGGGAGAGAATTTCAAAGATTCACCACCCTCTGAGTGAAGAACTTTCTCCTCATCTCAGTCCTAAATGGTCGACCCCTTATCCTAAGACTATGCCCCCTCGTTCTAAAATCTCTAGCCAGGGGAAACATCCTCTCCGCATCTACCCTGTCAATCCCACTCAGAATCTTGTATGTTTCAATGAGATCACCTCTCACTCCTCTAAACTCCAGAGAGCATAGGCCTATTCTTCTCAATCTAAAGTCTAGAATTAATAAAGAAATGAGAACATTGACAAAAAAGGGCATCATTTGGAGATGTCACTTTAGATCTAAAAATTCCAGGACCTTGGTGACTTGACAGAAGGACGTGCAGGAAGTTTATTTTGCGTGACTTGATAAATTAAAGGAATAATTTAGCATGCCACACAGAGAGCGCACTGGTGAAAGATCTCAACAGGGAGCTGTCAAGATGAGAGAAGTCACACGTGTGGGGCTGTCGAAAGTGTCAGATGATGTCTGGCTTCTTAAAACTTAATTGGTTGTAAAAGTTGGGGCCAGGAGGAGTCTGCAGTGTTAATTCCCGCCCCTCTCCCATGCCCCCCGCCGCCCCCGCTACCTTTCTTTTTCTGCAATCGATTAGATCGCAACAGGATATGGCCGGACGCAAGAGTTAATATTTCTCACAACACTGACACACATGAGCAGAGACAGACAGGGAGGAATTGCACTGGAGTTCCAATGGTCAAATCAGAGCTTTTCCATAGCGTAATGCTGTTTTATTGTGGAACGCACACAGATACACACACAGACACACAGACACACAGACACACGCACACACACACAGACACAGACAGATACACACACACACACAGACAGATACACACACAGATACTCACAAATATGCACACACACTCTCTCACACACACACACAGACATGCATACACAGAGACCCACACACACACAGAGATACACATACACAGAGACACACACACACCGATGCACAGGCACACACACACACTCACACATACACAGGTGCAAACACACACACAATCACACACAAACAGACACACACACACATACACACAGAGAGACAAACAGACACAAACACTCACACACACTCACTCACACAGACACAAAGTCACACACAAAAACGACGCACACAGACATACAGGCACACACAGACACAGACAGACACATAGACACACACACACCATGCACACACACACAGACTTACACACACAGACACACACACAGACATACACACAGACACAGACAGTACGTTGCGGAACCAACCAGGAAGCAGACTATCTTAGATCCAGTATGTGTAATGAGACAGGATTAATAAATGATCTTGTAGTAAAGGATCCTCTCGGAATGAGTGACCATAGCATGGTTGAATTTCAAATTCAGTTGGAGGGTGAGAAAGTTGGTTCTCAAACCAGTGTCCTAAGCTTAAATAAAGGAGACTTCAAAGGTATGAGGGCAGAGTTGATTAAAGTGGACTGGGAAAATAGATTAAAGTATGGGACGGGTGATGAGCAGTGGCAGACACTTAAGGAGGTATTTCATAACTCGCAACAAAAATATATCCCAATGAGATGGAAAGACTGTAAGAGAAGAGATAACCACCCGTAGCTAACTAAGGAAATAAGGGAGGGTGTCAAATTGAAAACAAGGGCATACAAAGTGGCCAAGACTACTGGGAGGCCAGAGGATTGGGAAACTTGTAAAAGCCAGCAAAGAACGACTATCAAGACTATGAAAGTAAACGAGTGCAAAATATAAAAACAGATAGTAAGAGTTTCTAAAGGTACATAAAAAGGAAAAGAGTGGCTAAAGTAAACATAGACATAGAAACATAGAAAATAGCTGCAGCAATAGGCCATTCGGCTCTTCGAGCCTGCACCGCCATTCAATGAGTTCATGGCTGAGCATGCAACTTCAGTACCCCATTCCTGCTTTCTCGCCATACCCCTTGATCCCCCTAGTAGTAAGGACTACATCTAACTCCTTTTTGAATATATTTAGTGAATTGGCCTCAACAACTTTCTGTGGTAGAGAATTCCACAGGTTCACCACTCTTTGGGTGAAAAAGTTTCTCCTCATCTCGGTCCTAAATGGCTTACCCCTTATCCTTCGACTGTGACCCCTGGTTCTGGACTTCCCCAACATTGGGAACATTCTTCCTGCATCTAACCTGTCTAAACCCGTCAGAATTTTAAACGTTTCTGTGAGATCCCCTCTCATTCTTCTGAGCTCCAGTGAATACAAGCCCAGTTGATCCAGTCTTTCTTCATATGTCAGTCCCTCCATCCCGGGAATCAGTCTGGTGAACCTTCGCTCCACTCTCTCAATAGCAAGAATGTCCTTCCTCAAGTTAGGAGAACAAAAGTGTACACAATACTCCAGGTGTGGCCTCACCTAGGCCCTGAACAATTGTAGTAACACCTCCCTGCCCCTGTACTCAAATCCCCTCGCTATGATGGCCAACATGCCATTTGCTTTCTTAACCGCCTGCTGTACCTGCATGCCAACCTTCAATGACTGATGTACCATGACAAATGTTGGTCCCCTAGAGGGTGAGACTGGGGAATTAATAATGGAGAACAGGGAAATGGCAGAGACATTGAACAAATATTTTGTTTCGGTCTTCATGGTAGAAGACACTAAAAACATCCCAATAATGGATAATCAAGGGGCTATAGGGAGGGAGGAACTTAAAACTATTATCACTAATGAAGTAGTACTTGGTAAAATAATGGGACTAAAAGCGGACAAGTCCCCTGGACCTGATGACTTGCATCCTAGGGTCTTGAGAGAGGTGGCTGCAGAGATAGTGGATGCTTTGGTTGTAATCTACCAAAATTTCCTGGATTCTGGAACAGTCCCAGCAGATTGGAAAATTGCAAATGTAATGCCACTATTTAAAAAAGGAGGCAGACAGAAAGCAGGAAACTATAGACCAGTTAGCCTAACATCTGTCAATGGGAAAATGCTGGAGTCCATCATTAAGGAAGCAATACGGGACATTTGGAAAAGCATAATTCAATCAAGCAGAGTTAGTATGGTTATATGAAAGGGAAATCACGTTTGACAAACTTGCTGGAGTTCTTTGAGGATGTAACGAGCAGGATGGATAAGGGGAACCAGTGGATGTGGTGTATTTGGATTTCCAGAAGGCATTCGATAAGGTGCCACATAAAAGGTTACTGCACAAGATGAAAGTTCACGGGGTTGGGGGTAATATATTAGCATGGATAGAGGATTGGCTAACTAACAGAAAGCAGAGAGTTGGGATAAAGGGGTCAATTTCCAGTTGGCAAACAGTGACTAGTGGGGTGCCGCAGGGATCGGTGCTGGGTCCTCAACTATTTACAATCTATATTAGAGTCTTGGATGAAGGGACCAAGTGTAATGTAGCCAAGTTTGCTGATGATACAAATATGGATGGGAAAGCAAATTGTGAGGACACACAAAATCTGCAAAGGGATATAGACAGGCTAAATGAGTGGGCAAACATTTGGCAGATGGAGTATAATATGGCAAATTGTGAGGTTATCCATTTTGGTAGAAAAAATAGAAAAGCAAATTATAATTTAAATGGAAAAAAATTGCAAAGTACTGCAGCAGAAGGACCTGGGGGTCCTTGTGCATGAAGCACAAAAAGTTAGTATGCAGGTACAGCAAGTAATCAGGAAGGCAAATGGAATGTTGGCCTTTATTGCAAGGGGCGATAAGAGTATAAAAGCAGAGAAGTCCTGCTACAATTATACAGGGTATTGGTGAGGCCACACCTAGAATACTGCGCACAGTTTTGGTCTCCATATTTAAGGAAAGATATACTTGCATTGGAGGCTGTTCAGAGAATGTTCACTAGGTTGATTCCAGAGATGAGGGGGGTTGACTTATGAAGATAGGTTGTGTTGGTTGGGTCTATCCTCATTGGTGTTCAGAAGAATGAGGCTCGACGAGGTGGATGCAGAGAGGATGTTTCCACTCATTGGGAAACTAAAACTAGGGGACATAGTCTCAGAATAAGGAGCCACCCTTTTAAAACTGAGATGAGGAGGAATTTCTTCTCTCAGAGGTTTGTAAATCTGTGGAATTCTCTGCCCCAGAGAACTGTGGAGGCTGGGTCATTGAATATATTTAAGGAGGAGATGGACAGATTTTTGAACGATAAGGGAATAAAGGGTTAAGGGGAGCGGGCAAGGAAGTGGAACTGAGCCCATAATCAGATCAGCCATGATCTTATTAAATGGTGGACGCAGGCTCGAGGGGCCAAATGGCCTACTCCTGTTCCTTTTTCTTATGTTCTTATGTTCACACACACAGACACACACACAGACAGACACACAGACAAACACACACACATAGGCACACACAGACACACACACAGACACATACACACAATGGCACACACACACACACACATAGGCACACACACAGACACACACATAGGCGCACACACACAGACACACACACAGACACACACATAGGCGCACACACAGACACACACACAGCCACACACACAGACACACACACAGACACACAGACACAAACACAGACACACACACAGTCACACACACAGTCACACACACAGACACACACACAGACACACATACAGGCACACATACACACACATAATGGCACACACACACATAGGCACACACACAGACACACACACAGAGCTGCAGTATGCTCAGCCACCCACATGCCATAAGGCAGTCCGCTTCAAAAATCAAAAAAACATTGAAAGATTTAGAACGTGTATTTCCTTTTGTCGGGTTGCCGCTGGTCGAATCTATTGCAGCACAAGACGGGCACCAAATGGTGCGTTCTGTACCTTTGATGGAATCAATGAGGGGGAAATATGGAGCAGACAGACGTGAAGTGTGGTGCTGGAAGATAATGAGGTCATAAAGGTGAAATGAGATCCTGCACAGTTTTTATTTTAATGGAGAACTTTAGTAAAAATTCTCAGTTCATAATTACGTTATCCTTCACTCTCACTTTCACTCTGCTATGAGGTTAATTGAATAAAAAGGTATTTGAAGCAAAGAGTTAAAAGAGCTGTGTTGTTTTCTAAGTGCGTGGATGTATGCGGGTGGGGGGTGATGTTTGTCCAACAACAACAACTTGCATGTATATAGCACCTTTAACATAGTAAAATGTCCCAAGATGCTTCACAGGAGCGTTATCAAGCAGAATTTTACACCAAGCCACATAAGGAGATATTGGGGCAGATGACCAAAAGCTTGGTCAAAGCGATGGGTTTTAAGGATGAAAGAGTTTTTGAAAATTCAATCACAGGATGTGGGCATCGCTGACAAGGTCGACATTTATTGAGAGGAGGAGAGCTTCAGGGAGGGAATCCCAGAGCTTGGGGCCCGAGGTGACTGAAAACATGGCCGCCAATGCTGGAGCGATTAAAATCGGGTCATTGTCAGCACAAGCTCTTACTGAGACATGTTATCCGCATTGCCCATGGTGCAATTTGCACAGCTGAATACTACTCCATCTTCATTTGGGTTTTCTAACAGAGGCTATTTTGTCCTTGCCAAATGTGGTATTTATATTTGAGAAGGGGGGATAAAAACTATTTGTGGGAACATGCTACTTGAGAAATCGTTCGAAGGGATCATCACTGTAAAAGCTGATGCGCACCTGCTGTTCCCCTCCCCCCGCCCCCCATGTTGCTATCTTTGATAGCTGCCCTGTTACGTCTCTTTGGCTTCTGCAGTGATGCCACCAACAGCACAAAGAAGGAATGCAGCGTAAACAGATTGACGACAGCTCGTCTGAAGTGAGATTGTTGCTCTGTGTTCCAAAGGGCACAATTGAAATACAAACCAATTTGCATGTTAATCAATGGGTGATGTACAATAATTAGCTCCGTACGCACAGTGCACAATTAAACATGACTGACAGCTTGCCAGCGAGGAAGATTTAGAAGCTCACAAGTGTACATCAGATTTTCTCCTGAATGAGATATCAGTACCGTTTATTCCCATCAGTCAGCAGGTCATGTTTATTTTATATACATGAAACTTTAATGAATGCTATTTTGATTTGAAAATGGTGCAATGCAGTCAAATAAATGTTTGCGTATTTGTATATTGTAGCTGTAGTGAACAACTAGAACAGCGTCTGCTACTTGAACCGACATTTGATGTCTGTTTTTTTATGGATTCTCAGCAGGAGGGAGTTGCAAGACGCCAGTGTCTTTCCACACAAGGAGGACATCTTATAGGCTTAGAATAGCTTTGTGCTTTGCACTCAGTAATGTTGCGCACATCATCGATGGGGCATTTTTGACTATTTTACCATATATTCCATTTTCTATCTGCAATCATCCAGGAAGAAGCAGGGTCACGATGGGAGAAAACACCTCAAAAGGGACAGAGCCACAGTTTAGCCATTGTCCGCCAATATTAACTGAGGGACATTTTGGGATATCTGGGTCCAAAAGAAACATCCAGCAAATCTTGCACTTTCTGGATAGATTTAAAAAGGTGACGAAATACTTCAAAGATGCCTGCCACTAAAACGTGGAGTTTTCCATTGCAAAACTATTCAATCAATAAATAACATTCGGGGCACAGTCAAGTGAGAAAATTCTACTTTGGAACCATCTCTGCCGTGTAAGGGGTGTCAGTACCAGGGAGCCGACTATTATCCCACCTGATCCCAGCACTCTCGGGTTGGGTTGAGCACAGGTCAGTATTGAAAGAACGACTTGGATTTATATAGTGCCTTTCACGACCACCAGACATCTCAAAGTGCTTTACAGCCAATGAAGTACTTTTGGAGTACAGTCACTGTTGTAATGTGGGAAATGCGGCAGCCAAGTTGTGCACAGCAAGCTCCCACACACAGCAATGTGATAATGACCAGATAATCTGTTTTTTGTTATGTTGATTGAGGGATAAATATTGGCCAGGACAGCAGGGATGACTCCGTTGCTCTTCTTCGAAATAGTGCTGTGGGATAATTTACGCCCACATGAGAGAACTTGGTTTAACGGCCATCCGAAAGACGGCACCTCCGACAGTGCGGCGCTCCCTCAGCACTGCACTGGAGTGTCAGCCTGGATTTTTTTGTGCTCAAGTCCCTGGAGTGGGACTTTAACCCACAACCTTCTGACTCAGAGGCGAGTGTGCCGCCCATGAATGAGAACAATAGAATGAGAGCAATGGACGCTCTCCTCTGCCTTAACCCAGGCAGAAGAACATTTGTGAGCATATCGTTTCCAATGCCTGCCAGCCTTATAGCTTCCTGAGCCAGACATCATCATCCAGACAACCAACCTTCGTGACAACTGTGCTAAATTATGGACAGCTCAGTGCTGGTGAATCGTGTCTGTTGAGCTTGCAGAAACTCCATTCAAATGGGTCTCACAATGTCGAGAGGAGATTTTTCCATCCCAGGAGTTAGATTGGGCTGGATTTGAATTCAGATCCCATATGTGAAAGATAGGTCCATTGTGCTACCAAGCCCCTATAATTTATTTATTTGAAGGATAGATTATGGAGGTAAAGCAAAGTACTTCACAAACAAGTCAGAGTAAATAAAGACATTATTTTCAATGCAATGAGATTATCAAACCACGGCTTACGACTGGTACTGCCTGTTACTGCCTGTTTGTAACTAAAAATAAGTTGCGTTGAAATACGGGGATAGATTGATCTCTTCCTGACCCTGGGCTGTTGGATCACCCATGGCAACGCAAACACAGGACAATCAGGCTGGGCGGACCATCGGGCAGCTTGTCCAATTGCCTGTCTATTTAAACGAATGGATGGAAAATCAGGCCAGCTACCTTACAATTGTGCGCTGATCCTCACCTGATTTTCATGAATTTGCAGCAGTCAGGCAA
Organism: Pristiophorus japonicus; assembly: GCF_044704955.1. Taxonomy (NCBI): domain Eukaryota; kingdom Metazoa; phylum Chordata; class Chondrichthyes; family Pristiophoridae; genus Pristiophorus; species Pristiophorus japonicus. The sequence goes on from NC_091982.1 coordinate 52,769,974, forward strand.
TCCAACCTGCCCAGAAGCAAGGTCAGGCAAGTCTGCCTCACAGTCTGCTGCAGATTCTGGCAGCACAGCAGCACTGCGGTCGGGTAGTTGGCTAGTTCACAAATTTGAAAGCTCCCCATCAAATGGATGATGCCCCTTTATCATAGAATCATAAGGCCCCGAAATCGGTGAAACCCAGGGCCCGCCCAAGTGCCACCCAAAGGACCGCCGATGGCCGCCGAGAGACTGGGCGGTACTTTGCCAGGAAGATTCCATTAAAAGTGGTGGCAGTACCGCCCGGCGGCAAAATAATGGCATACGCCGTCAATTTCGGCGGCAAAGGCGCTTGTCACCCAAGTGCTTCCAAGGATGGAGTTGGGCCCAGGGAGGGTGGAAGAGCTGAAAATAAAAATCATTACAAAGAAAAAAAACAGCGGAGCACCTTCAGGGGACCCCATCCAGGTAAATCGCTGTAAAAAAAAAATTAAAGATGGTCACTCACCTTTTATTGCAGGTCTTCATACTTACCGTTGGGATTAGACCAGCCTTCTCCCTGCTGGCGCCGACACCCGCCCGCACCAACCTGGCAGCTTGGCGGACGGGAGGTCACTTATGCTACTTGGCCATCAGCGGGTGGTTCCCGGCGGTACTCCCCTCCTGCCCACTCCAGCCCAAGTAGAAACTGGCACCGAGGGGAGACTGGAGGCAAAACCCGGCGGCAGTGGGCGGCAGTGGGCGGTAAGGCCACCAATATCAGGGCCAAAGAATGATACAGCATTGGAGGAGGCCACTTATTCCATCGTGTGTGTGCCGGCTCTACGGTAGAGCTAACCAATTAGTCCCACTCCTCTGCTCTTTCCCCTTAGCCCTGTAATTTTTTCTTTTCAAGTATTTATTCAATTCCTTTTTGAAAGTTATTATTGAATCTGTTTCCACCAACCCTTCGGGCAGTGCATTCCAGATCCTTTGTAGATTTCAGACTCTCCTCCTTCCATTGGTTATTTCCCAATGATCATTGGCAATGCTTTTCTTTAACTGGCTGACAAGCTGTAGTCGTGTAGGACTGGTCCTCACTCCTGCTCTGGTGCTGTATCACACAACACTGGTCTGAAGAATATGGGGCCGACATTGCCCCTCCCGATAAGGCCTCCGATCGCCAGCAAGTGTGGGGTGGCGCGGAATGGCTGCCGACACACCGTGGAGATGCCACCATTTAAAAAAATTGCCCTTTCTCAGGAGCAGAGTGGTGTCCGGGACCGCTCTGTCCATTTTGCCGCTGTGCCGTGCACAGGCCGACCCCTTACCGTCTGGCGGGGATCCCCTCACAAAATTGCCCCACGGGAGTGGCCCCTACCACCGGCCGGTGCCCTCCACAGCTTTTTGTGTCGCCGCATTCTGTGTGAAATGGCGGCTTGGCCGCCCTTAAAGGGAAGGGCGCCCTGCCGTGTCTGGTGTGTTATTTTTTTTGTCGGCTGACTGCCAGCTGCGGACAATCCGGCCCGCCCCAACTTACACCCCCAGTGATGGTCACTGCGCTCCGCTCCCACTTACGCCCCCATGATGATCTGCTTCTGCCCCACTGGACCACCCGCCCCCCCCACCCCCGCCGAATTTCACCGGATAAGCTGCCACATCCATTGTGGCGACCAGAACGCTTCAAACACGATAGGTGCACCCTGTTTCCGGCGGAGAGCAATTTCTACCCCCATATATTTGGTGGATCGACTAATTTTGCAAAAATTCCTGGTACTATCTTCCTAACAGCACTGTGGGAGTACCTTGGCCACAAGGTTCACCTCCACCTTCTCAAGGACAATTAGGAATGGGCAATAAATGCCGCCCTTGCCAGCAATGCCACATCCTGCAACAAATAATTATTTTTTTGCGTAGTCAATTGGTGGAACCACAAAATTAACATCCACAGCCTTGTTGCCACTCTCGCTCCTGTGTCAGAAGGTTGTGGGTTTCAAAGACCTGAGCACATATTCTAGGCTTGCACTCAAGTGCAGTGCTGAGGGAGTGCTGCATTTGTTGGAGGTGACATCTTTTAGATGAGACATTAAACCGAGGCCCCGTCTGCCCTCTCTCTCCCTCGAGGACATAAAAGATCCCACGGCACTATTTTGAAGATTGTCCTGGCCAATATTTATCCTTCAACCAACATCAGTAAAATAGATTATCTAGTCATTATCACATTGCTGTTTGTGGGAATAAGCTGTGTGGAAATTGGCTGCCATGTTTCCTACATTACAATTTCAAAAAGTACTTCATTGGCTGTAAATCGCTTTTTGTGAAAGGCACTATATAAATGGAATTCTTTCTTTCTTAATTTCCCTCAAAGTTACAGCTCCACTTAAAGAAAGGATGGAAGAACTTGCATTTACATACAAAAGCAAAATACTGCGGAGGCTGGAATCTGAAATAAAAACAGAAAATGCTGGAAATCTCAGCGGCTCAGACAGCATCTATGGAGGGAAAGGCAGAGTTGTTACTTGCATTTTCATAGTGCCTTTCATTTCCTTGTGATATCCCAAAGTGCTTCATAGCCAACTAATTACTTTTGAAGCATAGACACCGTAGACAAACAGGGCAGCCAATTTGTGCACAACAAGGTCCCATAAACAACGAGTTAAATGACCAGTCAATCTGTTCTGGCAGTATTGGTTGAGGAATAAATGCTGGTCAAGACACCAGGGGACCTCCCTTGCTTTCCTTCAACATGAACAGGCAGACAAAGCCTCGGTTTCAAATCTTATCAAAGATTACCGTGTACATAGTGTGATAAAGTAGCATTTGATTTACGTGGTGATTTCTTGAAACTGATGGGGGGGAGGGGCAGGGAGTTGTGGGGGGGGGTGGAGAAAAATGAGATATTTTGAACAGTCTATGTCCTCTGAACCACCTTGCCGCACCTAAATGAATACCTCGAGGTAAGCATTGTGGCTCATAGTTTGCAAAATACAAAAATACATTGGCATAATTGCAGAGCTGAATTTCTCACCTGACAAGTAGAATTCAAATCATCAGACCAAAAACGAGATTAAAAAGAAAACCTTGTGATTGGCAGTGCAGTCCATTAAAAAGCCTCATCGGGAATAGGTGGAATGTGCCTCACAACATTATGGATATCAATCCCAAGGCCGGGATTCAATCTCACTCCCCTCTCTGGCTTGAGATTTCAATACTTACTGCCCAGAACTACTCACCTGTTAAGTGACACTGTAAAATCAATATTGAAATGACAGTAATAGGATTTGTAATAGCAAACTTTGTCTGTCTGTTTGAGACAGTTATGTTGCATTGGTGTATATGCATAGATCACGCTGAAGGATAAAGTGCTGGGACTTAGAGTGCTTGTCTTATTCTGCACCCAGTGACAAGTGACCCATCTACCTCAGGTTCAGCAGAGGCTAGTCACAACACACTTCATCTGTCGTATATTATTTCAACACAACTGCAGCTTTGCCTAAAGCTGTGCAAACTTCTATGATTAAATGTTTCCAGTTCCGGCATTATTTATCCTTATTCTCTTAGCTTAGATTAGTGTCTTCTCATCCAGAATAGACTGGATTGAGTTTCCTGCAGTGGCCCTCATGCAGGGTTAACCTCCATTGTATCAGCCTATTGTGACTTCATTCTACCTCAAAGAAGCCAGTAATCCTCCACCAATCTTATTTTTTTCACCCAGTCAGCTAAACCTAACCCTAACCCGAACCGTAACCCTAACCCAAGGTTCCATTCCCCTCTGCTTGTCACCTACAAGCTATCTCTTGACAACATCATCCACAAGTGTGGGGTCAGCTGCCACGGTCCAATGACAATACACAGCTTTACCTCTCTGTCGTCACCCTCAACTCCATGACTTCTGTAGTGCTGCAAGACTGCTTGTCCGACAACAACAACAACTTGCATTTATACAGAGCTTTAACATAGCAAAACATCCCAAGGCCCTTCACAAGGGAGTTATCAAAAGAAATTTGACACCGATCCATGTAAGGCGATATTAGGACAGGCAAGGAGGTAGGTTTTAACATAGAAACATTGAAAATAGGTGCAGGAGTAGGCCATTCGGCCCTTCTAGCCTGCACCGCCATTCAATGAGTTCATGGCTGAACATGCAACTTCAGTACCCCGTTCCTGCTTTCTCGCCATACCCCTTGATCCCCCGAGTAGTAAGGACTTCATCTAACTCCCTTTTGAATATATTGAGTGAATTGGCCTCAACTTCTTTCTGTGGTAGAGAATTCCACAGGTTCACCACTCTCTGGGTGAAGAAGTTTCTCCTCATCTCGGTCCTAAATGGCTTACCCCTTATCCTTAGACTGTGACCCTTGCTTCTGGACTTCCCCAACATTGGGAACATTCTTCCTGCATCTAACCTGTCTAAACCCGTCAGAATTTTAAACGTTTCTATGAGGTCCCCTCTCATTCTTCTGAACTCCAGTGAATACAAGCCCAGTTGATCCAGTCTTTCTTGATAGATCAGTCCCACCATCCCGGGAATAAGTCTGGTGAATCTTCGCTGCACTCCCTCAATAGCAAGAATGTCCTTCCTCAAGTTAGGAGACCAAAACTGTACACAATACTCCAGGTGTGGCCTCACCAAGGCCCTGTACAACTGTAGCAACACCTCCCTGCCCCTGTACTCAAATCCCCTCGCTATGAAGGCCAACATGCCATTTGCTTTCTTAACCGCCTGCTGTACCTGCATGCCAACCTTCAATGACTGATGTACCATGACACCCAGGTCTCGTTGCACCTTCCCTTTTCCTAATCTGTCACCATTCAGATAATAGTCTGTCTCTCTGTTTTTACCACCAAAGTGGATAACCTCACATTTATCCACATTATACTTCATCTGCCATGCATTTGCCCACTCACCTAACCTATCCAAGTCACTCTGCAGCCTCATAGCATCCTCCTCGCAGCTCACACTGCCACTCAACTTAGTGTCATCCGCAAATTTGGAGATACTACATTTAATCCCCTCGTCTAAATCATTAATGTACAATGTAAACAGCTGGGGCCCCAGCACAGAACCTTGCTGCACCCCACTAGTCACTGCCTGCCATTCTGAAAAGTACCCATTTACTCCTACTCTTTGCTTCCTGTCAATCCACGTCAGCACACTACCCCCAATCCCATGTGCTTTAACTTTGCACATTAATCTCTTGTGTGGGACCTTGTCGAAAGCCTTCTGAAAGTCCAAATATACCACATCAACTGGTTCTCCCTTGTCCACTTTACTGGAAACATCCTCAAAAAATTCCAGAAGATTTGTCAAGCATGATTTCCCTTTCACAAATCCATGCTGACTTGGACCTATCATGTCACCTCTTTCCAAATGCGCTGCTATGACATCCTTAATAATTGATTCCATCATTTTACCCACTACTGAGGTCAGGCTGACTGGTCTATAATTCCCTGTTTTCTTTCTCCCTCCTTTTTTAAAAAGTGGGGTTACATTGACTACCCTCCACTCGATAGGAACTGATCCAGAGTCAATGGAATGTTGGAAAATGACTGTCAATGCATCCACTATTTCCAAGGCCACCTCCTTAAGTACTCTGGGATGCAGTCCATCAGGCCCTGGGGATTTATCGGCCTTCAATCCCATCAATTTCCCCAACACAATTTCCCGACTAATAAAGATTTCCCTCAGTTCCTCCTCCTTACTAGACCCTCTGACCCCTTTTATATCCGGAAGGTTGTTTGTGTCCTCCTCAGTGAATACCGAACCAAAGTACTTGTTCAATTGGTCTGCCATTTCTTTGTTCCCCGTTATGACTTCCCCTGATTCTGACTGCAGGGGACCTACGTCTTAAAGGAGGAGAGAAAGGTAGAGAGGCGGAGAGGTTTAGGAAGGGAATTTCAGAGCCGAGAGTCTCAAAAGCGGAAGGTACGGCCATCAATAGTGCAGTGATTAAAATCGGGGATGCACAGGAGGCCTGAATTGGAGGAGCACAGAGATATCGGAGGGTTGTCGGGCTGGAGGAGGTTACAGGGAGAGGTGAGGCCACTGAAGGATTTGAAAACAAGGACAAGCTGAAACTCTCTTCAGCTCAACGTCAATGACAGCAGCAAAGACTACAGCCTGACGAGAGGTCCTCAAAGGGACATGAGGATTCTGAAGACTAGGTCAGTAATCGGTTTTAAAACACTTACCTTAATGTGGAGCCAGGAGGAACAGGGGGTGGTTCCTTCTGCCTCCACGCCCATACTGTGAGCCGCTGCCAACCTGCACTCATCCACACCCACCCATCCCCTACTCCAGGATCTCTGAGGGTTGCTGCTGGCATCTGTGCTGGGTCCAATCAGCAAGCTGCATCGGGATGCCCGAAAGGTGCTCGCAGTTTGCCCATTTTGTGGCGACGAGGCCCGAGGGCCAATTTCAGGGGACCCTCGGGCCAAGCTTCTCAGGGGTGAGTTACAGACATTCCGCCCGTAGTCTGGCGCTAACCAATTGAAGTCATCAGAAAGAAGAAGCTTATCCACCTTTGCCCAAAGGCAAAACACAATGATCGCGTGCACTGCTTAATCAAATGCCTTAATTCCCGAGGAGACTACATGAAAATTATTAGCTGAAGGATTTCAAGCCAGTCAAATAAAGTAGAATTATTAAAGACGTTTGAACAAATATTACACGGTAAATCTACTGCAGAGCCAAGAAGCCTGCACCTTGGAAAGAAACATTCAGCATTGATTAGAATATTTGCATAATAATATTTATGATTAACAATAATTCTACTTCGTGGCAGAGTGATTGTGGTAAAACCCTCTGTCTAATTTAAGCAAATAGGTTCAATTCAAAGCCCGAATGAAAAACACTGCAGGTTGGGAATTGTTATTTTCCATTTTGTCATTTTGAAAAGAAAGAAGACAGACTTGCATTTATATAGCGCCTTTCACGGCAACCGGATGTCTCAAAGCACTTTACAGCCAATGAAGCACTTTTGGAAGTGTAGTCACTGTTGTAATGTGGGAAATGCGGCAGCCAATATGCGCACAGCAAGCTCCCACAAATGACCAGATAATCTACTTTTGTTATGTTGATTGAGGAAGAAATATTGGACAGGATACCTCTGCTCCCCTTCGAAATAGTGCTCTGGGATCTTTTATGTCCACCTGAGAGGGCAGGCAGGGCCTTGGTTTAAATTCTCATCCAAAAGACGGTACCTCTGACAGTGCAGTACTCCCTTAGCACTGCACTGGAGTGTCAGCCTGGATTTATGTGCTCAAGTCCTTGGAGTGGGATCTGAATCCACAACCTTCTGACTCGCAGTCGATTATGCTACCCACTGAGCTATGGCTAACACTGTTTTGGGCCAGTTTACAGGTAAAATTATTAAGCGGAGAAATCCCATTTCTGCCCTGTGTAATGAGACTGGATTGATAAACAATCTCCGAGTAAAGGATCCCCTCAAAATGAGTGATCATAGCATGATTGAATTTCAAATTCAGATGGATGGTGAGAAAGTTGGATCTCTAACCAGCGTACTAAGCTTAAATAAAGGAGACTATGAAAGTATGAGGGCAGAGTTGGGTAAAGTAGACTGGGAAAATAGATTAAAGTGTAGGACGGTTGATGAACAGTGGTGTACATTTAAGGAGATATTTCACAACTCTCAAAAAAAAAATATTCCAGTGAAGAGGAAAGGGTGTAAAAGAAAAGATAGCCCTCCGTGGCTAACTAAAGAAATAAAGGATGGTATCCAATTAAAAACAAGGGCATACAAAGTGGCCAAAACTAGTGGGAGGACAGAAGACTGGGAAGCTTTTAAAAGCCAGCAAAGAAGGGCTAAAAAAATGATTAAGAAAGGGAAGATAGACTATGAAAATAAACCAGCACAAAACATAAAAACAGATATCAAGTGTTTCTATAGGTATATAAAAAGGAAAAGGATGGCTAAAGTAAATGTTGGTCCCTTAGAGGACGTGACCGGGGAATTAGTAATGGGGAACATGGAGATGGCAGAAACTCTGAACAAATATTTTGTATCAGTCTTTATGGTAGAGGATACTAACAATATTCCAACAATGGATAGTCAAGGGGCTATAGCGGTGGAGGAACTTATCACAATCACAATCACTAAGGAGGTGGTACTCAGTAAGATAATGGGACTAAAGGCAGATAAATCCCCTGGACCTGATGGCTTGCATCCTAGGGTCTTAAGAGAAGTAGCGGCAGGGATTGTGGATGCATTGGTTGTAATTTACCAAAAATTCACTGGATTCTGGGGAGGTCCCAGCAAATTGGAAAACTGCAAATGTAACGCCCCTATTTAAAAAAGGAGGCAGACAAAAAGCAGGAAACTATAGACCAGTTAACCATCTGTGGTTGGAAAATTGTTGGAGTCCATTATTAAAGAAGAAGTAGCAGGACATTTGGAAAAGCAAAATTTGGACAGGCAGAGTCAGCATGGATTTATGAAGGGGAAGTCATGCTTGACAAATTTGCTGGAATTCTTTGAGGATGTAACAAACAGGGTGGATAAAGGAGAACCAGTGGATGTGGTGTATTTGGACTTCCAGAAAGCATTTGACAAGGTGCCACATAAAAGGTTACTGCACAAGATAAAAGTTCACAGGGTTGGGGGTATTATATTAGCATGGATAGAGGATTGGCTAACTAACAGAAAACAGAGAGTCGGGATAAATGGATCATTCTCTGGTTGGCAACCAGTAACTAGTGGGGAGCCTCAGAGATCAGTGCTGGGAACTCAACTATTTACAATCTATATTAACGACTTGGAAGAAGGGACTGAGTGTAACGTAGCCAAGTTGCTGACGATACAAAGATGGGAGGAAAAGCAATGTGTGAGGAGGACACAAAAAATCTGCAAAAGGACATAGACAGGCTAGGTGAGTGGGCAAAAATTTGGCAGATGGAGTATAATGTTGGAAAGTGTGAGGTCATGCACTTCGGCAGCAAAATGTGGAGGTACTTGTGCATGATACACAAAAGGATAGTATGCAGGTACGGCAAGTGATCAGGAAGGCCAATGGTATCTTGGCCTTTATTGCAAAGGGGATGGAGTATAAAAGCAGGGAAGTCTTCCTACAACTATATAAGGTGTTGGTGAGGCCACACCTGGAATACTGCCTGCAGTTTTGGTTTCCATATTTACAAAAAGATATACTTGCTTTGGAGACAGTTCAGAGAAGGTTCATTTGGTTGATTCCAGGGATGAGGGGGTTGACTTATGAGGAAAGGTTGAGTAGGTTGGGCCTCTGCTCATTGGAATTCAGAAGAATGAGAGGTGATCTTATCGAAAACGTCTAAGATTATGAGGTAGCTTGGCAAGGTGGATGCAGAGAGGAAGTTTCCACTGATGGGGGGAGACTAGTACTTGAGGGCACGATCTTAGAATAAGGGGCCGCCCATTTAAAACAGAGATGAGGAGTAATTTCTTCTCTCAGAGGGTTGTAAATCTGTGGAATTCGCTGCCTCAGAGAGCAGTGGAAGCTGATACGTTGAATAAATTTAAGACAGAAATAGTCAGTTTCTTAAATGATAAGGGGATAAGGGGTTATGGGGAACGGGCAGGGAAGTAGAGCTGAGTCCATGATCAGATCAGCCATGATCTTATTGAATGGTGGAGCAGGCTTGAGGCGCCGTATGGCCTACTCCAGCTTCTATTTCTTATGTTCTTATGTTCATTGTCGAGTTAGATGGCTAACAGCTGAACTGAAGTATTAAAAATGCCAGAGATTATGTTGCTTTAAATAATTATCCATGTAAAATGAGCTGTACCTGATATCACTCTCCTTAACCTGATTGTCTTCCAGCTCCTCCATATACTTTTCGCCCTTCATCCAATAAATGATCGGGTTTACCGAACTGTACCCAAAGAATGCCCTGCAGTTCAGGATGGCTGGTCGCCCTAGCAACAAAAGACAAAGAGAATTTACAGAGAACAGCATACTTCTTACACATTCAACGTGCAGCCTTGCATTTACATTTATAGCAGGGAAGACCAACCAAAAGGGACATCTTCAAAGGAAATTGGAGGGTTAACAAGGCAAGGGACTACACATTAAATGGTAAGACACTGAGAAGTGTAGAGGAACAAAGGGACCTTGGAGTGCAGGTCCACAGATCCCTGAAGGTAGCAGGCCAGGTGGATAACGTGGTTAAGAAGGCAGATGGAATACTTGCCTTTTTTAGTCGAGGCATATAATACAAGAGCAGGGAGGTTATGCTTCAACTCTATAAAATGCAAGTTAGGCCACAGCTGGAGTACTGTGTGCAGTTCTGGTCACCTCATTGCAGGAAAGATATGATTGCACTGGAGAGGGTACAGAGGAGATTTACGAGGATGCTGCCTGGTCTAGAAAATTTTAGCTATGAGGAAAGATTGAATAGGCTCGGAACAGAGGAGGCCGAAGGGAGACCTTGGGCTAGACTTTCCACTTCACGTTGCCCATCTATGGCCCATATATTGCCCAAAATGGACCTCTATCGCCCATTTTGAGGAAAAAGTGGAAACTAGGCCAGAAAGATCGCTGGAAAAATAAGCCCCCAAGTTTCCGCTTACTTCGCTGAACTGCTCGCTGAGTTGATCGCCCACACATCACCCATCCCAACTTTCAGCACGTCGCCGGCACTTCATCGCTGATCGCTTGCCGAGAACATGGCTGGGTAATAGTTGCTTTTCCCACACTTTACTGAAGGAAATGGGCACTACGGACGCCATTTTGAAGATCGGAGGATGGGTGGAGACAGCCAAAAAATTGTGCTTAGATAGTTGTGAGTTATTTAAGGGCCCTGTATAGATAGGTCTACTCAAATTATTAATTATATTTAATTTTACTATTAGTAGCATAGTGGATTAGATATTTTTTACTGAAAAGTACATTTATACCAAGTGAAAATAATTATTGAAAGTCTGTAATGCGCTTGCAATGCACCACCATCAGGGCCCTCGAGTGGCAGCAGCACAGTCACATCAGAAAAACCTGGCCTACGTGATCCTGGTCATCCTGACATGAGTATCATCACAAAATTTCCTGTCGAATCCCAGACCTAGCTTCAAGCTTACCTTTGTACACAATAGCTTACGGCCTTTGAGTTTTATCAGCTCTAGGGTTAGTCAGTTCCCTCTTTTTAAAAAAACAAAGGTTTTTTGGGGGGAGAGAAAGTGAGTGAGAAGATAATTTATGACAAAGAGAGTTATGCCTGCAACTCAACAGGATTATTTATTTTTAAAAGTAATTGAAATTCTGTGAAGTTGCATGAAATTGTTTATACGAGTGGTCAAAATAGTATTTATACAGAAGTAGAACAAACATTTGTGCAAGATGCATGGGGTGGCATTGGAACCACAATCATTTATTAACAGCTGGCCCTCAAGCTGATTTGTCTACTTTAGAAGACTACTGATTTGAAAATTGAAGCAGTGATCCCTTGACTTTTGATAGTTTTCATTGATAGGACGATATTTGATTGCAGAATGAAATACCCATATAGCTACAGTATCGCTTGACAGCTACACAGGATATGAAATGGAAAGAGAATGGTATCGCATGAAGGCAATAAAATGTTGAATAAAATTCATTGATTTGGTCTCTGAAATGTGATATTCCTATTCTTAATAAAGCTTTCCACTCATCATCATCATATCATCATCATAGGCAGTCCCTCGAAATTGAGGAAGACTTGCTTCCACTCTAAAGGTGAGTTTTCAGGGGGCTGTACAGTCCAAATCGGGAATTACAGTCTCTGTAACAAGTGGGGCAGACAGTGGTTGAAGGAAAGAATGGATGGGGAGCCTGATTGGCCGCACGTTCCTTCCGCTGTGTGCTTGTTTTCTGCATGCTCTCGGCGATGAGACTCGAGGTGCTCACTGCCCTCCCGGATGCTCTTCCTCTACTTAGGGTGGTCTTTGGCCAGGGATTCCCAGGTGCCGGTGGGGATGTTGCATTTTATCAAGAAGGCTTTGAGGGTGTCCTTGAATTGTTTCCTCTGCCCACCTGGGGCTCACTTGCTGTTTAGGAGTTCCGAGTAGAGCACTTGCTTTGGGCATGTGAACAATGTGACCCACCCAATGGAGTTGGTCGAGTGTGGTCAGTGCTTCGATGCTGGGGATGTTGGCCTGAGCGAGAACACTGATGTTGGTGTGTCTATCCTCCCAATGGATTTGCTGGATCTTGCGGAGGTACTTCTCCAGCACTTTGATGTGTCTAACTAACAGAAAACAGAGAGTCGGGATGACTGGGTCATTTTCCGGTTGGCAAACAGTAACTAGTGGGGTGCCACACAAATCGTGCTGGAGCCTCAACTATTTACAATCTGTATTAATGACTTGTATGAAGGGACCGAGTTTAATGTAGCCAAGTTTGCTGATGATACAAAATTGATGGGAAAGCCAGTTGTGAGGAGGACACAAAGAATCTACAAAGGGATATAGACAGGCTGATGGAGTATAATGTGGGAAAGTGTGAGATTATCCACTTTGGTAGGAAAAATAAAAAAGCAAATTATTATTTAAATGGAGAGAAATTACAAAATGCTGCAGTACAGTGGGACCTGGGGTCCTTGTGCATGAAACACAAAAAGTTAGTATACAGGTACAGCAAGTAATCAGGAAGGCAAATGGAATGTTGGCCTTTATTACAAGAGGGATAGAGTATAAAAGCAGTGAAGTCCTGCTTCATTGGTATTGGTGAGGCCACACCTAGAGTACTGCGTACAGTTTTGGTCTCCTTATTTAAGGAGGTATATAATTGCATTGGAGGCAGTTCAGAGAAGGTTCACTTGGTTGATTCCTGAGATGAGGAGGTTGACTTATGAAGAAAGTTTGAGTAGGTTGGGCCAATACACATTGGGGTTAATACCGCATTGAGAGGGGATCTTATTGAAACATGTACGAAACTGAGGGAACTCGACAAGGTAGATGCAGAGAGGATGTTTCCACTGATGGTAGAATCTAGAACTAGGGAGCATGGTTTCAGAATAAGGGGTTGCCCATTTAGAACTAATATGAGGAGGAATTTATTCTTTCAGAGGGTCGTGAATCTGTGGAATTCTCTGCCCCAGGGAGCTGTGGAGGGTGGGTCATTGAATATATTTAAGGTGGAGATTGACAAATTTTTGAATGATAAGGGAGCAAGGGTTATGGGGAGCGGGCAGGGAATCAGAGCTGAGCCCAAGATCAGATCAGCCATGATTTTATTAAATGGCGGAGCAGGCTCGTGCGGCCGAATGGCCTACTCCTGCTCCTATTTCCTTTGTTCCTTTGTCAAATATCGATGTCCTCTCTTGCACACCAGGCCTTGTGGTCAAGACTCCTGTTTCATACTTTCGCGGTTGGCTCAGCAGAACCGGGGATTTGGTCTGTGATAAGGTTTGCTGCTCGCGGATTCGTCCTGTGGCAAGACTTTCACTGTGTGGGCAGAAAGACACTGCACATTCTGCCAATTTTATCGAAAGGCTGGGGTGCAAACAGTTTCTGTGGCTGGGAGATGGGGGCAGTCAGAGGGGAAATGTGTAGGTGTTGGGGGTGCAGGGGTGGGGGGGGGGGGGAGGTGGCGCAGTGGTGCGGTATGGTGATGAAGCACTAACACGATCAAGCAGGGGGGTCGGACCGCAAGCTCGCTTCCCACATTGTGGTTGTAAGTGGCCAAATGACACTGGACGAAGAGGGTGCGTGCTTGTTGTGTGCGCCACCACTGTGCAGGTGTTACTGGAAGAGGCAGGAATGGCGCGATGTTATCATCTGCCAGACTTCCAATTGGTTGCAGCTCCATTTCCCCCAGCGCCACGTATGGCTGCATTGTGCAGGTATACACAAGCGTGCCAGGCCCACATCCTGGCGTAAGCTGGGCCACACAACTGATTAAAATGCAGGCTCCCTACTGAAAGCAGTTGTGTGCCCCACTTGTGCCAAAGGCAGAGGCCACTGCTGTCGGGAAAAGCGGGAACTTTCAACTTTTGGAACTCGGAATAGCTTATTGGGTATTTTCAGCTGACGCGGCTGGCCTCCTGACATTCCACTCAATTATTGTCGCTCCTCCCCACCCCAGTAACACTGCAAGCGGTGCAAGTGTCCACCATCATCTGGAATCGCCCCCTGGAATTTGGGATGAGGTCAGGGTCACAGCAGACTGGCAACCGGAAGTCCTGCCTGGCCACACCTCTGGAGGGCCTCAAGAATTTTAGGCCTACATTGTTGGGTCATCCAATTTGCGACCTTATCTTTTCTTGCCATCATCTACTCATTTGTGACTATAAATAACGGCCTCAAGTAGTATATATCACCCCTCAAAATGAGTACATTAATCCTCACAATACTGGAGCAACACACGCACATTACTCAAAAATTGCTTTCCAATCTGTATCATCCGCTTCATGTTAAGATGTTAAAGCTGTGGCCAACTGTGTTCAAGTAGTATGAAATATTGATGCTGCTGAATCATTGTGGAAATGCGCATATATTATAAGCAAGCCTACATTTCATTTTTGGTCTACCATATTTCTAATCTGAAAATCGTCAATAATGCTATCTGTTTTTTTAAAGATATGATTGGGAAGAATCGTATTCAACAGCATCTGACGATGTAATCTCCAGCATCAGAGACCCTTCCGCAGGCTTCCTCGTGCAGCGGCACCACAATGGAAGAGGAAAGGATGATTTAATTGAAATTCAGAGGTAGAATTTACAGCAGTACTCACTCAAATGTCACTTCATTTGAAATTTTTCCCCTCTCCAATCCAACACCATTTTGAGGCTTCCCTATGTCAAGCACTATCTCCCAGGGTGTACAGTAAATTGCTTCCAGGCTTCTGTCATTGCCATCCCATAATTTGAAGCTAGAATTGTGTGCGAATGGCCTGTGTTGATTTGGCTTTTGATTTTTCCATCCAACTCCCTTTGCTCGATAGCTCATCAGGATTGCAATCAGGAGCAAAGTGGTTATGTTACTGGACCGGTAATCCAGAGACGTGAGTTCAAATCCCACCCACAGTAGCTGGGGAATTTCAATTCAGTTAATTAAGTAAATCCGGAATACAAAACTAGTATCAGTAATGGTGACCATGCAACTACTGGATTGTCGTTAAAAACCCATCTGGTTCACTAATGTCCTTTAGGGAAGGAAATCTGCCGCCCTTACCCAGTCTGGCCTATATGTGACTCCAGACCTACAGCAATGTGGTTGACTCTTAACCAACCTTCGAAATAGCCCAGCAAGACACGCAGTTATAACAAACTGCTACAAGAAACAATAATAAGAATAAATCACAGACTGCAGCGATTCAAGATGGCGGCTCACCACCACCTTCTCAAGTACAGTGAGGGATGGCCAATAACGCCCACGTCCCAGAAATTAATTTTAAAAATTACAAAAATTCTATGAGGAATTTCAGCTAATGTCCTTGCATTCCTTCCTTCTATGGCTCAGACCATCACCACACCAGCAGGCTGTGACATCTTGCAGCAATATTTCGGAATATAAAATACCGCACGATGTATCTTTAAAAGTGATTTCCACTTGTCCAAAACTAGGGGTGATAAATATAAGATAGCCCCTAATAAATGCAAGAAGGGTCGGTAACCAGAGCACACAGATTTTAAGGTGATTGGCGAAAGCTGACATGAGGAAACATTTATTTACGCATGCAGTGATCTGGAATGCACTGCCTGAAATGGTGATGGAAGCAGATTCGATAGTAACTTTCCAATGGGAATTGGATAAATACATCAAGGGAAAACATTTACAGGGCGATGGGGAAAGAGCAGGGCAATGGGACTAATTGGATAGTTCTACCAAAAAGCTGGCACAGGCACCATGGGCAAATGGCTTCCTTCTGCGTTGCATCATTCTATGATTCTATCATTTCAGGGCAAACTTCTTTATCCAGAGAGTGATTAGAATGCAAACCGTGCTACCACATGGAGTGGTTGAGGTGAATAGCATAGATGTATTTAAGTGGAGGCACATTAGGGAGAAAGGAATAGAAAGTTGTGCTGATAGAATGAGATGAAGGGCATAGACTAGTTGGGCCGAATGGCCTGTTTCTGTACTGTAACATCTATGTAATTTTAGCCCTTTTAAAATTTGCAGTCTGTTAACATCTTACACAACGGATACGTCTGCGACAATGTTTGGATTGGATTTGTGTGCAGCGAGGAATGCACCAAGTAATCAGCAGAGCCTCACCGCCAACTCCTCGTCTGTATTCAAACCATCTGATGGCAAAGAAATATATCTTAATCGGTGATGCCAGCTGGGCTCAAAAGGCAAGACTTTTTTCTCCTATTATTAATTAGTGTTATTCCGATATAATTTTCCTGTTATGGTTCTGGGCAATCTAATCACCTTTTCTAATGGGCTCCAGGTGCATCTCCCTGATTTCAAAGGGATCTTAAATCACTATAATGCCCAACCTTCCCCAACTGTATGGTGGTGACTGTTAAATATGCCATTAGGGAAATGATTACCTTGTGCAGAAGATAAAATGTAGACTGAGCAATCTTGCCCTGTCTGATGATGTGGTGGGATGTAAATGACACTGGCATGCACTTCAATCTAATTAACAGTGCGTTCTGCTAAAATATATATATTTTTAATTGTTACAAAATGAAAACTTTAATGGACAGCAGAACAAAGTAATTAATTTATTAAGCTTTTAATTTTTTTTTAGCCAAAGGTCATTTCGACTTCACCTATACAGAACACCTTCTTTAATCACAACGATTTTGATTAAAGCTAAATTAACTAATTCCATTCAGCTGCTCACTGTATGCTGATTATCTCAATAGGGTTCATGCCTGATTTATTGTAACACTGATTTCCAAGGTGCAGCAGTTAACCATTTATCGAATGAGCAAAAGACACGATAGAGTTTCAAAACACCTTGCATAATTCTGCTACATAGAAATATAGAAACATAGAAAATAGGTGCATGAGTAGGCCATTCGGCCCTTCGGCCCTGCACCACCACTCAATATGATCATGCAACTTCAGTACCCCATTTTTCTCTCCGTATCCCTGAATCCCTTTAGCCGTAAGGGCCACATTTAACTTCCCTTTGAATATATCTAATGAATTGGCCTCAACAACTTTCTGTAGTAGAGATTCCACGGGTTCACAATTCTCTGAATGAAGAAGTTTCTCCTCATCTCGGTCCTAAATGGCTTACCCCTTATCCTTAGACTGTGACCCCTGGTTCTGGACTTCTCCAACATCGGGAACATTCTTCCTGCATCTAACCTGCCGAATCCCGTCAGAATTTTATATGTTTCTCTGAAATCCCCTCTCATTCTTCTAAATGCCAGTGAATTAAGCCTAGTCGATCCAGGCTTTCTTCATATGGCAGTCCTGCCATCCCGGGAATCAGACTGGTGAACCTTCGCTGCACTCCCTCAATAGCAAGAATGTCCTTCCTCAGATTCGGAGACCAAAACTGTACTCAATATTCAAGGTGTAGCCTCACCAAGGCCCTGTACAACTGCAGTAAGACCTCCCTGCTCCTATACTCAAATCCTCTCACTATGAAGGCCAACATGCCAACTACGAATTTTGACACATCAATGTGGAAGAAGATCCCCTCCAAGTGACACTCCATCCTGACTTGAAAATATATCGTCGTTCCTTCATAGTCACTGGGTCAAAATGCTGGAACTCCCTCCCTAACAGCACTGTGTGGGAGTACCTTCACCACACGGACTGCAGCAATTCAGGAAGGCAGCTCACCACCACTTTCTCAAGGGCAATTAGAGATGGGCCTTGCCAGCGTCACCCACATCCGGAACGAATAAAATAAAAAGATAATAACAAGATTAGGCCATTCGGCCCTCAGGCTGCCTCCCAGTGATTGGCAATAGTCACTTTAGCAGCTGTAAAGCAACTACTGGAGAATATTTAGAGCAGGAGCTGTTTACAATTTACATTCGGATCACAGTGGGCAGGGGTGCTCAATGCAAATAATTCATGCCCGCGCAGACAAACCTGGGCCAGGGGTACTGAGTTGGCTTTAGTTTGGTGTGCTGACGGTACTTGGCTTATCTTGATGGGTGACATCACCTTACTGACTTTTGCATGGTTGCATAGACATTCTGTACGGTCTGGAAAAACCGCAGGGATGGGCTGAACGTAAGCACATCTCCATTGAAAAGCTACATTCGGAGAAAGCGAGATCAAAACCACGGCATAGAGGAGTAGGTTTGGGAGTACACATCTTGAGAATAATACTGGAAAGGACCAGGGGGTCTTAATGGAATTCAGACAGCAGAGAACACAACCAGCAGGGATAAAACTAGCTAGCGATCATGAGGATGTCAGCTTTGGTTCAGTGGGTAGCACTCTTGGCTCAGAGTCAGAAGGTTGTGGGTTCAAGTCCCACTCCAGAGACTGGAGCACATGATCTAGGTTGGCAGTTCAATGCACTGAGGGAGCGCTGCACTGATGGAGGTGCCATTTTTCAGATGAGATGTTAAACTGAGGCCCCGTCTGCTCTGTCAGATCCATGTAAAAGACCCCAGGGCACTACTTTGAGGAAGAGCAGGGAGTTCTCCTGATGTCCTGTCCTTCAACCAATGCCTAAAAACAGATTATCTGGTCATTTATTTCATTGCTGTTTGTTGGGATCTTGCTGTGTGCAAAATTTGGCTGCTGCGTTTTCTGCATTGCAACAGTGGCTACACTCCAAGAGTACTTCATTGTCTGCAAAGCAATTTGGGATGTCCTGAAGTTGTGAAAGACTTTCTTGAACATCATGCGGCAATGAGGAAGGCTTTGTGTAATAATTATCGAGATTAAAGTTGGAGGGGAAAAATAAGCCATAAAGAGTAGCTCTCGATAGTAGCAAACAAAACAGGATTGGCTCACCTAGTGTGATAGGTGAAAGATATTCTGTCAGAGGTAGATATGTGGCAATGACCAGAAGAGTGCATTGACAAGGAGACAGATATCGTATAATGGATAGGATTGGAGGCAAGCTAAAGTCTAGAGAATTTAACTGAATCAGAGATATGGTTCGGATGATTTACTTGTTTATTGAGACAATTCAGAGCATCAAACGACTCAGCATTACTTTCAGATTGATCAGTTGCAGAGACGTGGAGCCAATGCTGAAGGCGTACATTAAGGGCACCAAGGGCAGTGGGGAAGTTGCAGCTTATGGATTCAATTTTGTTTGCACAAAGTTCTGGAGAGTTATCAAGTATTTAGGAGAGTGATGGTTTTTTTTTGTCAAAGATGTGAGTCATAGCAGCCAAGGTGAAGAGCAGTACCTGCATCTCTTTCAGTTCAGAAGTTGGAGTAGAAATTGCAAAAGTGAGAGTCTCTCTGCGATTTTAGTTTGGTGACTGAACTGAATTTGTATACAGCATTTCCCTAAGCCGAGCAACTGAGGCCGAGCTTTATACGTGCGGACTCGTTCAAGGTGAAAGCCCTCCATCACCCTCTCAGGACAACTAGGGACACAGCCTTGTCAACATCTCCCACATCCTGAGAGCAAATTAAAAAAGATGTTTCTTTCTTTTGTTCATTCACGGGGTGTGGGCGTCACTGACAAGGCCGGCATTTATTGCCCATCCCTAATTGCCCTCGAGAAGATGGTGATGAGCCGCCTTCTTGAATCGCTGCAGTCCTTGTGATGAAGGTACTCCCACAAGATCCTGAAAACCCATTTGCAGGATAGATGCACCAAAGTCAGTATTATCGCTCAGCACCGCAATATCCCCAGCTTCGAAGCATTGACCACATTCGATCAGCTCTGCGATGGGCCACATTGTCTGCATGCCCAACATGAGACTCCCAAAGCAAGCGCTCTACTCGGAGCTCCGACATGGCAAGCAAGCCCCAGGTGGGCAGAGGAAACGCTTCAAGGACACCCTCAAAGCTTCCCTGATAAAGTGCAACATCCCTATCGACACCTGGGAATCCCTGGCCCAAGACCGCCCAAAGTGGCGGAAAAACATCCGGGAAGGCGCTGTACACCTCGAGTCTCTTCGCCGAGAGCCAGCTGAAGACAAGCGTCGACAGCGGAAGGAGCGCGCGGCAACCCAGGCTCCCCAACATCCCGTTCCTCCAACCACTGTCTGCCCCACCTGTGGCAGAGACTGTAGGTCCCGCATTGGACTCTTCAGTCACCTGAGAACTCATCTTTAGTGTGGAAGCAAGTCTTCCTCTATTCCAAGGGACTGACTAAGAAGAAGAAGAAGATAAGTTCGGGAGAGAGTTCCAGGATTTTGACCCAACGATGATGAAGGAATGGCGATATACTTCCAAGTCAGGATGGTGTGTGACTTGGAGGGTAACATGGAGATGGTGGTGTTCCCATGCGTTCCCATGTTCATTCTCAAACATTCGTTCTCACCTCACCAATAATCATAATTTATTTTACTAAACCCAAGCGACAAAGACAGCAATCAGCATCAGAACCCAGTGACACTGAATAAATTTGATCACAGAGGAGAAGTGGTCCCAGACATGTCAGGCAAACTGATAACTGTTGAAATAATTTACTTAGAAAGCATATAAGCTAATACTCTAAAAGCAGATGAAAACCTACTGTCAGAAGGATGTGGATAAACCCTTTGATGAACATGCAAGTTTTTTTTCTGCATTCAGAAAAAGAGGTTGCAATGAAATGTTTTGGGTTCCAGGGATTTATCGGTTTACCTCAGAACATCGTGTATTGCCGGTATATCTCACTGCAGGTTGCAGGAAAGAAAACGTGTGAATTTTACAACATGCAAAAAGAAATTAAGAACTTCTTTTTAATGGCAGCTTTTAAAAGAACTATATGCTGTTCGTTTAGATGTAAGCTCCAGAATTCAAGTGTTCCTCGTAATTCAAAGTGATTCTGCACAAAGAAATTAGAATTATCCAATCATTTGAATTATTGAAATGTAAGTCACACAGCAAAGTGAGAACCTAGTGCTCATAAAATGTGAACTATCAGGTAGCTTAAATTTGGCTTTGTGTAGACACAAGGGATGTAGGCCTATGGGATACATTGCACAAATTTGGGGGCATTATTTCTGATATATTCACGAGCGCCATTTTACAGAATAAACGTGCTTACCGTAAAACAATATTCAATGCAGGACTTGTTCTGTATGGTCTATTTACATTTAGCAGGTCACCAATGCTTTTTGAAGCGTGGTTTTCGTTGTTGCTGTATGAGTGTTGAAGCAATCTGTTTTAGAGCAAGGTCTCTAGGGAGCAGATTAAGTTTTGCTCTGCAGTAAAATTTATGCAATTTCTAGCTCGGCAATCAGCCTGGCACCGCTCAATCGCATTTCTCAGCCCAGAACATCGAGCATTCACTGTTGTGTTGCTTCAGAAATGTGATTTCCTCCTCATTGCCGCAAATACGCAACCCTCAATCTGCTGGATCGGTTCTCAGAAATTGGCTGACTTTATCGTCGTGCATTTCCCCTGTATTTTATTCAGTTCTTTACTTAAGGAGCAACGGCACTGGCTGCAGGACCCTGATATACGATTGAAATAGGAAAGAATACTTTGCTCTCCCCGCTTCAGTCCTAGTCTGCGGTCTCAGCTATAAGAACATTCTTCTGCCTGCAATTTCAGATTAGACAAGTAGACCTATTGCACAGGCTAGAACTGGACCACTCAATACCTCGGTCGGGCTTTGATGCTGAGGTTTTCTGCTGTGAACTCCAGCTGCAGGCTTGCTGCATGCAAATATGTTGTAATTCATTGCAGAATCATTCAGCCTACATCAGTTGGATGTAAATTGAACTTCTGCAAGCTGCGTAAGTGAGTTATGACAGCTTCTTCTGTTGGTCGCCTGGCAGTTATCACCCCTACTCAAGTAAAAAGGCAAGACTTAAGCAAAGCCCTTTCTTCCACCACCAATCTCTAATATCCTCTGCGGCAGATTCAAGCAACTGAACGCGTGCTACAAGCGTTCAAATGAATTAAGTCAAATTGTCTTTCTCATTCTGCCAACTGTGGCTTGATTACTTTATCACTAGGAGGGACAGTTTGCAGTTTATAAATCTTTCAAACTCACAAGCGCAATCCAATGGCATTAGAATATAGAACACTGACAATTAAATGAAGATTATACGAGCAAAATGCAGTCAGAATTTACACAGGCAATTACCAGCACCATTTAAGGAATGCTGGCTCTCCATCTGCAGAATTGGCTCGAGGTCTCGTTAACCCTTTCTTCTCGCTGATGAAATGAGCTGAACTTATTGCCACGAAGAAAAGACACAAACAGCAATGAAATTCCTCCTGCTGCTGATGAAGGGCATAATGAAAAATTTTAAAAAACAAATCTACTTGCAAAGTTGGCGTGCACAAGCTGATTTGTACATTAAAAGGGGGACTCCATTATATCCATCAATGTACATACAAATGCAAGCAAGTTATTTGACTTGGAGTGGGAGTGCAAAAGCAGAGAATGAGCAATAAAATTAACAAGCCTCGAGCAAGACTTGAAATTAAAGGACATTTTTTCTACAGAGTAATAGATATGTGAACTCGTCTCCCAATGAAACCACTTAGTGCCATGTCAATTAACTCCTTTATAAAACAGGGGAATGAATATCTAGCTTGGAACAAGGGTGAGGACTGAACAGGTAATGCGGGTTAACTGTTGTGTAGAATGCAGTACATATGCGTTGGGCAGACAGAACTATCACATCAAGCAATGGTTCAGGATAAGTAACTTAGGGTGTGAAATGAGATCGTTTTTCTGGAATTACCTTTATCTTTTCGGTGGGGAGGACAGAGAAAGATCTGTTTGGAACCTTTCTGCAGGGAGCTAAATGGATTGGGTTGAGTTCATGATGACAAGGCTTATATTATACTTGGTCTGTATCAATGTTGTGTCATGACTTTCACCATTGTATTACTTTCATCTTTTTGCCATAACCTTCTTTGCATGGTTCCAGAAAGCTGTGCTGTAAAGTGACTTTGTGTAGTTTTATTTATCACCTTGAACAATAGGGTACCTTGGTGTTGTGGTTGTATTACTGGACTTTTTAACAATGTATTCATTCACGGGGTGTGAGTATCGCTGGCAAGGCCGGCATTCTGACATTTATTGCCCATCCCAAGTTGTTCTTGAGAAGGTGGTGGGTTGTAACGTATGTACCTGTATGCTCACATTGTTGCATTGTGAATTAAGTAATGTTTAAAGACTCAATAAAACCTCAGTCAGTTGGGTCTAGGCCATCCACGATGAGGTATGCAGTTGGCAGCCTGATGGATGAACTTATAATGTGTAGTGTGATTGTTAAACCTTTGCTAATAAACCAACTAGTTCTTAATAGCAATGTGTTGCTATGAATTCTTAAGCAAAGAGCCCATGAAACAAATAAATTACAGTAATAAGCCACCTTCTTGAACCGTTGCAGTCCTTGTGGTGAAGGTATTTCCATAGTGCTGACTTTACCATAGTGGTTTGGTACAACTGAGCGGCTTGGTAGGCCATTTCAGAAGGCAGCTAAGAGTTAACTACATTGCTGTGGGTCTGGAGTCACGTGTAGGCTAGACCGGATAAGGATGGCAGATTTCCTTCCCTGAAGGACATTAGTGAACCATAACATGCTGGAAATACTCAGCAGGTCAGGCAGCATCTGTGGAGAGAGAAACAGAGTTAACATTTCAGGTCTAAGACCCTTCTTCAGATCTCGAAAAGTAAGAGATGTAACAGGTTTTAAGCAAGTGCAGGGGAAGGGGGAGGGGAGGAAAGAACAAAAGGGGGGGCGGGGGGTTCTGTGATAGGCTGGAAGGCAGGACAATTAAATGTTGCAAATGGGGATTGCAGAATTATAAACAATTGCCACCTGAAAAAATAACAGGAGTTATGGTGTGAAATTGTTGAACTCGATGTTGAGTCCAAAAGGCTGTAACGTGCCGAATCGAAAGATGAAGTGCTGTTCCTCGAGCTTGTGTTGAGCTTTATTGGAACAGTGCAGGAGCCCAAGGACGGAGAGATCAGAGTGGTAGTGGAGCGGAGAATTAAAGTGACAGGCGACTGGAAGCTCAGGGTCACCCTTACGACTGAACAGAGGTGTTCCGCAAAACGGTCACTCAATTTGCGTTTGGTCTCCCCAGTGTAGAGAAGACCACATCGTGAGCAGCAAATACAGTATACTAAATTGTCATTAAACCTGCTGACAAGGGTGGTGCTGTTGTTGTTTGGCGAACCGACCTCTAGCGTGTGGAGGCTGAACACCAACTCTCTGACACCTTCTCCTACCTTCCCTTGGACCATGACCCCATTACTGAACATCAAGCCATCATTTCCAAGATCGTCACTGACCTCATCTCCTCTGGAGATCTTCCCTTCACAGCTATCAACCTCATAGTTCCCCCACCCCACACAGCCCGCTACTACCTCCGTCCCAAGATCCACAAACAGGACTGTCATGGTAGTCCCATCATTTCAGCCTGTTCTTGTCCCACGGAACTGATTTCTTCCTATCTCGACTCTATGTTTTCTCCTCGTGTCCACTCTCTTCCCACCTACATCCGCGATTCCTTCGACGCCTTCCGTCATTTTAACAGTTTCCAGTTTCCCGGCCCCAACCGTCTCCTTTTCACTATGGATGTCTAATGTCTCTACACCACCATTCGCCACCAGGATGGCCTGAGGGCACTCTGCTGCTTCCTTGAACAAAAGCCCAACCAGTCCTCATCCACCACCACCCTCCTCCTCCTGGCTGAACTGAACTTGTTCTCACATTGAACAACTTCTTCTTTGACTCCACTCACTTTCTCCAAATCAAAGGTGCTGCTATGGGAACCCTCATGGGTCCTAGCTATGCCTGTCTTTTTGTGGAATATGTGGAACATTCTTTGTTCCAGTCCTACTTAGGTCCCCTCCCTCACCTCTTTTTCCGGTACATTGATGACTGTATCGATGTCGTTTCCTGCTCTCGTCCAGAACTAGAAAATTTCATTCACTTTGCTTCCAATTTCCACCCTACCCTCACCTTCACATGGTCCATCTCCGACTCTTCCCTTCCCTTCCTCGACTTCTCTGTCTCTATTTCTGGTGATAGGGTATTGACAAACATTCACTATAAGCCCACTGACTCCCACAGCTACCTGAACTACACTTCCTCCCACTCCGCTTCCTGTAAGGACTCCATTCCATTCTTCCAGTTTCTCCATCACTGCCATATCTGCTCTGACGATGCCACCTTCCACACTAATGCTTCCGATATGACTTCCTTTTTCCTCAACTGAGGATTCCCTTCTACCGTGGTTAACATGGCCCTCGACCGTGTCCATTCTATTTCCCGCACCTCTGCTCTCACCCCTTCCCTCCTTCTCAGAACCACGACAGGGTTTCCCTTGTCCTCACCTTTCACCCCACCAGCCTCCACATTAAACGGATCATCCTCCGCCATTTCCGTCACCTCCAGGTGATCCCACCACCAATTATATCTTCCCCTCCCCTCCCCTCCCCTCCCAGCGTTCCAAAGCGACTGCTCCCTCCGCGACACCTTGGTCCATTCCGCAGTCACCCCCAGCATCCCCTCCCCTTCCCACGGCACCTTCCTGTGCAAGCGCAGGAGATGCAACACCTGCCCTTTTACCTCCTCCATTCCCACTGTCCAGGACCTCAAACACTCCTTCCAGGTGAAACAGCGATTTACTTGTATTTTGCAATTTAATATACTGTCTTCACTGCTTCAATGCGGTCTTCTTTACATTGGGGAGACCAAATGCAGATTGGGTGACTCTGAGCTTCTGGTCGCCTGTCACTTTAATTCTCCGCTCCACTCCCACTCTGATCTCTCCGTCCTTAGCCTCCTACACTGTTCCAATGAAGCTCGAGGAACAGCACCTCATCTTACGATTAGGCAATTCACAGCCTTCTGTAATCAACATCGAGTTCAACAATTTCAGACCATAACTACTGCCCCTATTTTTTCAGGCGGCAGCTGTTTGATTCTGCCATCCCCATTTGAAACATTTAACCACTCCTGCCTTCCACCTTATCACAGACCACCCCTTTTGTTTTTTCCTCCCCTCCCCGCTTTCCCTGTCCCTGCACTTGCTCAAATCGCTGGAGAAATACCACCAACGATGTCGCTGCAAGATCTTGTACATCCCCTGGGAAGACAGACGCACCAACATTAGCGTCCTTGACCAGGCCAACATCCCCAGCATCGAAGCACTGACCACACTCGACCATCTCTGTTGGGCGGGCCACATTGTTTGCATGCCCGACACAAGAGTGCCAAAGCAAGCGCTCTACTCGAAACCCTTACACGGCAAGCGAGCCCCAGGTGGGCAGAGGAAACGTTTCAAGGACACCCTGAAAGCCTCCTTGATAAAGTGCAACTTCCCCACCGACACCTGTAAGTCCCAAAGACCGCCCTAAGTGGAGGAAGAGCATCCTGGAGGGCGCTGAGCATCTCGAGTCTCATCGCCGAGAGCATGCAGAAAGCAAGCGCAGGCAGGGGAAGTAGCATGCGGCAAACCAGTCTTCCCACCCACCCTTTCCTTCAACGACTGTTTATCCCACAGAGACTGTAATTCCCATATTGGACTGTTCAGTCACCTGAGAACTCACTTTTAGAGTGGAAGCAAGTCTTCCTCGATTTCGAGGGACTGCCTATGATGATGACTTGCTTAAAACCTGTTACATCTCTAACTTTTTCCAGTTCTAACGAAGGGTCTCAGTCCTGAAACGTTAACTCGGTTTCTCTCTCCATGGATGCTGCCTGGCCTGCTGAGTGTGTCCAGCATTTTTTGTTTTTGTTTCGGATTCCAGCATCCGCAGTATTTTACTATTGAACATTAGTGTAACTAGTTCGGTTTTAACGACAATCCAGTAGTTTCATGGGGCGAGAATCTTCTTTGGCTTACCGCCCGATTTCAGGGCGGTATTGGCCATTGTGGATGGTAATGAGGTGACAAAAATTTCCTTACCTGAGTTATGCCGGCGGTTTCGAGGTACCGCTGGGGAGTGGACCGCTGGCGTGCACTGTCCTGGGATCGCCCAAGCGTGATATTTGGCTGAGTGGTGACCCGTAGGTAAGTTTAAAAAAAACACCCACGAGGATCAGCTGAGCTGGGCGGTAGGTGAGTAGCTCTTCAAGAAAAAGGTTAGTAATTGGTTTTTTACTAATTATTTTAAAAAAGTTTTGAGGTGCTTTTGTTTTAAAGTGTTTTGCGAAAGTTTTTTTGAGTTGATGTTTTTTGAAAAATTATTTTTACTGTTTTTCTGGTGTTAGGCCCAATCCGCAGCCTCGGGGTAAATTTTTATTGATTTTTAAAATTTTTCACCCATTTTGTTTACGAACCGCCCTTTCGCCCAGAGTGGGGGTGCAAGTTCCACGTTTTTCGCTTGGCGGATTTATTAATTTTTTGGGGGGAAGTTTTCACCGGCAATAATCTTTCCAGTCTTAGCGGTTTTTTGGGCGGCGATCGGGCACTGGAGGGCTAATGGGAAATTCTAGCCCATAGTCACCATCACTGACTCCAGCTTTTTATTTCCAGATTCATTTAATTAACTGAAGTTAAATTCTGCAGCTGCCGTGTGTTATATACGTGGACTTGTATTTACTCTGTACAGCCACCAGAGGGCTCATTCCCCGGAGTCCCAAGGGATCCCATAATCCCTTGGGAGCACACGTATTTAAGAAGGCTTCACAGGTTGGAGAGGCACTCTGGAGACCTGCAATAAAAGACTAAGGTCACACTTTACTTTGAGCTCACAGTGTTCAGTCTAACACTTTCTCCATACACAACAACTGGCGACGAGATACAGATAGTGAACTCAAAGATGCAGAGAACAGTGGGCATCCTGGAGAAATATTCGGTGGGTGATGTTTGGGAAACTTTTGTGGAGCGTCTCGACCAATATTTCATGGCCAACGAGCTAGATGGGGAAGAGAGCGCTGCCAAACGTAGAGCGATCCTCCTCACCGTCTGTGGGGCACCAACATATGGCCTCATGAAGAATATTCTCACTCCAGCGAAACCCACAGAGAAATCGTACTACGATTTGTGCACACTGGTCCGAGAGCATTTGAACCCGAAGGAAAGCGTTCTGATGGCGAGGTACCGGTTCTACACCTACAAAAGGTCTGAAGACCAGGAAGTGGCGCGTTATGTCACCGAGCTGAGATGCCTTGGAGGACATTGCGAATTTGAAGGACATTTGGAGCACATGCTCAGAGACTTCTTCATACTTGGCATTGGCCACGAAACCATACTTCGCAAGCTTTTGACTGTAGAGACCCCAACCTTGAGTGAGGCCATAGCGATAGCCCAGGGGTTCATTGCCACCAGTGACAATACTAAGCAAATCTCTCAGCACACAAGTGCTGCTACAAGTATTGTGAACAAAGTGATGTTGCTTTCAAATCGTAACGTACAGGGCAGGTCACACATACCTGCAGTTACACGTCTGCAGATGTCTCAGAGTCCACCATCAAGGGTGATGAATGCAAGGCCACTAACACCTTGTTGGCGCTGCAGGGGTGATCATCGTTTCCATTCATGCCGATTCAAAGGATACATTTGCAAGGGCTGTCCAACGAGTGTGCAGGCAAGCTGCTAAGCCTATTAAACCTGCAAACCACCACGTTGCAGAGGAGGACAGATCCACGGAGGATCACTACGAACCAGAGCTTCAGATAGAGGGGGCAAAGGTACATGGGGTGCATACATTCACCACGAATTATCCCCCGATAATGCTGAATGTTGAACTAAATGGACTCCCAGTGTCAATGGAGCTTGACACGGGCGCGAGCCAGTCCACCATGGGCAAAAAGACTTTCGAAAGATTGTGGTGCATCAAGGCCTCAAGGCCAGTTTTAACTCCAGTTTGCACGAGACTAAGAACTTACACGAAAGAACTGATTCCTGTAATCGACAGTGCTACCGTAAAGGTCTCCTACGATGGAGCGGTGCACAAGCTACCACTCTGGGTGGTAGCGGGTGACGGTCTCACGCTGCTCGGCAGGAGCTGGCTGGGAAATATACGCTGGAACTGGGACAGCATCCGAGCGCTATTGCCCGCTGACGACACTTCGTGTGCCCAGGTCTTAAACAAATTCCCTTCGCTGTTCGAACCATGCATCAGGAAATTCCAAGGAGCAAAAGTGCAGATCCACCTAATTCCGGGGGTGTGACCCATCCATCACAAGGCGAGAGCAGTACCGTACATGATGAGAGAAAGGGTAGAGATCGAGCAAGACCAGCTGCAACGAGAGGGCATCATTTCACCGATCGAGTTCAGCGAGTGGGCCAGTCCTATTGTCCCAGTCCTCAAGGGAGACAGCACTGTCAGAATCTGTGGCGATTACAAAGTAACTATCAATCGTTTCTCCCTGCAGGACCAATACCCACTACCAAAAGCCGACGACCTCTTTGCAATGCTGGCGGGAGGAAAGACGTTAACGAAGCTGGATCTGACTTCAGCCTACATGATACAGGAACTGGAGGAATCATTGAAGGCCCTCACCTGCATCAACACGCACAAAGGTCTTTTTGTTTATAACAGGTGCCCATTTGGAATCGTTCAGCGGCGGCGATATTTCAGAGAAACATGGAAAGTTTACTGAAGTCTGTCCTGCACACCGTGGTCTTCCAGGACGACATCTTGGTCACAGGTTGGAATACAGTCGAGCACCTGCAGAACATGGAGGAGGTTCTTAGTCGACTCAACCGCATGGGGCTCAGGTTAAAACACTCAAAGTGTGTTTTCCTGGCGCCTGAAGTGGAGTTCCTGGGAAGGGGGATTGCGGCGGACAGCATCAGGCCCACCAACACGAAGACTGAGGCGATCGAGAACACACGGAGGCCACAGAACTTGACGGAGCTGCGGTCATTTCTGGGACTCTTGAACTACTTTGGTAACTTCTTACCGGGTCTCAGCACCCTGCTAGAACCACTATATGTCTTACCATGAAAAGGGGGCGAATGGGTTTCGGGCAAAAGCCAAAAAAATGTCTTTGTAAAAGCGAGAAAATTGTAATGCTCAAACAAATTGATTGTGTTGTATGATCCATGTAAGCGTTTGGTACTAGCATGTGATGCGTCATCATATGGTGTCGGGTGTGTATTGCAATAAGCTGATGATTTCGGGAAACTGCAACCGGTTGCTTATACATCCAGGAGTCTGTCTAAGACCAAGAGAGCCTACAACATGATTGAAAAAGAAGCTTTAGCGTGTGTCTATGGGGTAAAGAAAATGCATCAATACCTGTTTGGGCTAAAATTCGAATTGGAAACTGACCATAAGCCAATTATATCCCTGTTTTCCGAGAGCAAAGGGATAAATACCAACGCATTGGCCCGCATCCAGACAGAGCGCTCACATTGTCGGCATACAACTACGCCATCCGCCACAGGCCAGGCACACAAAACTGCTTTCAGTGGGCTGCAATTGCCCACCACGGGGGTGGAAATGGCGCAGCCCACAGATCTAGCCATGGTTATGGAAGCATTTGAGTGTCCCAGTGGAAATGCAGGAAGAGATAAAGCCGTTCCAATGGCACAAAGATGAAATGTCTATACAGGCAGACTGCCTTCTGTGGGGAAATCAGGTAGTGGTCCCCAAGAAGGGCAGAGACACCTTCATCAATGACCTCCACAGTACCGACCCAGGCATCGTAATGATGAAAGTGATAGCCAGATCCTACATGTGGTGGCCGGTATCGGTGTGGACTTAGAGTCCTGCGTTCACAGATGTAATACATGCTCGCAGTTAAGCAATGTACCCAGGGAGGCGCTGCTAAGTTTATGGTCTTGGCCCTCCAAACCGTGGTCTAGGGTACACGTCGACTATGCAGGCCCGTTCTTGGGTAAAATGTTCCTTGTGGTTGTAGACATGTACTCCAAGTGGATTGAATGCGAGATAATGTCGGCTAGCACGTCCGCTGCCACCACTGAAAGCCTGCGGGCCATGTTTGCCACACACGGCTTACCCCATGTCCTGGTGAGCGACAATGAGCCATGTTTTACCAATGCTGAGTTCAAAGAATTCATGACCCGTAACGGGATCAATCATGACACATCTGCCCCGTTTAAACCAGCATCCAATGGCCAGGCAGAGAGAGCAGTGCAAACCATCAAGCAAGGCTCACTGAAGGCTTGCCTATCCCGAGTCCTGCTTAGCTACCGCACGAGATCCCACTCACTCACTGGGATCCCACCTGCTGAACTGCTCATGAAAAGACCACTTAAGACAAGGCTCTCGTTAGTTCACTCTGATCTACATGAACAGGTAGAGAGCAGGCGGCTTCAACAAAGTGCATACCATGATAGCGCAAATGTGTCACACGAGATTGAAGTCAATGATCCTGTATTTGTATTAAATTATGGACAAGGTCCCAAGTGGCTTCCCGGCACTGTCGTGGCCAAAGAGGGGAGCAGGGTGTTTCGGGTCAAACTTTCAAATGGACTCATTCACTGCAAACACTTGGACCAAATCAAACTCAGATTCATGGACTATCCTGAGCAACCCACCTTGGACCCTACCTTTTTTGATCCCCCCAATAAACACATCAGTGGCAACTGACACCACGGTTGACCACGAAGCAAAACCCATCATCCACAGCAGCCCTGCAGGGCCCAACACACCAGGCAGCCCAGCAAGGCCAGCTGCACAGTAGCCCAGCGAGGGCCCAACAAATGATTCAACAACACCAGCTTTCACATCGAGATGATCAACCAGGGCAAGAAGGGCCCCAGATCGACTCACATTGTAAATAGTTACACTATTGACTTTGGGGGGGAATGTTGTTATATATGTGGACTTGTATTTATACTCTGTACAGCCACCAGAGGGCTCATTTCTCGGAGTTACAAGGGATCCCATAATCCCTTGGGAGCACAGGTATTTAAGAAGGCTTCACAGGTTGGAGAAGCACTCTGGAGACCTGCAGTAAAAGACTAAGGTCACACTTTACTTTGAGCTCACAGTGTTTAGTCTGACTCTTTCTCCATATACAGCACCGTGGTAGGATTCAAACTCTTGTCTCTGGATTATCAGTCCAGTCCTCTGGATTTAAAATCCAGTAACATAACCTCAATGCGACCGCACCCCTAATAATCCAGAGAACGCGAGTTCAAACCCAACCATGGCATTATCAGCAGATCTGATCATGAAGCTGTTGGATTGTGGTAAAATCCCCATTGGCTCTCTAATGTGCTTTAGGGAACAAAACTGTCGCCCTTACCTGGTCCTGCCTATATGTGACTCCAGGCCCACACTAATGTGATTGACTTACAACTGCCTTTTGAAGTGGCCTTGCACGCCGTTCAATTGTGCTAGATATGGGCAATAAATGCCAGCTTAACTAGTGGTAATGTATCGACCTGTGAGTGGGCCCACAGGTTTGTCGAGCTGTTGCATTGTGAGTGGCTTAGCCAATCACGTGATGTTCACAAGATTCAATAAAACCTCAGTCAGTTGGGTCCAGGTCATCCACGATGAGGTATGCAGTTGTGAGCCTAGTGGATGAACTGGTAATGTGATTGTTAAACCTTTGTTAATAAACCAACTAGCTCTCATAGCAATATGTTGCTGTGAATTCTTAAGCAAAGAACCCATGAAGCAAATAAATTACATGAGCGATGTCACATCCTGAGATTTAACTTAAAAAAAAATGTTTTTGAAACATTTCTTGTTTATTTTCCTTACTCCAGAAAATGGCTGCACTCCAGGTCCAAGAAAAGCAACATAACTTGATTGTGCCTTCGAAGCAAAAGCTGCCCTTTTATATTAGCTTATGTTTCAGAAGAGAGAACAGTAACATACATATCCTGTGGTGCCCATGCTTCAGAACTCCAAGCAGCTATCAGTTCCCATGGATGTCAAGCAAAGAGACTTGTCAATGTGAAAAATGGTCAGAGAATTAATTTTCCAAGACTTGCTCCCTATCTTTAATCTTCCACCATATTCTGATGAAAGATGATTTTCAGAATTTGTATGTGTCTGTTTTCTTTTATAGGTAACTGAATTAATGTTCTTTGTATTGAGCTTCCTAACTCATATCCATTCTATCATTATGACTGCCCATTTCCACCTTCGTAATATCACCCATCTCCGCCGTTACCTTAACTTATCCGCTGCTGAGACACTCATCCATCCCTTTGTCATCTCCATACTTGACCATTCCAATGCACCCCTGGCCGGCCTCCCTGGTTCTACCGTCCATAAACTTGAGCTCATCCAAAACTCATCCGCCCGTGTGCTAACTCGCACAAAGTCCCACTCATCTTTTGAACATCCCCGATTTTAAATACTTCACCATTGGTGCCGTGCTTTCAGCTGCCGAGGCTCTAAGCTCTGGAACTCCCTCCCTAAACCTCTCCAGTTCTCCACTACTCTTTCCTCCTTTAAGATGCTCCTTAAAACCTACCTCTTCGTCCAAGATTTTGGGACGTTTTATTAAGTTTAAGGCATTATAAAAATATAAGTAGTTGTGCTCCCACAAGTTCTTGCATGGCTCTGTCCTTCCATCTTGCTCTGGCATTAAGTTATGGATGAGCCAGAACCTTCCAACTTTCTCCATGACCAAAGTTATCTTGTTTAGCTCCAACTAGTAACTCCACCCCCGAGCCCTTGGGGTGTGCATCCTGTTTGACCTTGAGCCGAGCTTCAAACCTGATTGCCTTCCTTCACCTGCACAATCTTGCCTGCTCTACTCTTACCTCATCTACTGCTTCTGAAACCATCATCCATGCCATTGCCACCTCCAGGCACAAGTTCTCCAGCACTTTCTTTGCTGACCTGCCATACTCCCCACTTCACAAATGGCAACTTGTCTAAAGTTGCCCCGTGTTGCAACATGCCCCCATCCCATTCACACTCAGTTCCACTCTGCTATGAGCCCTGTGTTCACTAAGCTCCTTTGGCTCCTTGTCCACCAAAGCATTGAATCCAATGGCTTTGTTCTCTTTTAAAAATCCAACCATGACCTGACCCCACCTTTACCTTTTGCCCCATGTCCCAGCTCTCCCTTTTGCTCTTCTGACTGAGCTGTTGTGTCTTCCATTCCACCATTGATGACACCGCCTTCGATACCTTGGCACCACACTCACTGCCATGCTCCACCTCACAGTCAATAAGCTCCCCGCTGGAGTGGAATTAAACTACAGAACCAGTGGGAACCTATACAACTTTCGCCGTCTCCAGGCCAGGTCTAAGACCACCCCAACCTCTGTTGTTGAGCTACAGTAAGCGGACGACGCCTGCGTCTGCGCACATTCTGAAGCTGAACTCCAGGATATAGTCAATGTATTCACCGTGGCATATGAAAGCATGGGCCTTACGCTTAACATCCATAAGACAAAGGTCCTCCACCAGTCTGTCCTCGCTGCACAGTACTGCCCCCCAGTCATCAAGATTCACAGCGTGGCCCGCAACAACGTGGATGATTTCCCATACCTCAGGAGCCTCTTATCAACAAGAGCAGACATTGATGCGGAGATTCAACACCGCCTCCAGTGTGCCAGTGCAGCCTTCGGCCGCATGAGGAAAAGAGTGTTCGAAGACCAGGCCCTCAAATCTACCACCAAGCTCATGGTCTACAGGGCTGTAATAATACCTGCCCTCCTGTATGGATCAGAGGCATGGACGATGTACAGAAGACACCTCAAGTCGCTGGAGATATATCACCAACAATGTCTCCGCAAGATTCTGCCAATCCCCTGGGAGGACAGGCGTACTAACATCAGTGTCCTCATCCAGACTAATATCCCCAGCATTGAAGCACTGACCACACTCGATCAGCTTTACTGGGCAGGCCACATAGTTCACATGCCAGACACGAGACTCCCTAAGCAAATGCTCTAAGCGGAGTTCCTTCACGGCAAGCGAGCCGAAGATAGGCAGCGTAAACGTTACAAGGACACCCTCAAAGCCTCCCTGATAAAATGCGATATCACCATTGCCATCTGGGAGGCTTTGGCCGAAGACTGTCCTCGGTGGAGAAAGTGCATCCTTCTGTACATCGTCCATGCCTCTGATCCATACAGGAGGGCAGGTATTATTACAGCCCTGTAGACCATGAGCTCTTCGAATCTCAAAGCCGAGAGCGTGAAGAGGTCAAGCGCAGGCAGTGGAAGGAGCGCGCGGCAATCCAGTCCCACACACCCCTTCCCTCGGCGAATATCTGTCCCACCTGTGACAGAATCCATGGCTCTCGTATTGGACTGTTCAGCCACCAGAGAACTCACTTCAGGAGTGGAAGCAAGTCTTCCTCGATTCCGAGGGACTGCCTATGATGATGATGTACGAGTGATAACGTCAGATTTTATTGTAAAAAATAGGCCGGGCGATTCAGCTCATTCCTGTATGCCGAAAGTTGCGCCGGCGATAAATGGGCGATAATCAGGCACTAGTTTCCATTTATCATCAAATATGGGGGATAAACAGAATCTCGGCACTTATATGGGTGCTAAATGGACGCTAAATGGGTGAATATGTGCCACAAGTCTAGCCCTGTAAATTTAAAATTAGATTTGAAAAGGATGAAATGACTCCTGAAAACAAATTTATAATAGAAAAATAATCTCATTTTCACATAATGTAACATCCAAGAAAATGAATAGAACATCCTTAATTTCATTACACTGAAAAGTCAATACAGTAATTCTTCTAAACATGTACATTTTTTAGTAGGCTGTCACTATGTAACGGGCACCAAAGACATCTTATGTAACCAAAACCATGTTGAATGAATTGGCCCGGCCTATATTGCTGGGCAGCACATTTCATTCACTATGATTTTGCGATTGATTTTCTTTTACAATTTTGTTGAAAAAGGTGACTTCAATTCAAAGGAATTGGGCAAGAGACAAAGAACATGCATTTATAAAGCGCCTTTCATGGCATCAGGACGCCCCAAAGCACTTTACAGCCAATGAAGTACTTTTGACACGTAGTCACTGCTGTACTGTAGGAAGCACAGCAGCCAATCTATGTACAGCAAGGCCCCACAACCAGCAATATGGTATATGACCAGATTATCTGCTTTAGTTGTTGGTTGAGCTATAAATGTTGACCAGGACACTGGGGATAACTCCCCTGCTCTTTTTTCAAATAGTGCCACAGGATCTTTTATATCCATCTGAGAGAGCCCACAGGGTTTCGGTTTAACATCACATCCAAAAGACGGCACCTCCGGCATTACAGGAAACAGACTAGTCACCAGTTCAGATGAAAGGCCATCAACTTGACATGTTGGCCGCGATTTTGCTGACCTTGGTGGGTCCGTTGCGGAAGATGTCGTTGGCGGTTCCTGACCACTCTGCTGGCTCCATCCTGCTCTGTGAAATGAATTTCCTTTGATGGAGCTTGTTAAGCCCGCCAAATGTGTTTCCTGGCCAATTAGAGGAAGCGGGTCTGGTGACATCATTTCATAACACGTCATCAGCCAGTTTCCTTAACGGAGCCATGGCCAACTTTATTTTGACATTTGTACTGTCAGTGTTCTGCAGCATTGAGGTGTTGCAAGCACTGACAAGCACTGCACAAAGGTGCATGGCTGCACCCAGGCTCTCCCCTGATTCCCTCCATATGCTTGTGGAGGGAGTCACAGCACGCAGGGAGATTCTCTTCCCTTCCAATGGGCTGAAGAGACCTCCCCAGGAAACCAACGCAGCCTGGTTGCACATTGCAGAGGAGGGCACAAGCAGGGATGTGGTCAGGAGGACCTGGGTGCAGTGCCACAAACCTTTCAATGATTTCAGTAGATCACGAAACGTTAATACAAAGCCACACTCAACCTCATCCTGCTGTGCCTCTCATCACATCCCCATCACTCTGCCTTCCCTACCCTACTCCTGCACATCCTTACTCACACCAACTTACCTTGCACCTCCACTCATCCCTATCTACATTATCCCCATCTCACTATCCATCCCTCACACTCACCCTCATCCTAGTGCAAGCATACCAACTAACAACACACAAGGGTAGGCACTTGGGCGTTTTAAGCAATATTCCTGTTAATGTGCTGTCAAGCACTGAAATCTTTATTTTCAAAACTTTGCGTTCTTTGACAGATTTGTGTGCACCTTTGGAAGTGGCTTAGTGAGTTGCAGTGAATGGTGAGATGTAACGGTACCCCCACAATGCGAATGAGCATGAAAGGAATGGCTTGGGCATTGTCGGGATGCTTTATGGTGTTGGTGAGAGGTGGTGCCAACTTGGCGCATCAGCTGGCAAGGTGTATAGCTTCAAGTGAAGTAAATTTGGCCATGGTGAGACCATCCCTGGTCTCCAGGGCATCAATGTGGTCAGGTGCTGATGCCCTCTGTCCTGTGCAGCATCAGGTGATTGCAGAGAAGGTCAGTGTTGTTGTTGGTCTGCTGGCGTGCCTGGTACTGCTGGCGGTGGGGCTGATCATGATGGGATTCTGAGGACCAATGTTGATGGAATAGATGGCAGGTGAAGTAGAGATGACAGAAGTGATCTGTCAATGATGAGAGAGTTAATGAGATCAGACTGGATAGAGACTTGCAGCGTGGTGAACTGTAATGGAAATGCAGTGAGGAAGAGCATGTGGCTGAGGAAAGATATCTTTGTAAGATGGGAGCTTTAATTTTACATTTGAAGCTGCCAACTCAACAGCTGATCCAATGGCCACTGAACTCCTACCTAGTTTGACAGACATGGTCCAGGACCAGCACAGACCCTGTGGGCGAGCTGTCAAATGCAAAAGTTAAGCTGAGAATCATTCTTAAGTGGCTCTCAATAAGCCACTAATGACCTGAATTAGGTCCCCGCCGTTATGTGTCGGGTTTGCTTAGCGCTAACAGAACTGACATTGGAAAAAACGTGTGGCAGCGGGGTCTTCTTTGCCACCCGACCCGCCACTGATCACACCCACTGACCCCGTGACATTCCCACCATTAATTCCGTTTCTCCCTCCACAGATGCTGCCTTTCTTCCTGAATGTTTCCAGCAGTTTCCTGTTTTTATTTCAAATAAACTGGTCATTTGATTTACATAAGAAAAAGCTTTATTATTTATGTTGAGCGTTAACTGTGAATTTAGTGCCAAATTTGAGAAGAAGAACAAAGCTTCAAATGCTAAAAATCTGAATTAAAAGAAACCGCAGCAGATGCTGGAAATCGCCAGCAAATCATCGCAGGCAGCGGAAGGAGTGTGTGGTAAATCAGTGCCATCCCCCCTTCCCCTGATGAATATCTGTCCCACCTGTGACAGGGTCTGTGGCTCCCGTGTTGGACTGTTCAACCACCAAAGAACTCACTTTAGGAGTGGAAGCAAGTCTTCCTCGATTTCGAGGGACTGCCTATGATGATGGGCACCCCAGATCACCATAACTTGCTGAGTGAATAAATTTCTCCTCATCTGTGCCTGGCTTTTTTTTTTGTGCCAATTACCTTCAATCCGTGTCCTCTGGTTACCAACCCTCCGGCCCTTGGTAACAGTTTCTCCTTATTTACCCTATCAAAACCCTGCGTCATTTTCAACACTTCAATTAAATCTCTCCTTTAACTTTCTCTGCTTGAAGGAGGACAATCCCAGCTTCTCTCAGCTCTCCAGATAACTAAAGGCCATCGTCCCTGGTGCCATTCTGATCAGTCTCCTCTGGCTCAACATTCTGTGTGAACTGTTCCAAAAGTCTGAAGCGATATTTCTACGCTTGCTTTCTACGCTTCTTGCGAAATATGGAGCGGCGTCAAATTGAATTCAAAAGGAGAAAAAAATGAATTTATATTAAAATATAGAGTAGGTAGTAGATTGAATTGCCTGGCGCAACGCACTACACTGCAAACTGCGATACACCCCTATTGTTTTCAATAGAAAACGGAGCTCAGGGGGTCCCTGCTTTTTCTCGCGTTCCGCTGCTCACAAGCTCTTGCCCACATCTGCTACACTGGTGCGACTGTGATGAAAGTCACAGAAATCAATTACTTTCCTGCTGCTACTCACTGCTGATAAGTTTAACTTCCTTTTGTTCATTACTGGCAACAATCTGGTTTCCCTCCATGTTGCTCCCCACACTTCCCCAATCGAGATTCCATGATAACTGTGCAATGTGTTCCTGTTGTGCTGAATTATATAAAATAAGGGCCTCTTACCAGAACCACGGTTTGCCTGTTGATTGGTGGAGTAGCATTTTGTATATCTTTTATTGTGCAAAAGCCAAATTGCATTAAATTCCTTTGTTATTAGCAGTTTGATGATATACATCACAGTTAAGGGAAACTTCAGCCTGTAATTATCTTTCGCACCGAATAGGTAGATCAGCCGTGATCTTACTGAATGGCGGAGCAGGCGCGAAGAGCCGAAAGGCCTGGTCTTGCTCCTATTTCTTATGTTTTTATGAATATTAAATGGCATTGATCAAGTCATAGCTAAAATAATGTAAATGATAGAGAATGGGTGACATGTGTGCACTCACTCCTTTCCATATCATGCACGCACAGCTCCTGGTAAAAAGCAAGACCTGCATTTATTTCACCACCTCAGGACGTCCCAAAGCACTTTACAGCCAATTAAGTACTTTTGAAGTAAAGTCGCTGTAGTAATGTAGAAAACACAGCAGCCAATCTGTGCACAGCAAGGTCCCACAAACAACAATGTAAAAACGACCAGATAAATTGTTTTCTTTTTTAGGTTTTAATTGAGAGATAAATATTGGCCAGAACTTCCCTGCTCTTCTTCAAAATAATACCATGGGTCCTTTTATATCCACCTGAGAGGGGAGCGAAACCTAGGTTTAACGACTCATCTGAAAGACGGCACCTCCGATACTGCAGCGCTCCCTCAGCACTGCACTGGAGTTAATAGATTTTATGCTCAAATCCCTGGAGTGGGGATTTAGGATCCAATTACATGGAGATGTCACAGCCTGGATTATGCCCCTCCCAAATCTGGCCACCGAGAATTGTGCAGATACGATGAGATTTGGGGGAGTGTCTTGTATTCTCTTATAGTTGCCAAAATGTAAACCTTGGTGATAAATTCAATATACTTGTTACTTTCAAAACTGTTGAAACCCTACTACTGGTGTTTTAGTTTGGGTTCTCACTACCTGTGGGCATTACTAATGAAATTGAATTACTCGGCCTACAACCCTGATGAAGAAAGGCGTCTTGTGCATCCTCGATTTCCTCCTGTGTCAGCTGTGGCTCAGTGGGCAGCACTCTCGCCTGAGTCAGAAGGCTGTGGGTTTAAGTGCCACTCCAGGCACTTTGACACAAACATCCAGGCTGACACTCCAGTGTCGTGCTAAGGGAGCGCTGCATTGTTGGAGGTGCCATCATTCGGATAGGATGTTAAACAGTCGCCCTGTCTGCCCTCTCAGGTGGACATAAAAGATCCCAAGGCACTATATCGAAGAAAAGCAGGTGAGTTCCCTCCGGTGCCCTGGCCAATATTTATCCCTCAATCAACATAACAAAAGCAGATTATCTGGTCATTATCACATTGCTGTTTGTGGGAGCTTGCTGTTCATAAATTGGCAGCCGCATTTCCCACATTACAACAGTGACTACACTCCAAAAGTATTTCATTGGCTGTAAAGCTCATTGAGATGCCCAGTGGTCGTGAAAGGCGCTATATAAATGCAAGTCTTCCTTTCGCTCAATCATTTGTGTCCGTGCCTTCAGCTGCCTTGGCTCTAAGCTCTGCAATTCCCTCCCGAACCCTCTCCGCCTCTCTACCTCTCTCTCCTCCTGTAAGACGCTCCTTAAAACCTACCTCTCCCTGTCCTAATGTCTCCTTATGTAGCTCAGTGTCAAATGTTGCTTGATAATGCTTCTGTGAAGCGCCTTAGGATGCTTTACTCTGTTAAAAGCGCTATATAAATGCAAGTTGATGTTGAAATTCCTCATTAGTATTAGACACTACAAAATGTTCTCCAATCTCCCTTTTCAGAGTCATTTTAATGTATAAAATTGAAATATATTGTTTTGACAGAGATCGATAGATGATTAAGGGAATCAAGGGATATGAGGATAGTGCAGGAAAGTGGAGTTACATTACATTACATAACATAAGAATTTGGCCCCTTGAACCTGCTCTGCCATTCAATGAGATCATGTCTGATCTTCTACCTCAACTCCACTTTCCTGCACTATCCCCATATCCCTTGATTCCCGTAGATTCCAAAAATCTATCAATCTCCGTCTTGAATATCACTCTGGGATAGAGAATTCCAAAGATTCACAACACTCTGAGTGAAGACATTTCTCCTCAGCTCAGTTCTAAATGGCCGATCCTTTATTCTGAGATTGTGACCCCTGATTCTAGAATCCCCAGCCAGGGGAAACATCCTCCCTGTTAAGCCCTGTAGGAATTTTGTATGTTTCAATGAGATCACCTCTCATTCTTCAAAACTCCAGCGAATCTAGGCCTAGTCTACTCAATCTCTCCTCGTAGGACAATCCCCCCATTTCAGTCTGGTGAGCCTTTTTGCACTCCCTCAATGGCAAGAATATCCTTCCTTAGGTAAGGAGACCAAAACTGTACACAATACTCTTGGTGCGGTCTCACCATGGCCCTATATATTTGCAGTAAAACGTCTTTACTTTTATTCTCAAATCCTCTTGAAATAGAGGTGAGGTTGAGATTGAAGTTCAGCCATGATCTTATTGAATGGCGGAGCAGGCTCGAGGGGCTGATTGGCCTACTCCTGTTCCTATTTCTTATGCTCTTAAATGTATCTATTT
Organism: Pristiophorus japonicus; assembly: GCF_044704955.1. Classification (NCBI taxonomy): domain Eukaryota; kingdom Metazoa; phylum Chordata; class Chondrichthyes; family Pristiophoridae; genus Pristiophorus; species Pristiophorus japonicus. The sequence continues at coordinate 52,811,566 of NC_091982.1, forward strand.
GGCTCTGTTTACTGTTGTGGCATTCAAACTTAAACATGCTCAAATTAGACAGAATGACAAGTTACATTTACAAGTAAAAGAATGACTCAGGGCCCGTTATAAGTGAAGAGGCAGACAATACGAAGCAGTTACCCCACAAGAGTTATGGTGGGCCATCCTGCTTGGAACCAAACAAGGTAGCTTCGATTTTGATTGGATTTAAGATGTGCTCGGACTTTATGCTGATCATTGGGTTGGAACGATTCATTTCCTACCATTTGCCGATAATTTCATTGCAGTGGAAAAAGACAATTTGATGGCTTAAAAATGTTAACAAATAGCTGAAAGAAATTGATTTGCAGAAATTAGTTTTAAGATTTCTAATTAATATTAAAATAATTTGCCTCCATAAAACATATAATGAAACAGAACTACTCCAGTAATTTTTCCAGATGTAAATTAATTTTCCCCGTAGGGGCGACAATTCAAAAGGAATTCATTGGCTGTGAAGTACTTTTTTGGGATGCCCTGAGGACATGAAAGGCAAGTTCATTCATTCTATTTTAGCAATGAACAGAAATAAAATTAAAGGGAGGATAGTGCTGGACAGGATAATGGGACTCAAGGTAGACAAGTCCCCTGGTCCTGATGAAATGCATCCCAGGGTATTAAAAGAGATGGCGGAAGTTATAGCAGATGCATTCGTTATAATCAACCAAAATTCTCTGGACTCTGGGGAGGTACCAGCGGATTGGAAAGCAGCTAATGTTACGCCTATGTTCAAAAAAGGGGGCAGACAAAAGGCAGGTAACTATAGGCAGGTTAGTTTAACATCTGTAGTGAGGAAAATGCTTGAAGCTATCATTAAGGAAGAAATAGCGGGACATCTAGATAGGAATAGTGCAATCAAGCAGATGTAACATGGATTGATGAAGAGGAAATCATGTTTAACTAATTTACTGGAATTCTTTGAGGATATAACGAGCATGGTGGATAGAGGTGTACCGATGGATGTGGTGTATTTAGATTTCCAAAAGGCATTCGATAAGGTGCCACACAAAAGGTTACTGCAGAAGATAAAGGTACGCGGAGTCAGAGGAAATGTATAAGCATGGATCGAGAATTGGCTGACTAACAGAAAGCAGAGAGTTGAGATAAAAGGGTCCTTTTCGGGTTGGAAATCGGTGGTTAGTGGTGTGCCACAGGGATCGGTGTTGGGACCACAACTGCTTACAATATACATAGATGACCTGGAAGAGGGGACAGAGTGTACTATAACAAAATTTGCAGATGACACAAAGATTAGTGGGAAAGCGGGTTGTGTAGAGGACACAGAGAGGCTGCAAAGAGATTTAGATAGGTTAAGCGAATGGGCTAAGGTTTGGCAGATGGAATACAATGTTGGAAAATGTGAGGTCATCCACCTTGGAAAAAAAAACAGTAAAAGGGAATATTATTTGAATGGGGAGAAATTACAACATGCTGCGGTGCAGAGGGACCTGGGGGTCCTTGTGCATGAATCCCAAAAAGTTAGTTTGCAGGTGCAGCAGTTAATCAGGAAGGCGAATGGAATGTTGGCCTTCATTGCGAGAGGGATGAAGTACAAAAGCAGGGAGGTCCTGCTGCAATTGTACAGGGTATTGGTGAGGCCGCACCTGGAGTACTGCGTGCAGTTTTGGTCACCTTACTTAAGGAAGGATATATTAGCCTTGGAGGGGGTACAGAGACGATTCACGTGGCTGATTCCGGAGATGAGGGGGTTATCTTATGATGATAGATTGAGTAGACTGGGTCTTTACTCGTTGGAGTTCAGAAGGATGAGGGGTGATCTTATAGAAACATTTAAAATAATGAAAGGGATAGACAAGATAGAGGCAGAGAGGTTGTTTCCATTGGTCGGGGAGACGAGAACTAGGGGGCACAGCCTCAAAATACGGGGGAGCCAATTTAAAACCGAGTTGAGAAGGAATTTCTTCTCCCAGAGGGTTGTGAATCTGTGGAATTCTCTCCCCAAGGAAGCAGTTGAGGCTAGCTCATTGAATGTATTCAAGTCACAGATAGATAGATTTTTAACCAATAAGGGAATTAAGGGTTATGGGGAGCAGGCGGGTAAGTGGAGCTGAGTCCACGGCCAGATCAGCCATGATCTTGTTGAATGGCGGAGCAGGCTCGAGGGGCTAGATGGCCTACTCCTGTTCCTAATTCTTATGTTCTTATGTTATGTTAAGGTGCAATGGTTAACTTTGCCTCAGCTATGCAATGGCAAAAGCAACAAATTATTATTTCAGCTGCAATGCTCTTATCTGGGTTCGACCAAAGCACAGGCAAGTGGCAGTAATAAAGAGCAAATAGTCAGGCTGTCACGTGTCAAGTTTGCTGCTTTTAGAAGCGACTCACTGTTCGGCCGGCTACACCAGTTCATTGTGTTTTTTTCAATCTTGTTATCAATTCAATGGTGGCTATCTGGCCAATTTGGCATCAAAATATTTTAAATAGCATGAAATTACAATTATTAATGAATATTTTAGGGCATCATCTTAATACTTTCTTCCACTCAGCAACAACTTTCCTACTCAGATAAATGTTTGCAGGATCCGAAGTTAGACAAAAGGCTAAAATGTCACTGTACAAACTGTATCTGGGGGGGCTCCAGAAACAGTTCACAGTTCTCCTTCTCCCCAAGTCCATTTTCTCAGCTGGATTTACTTGTTGTTCAGTCACATGATTCCCTTTGAAAAGAAGTACATTGCATTTCATTTGAAATTCTCATCCTTGTTTTCAAATGCCTCTATGCTCTCGCCCCTCCCTTTCTCTGTAACCTCCTCCAGCCCTATAACTCTCTGAGATCTCTGCGCTCCTCCAATTCTGGCCCCTTGCTCGTCCTCCATTTTCACCACGCCACCATTGCCGGCCGTGCCTTCAGCTACATATGTCCTAAGCTCTGGAATTCCCTCCCTGAACCATTCCGTCTCTCCTCCTCTCTCTCCTACTTCGTCGCTCCTTAAAACCTATCTCTCTGACCAAGCTTTGTGTCACCTGTCTTATTATCTCCTAATGTGGCACCTCGGAACAATTCATGACATTAAAGACCCAATATAAATGCAAGTTGTTGCTGTGAAAGAAAAGTATTGCATTTACATAGCACCTTTCATAGAAACATAGAAAATAGGTGCAGGAATAGGCCATTCGGTCCTTCGAGCCTGCACCCCATTCAATAAGATCATGGCTGATCATTCCCTCAGAACCCCTTTCCTGCTTTCTCTCTATATCCCTTGATCCCCTTAGCTGCAAGGGCCATATCTAACTCCCTCTTGAATATATCCAATGAACTGGCATCAACAACTCTCTACGGCAGGGAATTCAGGCCAATACAGACACACAAACTCAAACATACTCCTATGTCCTCCTTCCTTCCTCCTTCCCACAGGACCTCTCTCTACATGGAATGCATAGTACGCAATGTGAGCCACATGACCTCACAGCCTTGCTATTGGCCCGTGCTGCGCCATGTAGACACATACCCACACATACCCCACATGTTCACGCACAAGTCACACACACACACATACACAAAGGTAATGAGTTTTGAATTCAGGATCAAATATGCATTCCAAGGATGCTGTGTCCAGCCGGTAAGGTACATTGCAGGTCTGATTAAAAACTATTGATGGACATTATTAATTCTTTTCATCGACTAAGGTCACCTTGTCATTGTTCAGCCTCAGGTTAGAACTTGAAATCCTCCTTTGAGTGTTTTTTTTAAACAAGGCTGTCACTCAGGAATCATTACTGTATATATCCAGTTGATGGAATTTAAACCTGGACAAAAAAAAAATCAGCCAGCAATGATTAAATCCTGTCTTGACACTCAGAAAAGAAACAAGGTTAGAGGGACAGTTTTACAAAAGGCCAAATAGGATATTTAAGATTAGTGTCTAGTACAAATTAATATACTTCAATTACCTTCAGTTATTAGTTGAAGATAATGGTAAAATAAGTATTACAAAAGAAAAATACTGCGGATGCTGGAATTCTACAAATAAAAACAGAAAATGCTGGAAACACCCCGTAGGTCAGGCAATATTTGTGGAGAGAGAAACCGAGTTAATGTTTCAGGTCGATGACCCCTCAACAAAACGAAAGGTCATCGACCTGAAACGTTAACTCTGTTTCCCTCTCCACAGGTGCTGCCTGAACTTCTGAGTGTGTCAAGCATTTTCTGTGAAAGAAGTGTTTGTTGATATGGCCGTGTGGTGCTAATCTATTTAATGGGATTGCAGATTTTATTCTAACATAAATGGCTAGAAAATCCAGATGGCTCAGCAGGTTAGACACTGGCCTTCAACCACTGGGACTTGCATTCAAATCCAACTCAGACTGGCGGGATGGAAGTCTCCTCAGTCCACTCTTCAGGGACCTGTGTGAAATAATTGGCAGTCTCTTGACCTAATACAGATCTTTAAGATTATGAAAGGGTCTGATAGAGAAGATGTTTTCACTAGGGGACATATCTATAAGATAGTCACTAATAAACCCAATAGGGGAATTCAGGAGAAACTTCTTTATATGGAGAGTGGTGAGAATGTGGAACTCGCTGGAACAGGGAGGGGTTGAGGCGAGTAGCATAGATAAACAAATGAGGGAGAAAGGAATAGAAGGTTATGCCGATAGGGCGAGATGAAATAAGATGAGTGTGGAGCATAAACACTGGCACAGAGCAGTTGAGATTAATATCCTGTGTCTGTGTTGTATATTCTATGCAATATGTAATACAAAGCAGTTAGATTTTTCACATTCTCTTCAGAGTGAATGCTGAACATAGAAACATAAACATAGAAACATAGAAATTAGGTGCAGGAGTAGGCTATTCGGCCCTTTGAACCTGCACCACCCTTCAATATGATCATGGCTGATCATTCACCCCTGTACCCCTTTCCTGCTTTCTCTCTATACCCCTTGATCCCTTTAGCGTGAGGGCCGCATCTAACTCTCTTTTAAATATATCTAATGAACTGGCCTCAACAACTTTCTGTGATAGAGAATTCCACAGGTTCACCACTCTCTGGGTGAAGAAGTTTCTCCTCATCTCAGTCCCAAATGGCTTACCCCTTATCCTTAGACTGTGACCCTGTTTCTGGACTTCCTCAACATCGGGAACATATTTGAATGACCTGACTAGTTCAGAGGTGCTTAAGCAAGTGGAAACCCTGCACCATCAGGAGGAGTAATGGCCCGGAACTTATGGTCCTGATGACATTGAACTGGCAGTGTTCGCCAGCATTCCACCATTGCAACTGACCGCAACTTCAGCACTTAGTGCCTGCGTCGCCGAACGTGGAAATCCTGAAGTTGCGGCATGTCATTCACTGCTCTGCCACAGGCTGCGCTGTGCATGATAGCAACCCCTCCCTGTGGGAGCAAGTTCCACATTCTCAACACTCTCTGGGTAAAGAAGTTTCTCCTGAATTCCCCATTGGATGCAGTCTCCCCAAAAGTGGAAACATCTCTACATTTACCCGATTAAACCCTTTCACAATCTTAGACCTCTATCAGGTAGGTGACCCCCTCAGTCATCTCCTTTCTAGAGAAAAGAGGCCCAGCCTGTTCAATTTTTCTTGATTCTTGTTCAGGTTGAACCTCCCTTATCCAGAACTCCCTTATTCGGAAACACCCCTCACCCAGACCATTCCCGGCTACCGGGTGGCGCATGCGCAGAACTCCGACATAAACAAATTGAAGTCCTTCCTCGCTGCCGACTCCCGCAATCGCTGGCCTGACCCCACAATCATCTGCCCTCCGCCATGATCTCTCTGCCGCACTCCCAGCCCCAAGCCAGCCAGCCTCGATATCCCTTTGCTCAGTACCTGTACCATCCAATTTAACGTGACCACCCCTCGTCCGGAAAAATCCCCTATCCAGAACAGGCCAGGTCCTGAGAGTTCTGGATAAGGGAAGTTCATTCTGTATCGTTCTTGTAAATATTTTTTGCAACTTCTTCAGTGCCTCCATCTACTTTTTATAATATGGAGATCAGAGCTATGCACATTACTCCCTCTGAGTGTGGTCAAACCAAGTTTCAATACAATTTTATCATTTTAAATACATTTAAAATCTTGTGTCATCCTGAGTGATTTCATTAATTTTAAAGTGCACTTGGCACTGCAGACAGGCCTGGTTGTTAATTATACGTGATTGAACGGTAGAGATGGAATTCAAGCAGCTCCTGAAAAGCCCGCAGGCTAAACAGAGCAGAGACTCCCATCATGGACAACAACACAAAGCAAGGCAAGCGAGTATTACGTGGCTCCATGAAACCAAGTCTTAAATAAAACTAAGGATAGGGGATTTCTCCTCCATAACTTTAGTTTTTAAACAACAACTTGCATTTATGTGAGAACATAAGAACATAAGAAATAGGAGCAGGAGTAGGCCATTCAGCCCCTTGAGCCTGCTCCGCCACTCAATGTGATCATGGCTGATCTTCTACCTCAACGCTTTCCTGCACTATCCCCATATCCCTTGATTCCCTTAATATCCAAAAATCTATTGATCTCTGTCTTAAATATATTCAACGACTGAGCCTCCACAGCTCTCTGGGGTAGAGAATTCCAAAGATTCACTATCCTCTGAGTGAAGAAATTTCTCCTCATCTCAGTCCGAAATGGCCAATCCCTTATTCTGAGACTGCGACCCCTGGTTTTAGACTCCCCAGCAAGAGGAAACACCCTCCCTGCATCTACCGTGTCAAGCAAAGGAGGGGGGGGGGGCGGGAAGGGCGGGGGGGGGGGCGGTGTGGAGATAGAGGTCTTTATGATTGTGAAAGGGTTTGATAGCGTAGGCGTAGCGAAGACGTTTCCACTTGTGGGGGAGACCACATCCCAGTGGGGAATCCAGGAGAAACTTCTTTACCCTGAGAGTGGTGAGAACGTGGAACTTGCTACCATAGGGAGGGGTTGAGGCGAATAGTAGAAGATGCATTTCAGGGGAAGCAAGACAAACACTTGAGGGAGAAAGGAATAGAAGTTTATGTGGATTGGGTTAGATGAAGCAAGTTGGGAGGAAGCTCGTGTGGAGCATAAACATTAGCAGACATGTTGGGCTGAATGGCCTGTTTCTGTGCTGTAAAGAGCCACCCCACCAATATCCCTTTATTAACTGGAAATTGCATTCCATGGAGGAGCCCTGGATAAAAGAGATTGCTTTGCTAAGGAACAGACAGGGACAATAAATGAACTGCTGGAGAATAATATTGCAGAGAAGTAGGCATTCATTGCACTTAGTCTTATACTTTTAATCACCTGGGTTAATGGTATCAGCTGTGGCTCAGTGGGCAGCACCATTGCTTCTAAGTCAGAAGGTTGTGGGTTCAATCCCCACTCCAGGAGACTTAAGAAAATAAATCCACGCTGACACTCCCAGTACCAGTATTGAGGAGGGGGTGCTGTCTTTTGGGTGAGACGTTAAACCGAGGCCCCGTCTGCTCTCTCAGGTGGACCCAAAAGATCTCATGGCACTATTTTGAAGAAGAGCAGGGGAGTTTTCCCTGGTGACCTGGCCAATATTTGTCCCTCAATTAACATAACAAAAACAGATTATCCGGTCATTATCACATTGCTGTTTGTGGGAACTAGCAGCCATATTTCCTACATTACAACAGTGACGACACTTCAAATAGTACTTTATTGACTATAAAGCACCTTGGGACATCTGGTGGTCAAGAAAGGCACTACAGAAATGCAAGTATTTCTTTTATCATCACTGACCAAATTACCAGCATATTTCCAGGCAGAAATTAGTTATTTATTTTTAAAAGCTTTCAGTTGTTAAAAATAGATTTTAAAATACGGCATGTCCTCGGGGGAGTATTTGCTAGTGCTGTTGGGGAGGAGTTAAACTAATATGGCAGGGGGATGGGAACCAAGGCAGGGAGACAGAGGGAAACAAAATGGAGACAGAAGCAAAAGACAGAAAGGAGATGAGTAAAAGTGGAGGGCAGAGAAACCCAAAACAAAAAACAAAAAGGGCCAATGTACAGCAAAATTCTAAAGGATCAAAGTGTAATAAAAAGGCAAGCCTGAAAGCTCGGGGCCTCAATGCAAGGAGTATTCGGAACCCAGGAGAGGGCTCTGAGCTAGTTAGAGTGGGTGAGAGCGCAGATGAACAGGACCCCAAGAAAGAATGCAAAAGGCAGGAGGCAACAGAACAGAGTAGCACTGGGGTAAGTGTAAACCACAAGGTGATAGGAAGGGACAATAATTATGAATATAAAGGGGCTGCAGGAGGGGGTCAAAACTAAAAATCATGGTTGAAAAACTAGTATTAAAACACTCTACCTAAACGCACGCAGCATTCGAAATAAAGTAAATGAGTTGACGGCACAAATCATTACAATGGGTATGATTTGGTGGCCCTTACAGAAACGTGGTTGCAGGGTGGCCAAGACTGGGAATTAAACATACAGGGGTATCTGACAATTCGTAAGGATAGACAAGAAGGGAAAGGAGGTGGGGTAGCTCTGTTAATAAACAATGATATCAGGGCAGTTGTGAGAGATGATATTGGCTCTAATGAACAAAATGTTGAATATCATTGTGGGTGGAGATTAGAGATAGTAAGGGGAAAAAGTCACTGGTGGGCGTAGTTTATAGGCCCCCAAATAATAACTTCACGGTGGGGCGGGCAATAATCAAGGGAAGAATAGAGGCATGTGAAAAAGGAATGGCAGTAATCATGGGGGATTTTAACCTACATATCGATTGGTCAAATCAAATCGCACGGGGTAGCCTGGAGGAGGAATTCATAGAATGCATACGGGATTGTTTCTTAGAACAGTATGTTACAGAACTTACAAGGGAGCAAGCTATCTTAGATCTGGTCCTGTGTAATGAGACAGGAATAATAAACGATCTCCGAGTAAAGGATCCTCTCGGAATGAGTGATCACAGTATGGTTGAATTTGTAATACAGATTGAGGGTGAGGAAGTAGTGTCTCAAATGAGCGTACTATGCTTAAACAAAGGGGACTACAGTGGGATGAGGGCAGAGTTAGCTAAAGTAGACTGGGAACACAGACTAAACGGTGGCACAATTGAGGAACAGTGGAGGACTTTTAAGGAGCTCTTTCATAGTGCTCAACAAAAATATATTCCAGTGAAAAAGAAGGGCGGTAAGAGAAGGGATAACCAGCCGTGGATAACCAAGGAAATAAAGGAGAGTATCAAATTAAAAACCAATGCGTATAAGGTGGCCAAGGTTAGTCGGAAACTAGAAGATTGGGAAAATTTTAAACGGCAGCAAAGAATGACTAAGAAAGCAATAAAGAAAGGAAAGATAGATTACGAAAATAAACTTGCGCAAAACATAAAAACAGATAGTAAAAGCTTTTACAGATATATAAAACGGAAGAGAGTGACTAAAGTAAATGTTGGTCCCTTAGAAGATGAGAAGGGGGATTTCATAATGGGAAATGTGGAAATGGCTGAGATCTTAAACAATTATTTTGCTTCGGTCTTCACAGTTGAAGACACAAAAACCATGCAACAAATTGCTGGTCACGGGAATGTGGGAAGGGAGGACCTTAAGACAATCACTATCACTAGGAATGTAGTGCTGGACAGGCTAATGGGACTCAAGGTAGACAAGTCCCCTGGTCCTGATGAAATGCATCCCAGGGTATTAAAAGAGATGGCGGAAGTTATAGCAGATGCATTCGTTACAATCTACCAAAATTCTCTGGACTCTGGGGAGGTACCAGCGGATTGGAAAGCAGCTAATGTAACGCCTCTGTTTAAAAAAGGGGGCAGACAAAAGGCAGGTAACTTTAGGCCGGTTAGTTTAACATCTGTAGTGGGGAAAATGCTTGAAGCTATCATTAAGGAAGAATAGCGGGACATCTAGATAGGAATAGTGCAATCAAGCAGACGCAACATGGATTGATGAAGAGGAAATCATGTTTAACTAATTTACTGGAATTCTTTGAGGATATAATGAGCATGGTGGATAGAGGTGTACCAATGGATGTGGTGTATTTAGATTTCCAAAAGGCATTCGATAAGGTGCCACACAAAAGGTTACTGTAGAAGATAAAAGTACGCGGAGTCAGAGGAAATGTATTAGCATGGATCGAGAATTGGCTGACTAACAGAAAGCAGAGAGTTGGGATAAAAGGGTCCTTTTTGGGTTGGAAATCGGTGGTTAGTGGTGTGCCACAGGGATCGGTGTTGGGACCACAACTGTTTACAATATACATAGATGACCTGGAAGAGGGGACAGAGTGTAGTGTAACAAAATTTGCAGATGACACAAAGAATAGTGGGAAAATGGGTTGTGTAGAGGACACAAGAGAGGCTGCAAAGAGATTTAGATAGGTTAAGCGAATGGGCTAAGGTTTGGCAGCTGGAATACAATGTCGGAAAATGTGAGGTCATCCACCTTTGGAAAAAAAACAGTAAAAGGGAATATTATTTGAATGGGGAGAAATTACAACATGCAGCGGTGCAGAGGGACCTGGGGGTCCTTGTGCATGAATCCCAAAAAGTTAATTTGCAGATGCAGCAAGTAATCAGGAAGGTGAATGGAATGTTGGCCTTCATTGCAAGAGGGATGGAGTACAAAAGCAGGGAGGTCCTGCTGCAACTGTACAGGGTATTGGTGAGGCCGCACCTGGAGTACTGCATGCAGTTTTGGTCACCTTACTTAAGGAAGGATATACTAGCCTTGGAGCGGGTACAGAGACGATTCACTAGGCTGATTCCGGAGATGAGGGGGTTATCTTATGATGATAGATTGAGTAGACTGGGTCTTTACTCGTTGGAGTTCAAAAGGATGAAGGGTGATCTTATAGAAACATTTAAAATAATGAAAGGGATAGACAAGATAGAGGCAGAGAGGTTGTTTTCACTGGTCGGGGAGATTAGAACTAGGGGGCACAGCCTCAAAATACGGGGGAGCCAATTTAAAACCGAGTTGAGAAGGAATTTCTTCTCCCAGAGGGTTGTGAATCTGTGGAATTCTCTGCCCAAGGAAGCAGTTGAGGCTAGTTCATTGAATGTATTCAAATCACAGATAGATAGATTTTTAACCAATAAGGGAATTAAGGGTTATGGGGAGCGGGCGGGTAAGTGGAGCCGAGTCCACGGCCAGATCAGCCATGATCTTTTTGAATGGTGGAGCAGGCTCGAGGGGCTCGATGGCCTACTCCTGTTCCTAATTCTTATGTTCTTATGTTCTTATAATAAAAGCCTTCTTGTTGATCGCATTTCCCAACTACGCACTGCTGTTCACTGTTTTTTACTTTAAGACAGTAACCAAGAGAAAAGCTATCTGCATATGTGCCATTCAATCATAAAACTCAACTGCTTGTGCAAGTTACATGGCTCTTAACTGTGGAGAGAAAATTTCAGAAATTAATATTCCGTCTGTCAAAGTACAGCTGCTGTCAGCCTGAACTGGTTTCTGACAGCTGCTTATTCTGTGGTGAAAAATAAGAGTTCCACGTGAAATTATAGTTGAAACATTTGTGTTTGTCTAGTTTTAGTCGGTGCATGTAAACAGGCATTAAAAGCACATGTTCAGGCTCCATTGGAAAAAGAGAATATTAAAATATCTGTGAGTGTAATTAATTCTTTTAATGCAGTATCATGTGTGATTACCAAACTGTTCATCATTCTTTTCCCATAAAATAGTACGACTTGCATCAAAAGAAATTTATTGCAATCTTAGGTGATTTTTCACAGTATGATAGAATACTACAGTACTGAAGGAGCTCATTGCTCTTTGAAAATGCTATCCCACTATTCCTGTTACCTTGCCCCTTTCCCGTAGCCCTGCAGTATTTTCCCCTTCCCAGTAATTATATTTTATTTTTACATGAAAAGTGCAACAGATTGGATCATAGTCAAACCCCAAGTGAGAGCTGACTCACATATTGTCATTCCTTTTCCACAAGTCAAAACCTGTACTGCACTGCCTTGTGGAATCCACAATTACATTGTCCAATCCATTCCACAGCTTCCCCTGCAAGTCACAATACATCAACGTGATTGTAACGAAAATGAACTACTTTTTGTCTAGTTTTGGCTTGGTAGCGGTTAAACCTGTTAAATACAGTCACAAAACATAAATGGCCTGAAATTCTGAGGTGGGTACAATTGTGGTGTAACATTCTTGAGGAGGAGGGCAGGAAAATTGGTGCAGAACGTGGACCCACCAGATTTTTCATCGGACATTGTGCATGGGGCAGGGGAAAGAGAGTGTGGATACCCAGGTTCACCAGACTGATCCCTGGGGTCAGGGGATTGTCGTATGAGGAGAGATTGAGTAGACTAGGCCTATATTCTCTCGAGTTTAGAAGAATGAGAAGTGATCTCATTGAAACGTACAAAATTCTTACAGGGCTTGACAGAGTAGATGCAGGGAGGATGTATCCCCTGGCTGGGGAATCCAGAACCAGGGGTCACAGTCTCAGAATAAGGGGTCGGTCATTTAGGGCTGAGATGAGGAGAGATTTCTTCACTCAAAGGGTGGTGAATCTTTGGAATTCTCTACCTCAGAGGGCTGTGGGTGCTCAGTCTTTGAATATATTCAAGGCAGCGATCGATAGATTTTTGGATATTAAAGGAATCAAGGGATATGGCAACAGTGCAGGAAAGTGGAGTAGGCTTGAGGGGCCGAATGATCTACTCCTGCTGCTAATTCTTATGTTCTTACATTCTCCCTTTCTGCCGTGGGGATTTTCCCAGCCTCCCCTCAGGAATCCCACCCAGCTCACCAAGTTGGGCCCAGCAAATTCTGCACCTGATGACAGCAGGTGTGGCTTCTGTTCTGGGCTTCCGGAAGGTTCCGTTAAAAAATGTAAGGAGCAAGAGGTAACTGACCACAAAAAGAGATTAGTTACCTTCACAAGGCAACTCCTCGGTTCCCCGCCGTGATTTAAGAATAAAGAAAAACTTTTAATCATGGCTCAATAAGTGACTTGGTCACTTCCCTTCCACTAAGTGTGGCAAGACACTATTCTGTTTATTTTGCTAACATCCTTATTTTCAAATCCCTCCATGGCCTCGCCCCTCCCTCTCTCTGTAATCTCCTCCAGCCCCACAACGCCCTTGAGATATCTACGCTCTAATTGTGCCCTCTTGAGCATCCCTGATTATAATCGCTCAGCCATTGGTGGCCGTGCCTTCTGTTGCCAAGGCCCCAAGCTCTGGAACTCCCTCCCTAAACCTCTCTGACTCTCTATCTCTCTTTCCTCCTCCAAGACACTCCTTAAAATTTATCTCTTTGACCTGCACTAAATTCTCTTTATGCGGCGCGGTGTCATGTTTTTTTTGTCTTCTAACACTCCTGTGAAGCGCCTTGGGATGTTTTACTATGTTAAAGTCGCTATATAAACACAAGTTGTTGTTGTGTTAGCAGAGTGGAGCGGGAAATATTATTGAGCCTTTATACCTGTCCCCCACCCAACCCCAACCTCCCCCCACCCCCTCCCCCACCCAACCTCTCCCCACCCCCTCCCCATCCTCCCCCACCCCCACCCAATCCCCAACCCCTACCCCTACCCCCTCCGCCCACCCAACCCCCACCCATCCCCAACCTCCCCCCACCCCCTCCCCCAGCCAATCCCCATCCCCTCCCCCACCCACTCCCCCCACCCAAACCCCACCCACTCCCCTCACCCAACCCACACACCCCTCCTCCCACCCAATCCCCACCCAAACCCCACCCCCCTCCTCCCACCCAAACCCCACCCAAACCACACCCCCTCAGCCCCACCCAACTAAACCCACTCTACCCCCCCGGGCGACAACACCGACAGCTGCAGGAGGCATCATGAGGGAGGCCAGCCGCCTGGGGAGTAGTAGTTAAAGGTAAGGGCACTTGTGTCAATAAAAAAATTATTTTTACCCCTCAGGTTGTGTTTTGAACATCTTGATGTGCTGCGATCAATCAGCCCTGCGCTCTGTTCGCGTGCTCATGGCTGATTGCCGTGGATCACGGCTGCTGTTGGCGACGAGGGACCTAGTTTCCATGCGGAGCCTGCAGCGATGGGCCTTCCCTTTAGGAGAGGGAAGGAGCCTCCGATCCCAGCATTGTTGCCCTCGAGATTGGGCAGCGCTGCACCGCGACCGCCCCTCCTGCCGGCTTTGGTGCCCCAAGGGAAGTGGTAACGCTTGACTTCGCGCTCCACCTCCTTCTTGCAGTGCTAAACCAGAAGTTCTGGTTTAGCATTGCAAAAGTTATCACCCCAAACGGGAAGCTGTGCAATTCCTCCCCCTTTCTGTGTAGGAAAAGTAGGGAACATTAGCAACAGGAGTAGGCCATTCAGCCCCTCGAGCCTGAATTGCCATTCAATGAGATCACGGCTGATCTGTACAGTAACTCTATTTACCCGCCTGTGAACAGCCCTGAGATATCCTGATAACATGTAAGACGTCTTGTCAACGCAGTTTCCGTTTTTTTTTAAATCGCTATTGAGAAAGTACGTCTTAAAGCTACAGTACGTACTATCATTGAGTGAAAAAAAAATTTGTGGTGAGTTTTGGATGATATATGGATATTTGCAGTCACTTCTCAAATTGATCCTGCAGGAATCTTGCCAAACTGGTTGATATTTGTCAAACTGGAATAATCAGCTTGGGGATTTCTGTAATCTGCAAGATTTCAAACTGAAGGAGATCAAAGGGATTTTAGGGCATCCCCGAGGTCATGATATTTCTGTCTGCCATCATATTTTGATATCTCTCTGTATTAGTGACTAAATAGCACATTATTTCCATTGCAGGACATTAATAAAACATTGTTTTACAATTGCTAGCTGCTTTCCGTCAGCTAGCTGACACTATGTTTTGAACGCTAGGAGGTGCGATTTTCGACAAGTGTGTCCGTACTTGCAGTATGTTCTCATAGAATTTTACAGCACAGAAAGAAGACCATTCAGCCCACCGTGCCTGTGCCGGCTCTTTTGAAAGGGCCGTCCAATTTGTCCTCCCCGTCCCCGCTCTTTCCCTGTAGCCCTGCAAATTTTTGTCCCTTCCAAGTATTTATCCAATTCCCTTTTGAAAGTTATTATTGACTCTGCTTGATCATTGAATATATTTAAGGTGGAGATAGACAGATTTTTGAGCGATAAGGGAGTAAAGGGTTATGGGGAGATGGGCAGGGAAGTGCAGCTGAGTCCATGATCAGTTCAGCCATGATCGTATTGAATGGCGGAGCAGGCTCGAGGAGTCAAATGGCCTACTCCTGCTCCTATTTCTTATGTTCTATCACAACAAATCACTGTGTAAAAAGAAAATCTCTTCATCTCTTCCCTGGCTCTCTGGTTATTGATCTGCCTGCCAAGTGGAAACAGAAAAAGCCAGGAAACCATGGCGTTTACAGAATACCTTGGTTAGCTGAGATTCAACAACATTGACCAGAATGCTTTCACAATGTTGTTGGATCACAGGCTTATATTTCTCCATTTGGACCCAGATCTTCCTGCAACACTGAGTTTGGCGACGAGCACTGGAAATCTTGGCATCCAGTGCGCACGTCTCACGGGTGTTAACACGCTCCATATATTGTTGGTTTTCTAAGTAGTGCACAGCAGCAGCAAGGACAGCGGCGAATCAAGCACTCATCGCTGATCAAAGAGCTGAACTGATGGCACATTCACCGTCCCGAACTGGGAGAGGGTTTCAGTGAACTGAAGTGTAACTTCTTAAAATAACACTTTAATCTACAATGATGTGAAGCTGTCTTATTTCGGGACTTTTGTCAGCTTCACTGCTGTTGATGATCTGTGAATTGAGACCCACTCCAAGTCGCTTCATCGTACATCATTAATAATTTAGGAATAAAACTATAATTGTATTTTATCTTCAAATCCCTCCATGGCCTCGCCCCTTTCCTTTCTCTGTGGCAGTGGTGTGAAAACTAGCTCAAATACAGGAAAATCACGATCGCCGTTGATTCCAACGGGGGGCTCAGCTATGGCAATTGCCTTCTTGCAGTCTCCGGCAAGGGGAATCGCTGAGTGTTGCAAATGTACGAGGAAAACATGGAGCAGGGTCATTAATGGCGTAAGTCACTTGCTCCATAATTTCCTCTTTCTTTTGCGCCATTCAAGGCTCCCCATGGTGTAGATTACAACAGCGCCAGTCCCTTGGTACAATCTGGGGTTTTTGGCCCTGAATCAGACCACAAAAATATTTACGAAAGTACCTGGTGGTCCCGGAGGAACGAACACTTGGGTTCCGAGGTCCCCGTGCGCAGCTCAACGTGGGGGCCCATGTATTCCAGGAGCAAATGTGCAGCCTGGGATCATGTGGGCCGGACCAATCAATGAAAATGGCGTATCCCCATCCACAGTAACGCCGAGTTCCGTTTGTACTGAGATCACTGTTTCTGTGAATGGAGATACCCCCAAAAACACACAAACATTTTAAATAAATAAGGAAACCACTTCACATATTTAAAATTAATTGAAATTGAATTAAAAGTTTTAGACAAAAATTTATTTCTTTGAATTTTTTTAAATATGTTTTACTAAGGGTAAAAATAAACTTACATTAATGGACAGGGTTTTTAATATAAAAATTAGTGATAGCACTTAATTTTTCTATCTTTTAACACTCTTACGCTGGTAAAAGCAGGCCTTATGCTTGCTTTTACCCAGGTGTAAGAGTTTGAATGACATTTGCTGGGCAAGAGTTGGGCAAATAGCCCAAATCTCCATCCACAAAGGCCCTTCTCCCGGGAATGCGTGCAATCTGTCAAAGGACATTTTGACAGATCGCAAGTGCCGGATTTCGGCACATGTGCTTTGTGCGCCTAAACTTGGAACTTGCGGGGTCTCTTCGGGCGCGTGCGCACATCGTACCCGTACATCGCAGAGGCCGCAATTTCAGGACCAGTATATTTTACATCCAAATAAGCGAGAGGTTGGTAACTTGCAAATCCAGAACTGTGGATCTTGCAAGCGTGTCGGATGGGAACCTGAGGTCATTGCTTTTGTAGATCATGTTAGTTCTGAGATTTGGTCCTGTAATCTGAGCTCAGCTGCCTCCTGTTACATTGGGTTGTCACGTTGTCACCTCAGGGCAGCTCCAGACACAAATCAGGCACACTCCAAAACAAGAAGGACAACCTAAGTGCTCTTGATCTCCAGTCACCTTCTTATTCTCCTTCAGAGGTTTTTTTAAATTTCCCTCTGCACTGCTGCCCTGTGTGAAAGACAAAAAAAATACATTTCAGCGCCATTCATTTTAATTTCACTAGTTGGAAGCAGAAATAGCGAAGGAGGTAGGCAAGTGGAGAATAATGAAGAAGGGGGGCAGGGAAAGGCTGCACGCTAGGTTGAGCTGGTGAGAGAGCTGGTGGAAACGCACAGTTTTTTTTGCGCTGGGGGATTCGCAAAGAAGTCCACATGTCAGTTTATACCATGCATCCACATTAGCCTGTGGTAAACCAGGTCTTCAGTGGCTCCTGTTGACCCATGACACCAACTAAAAATGTGCAGTTTCTGGCACTTATAGTGGCAAGTGAAGGCCAGATCATTCCATTTTGCACTAAAAACAAATTGCAGAATTGCCCAGGAGATGTCCAGTTCTCTGTATATGTTTGCACCTCTGTTTCAACCTTGGCGCTAAGCTGCAGGAAAAAGAAAATTAGGTTGGGAGGAGCATAAATGCCGGACCTGTTGAGCCAGCATGGACCTGTTGAGCCGAATGGCCTGTTTCTGTGCTGTTTTATTAGTCCCACGTAAGGCTCAGAGGTCTGTGTGGCTCAGAGACATGGACCATGTACAGTAGACACGTCAAGTCGCTGGAGAAATACCACCAACGATGTCTCCGCAAGATCCTACAAATCCCCTGGGAGGGCGGACGCACCAACATTAGCGTCCTCGACCAGGCCAACATCCCCAGCATTGAAGCACTGACCACACTTGATCAGCTCCACTCAGCAGGCCACATTGTCCGCATGCCAGACATGAGACTCCCAAAACAAGCACTCTACTTGGAACTCCTTCATGGCAAACGAGCCTAGGGTGGGCAGTGGAAACGTTACAAGGATACCTTCAAAGCCTCCCTGATTAAGTGCGGCATCCCCACTGACATCTGGGAGTCCCTGGCCAAAGACTGCCCTGAGTGGAGGAAGTGCATCCGGGAGGGCGCTGAGCGCCTCGAGTCTCGTCGCCGAGAGCATGCAGAATCAAGCGCAGGCAGCGGAAGGAACACACGGCAAACAAGTCCCATCCTCCCTTCCCCTCAACGACTGTCTGTCCCACCTGTGGCAGGGACTGTGGCTCTCGTATTGAACTGTTCAGCCACCTAAGGAATCATTCTAGGAGCGGAAGCAAGTCTTCCTCAATTCCGAGGGACTGCCTATGATGATGATGATGATATGTAAACCATGCCAAATTGCAAGTCATCAACTCTATCCCTGCCATGGCTAAACTGAGAGTGGAGATCCGTGCAGTGTCACGTTTTGCTGGTTCCAGTGTAGCAACTGGAGTCAACAGGAAATCTGAGAAACACCAGTGTCTTGCACCGTCATCATCATCATCATAGGCAGTCCCTTGGAATCGAGGAAGACTTGCTTCCACTCAAAACATGAGTCCTTAGGTGGCTGAACAGTCCAATACGAGAACCACAGTCTCTGTCACAGGTGGGACAGATAGTTGTTGAGGGAAAGTGTGCGTGGGACTGGTTTGCCGCACGTTCTTTCCGCTGCCTGTGCTTGATTTCTGCACGCTCTCAGCAACAAGACTTGAGTTGCTTGGCGCGCTCCCGGATGCACTTCCTCTACGTAGGGCGGTCTTTGGCCAGGGTCTCCCGGGTGTCAGTGGGGATGTTGCATTTTATCAGGGAGGCTTTAAGGGCGTCTTTGTAACGTTTCCTCTGCCCAACTTTGGCTAATTTGCCGTGAGGTGTTCCGAGTAGAGTGCTTGTTTTGGGAGTCTCGTTTCTGGCATGTGAACAGTGTGGCCTGCCCAGAGCAGCTGATCAAGTGTGGTCAGTGCTTCAATGCTGGGGATGTTGGCCTGGTCGAGGACACTAATGTTGGTGCGTCTGTCCTCCCAGGGGATTTGTAGGATCTTGCGGAGACATCATTGGTGGTATTTCTCCAGCGACTTGAGGTGTCTACTGTACATTGTCCCTGTCTCTGAGCCATACAGGAGGGCGGGTATTACTACAGCCCTTTTGACCATGAGCTTGGTGGCAGATTTGAGGGTCTGGTCTTCGAACACTCTTTTCCTCAGGTGGCCGAAGGCTGCACTGGCGCACTGGAGGCAGTGTTGGATCTCTTCATCAATGTCAGCTCTTGTTGATAGGAGGCTCCCGAGGTATGGAAAATGGTCCACAGTGTCCAGGGCCGTGCCGTGGATCTTGATGACTGGGGGGGCAGTGCTGTGCGGTGAGGACAGGCTGGTGGAGGACCTTTGTCTTACAGATGTTTAGTGTAAGGCCAATGCTTTCGTACGCCTCAGTAAATATGTTGACTATGATTGGAGTTCAGCCTCTGTATGTGTGCAGACGCAGGCGTCATCCGCATATTGTAGCTCAACGACAGAGGTTGCCAGTGGTATTGGACCTGGCCTGGAGACGATGAAGGTTAAACAGGTTCCCACTGGTTCTGTAGTTTAGTTCCACTCCAGCGGGGAGCTTGTTGACTGGTGGAGCATGGCGGCGAGGAAGATTGAGAAGAGAGTTGGGGCGATGATGCAGCCCTGTTTGACCCCGGTCCGGACATGGATTGGGTCTGTAATGGATCCATTGGTAAGGATCATGGCCTGGATGTCGTCGTGGAGCAGACGGAGGATGGTGACGATCTTTTGGGGGCATCCGAAACGGAGGAGGACACTCCATAGACCCTCGCGGTTGACAGTGTCAAAGGCCTTTGTAAAGTCGAAGAAGGCCATGTATAAGGGCTGGTGCTGTTCCCTGCATTTTTCCTGCAGCTGTCACGCTGCAAAAATCATGTCCACTGTGCCCCATGGGGGACGAAATCCACACTGTGACTCCGGGAGGAGCTCCTCAGCCACAGGGAGAAGGCGGTTGAGGAGGACTCTAGCGACGACTTTCCCAGTGGCTGACACCAGGGAGATTTCTCTGTAGTTGCCGCAGTCGGACTTGGCTTCATGCACCATGCCGTGCACAAAGGGTCAATCTATCTGCTGGTGCTAACCTGCTGTTTCTTGGACTGCGAGACTCACTCCATGAAGCAGGACTTTCAAACTCTGCTATAAATGAAGGGTTCTTTCTAAGTTGCTTAAAGGGCAGAAGAGATAACATGTCAGAATGATTAATTATTACAAGCTGTGTAACCTGAGGACTGTTACGAATTGCCAAACTGTTGAACCACAGGAGGCCCAGAGGGGCAGTTAAACAGGGCAAGGGGTCAGAAGTAACATATTGGAAAAATTCCATCTGATATGAGACATAGGCGAATGATTGTGTGACGCAAAAGGGAATTAGTCAAGCAGCAATTGTGCACGCGGGCTTTGGGCCAATTAAACGGCATGGGGGGGGGCTGTGCACGAGGCTGACATGCATCATTTAAGTGTATAAAAGGTTGTTTGGAACTTTATATCATTGGCGAGGTCTGGTTATAGACAACCAGCAGGCAGGCTCCCCACCGGTGCAAAACAAAGACTACTTGAATCTTCAAACTCAGAACTGGTGTTGAGTGTTTATTTTAAATACTCCACGACACTCCAGTAAGTAGACGTCAGCGTGTACGGCTGGCCGAAATGGCCTCCACAGTCTTCAGGAGTCATTGCGAATGCACAGGCACAGTGAAATTCCATTATGCAGGCAGGCTGCTGCTGGCAGCGTGAGATAGTGTCGTTTTATGCAATCTCGTGCCTTAATGCTGCCATTTCAGGTCTAAAGGCAGCAGTTGAGGGAAGTACCGATGAGTTGCCTTCAAAACAAAAACAAATTTGCAGCCAAGCACAAACTAATCGACAGTCATTAGGAACCTTTCTGAAGGCAGTTTGAGATCTCCAGTGATCAGTTTAGAGAAGGGCTTATAAAACTGTAGCTATACAGTGAAAATATGTTGTTTATATTCCACTTATATCCTCTGGGAGCAGTTCTATAATCTAACCTAATTCTCTTGCTGCAGAAGCTGCTCCACTGGCAAATTAGATAACAAAATGTAACAGAAATGTGTGAGGCAGCCGTGCGTTTGCAGTTGTCTTCAGATCACAAATGCAACTTGAAACACACTGCGCGTCCCTGAAGCTCGCAGATGAGCAGTTGTTGTTGTGACATCAGGCGATGTCCACGAAGGTCAGCAGGTGAAAGCCCGGCCTAAAGCAGTAGGCCTTTCCCCTGGGCTTCTCGCCGTTGCCGTATATATTTAGTGGCCAAATTGCCCCCCGTTATAAGATCCATTAGGGAATGGAGCAGAGAGGCCTTACCAACAGGGGGCAGTCGGAGGGGCTGACCCATCCGAAATTGCCCCAGGTCAGAAGCGGCGGGAACAGGTTTCCGCACTACCTGTTTTCCTGCCGCGTTGGGCACAAGCTGACCCCTTACCGACCAGCGGCGATCCCCTTTCGGACCCCTGCGGGAAATTGCACCGTGCGGAATTTCCCCGCGGGAGCGCCGCCACTGCCAGTCGGTGCCACTGACCGCTTTCTCCAGCGGGGAGCTGTCTGTGGCTAGGCGGCTCATCTGCCCTTAAAGGGGAGGGCGCGCTTGCATCAACTCCATGTTATTTTTTTATTGTCAGCCGATGGCCAGGTTGGCCCAACAATTATGCCCACGGGTTCGGCAGGGCCGCCAACGGGCCGCTGGCCTGGTCGAAACCCTCCCCGGTAGCCCAGTGTTTGCCACTAAAGTGGCTACAGAGCTCGCAGCGGCCCTCCCCTTTAATTGAAGGAGAGGGGCGTTGCGACACATCAGTGTGACGTGTCATGTCCACGACACGCTGACGTCATCATGACGCGCTGATGACTTGGAGCGACGGCCTCTCCGACCCACCTGCACTTCCGCCCCGCAACAACCCTCCGACTGGAAAAAAAAAGTCCTGAATTTCGTCGGATTATCTGCCCCATGCATTGGGACGGACAGAGCACTTAGAAAACGGTAAGTGTGCCCGTTCAGGGCGGAGGGCAATTTAGGCCCCCTACTGCTCCTAGCATCCAGCCATTGAAGGCGCCTGTCTGATAGCACTGGGGTTGTTCCTTTGTTTCAGAGTTGCCTCTGATGGCCCCTTGTGGTCGGAGTCAACCTTGTTCCCAGCCTGCCATTTTGAATTCTGCCCCAGTTGAAGATAGACAGTGAAACAAAGCTGACTGAAGTCATGACTTCTGAAATACGAGAGAGGCCACAATAGAGAGTGTCAGCTGTGGCTCGATGGGTAGCCTCTGAGTCAGAAGGTTGTGGGTTCAAGTCCCACTCCAGAGACTTAAGCACATAAATCTAGGCTGACATTCCAGTACGGTGCTGAGGTAGTGCTGCACTGTCGGAGGTACCATCTTACAGATGAGACAATAAACCGAGGCTCTGTCTCCCCTCTCAGTTGATGTAAAAAAAATCCCATGGTAATATTTTGAAGGAAAGCATGGGGGATTCTCCCCATGTCCCTCAACTAACATCATCAAAAAACAATTAAAAAAAAATGTGTTCATGGGATGGCAGCGTCGCTGGCAAGGCCAGCATTTATTGCCCATCCCTAATTGCCCTTGAAAAGGTGGTGGTGAGCCGCCTACTTGAACCGTAGCAATCGGTGTGGTAAAGATACTCCCACAGTGCTGTTAGGGAAGGAGTTCCAGGATTTTGACCCAGCGACGATGAAGGCATGGTGATATACTTCCAAGTCAGGGTGGTGTGTGATTTGGAGGGGAACATGGAGGTGGTGGTGTTCCCATGCGCCTGCTGCCCTTGTGCTTCTAGGTGGTAGAGGTCGCGGGTTTGGGAGGTGCTGTCGAAGAAGCCTTGGCGAGTTGCTGCAGTGCATCTTGTAGATGGTACACACTGCAGCCACGGTGCGCCGGTGGTGGAGGGAGTGAACAGTGACGACACTTCAAAACTTCTTCATTGGCTGCAAATGCAAATCTTTCTTTCATTACTTTCAATGTACAAAGTGCGTTTGATGTCTCACAAATGAGACAGAGCTCCGTGGTCGAATTTTTTGAAGCTGTTCCTTATTTTAAAATTTAAATGTAGAAAAACCTTAAAGAAGTCTCAGCTGCATATCTCAGGGAAAACAAACTTTTTTTCAACTTCACTACTCCACAGACTTTTATTCTTACAAATGTACGGAAATTAAAACTTGCAACGGAATAAGGTTACAAAAATCGAAACCCTCGAATCAGAATTGAAGAGATGGATCACACCGCACAAAAGGAAAGCAACAACCTCATTGTGCAATAGTGACTGGCACTGTAATTCATCAGTGCAGGTAAGTGTCCTGTTAAAAGTGACCTTGGAGCCTTCTGACAGGAGTGATATACTGCAGTCAATAGGATAATTGGCCCAAATCACTTGGTGGTTGTAACACCCAGGTAGCTTTCCATGCTGCTCTCACCCGAAATAAACCACAAACAGAATAGACTCTTTCAGTAGCCAAGAGATAATAATATGGGTCTCGCATAGTGCCATAATCAAATACAACAGAGTACTCTGTCACTGTAATCAGGTTTTATGATCATCATAACACAGGAAGAGAGTTGATGTGATAGCTGTGTGCTTAAGATTGTACAACATTACCACGTATGCTGTGACATTGTGTACTGGCCGCATTTATCTTGTGCAGTTTCTGCTGATTTTAACTTTATCAAATAAAAAACAAAATCTATTCCTTTGTCACCCACATTTCCGTCAGCAGGAGATGCTTTTCAATAGAACATGATTCTCGTGGCATTGGGAAACAATGGGATTAACTTATGTTATGTTGGTGCTGTAAATGTTTGAATTTTTTCGTGCCCTTTGTTTTTCCATATGATTAAATCCAAAGGCTTAACTTTAGCCCAGTTTAAATGATCAATGTGGAAGAATTAGCAGAACTTAAATTAACTTTCTTATAAACCTTGCTTCACAGTTCTGCATTTTCAACACGACAGAGACTCACTTTCCATCACATTCTTAGTTATATAATGAAGCCTAATCTGCCTGCATAAAGAATTATCCATTGAATGAGAACAGTGATAATGCACTATAAAAATTCCAAGCCTGGTTAGCTTTTCAATGGAGCTAAGATTGTTTTGCAAATGCTATGAGGAAAGAGCATGGGAGTGGGACTAATTGGTTAGCTGTTTCAGAGAGCCGGCACAGGCATGATGGGCCAAATGGCCTCCTTCTGTGCTTTATGATTCCATGCTAACAATGGCCCTGAAATTGCAGCCTCTCCGGGTGTGTACGATGTGTGCACACGCCCGAAGAGGCACCGCAAGTTCCGGGTTTAGGCGTGCAAAGCGCATGCGGTGAAATCCGGTGTGAACTGTCAAAATGTCTTCTGACAGATCCAACACATCCCCGGGAGAAGAGCCTTCGCGGACGGAGATGTGGGCTATTTGCCCAACTCTTGCCCCGCGAATGTCCTTCTAAATCTTACACCTGATGAAAGCAGGTGTAAGGCCTAATTTTACCAGTGTAAGCGTTTTAAAAGATAGAAAAACTAAATTATATCTCTAATTTTTATATTAAAAGCCCTGCTCATTAAGGTGAGTTTATTTTTAACCTTATTAAAGCATTATTAAAATATTCACAAACATTTGTTTTTCCTAAAACATTTAATTTAATCCAATTCCAATTAATTTTAAATATGTCGGGTGCTTTTTTAAAATTTATTGTGTTGTGTTACTGTGCTTTTGGGGGTATTCTCATTGATATTAATGGGAGCTCGTACAAACGGAACTCATTATTAGTGTCAATGAGAATACTCCATGTTCATTGGTCATCCAGGCCCACGTGATCCCAGGATGCGCGTACGATCCTGGGATGCATGGGCCCTGTGCTGGGCTGCG
Organism: Pristiophorus japonicus; assembly: GCF_044704955.1. Classification (NCBI taxonomy): domain Eukaryota; kingdom Metazoa; phylum Chordata; class Chondrichthyes; family Pristiophoridae; genus Pristiophorus; species Pristiophorus japonicus. The sequence continues at coordinate 52,836,506 of NC_091982.1, forward strand.
CATCTAGGCCTGGGATCAGAAGTGCTCGTTCCTCGGGGACCACCAGGTATTTCATTTAAAATATTTGCTCGGGGGCATCTGCCCGCGGGAAGCCTCTGACCACAATTTTTGGCCCAATAGAGTTGTGTTAAATGAGCAAAATAATGTCAGATGTAGCAGTCCGAAAACTGGAGTCAATGAGGTCCTGTGGATCAGCAGCAGCAGAATTTTATGTAACCAAAATCTGTAACCTCATAGACATTTGCACATCGCTCACTAATCTATCAACATCAAGCCAGGTAAGCCTGGTTCAATAAAGAGTAAATGCCCACAGCAGTAACAGGCCTACCTTAGAAGGAGGTACCAACCAAATGATGCCACTACCTGCATGCTAAACACCAAAATCAGCAGGCTGTAAATAGAGCAATGTGGTTCCACAACCAACAATTTAGAGCAAAGTTCTCTTGCCTTATCATATTCAGTCAAAAGTGATGATGGGCAGTAATATGTGCATCCACATGCATGTTGCACAGGAGAGCAACAGATGAGTCTAAAGTGTTTACAAGCATCTACAGCCAAAAGTCCTGAGGTCAACTTGGCCTTCTCTGAGGCCTCCCCCATCATCGATTCTACCGTCCAGCCAATTCTCTTCACTCCGCATGATGTTAAGCAGCTGAGTGCTCTGGATACAGTGAAGGCAATGGGCCTTGACCAAATCCTGTAGTGGCAAAAATCTATGCATCAGACCAAGCTACTCACGGCCATAGGAACACCCACCACCGCCCCACTCTGGCCAAACTGCTCAGTGCAGCAATGACATGGTCATCTAACTGACAATATGGAAAAATTGTTACATGTTGTCAGGTAGATGACCATTTCACAGAAAACAAGATATATCTAACCCAGCCAGTTATTAACTTATCACCCTCCTAATCATCAGCAAAGCGATGCAATGCCTTGGGCACATAGTTTCAGAATAAAGGGTCGCCCATTTAAAACGGAAATGAGGAGGAATTTCTTCTCTCAGAGGGTCGCGAATCTTTGGCATTCTCTACCCGAGAGAGCTGTGGAGGCTGGGTCATTGAATATATTTAAGGTGGAAAGAGACAAATTTTGGAATGATAAGGGAGTCAAGGGTTATAGGGAGCAGGCAGGGAAGTAGAGTTGAGGCCAAGATCAGATCAGCCATGATCTTATTGAATGGCGGAGCAGGTTCGAGGGGCCAAATGGCCTATACCTGCTCCTATTTCTTATGTTCTTATATAATACATCATCGACAATGGCATCAAGAAGCACTAACAACCTTCTCAGTCATGCTCATTTCAGGTTGCTCCAGAACCATCATACGCAGTCCCTCGGGATCGAGGAAGACTTGCTTCCACTCTTAGTATGAGTTCTTAGGTGGCTGTACAGTCCAATACGAGAACCACAGTCTCTGTCACAGGTGGGATAGGTAGTCGTTGAGGGAAAGGGTGGGCAGGGAGCCTGGTTTGCCGCATGCTCCTTCCGCTGCCTGCGCTTGATTTCTGCAGGTTCTCGGCGACGATACTCGAGGAGCTCAGTGCCCGCCCGAATGTACTTCCTCCAGTTAGGGCGGTCTATGGCCAAGGACTCCCAGGTGTCAGTGGGGATGTCGCACTTTATCAGGGAGGCTTTGAGGGTGTCCTTGTAACATTTCCTCTGCCCACCTTTGACTCATTTGCCGTGGACGAGTCCGAGTAGAGCACTTTCTTTGGGAGTCTTGTGTCTGGCATGCGAACTATATGGCCTGCCCAGCGGAGCTGATCAAGTGTGGTCAGTACTTCAATGCTGGGGATGTTGGCCTGAACGAGGACGCCAATGTTTGTGCGTCTGTCCTCATAGGGGATTTGCAGGATCTTGCGGAGACATCGCTGGTGGTATTTCTCCAGTGACTTGAGGTGTCGACTATACATGGTCCTCGTCTCTGAGTCAGACAGGGAGGCGGGTATTACTGCTCCGGAACCACTCAGCTCCAGATCTAATCTCAGCCTTGATCCAGTCATGCAACCAAGAGCTGAGTACCAGGGGAGATGTGAAAATAGCTGACATCAAGGCAGAAATCGACCAAATATGGCATCAAGAAACCCTGGCAACACTGTGGCTATTAGGGAATCAACAAGGAAACCCTTGGTTTTGGTGAGACCACAGCTGGAGTATTGTACACAGTCTTGGTCTCCTTATCTGAGGAAGGGCATACTTGCCTTAGAGGCGGTGCAACAAAGGTTCACTAGATTGATGCCTAGGATGAGGAGAGATTGACTAGATTGGGCCTATACTTTCTGGAGTTTAGAAGAATGAGAGGTGATCTCATTGAAACATATAACATTCTGAGGGGGTTTGACAAGGTAGATGCTGAGAAGTTGTTTCCCCTGGCTGGAATGTCTCGCACAATCTCAGGATAAAGGGTCAGCCAATAACGATTGAGATGAGGAGTAATGTATTCAGTCGAATGGTTGTAAATCTTTGGAATTCTCTACCCCAAAGGGTTGTGGATGCTGAGTCTCTGACTATATTCATGGCTGAGATAAATAGATTTTTGGACTCTGAGGGAATCAAGGGATATGGGGATTGGGCAGGAAAGTGGAGTTGAGGTCGATGATCAGCCATGATTTTATTGAATGATGGAGCAGGCTCTAAATGCCTGCTCCTGCTCCTAATTCTTATGTTCAATGGCTGAAGACATACCTGACGCACTGGAAGATTGTTGTGGTTATCGGAGAACAATCATTGCAGCTCCAGGACATCGCTGTCGGAGATCTTGGGGACAGTGTCTTTGGCACAACCTTATTTATATGCTACATCGATGACTTTGACTTATTATAAGATCAGAAGTGAGATTATTTGCTGACAATTCCACAGTGTTCAGTTCCATTCACCACTTCTCCGCGAATGAGGCTGCCCCCTGCCAGTCTGCATCAGGATTTGGGCGACATCCAGGCTTGAGCTGACAAGTGGCAAATAATATTTGTGCCACATAGGCGCCAGGTAATGACCATCTCCAATCACAAAAAGTCCAACTCCCTCCCCTTCTGATACCTCCTTCATTTGGCTCAGTATCCATTTTTTAACTGTGTGAAGTGCCGCGGGATATTTTTCTATGTTAAAGGCGCTATATGAAAGAATATTGTTGTTTAAGCATAAAATTAACATCACTCAGTTGCACCATATTTTTATGGTAATGTTGGATTTCCTTGCTCAATTATTTTACGCAAAAGGCTTGACATTTTCTGATCATTCCGCTCTTGCAAGTCAAACTAACTGAAAAAACAAAATCCATAACTAACAACAAATTTGCAAATTTAGAATGGCCTATCGGCGAGTAAGAAAGATAGCTGAGATTAAAAGGGAAAATCCAAACTGATCATTTCAATTCCGCTGGACGTGTTCTGACGCACGCAACTTATTCTAACTTTGATCAGAGCACATATAGAAGATAACATTCTGAAAATAATCAATGATTCTTTAGAAAGAAAGAAAAGAAAGACTTGCATTTATATAGCGCCTTTCACGGCCACTGGACGTCTCAAAGCGCTTTACAGCCAATGAAGTACTTTTGGAGTGTAGTCACGGTTGTAATGTGGGAGACGCGGCAGCCAATTTGCGCACAGCAAGCTCCCACAAACTGCAATATGATAATGACCAGATAATCTGTTTTAATGATGTTGATTGAGGGATAAATATTGGCCAGGACACCGGGGATAACTCCGCTGCTCTTCTTCAAAATCGTGTCATGGGATCTTTTCCGTCCACCTGAGAGGGCAGATGGAGCCTTGGTTTAATGACTCATTCAAAAGATGGCACCACCAACAGTGCAGTACTCCCTCAACACTGTACTGGAGTGTCAGCCTAGGTTTATGTGCTCTAGTCTCTGGAGTGGGAAGTGAACCCACAACTTTCTGACTCAGAGGTGAGTATGCTATCTACTTAGCCACAACTGACACTAGAACCTCAGTCATGCCCTCTGCCTCCATGTGTAGGTCTCCTTTTTGGTCCCTAATCGGAACCACCCCTCCTCTTGCTACCCGTTTATTACTTTTATGCCTATCGAAGACTTTCGGATTACCATTTATGTTAACTGTCAATCTATTCTCATAACCTCTGTTTTCCCCTCTTATTACGTTTTTCAATTCCCCTCTGAACTTTCCATATTCAGCCTGGTTATCACTTGAATTCACAACCTGACATTTGTCATACGCCCCCTTTTTCTGCTTCATCTTACTCGCTATCTCTTTCGTCATCCAGGGAGCTCTGGCTTTAGTTGTCCTACCTTTCCCTCTCGTGGGAATGTACCTCGGCTTTGCCCAAACCATCTCTTCTTTAAAGACAGCCCATTGTTTGATTACAGTTTTGCCTGCCAATCTTTGATTCCAATTTACCTGGGCCAGATCCATTCTCAACCCACTGAAATTGGTTTTCCTCCAATTAAGTATTTTTACTCTAGATTGCTCCCTGTCCTTTTCCATAGCTAATCTAAACCTTATGATACTGTGATCGCTGTTCCCTAAATGTTCCCCTGCTGACACTTGCTCCACATGACCCAACTCATTCCCCAGAACCAGATCCAGCAATGCCTCCTTCCTCGTTGGGCCAGAAACGTATTGAGCAAGAAAGTTCTCCTGAACACATTTCAGAGATTCTTCCCCTTCTCTGCTCTTTATACTATTACCATCCCAGTCTATATTAGGATAATTGAAGTCCCCCATTTTTACTGTTCGATAATTATTGCACCTCTCTGTAATTTCCCTGCAAATTTTCTCCTCCATATTAAGCTTTTGGTCATCTGCCCTAATATCTCCTTGTTTGGCTCAGTGTCAAATCTTTTTTTTATATGCCTTCTGTGAAGCGCTTCAGGACATTTTACTACGTTAACAGTGCTATATGAATATAAGTTGCTGTTGTTTATATCAAAGTAGATATGAGCATAATAAATGATAATGTTATGTTAATATGCAAAACATTACACAGAAAATATCTTTCAAAAGTCACGATGACATTGTAATTGTCTTCTGTGAATTGCATATGAATGTTCAATAAGGTTCTAAATAAGGCAACAGCGATGCTATTAGAATTTAAAATCATGTTTAATACTGATAACTCATCAACTCTGATGAAATACCAAACATTTACTCAGAGAGGAATATTTCTATTTATTCTGCTTGAAGAAATATTTGTTCAAATTCTTAATCTATATTCAGCTTAGGCCCATGGTCCATATGAAATTCAAAAACAAATCCCTCAGATGTATTGACACAGAACAGAAAGTGGCTTAACATTGTAAATTTGTAAATTAATTTAGCCCCACATTCAGCTTGTGATACACGTGAAGATTTTTCGGTGAGTGAGTAAATCCCTCGGACAAAACATTGCTTTTATGGTGCAGCAAAGCTTACCAACGTAATGGTTTCAGTGTGTTCACCAAGGTGCTTCTGGAAATAGTTTAAATTATGTCGCTCTATGTAAGTAATTACATTGTCAATCTCTGTAATAAGCATAGACACAAATCATAGAATCAGACAGAAAAGAAGGAGGCCATTTATCCAAACAAGCCGGTGCTGGGTCATTGAAAGAGCTACCCAATTAGTCCCACTTCCCTGCTCTTTCCCCCATAGCCCTGCACAAAGGATAGATAACTATTTGGATTGAAAATAGGACACACAATATATCTTTTGGTACAATTAACAAGTAGCATCATTAAAGCTCTAACAAATTCTCAATTAAAGATTTGGGGCTGGATTTTCGGTCTTCTGCTGCCTCTGTTAGTACCCCGGAGGGGCAGCAATGGTGGCGGTAAGCACTTCCAGGCAAGCAGCCAGGCGGGATATTCGGTGCCAGTTTCGACAGGGCGCAGAGCAGTACCGCCTGGGAGAGGCGAGGCGGTGTGCAATGCCCCTGGTTGCAACACCGGCTTGATTTTTGGCTGCTACCTGATCCGTAGTGCTCCGTAACCCAACATGCTGGGGCCGCATGGGAAAGCGGGCAGTCTGAGCTGTAGCGGCTGCAGTGAGGTAGGTAATGTCCATCTCAGGTAGGTCTGATTGTTATTCCCCCCCCCCCCCCACCCCCACTCCGCCAACAAGGCCTGTCTTACAGCGCTCCGAGGCCGGCTGTTTAGCTCGGGATTTTCACTTGCTCGGCCAGCCTAGCGCCCTGAGAGAGGTGTGGAATGTCTCCCTTAGCGCTCTGCCCCACACTCAGGGCCCAGCTGATGAATTTTGCTGACTGAGGTGCAAACTGTTCCCGGGCGCAAACTTTACCGCCCTGCCGCCATTACTGCCCCGAAATGAGCAGAACCGAAAACCCAGCCCAATATAGAAACATTTACAAAAGGATTGTAGATCTCACTGAAGTGCAAGTTATAAATAGAGCAAGATTTACTTATTGTATTGTAGCTGCCAGTGGTAAATGCAAAGGGATTGCTCCCATCTAAGCTGGTGCACAAAACGAATATCACAAATGCTGAAAATCTGAAATGAAAAATAAAAATGCTGAGAGAAACGCAGCTGGAGAGTCAGCCACTGAAAAATGCAAAAAAAAGGGTTCATAGTTTGAACGAAGATCCTTTGTCAGAATCAAAGGAATTCTGACAAAAGGGTCGATGCCCAAAACATTAATCCTGTTGTGCACTTCCAGCATTTTGTTCCGACTTCTATCTACTGTACTTTGCCCGTGTGTAAAACTAAAGCTTTACATCTTTGCCTATTTGAGCTTCCGAATTTGGACAATGCAAAAACTCAAGCTAACATGGAGAATGTATTTATTGCACAAGGGCATCATTTATGATCGAGACCAAATATGTTTCAAGACCAGGGAATGAAATGTTCTTTTCTTAGTCTCTCAAAGTTATCAAGAAAATTCAGAGGCGATTTCCCCCCAGATACTTTAGGTGCTAAAGAGCCTCCAAGATGGCCAAGATGGGGGCTTGAGCTGCAATGCCGGTTTAGCCTGTGTTTAACGCAAGACGCCTTCTTGCTAAAGGAATTGAAGTGCGCGCGAGGAAAGATCGCCCGAAGAATCGTTAAAGGGCTGATTGCCATGTAAATTGACTGCATGCACTCAGTAAAGAGGCTGCATGGCATTTTGGTAGCTTGGGCTTCAACTAACGCCTTCTCCTAACAGCGACCAGCTGATAGGGAGTGAATATGTCGTTGCTGAGGATTTTGAGCGCTATTTAAAAGCACATTCACTTGCTGCTGGAGATTTGAAGAGGATTTTTGAGATACATTTACGACAAGTTTTTGTCAAAACTTCACCATCACTCTATCAACATTTATTCCAGAATTGCTCTGAAGACTTCACCTGAAGAGAGTGGGTGTTATGCTATTCTACCTTACTGGACACCTTCTAGGAGTTGCCAAGAGAAAGGGAGTGCTTGGTCATGGGAATTTTGCTTGGGGTCCCCTTTGGTCTGGATGGGGAACACGAGGACATGATGCCAGGCAGAGCAGCACCAGCTGCTGCAGGAGAGAGGGCCAGGAGGGCCAGTTGGACTCCTTCTCCCCTGTGGGTGCGGGACTTCCCTCCTTCTCTGGACCTCCTCCACCAGGACCTCCAGTGCCGTGTCCGAGAATCTGTGCCCCTTCACCCTCAGTCCCTGAGCCACCCTGAAACATGCCACTGTGTGTCAGTCAGCACACTCCATGCCTTTAGTGGAAGTGGACATGTGGAGGTCACATACACCGCTGCACGAAAATTGCTTCTAATGAGTGCTTGAGTGTCCTGTACTCATGGGGGGGTGGGGGGGGAGGTGGAGTCCAGCTCGCCCTCCAAAGTGCTGCTAGGGAGGGAGTTCCAGAATTCTGACCCAGCAATGATAAAGGAACGGCGACATATTTCCAAGTCAGGATGGTGTGTAATTTGGAAGGGAATTTGGAGATGATGGTGTTCCCATGCAGGGGTCTGTTTTAGCACCTCCAGGCAAAGTTCAAATCGTGGTAATCAATAATTAACCCCCTAAATTGCATAATAAAACCAGACTTTCAAACAGGCGTGTCTTATTACCACAGTACCCACTTAACGCCTTTTACCAAAATAACCCTTTTTTGTTTTCAGATCTTACAATGCCACTGACTAACAGCACTGAAAGCCAATGCCACTGACTAACAGCACTGAAAGCTTAGCACACACTCTTACTACTACGGTTCAAGTTAATTTATGAAGCATTTATTAGTGAGCTTTCCTGCGGGGAAATCACTTTCAGTGTAAAGTAAGCAAGACACAGATAAATAAAACCTTTAAAGAAGATAAACATTTCAAAAATTCAGAAATGCAAGAGATACGTTGAATATGGAAGATCAGAAATTATTCGACAAAAGTGAAGAAACGACTTAAAAATTTACAACTAATTGGTTATTTATATATACATGTCAAAACACCATCTATTAACTTTCCAAATTGTTGATCTCTATGGGCTGCTAAAGTGGAAATTTGGAGAGAGGGTATGAAAATGGTAAACACAAATTAATCATTGGACATGAAGAAAATAGGATGCTATTATATTTGTACAGGCAGCGGTGAATAAATTGGCTGGTTAACAGGCAGGTTGTATTTCATTAGAAGTAAATAACAAATCAAGTGTAAATGATCAGAGGATGACTGAATTTTTAAATAAGTTCTTCAGTTGCAGTACTCATACTTGGTGTTGTTCTCCTCGGAGCAGAGAAGGTGGAGAAGAGATTCAATAGAGCTGTTCAAAATCATGAGGGGTCTGGACAGAGTAGAGAGAGAGAAACTGTTCCCATTGGTGGAAGGGTCGAGAACCAGAGGACACAGATTTAAGGTGATTGGCAAAAGAACCAAAGGCGACATGAGGGAAAACTTTTTTACGCTGCGAGTGGTTAGGATCTGGAATGCACGGCCTGAAAGGGTGATGGAGGCAGACCCCTTCACTGATTTCAAAAGGGAGTTGGAGAATTATCTGAAAGAACATTGTTTTGCAGAGCTACGGGGAAAGGGCGGGAGAGTGGGATTAGCTGAAATGCTCTTGCAGAGAGCTGGCATGGGCTCGATGGGCCAAATGGCCTCCTTCTGTGCTGTAACCATTCTATGATACTTGGAAGGAATTGTGGGTCTGTGACTCGAGTAAACAACATAGCAGGGAAATGGGACAGGATAACCATTCTATGATTTTTATGAAAAAGGAGGATTGTGGGATCATTTCTGATCTTCACTTGAAAAGAAAATGCACATAACTCTGGCCTGGCCTGTAATGAAGCATGCAAGCTTCGATCCGTATACTGAGGAACAGCATTCCCGCAGATATTACGGATACCAAAGCACTTCTCTATTATACTGCATGTTGCAATGTGCGACATGTTGTATTCCCGCTCAGCTTCCGTCCGGGTTACGCGTAAGGGCGTCATGAGCCAGGTGGCGAGGCCGTACTCTTTGTCTCCCAGGAGCCAGCTCTGCCCTTCTGGCTGCTGCTGAAACATGGCAGATATAACGCTCTCACGTAGGAGGAATGTATCATGGGTGCTCCCAGGGTATCTCGCAACAACTGCCATGATACGATGCATGTCATCACACACGAGCTGTACGTTAATGGAGTGGAAGCCTTTTCTGTTCCTGTACATCTCGTAATCCTCCAAAGGTGCTGGCAAGGCGATGTGGGTACAATCATTGCAGCCCTGTACCTTGGGGAAGCCAGCAATCCTGGAGAAGCTCACAGCCCTGTCACACATTGCCTGGGCAGTCATGGGGAACTTTATGCAGTCATTCCTCCGAGCATATAGTGCAGCAGTCACCTGCCGAATGCAGATATGTGTTGCATGTTGAGAAATTGTGCATACATCCCAAGTTGTGATCTGGAGCGATTCAGATGCATAAAATGAAAGTGCAGCTGTAACCTTTACTTCAACGCAGTCCTCCTGACACTTCTAGGCTGCAGGTCTGCTTTTATTAACTCACAGATCTCGGTTACAACTTCTTTGCAGAAATGCAGCCTTCTCACACAGTCTGCCTCAATCAGGTGCAGGTATGAGCGCCTGTATCGATGTACCCGATGTGGATAAGGCCTCATGCCCATCATCCTACATGCTCTGAGGTTCCTCAGGTGATGCACCATCCGCAACACCATCATGCAGAAAGCTTGCATGAGGTATGGCATTGTTAATATTGCCCCTAACAGAGAACGGAGAGTCAGGATAAATGGTTCATTCTCTGTTTGGCAAGCAGTGACTAGTGGGATGCCGCAGAGATCAGTGCTGGGACCCCAACTATTTACAATCTATATTAACGACTTGGAAGAAGGGACTGAGTGTAAGTTTGCTGACGATACAAAGATGGGAGGAAAAGAAATGTGTGAGGCGGACACAACAAATCTGCAAAAGAATATGGACAGGCTAAGTGAGTGGTCAAAAATTTGGTCGATGGAGTATAATGTTGGAAAGTGTGAAGTCATGCACTTTGGCAGAAAAAAAATCAAAGAGCAAGTAATTATTTAAATGGAGAAAGATTGCAAAGTGCTGCAGTACAGTGGGACTTGGGGGTCCTTGTGCATGAAACACAAAAGGATAGTATGCAGGTACAGCAAGTGATCAGGAAGGCCAATGGAATCTTGGCCTTTATTGCAAAGGGGATGGAGTATAAAAGTAGGAAAGTCTTGCTACAGCTATACAGGGTACACACCTGGAATACTGCATGCAGTTTTGGTTTCCATATTTACGAAAGGATATACTTGCTTTGGAGGCAGTTCAGAGAAGGTTCATTCGGTTGATTCTGGGGATGAGAGGGTTGACTTATGAGGAAAGGTTGAATAGGTTGGGCCTCTACTCATTGGAATTCAGAAGAATGAGAGATGATCTTATCGAAACGGATAAGATTATGAGGGGGCTTGACAAGGTGGATGCAGAGAGGATGTTTCCACTGATGGGAGAGACTAGAACTAGAGGGCATGATCTTAGAATAAGGGGCCACCCATTTGAAACAGAGATGAGGTGAAATTTCTTCTCCCAGAGGGTTGTAAATCTGTGGAATTCGCTGCCTCAGAGAGCTATGGAAGCTGGGACATTGAATAAATTTAAGACAGAAATAGACAGTTTCATAAACGATAAGGGGAGCGGGCAGGGCAGTGGAGCTGAGTCCATGATCAGATCAGCCATGATCTTATTGAATGGCGGAGCATGCTCGAGGGGCCGTATGGCATATTCCTGTTCCTATTTCTCATGTTCTTATAATTAAATTGTAGCTTTGCAACAATCTCAAAACTGCAGGACAAAGCACTCACACCCCTTCTTTCCTCTGTCTCTCCAAGGTGCATACCCTAGTATGGACCACACCCTGCTATGTGCATGCACAATAGGCTTGCTTAGAACGGGAAGCTAGGCATTCAATGAAGACATTTGGGGGGGCCAACAAAGTCTAATGCAATACTTGAATTTTTGATTTTTTTCGAAGTACCACCCCACTACCGACCAAACGTCTCCTCAGCGGGCTTGAGGGTGGGAGCATCAGCTCCACCACACCCCACAGCCTCCCCCCCACCCCGCCCCATGGGCTTCTTTTGAAGCTGATCCATAAGTCCGGGCGAGGGAGCGATTCTGCCGGCCGACGCTCTGACCCTCGAGCCCGGTGCGGAGACGTTCGGTGATGGGATGGTATTTTGAAAAAAATCTAAAATTCAAGAATTGCATTAGACTTCCAATTTCTCCCTTTTGACTTTGAAAAAATTAAGCATCATGATGCATATTCTCTGCCTTCTTCACTCCCTCCAAAACGTCGGCTAAAAACAATGGCGTCTTTCTGCGTCGATTTTGTAATGTGCGCTGATTTTTCTGAAGTGCCCAGAAGGGTTTTTGGGAGTGGTCACATACACCGTCCGAGGAAAAATGTAATGTGACCAAACTTGCTCAAATCTGAAAAAGTGGCGCAGAAATCAGGTTTCATGACGCAAAAAAATCGTAACCTAAATAAAATCGTTACTAACTGAGTTACGCTGGCGCAGAAACATTTGGGAAACTTGGAGCCCGGACTTGGTGGAAGCTGTGCCGCCCAAAGGCCCGCTCAGATCCTGACAGTACTTTAGGCGGGAGTTTTGTTGAAAAGTCTGGTAAAGGCCACCCGATGGCAAATAAATGACTTATGCCCTGAATCTGGGCAGCAGCGGACGGGAGCTCCCAATCTCGGCGGCAAATGCGATCCTCGCCAAAGTGCCACCGAGGATTGAGTCAGGCCCAGGGAGGTGGGTGGGGGGCGGGGACACATAAAAATAAAACTTACACCAAAAAAAAAACCCACTGGAAATCCTTCAGGGGACCCCATCCACCGGAATCGCTGTAAAAAAACTAAAGAAAAGTTTACTGACCTTTTTGTGCAGATCTTCATACTTACCGTTGAGGTTAGACCTGCCTCCATGTGGCGGTCCTTCCCCCTGCTGCAGCGGGCTCCCGCCCGGAGCAAACTGTCAGTTCGGCGGGTGGTAGGATACTTATGTCAGTTGTGCGCTAGCGGACGTCAGCGGGCGGTCCCCAGCGGTCTTCTCTCCTCGCCGGTGAGAGGCCTCCACGAAACTGGCACCGAGGCGAGACCGCCCAGAAAACTCTGCGGCAGCGGGCGGTGAGTCCACCAAGTTCGGGGCCTTGGAGATTTTTATTTACTCAAAAAAAAAACGGTGCACGCCAAAAAAAATGGCGCAGATAATTAGGGAAAATTGAGCCCATTGACGTTCAAATAGAATATCATACTACATCTCACAGGAGACTGATCGTGAAGGTTGATACCTCGTGGATTAGCACAGAGGCTGTGCACTGCACTGAAAGCTGGCTGTGCCCAAGGTTAGATATAAATAGGCATTGCCTTTTGACATCCACAAGGATGAGATCTTGGATCTCCAATTTAACAACGTTCTCAATAAGGAAATTAAAAGCAGATCTTTTAAACAGAATGAAACGTTTAATGGGACGGAAAATTGAATAATGGAGGTGAGAATTGTTTAAAAGTCCCCATAGTTGGGCCGGTGATGCTCAAAGTGGACTAATGCAGGCGAGTGCAATTCAATACGAAAAGGTTGCGCTGATTCTAAGATTATCAGTTGATGAATGTGGAAAATTATTTGAGTGCCTTTACAGCTTTTGAAAATATCTTCGCAGTGTGAAAAGGTAATTAAGGAGCTTAACAGAATTTTAAGGGTACTTTGTCACAGTTTGGAATTTACATCCAAGGATATTAGATTCATGCTGTGCAATACATTACAGGACTGCAGTTAGAATACTATGCACAGTTTTGATCACTGTATTTTTAAAAAATTTAAGTTTTTTAGAAAAGGTGCAGAGCTATGCAGGGAAATGATGATCAATTAGCACCTTGCCAGCAATGCCATGTGCAGGGAATTTCTTTTTAAAGAAACAAAAATAACCTTTGTTAACGGTTAAGAAGACCATGGGGTTGAAATTCAGTTATGCCCCATTTGGGGGTGGCAACCGAGGGGCGGTGGGACCTGCGCCCAGCACGGAAAACATAGAAACATAGAAAATAGGTGCAGGAGTAGGCTATTCGGACCTTCGAGCCTGCACCACCATTCAATATGATCATGACTGATTATGCAACTTCAGTACCCGACTCCCGCCTTCTCTCCATACCCGCTGATCCCCTTAGCCGTAAGGGCCACATCTAACTCCCTCTTGAATATATCCAACGAACTGGACTCAACAACTTTCTGTGGTAGAGAATTCCACAGGTTCACCACTCTCTGGGTGAAAACGTTTTTCCTCATCTTGGTCCCAAATGGTTTACCCCTTATCCTTAGACTGTGACCCCTGGTTCTGGACTTCCCCAACATCAGGAACATTCTTCCTGCATCTAATCTGTCCAGTCCCATCATAATTTTATGTGTTTCTATGAGATCCCCTCTCATTCTTCTAAATTTCAGTGAGTATAAGCGTAGCCGATCCAGTCTTCGAAACATAGAAAAATAGCTGCAGGAGTAGGCCATTCCGACCTTTGAGCCTGCACCGCCATTCAATAAGATCATGGCTGATCATTCCTTCAGTACCCCTTTCCTTCTTTCTCTCCATACCCCTTGATTCCCTTAATCGTAAGAGCCATATCTAATTCCCTCTTGAATATATCCAGTGAACTGGCATCAACAACTCTCTGCGGCAGGGAATTCCACAGGTTAACAACTCTCTGAGTGAAGAAGTTTCTCCTCATCTCAGTCCTAAATGGCCTACCCCTTATCCTAAGACTATGTCCCCTGGTTCTGGACTTCCCCAACATCGGGAACATTATTCCCGCATTTAACCTGTCCAGTCCCGTCAGAATCTTATATGTTTCTATGAGATCCCCTCTCATCCTTCTAAACTCCAGTGAATAAAGGCCCAGTTGATCCAGTCTCTCCTCATATGACAGCCCAGCCATCCCTGGAATCAGTCTGGTGAACCTTCGCTGAACTCTCTCAATAGCAAGAACGTTCTTCCTCAGACTAGGTGACGAAAACTGAACACAATATTCCAGGTGAGGCCTCACTAAGGCCCTGTACAACTGCAGTAAGACCTCCCTGCTCCTATACTCAAATCCCCTAGCTATGAAGGCCAACATACTGTTTGCCTTCTTCACCGCCTGCTGTACTTGCGTGCCCACTTTCAGTGACTGATGTACCATGACACCCACGTCTCGTTGCACCTCCCCTTTTTCCTAATCTGCCGTGATTCAGATAATATTCTGCCTTTGTGTTTTTGCCATCAAAGTGGATAACCTCACATTTATCCACATTATACTGCATCTGCCATGCGTTTGCCCACTCACCTAACCTGTTGAAGTCACCCTGCAGCCTCTTAGCGTCCTCTTCACAGCTCACACCGCCACCCTGTTTAGTGTCATCTGCAAACTTGGAGATATTACACTCTATTCCTTCATGCAAATCGTTAATGTATATTGTAAATAGCTGGGGTCCCAGCACTGAGCCCTGCGGCACTCCACTAGTCACTGCCTGCCATTCTGAAAAGGACCCGTTTATCTCGACTCTCTGCTTCCTGTCTGCCAACCAGTTCCCTATCCACGTCAGTATATTACCCCCAATACCATGTGCTTTGACTTTGCACAACAATCTCTTGTGCGGTACCTTGTCAAAAGCCTTCTGAAAGTCCAAATACACCACATCCACTGGTTCTCCCTTGTCCACTCTGCTAGTTACATCCTCAAAAAATTCCAGAAGATTCGTCAAGCGAATGGGCATTACCGCCCCTGAGAGAAAGCGGAGTGGCTGACATTGCGCTCCCCGGGGGCACTAACCGGACCAGGGCGGTGAGCGCACAAACGTTGCAGCGCTACACGGCCTCTCTTTGCGTAGCGCTGGCTCGAGCACAGGGCCCTCCCCTTCCGCTAAAGAGGAGGGCACGCACGCTGCGAGCTCTGCAGTGGGGCGAGGGACCTTCCACTACACCACCGGGGACACGGGATGCAGTGGCCAGACCCGTAAGTCGGCCGTGCAAAATAAATGGCGGCGCGCACCTCCCCTTTACTTTTCACGGAGCGAGCGGCGTGCGGCCCGGTTCACGACCCGCGACACTGACACCGGCGCTGCCCAATTTCCAAAGTGGGGCGAAAGCGGGTCGCTGTGCACACCAATAATGCCATCACTGCCCAGGGCGCTACCGGCGGAAAGGGGTGCTGCCGGTTTTGCGCCTCCACTAACGCCCGCGCAATTTCGCGGGAGCCGGTCACATCCCACCCGGGTGAGAAATCGTTTGCTGCCCGTTAGTGCTCCCCAGGGCCACTAACGGGAGGTGCAAACAATGCGACTGCTTCTCCCTGCAAGTCTGGTCTGTAAAAGGTAAATTACCATGGGATGTATTTCAATGCAAACTTTTCACCTTATGTTTCCCACAACTCTTACAATTACCTGTCAAGACCAACCCTGCACTGAACTGCTGAAGATCCACCACCACTGGCCAAACTTAAGCAAGTTGTATCACACCTAGTTGCTGTCAGGAAATGTTTCCATGGGTAGCAATGATGTCTGGAATCCTTCTCACTTGTACATGTCACTATGGTTATGCAAGTCAAATCATATGGCAGTAACACTACAAACTAGCTGATTACTACAATTGTACAGGGCTTTGGTGATTGAAACTTGGGGTGAGAGTGTTGCCCTATGAGGAGAGATTGAGTAGATTGGGCCAATACTCTCTGGATTTTAGAAGAATGAGAGGTGGCCTTATTGAAACATATAAGATTCTGATGGGGATTGACTGGGTAGACGCTGAGAGGATGTTTCAGACCAGGTCCAAGACCACTCCAACCTCTGACATTGAGCTACAGTACACGGACGACGCCTGCATTTGTGCACACACAGAGGCTGAACTCCAGGACATAGTCGACGTATTTACCAAGGCATATTTAAGCATGGGCCTTACGCTAAACATTAGTAAGACAAAGGACCTCCACCAGCCTGTCCTCGGTGCACAGGATTGACCCCCAGACATCAAGATCCACGGCATGGCCTTGGACAATGTGGACCACTTCCCCTGTCTCGGGAGCCTCCTATCAACAAGAGCAGGCATTGACGACGAGCTCCAGCGCGCCATTGCAGCCTTCGGCCGCCTGAGGAAAAGAGTTTTTGGAGACCAGGCCCTCAAAACTGTCATCAAGCTCATGGTCTACAGGGCCGTAGTAATACCCGCCCTCCTGTCTGGCTCAGAGACGTGGACCATGTACAGTCGACACCTCAAGTCACTGGAGAAATACCACCAGCGATGTCTCCGCAAGATCTGCAAATCCCCTGGGAGGGCAGACGCACAAACATTAGCTTCCTCGACCAGGCCAACATCCCCAGCATTGAAGCACTGACCACACTTGATCAGCTCTGCTGGGCAGGCCACATAGTTCGCATGCCAGACACGAGACTCCCAAAGCAAGCGCTCTACTCGGAACTCGTCTATGGCAAATGAGCCAAAGGCGGGCAGAGGAAACTTTACAAGGACACCCTCAAAGCCTCCCTGATAAAGTGCGACATCCCCACTGACACCTGGGAGTCCCTGGCCATAGACCGCCCTAAGTGGAGGAAGTGCATTCGGGAGGGTGCTGAGCTCCTCGAGTATCGTCGCCGAGAGCATGCAGAAATCAAGCGCAGGCAGTGGAAGGAGCGTGCAGCAAGCCAGGCTCCCCGCCCACCCTTTCCCTCAATCACTGTCTGTCCCACCTGTGACAGGGACTGTGGTTCTCATATTGGACTGTACAGTCACCTAAGAACTCATGCTAAGAGTGGAAGCAAGTCTTCCTCGATTCCGAGGGACTGCCTATGATGATGATGATGATGTTTCCCCTGGCTGGAGATTTTGAACGAGGGAGCATAGTCTCAGGATAAAGGGTCAGCCATTTAAGGCTGAGATGAGGAGGAATGTCTTCACTCAGAAGGTTGTGAATATTTGGAATTCTCTGCCCCAAAGTACTGCAGATGCTCAGTCGTTGAGTATATTCAAGGCTGAAATTGATATATTTTTGGACTCTCGGGGAATCAAGGAATATGGGGATTGGGCAGTAAAGTGGAGTTGAGGTTGAAGATCAGCCATGATCTTATTGAATGGTGGAGCAGGCTAAAGCGGCCGTATATTTAGCCTACTACTCCGGATTCTTATGTTCTTATTATTTATAGAACAACAGCCGACAAAACTAGAGGAAATGAATGGAGAAAGTATTGCAAAGGATATTTTTTCCCCACACTCCCTCTTGTTTTGCAGCAGAGAGGGAGGATTATCAGACTTTATGGTCTGATTACCACTCGATGAAAATACTAAAAGCTCTGGTTATTGCCAGTTACTAGTGAAAGTTTCTCGTGATCTGCTCCGGGTTTGCTGCCAGTCACATAATTCAAAAATTTGTTTAAAATGACACTTGTAATATTCTAGGGGGGTAAGAGAGAGAGAGAGCCTGTGGGGGTTGGGGGGGGGGGGGGAAGAGAGAGACTGGGGGTGGGGGAAGAGAAAGATAGAGAGACTGGTGCGGGGGGAGAGAGAGAGATTGGGGAGTGGGGGAGGAGAGAGAGATTGTCGGCGGCGGGAAGAGAGAGAGAGACTGGGGGGGAGAGAGAGAGACTGGTGGGGAGAGAGAGAGACTGGGGGGGGGTGGTTGGTGGAGAGAGAGAGAGAGAGAGAGACTGGGGAGGGGGGAGAGAGAGAGAGACTGGGGGTGTAGAGAGAGACTGGTGGGGGGGTGAGAGGGAGAGAGAGAGCGAGAGAGACAGGCGGGGGGAGAGGGAGAAAGAGAGAGAAACTGCTGGGTGGGGGAGAGAGAGATTGAAGGGGAGAGAGAGAGAGATGGGGGGGGCGGAGAGAGAGAGACAGGGGGGAGAAAGCGTAAGACTGGGGGGAGGGAGAGAGACTAGGGGGTAGAGAGAGAGAGAGAGAGAGAGAGAGACGGGGTTGGGGGGGGGGGGAAGAGGGAGAGATAGATAAAAACTGGGGAGGGGGGGAGAGAGAGACCGAGGGGAGGGAGAGAGAGAGAGAGAGAGAGAGAGAGAGACTGTGGGGGGGGGAGAAAGAGAGATTGGGGGGGAGAAAGAGAAAGACTGGGGGGGGGGGGAGAGAGAGACAGACTGGGGGGAGAGAGAGAGAGAGAGACTGGGGGTAGGGGGAAGAGAGAGACACGGGGGGGGGGGGGTGAGGGGGATCGGAGGGGAGAGAGGGAACTCAGAGAAGATGGATCACGTTCTTACAACCCCTTACAAGGGACATCATTGGAGTGGATGAAATCCAGAAGTCACGACTGCTACTGTTCGCTTCATACCCAATAAACCTGTTAACAATCCATACACTATGCCCCATTTATGGTTGGGGGGGGTGGCGGGGTAAGGTCATGCACGTGCTGGGGTAAAGCATTTTGGCTGGGGGAGGAATGTATCCTTTCAGACTTCTGAAGTAAAGTGGATCATGCTTCAATGTGCAAAGTTAGGCTGGGTGATTCCATTCACACATGCCAAAGAAACTTCAGGGTGTGGCTTATCCTCCAAGGGGACCAATCAGCAATAAGTCATGAGATAATGGAGAGCCAATTAGAGAAACGGCTGCAATTCATTTTGTACAAATAGACGCATCCATGATTTAGGCGCTCCCCCAATTCTTTTTATTCATGTTCCGAGAAAGCACAGATTCCAAGTGAAGACTCATCTTTCTTATGATCCAAAGCTTATGCTTTTTCTTACTACCGTGAATAGGATTAGTATGGCACCTGATTATCAGTTACCCTTTCACCATGATATTTTGTCCCACAAACGCAGGTACTCCCACAGTGACTTCGTCCTAGTGGTTTGGTATAACTGAGTGACTTGCTACACCATTTCAGAGGGCAGTTAAGAGTCAACCACATTACTGTGGGTCTGAACATGTTGGCCAGACCAGGTAAGGATGACAGATTTTCTTCCCTGAAGACCATTAGTGAACCAGATGGGTTTTTATCAGAGGGGAGTCAAGGGTTATGGGGAACAGGCAGGAAAGTGGAGTTGAGGCCAAGATCAGATCAGCCATGATCTTATGGAATGGCGGAGCAGGCTCAAAGGGCCGAATGGCCTACTCCTGCTCCTATTTCCTATGTTATTTATGACAATCCAGTAGTTTTATGGTCACCATTACTGATACTAGCTTTTATATTCGAGATTTATTTAATTAACTGAATTTAAATTCCCCAGTTGTTGTGGTGGGATCTGAACTCATCTTTCTAAATCATTAGTCCAGTGTGCTACCATTCCCCGTGAATGTTGAGGACCAAAGGAAGCTACAAGCAGATATTGATAAGATGACGGAATGGGTAAAAAAGTGGAAGAACGAATTCAATGTCAGTAAGGTAGTGCATTTTGGTTAAAATAAAATAGTGGCCCTGAAATCCCGTTTTTTTCTTCCTGCAGCGCTCGACCAAAAATAGGACAAAAGCTGCACTTACCTTTTGGTCAAACATTCGCCAGACATCCCGGACTCCGAAAACCGGCTTTTCTGATGCCTTCCCGGGTCCATAGACACTCCGTACGGACCTGCGGAGGCCGGGATTTCAGGGCCAGTAATTATTATACCTTGAATGGGAGAAGGCTGGGTGATGTGGAAGAGGAGAGGGATTTGGGGGCTCAGTTACATAGAACGTTAAAAGCAGCACCTCAAGTGGATAAAGCCATACAAAAGCAAACAGAATGCTGGGTTAAATGGCACAGGTGATCTGCCCCTTCAGGGGGCGCTAACGGGGCGAGAAACTGTTTTCGCCCGGTGGGGGGATGGGGGGGCTACCGGTTCCCATGAAATACGTGGGAGTTAGCAGAGGCATGAAAATGGTAACGTCTCGCCCTCCACTGGTAGCGCCCTGGGCCACCACACCTCTGGAAATGATGTTATCATCGAGCGTGGCGACCCCTTTCCGCCCCGCGGCGGGAATTGGTCAATGCCTGTGAGGCCCCTGCGGGCGATGCTCACGCCAGCCTTGTGGGCCACAAACCGGGTGGGTCACCCATCATGGGGTGAACTTTAAAGGGGAGGTGCGCCACGCGCCACCATCTTTGTTTCCTTCCACCGCCTCTCCTCAAATGTCAGTCCTGCCATCCCAGGAATCAGTCTGGTGAACCTTCGCTGCACTCCCTCAACAGCAAGAATGTCCTTCCTCAGATTAGGAGACCAAAACTGAACACAATCTTCCAGCTGAGGCCTCACTAAGGCCCTGTACAACTGCAGTAAGACCTCCCTGCTCCTAAACTCAAATCGACTAGCTATGAAGGCCAACATACCATTTGCCTTCTTCACTGCCTGCTGTACCTGCATGTTAACTTTCAGTAACTGATGTACCATGACACCCAGGTCTCGTTGCACCTCCCCTTTTCTTAATCTGCCGTGATTCAGATAATATTCTGCCTTTGTGTTTTTGCCATCAAAGTGGATAACCTTACATTTATCCATATTATACTGCATCTGCCATGCATTTGCCCACTCACCTAACCTGTCCAAGTCACCGTGCAGCCTCTTAGCATCCCCCTCACAGCTCACACCGCCACCCAGTTTAGTGTCATCTGCAAACTTGGAGATATTACACTCAATTTCTTCATCTAAATCATTGATGTATATTGTAAATAGCTGGGGTCCCAGCACTGAGCCCTGCGGCACCCCACTAGTCACTGCCTGCCATTCTGAAAAGGACCCATTTATCCCGGCTCTCTTCTTCCTGTCTGCCAACCAGTTCTCTGTCCACGTCAATACATTACCCCCAATACCATGTGCTTTAATTTTGCACACCAATCTCTTGTGTGGGACCTTATCAAAAGCCTTTTGAAAGTCCAAATACATCACATCCACTGGTTCTCCCTTGTCCACTCTACCAGGTACATCCTTAAAAAATTCTAAAAGATTTGTCAAGCATGATTTCCCTTTCATAAATCCATGCTGACTTGGACCGATCCCGTTACTGCTTTCCAACTGCGCTGCTATTTCATCTTTAATAATTGATTCCAACATTTTCCCCACTGCTGATGTCAGGCTAACTGCTCTATAATTACCCATTTACTCTCTCCCTCCTTTCTTAAAAAGTGGTGTTACATTAGCTACCCTCCAGTCCATAGGAACTGATTCAAGTGCACATCCAAGCACCTTTTAAATGTGGTGAGTGTTTCTGCCTCTACCACCCTTCCAGGCAGTGAGTTCCAGACTCGCACAACCCTCTGTGTGAAGAAGCTTCTTCTCAAATCACCTCTAAACCTTCCACCAACCACCTTAAGCCTATGCACCCTCGTAATTGACCCCTCCACCAAGGCAAATATGCCCTGCTATCCACTATATCCAGTCCCCGCAAAGTTTTAAACACTTCAATGAGGTCTCCCCTTAGCCTTCTCTGTTCGAAGGAGAACAAACCCAGCCTATCCAATCTGTCCTCATTGCAAAGGTTCTCCATTCCAGGCAGCATCCTCGTAAACCTCCTCTGCACCCTCTCCAGTGCAATCCTTCCTATAATAGAGCGACCAGAACTACACGCAGTATTCCAGCAGTGGCCTAATCACAGTATTATACAATTTAAGCATAACCTCCCTGCTCTTCTATTCTATATCTCGGCCAATAAAGGCAAGCATTCCGTATGCCTTCTTTACCAACTTAGCCACCTGGCCTGCTACTTTCAGGGATCTGCGGACAAGCACTCCAAGGTCCCTTTGTTAATTTACACTTCTAAGTGGCCTATCGTTCAATGTGTATATCCTTTCCTTATTATTCCTCCCCAAGTGCATTACCTCACACTTCTCGGAATTAAATTGCATTTGCCACTGCTCTGCCCACCTGACCATTAGATTGATATCCTCCTGCAGTCATGACTTTCCTCTACCTTATCAACCACACAGCCAATTTAAGTGTTGTCTGCAAACTTCTTAATGATACTCCCTTTTTCAAATCTAAATATTTGATATATACCACAAAAAGCAAGGGACCCAGGACTGAGCCCTGTGGAATCCCACTGGAGGTCATTTCCTTGGTCACCAAGCATCCAGCATTGATCTTGTGGCTCATTGTTAAACAAGTCAGAGACAGTGCTCTCACACAGGATGTGAGCATCATGGATGCTGCCCGGAAATTGAGCATTCACTGCCAGTATAATTTGCTGGTGGTCGACAAACATTTGGATATTCAGGGAGTGGAATCCCTTGCGGTTCCTGAAAACCTCAGCATCCTGAAAAGATGCCCACATTACGATGTGCATACAGTCTTTTGCTCCCTGCACCTTGGGGAAGTTTGCAATTCTGGAGAATTCTAGAGCCCTGGTCAAGTCCCTCCTGCGTGTGTACAGGGCTTCAGTGACCTGTCTAATGCAGTGATGTGTGGCATGCTGAGAAAGTCTGCAAATGTCTCCAGCTGTGGCCTGAAAAGAACCCGAGGCATAGAACGACAGCACCGTGGTGACTTTGACCTTGACCTTGACGGACAGTGCAGTACTGATGGTGCTGGCAGACTGCAGATCTGCTCGTATCAGCTGGCATACCTCAGTGATAACCTCTTGTGGAAGCGCAGTCTTTGAAGGCAGGTGGTGTCGGGCAAGTCGAGGTAAGAATGCTTCTCCTTGTACTTGCAGGGGGTGTAACGTCTGGTCCTCCTCATCTGTCTGTCACATCTTACATTGGGCACATAATGCAGTGGAGCGTTCCTTCGGCAATGTCAAGTCTGCTGCATGTAATTGGTCACCAAGAGAGGGTGAGAAAGGACAGGCCTCATTGCAGTAGCTCTCTGTTTTCCATCGATTGGCCACAAACAAGGAATATCCCGACGAAGACACCTCTTCAATTCCAATTGGTCACAATGTGGTCAAGATGTTTTTACAGATGTTCACATAAATCCAACGACCTGCAGAGTACATCCGAACTCCGCCGAGGTTGAAGCACAGCAGCCTTTTAAAGAACGCGACATGTGATCGAGAACATGGCATCCATAACGCTGTGATTAGTTCCAGTTAGTTCCACTTTTGCTGGCGTTTTTTTTTGGGCAAGCAATATTGTGGGCGATATGTGTGCGAGGTGATTAAATTAAAGCTGGGCGATTCCATGGCCGCTAGTTTCGGTAAATATGCTCTTTACGACAAAAAAAAAGTGGGCAGGCGTTAATATTGAATCTCGGTGTTAAATCCTTGCGGAAAGTAACGCTGGGCAATATTATGGCCGTTGAATCCTGCGGAATACCAAAGGGCAGAAAACGCTAGTGGGTCTTGTGTACAGACACCGAGAAGTAGTAGTGAGGTTATGGGAAAAGCATCAAACAAGAAATTAAGGATGCATGCAATCAGGGTACAGCAGTTATCATGGGTGACTTTAATCTACAAATAGATTGAGCCAACCAAACTGGTAGCAATATGGTGGAGGAGGATTTCCTGGAGTGTATTCGGGATGGTTTTCTAGACCAATATGTCGAGGAGCCAACTAGAGGGCTCGCCATCCTAGACTGGGTGATGTGTAATGAGAAAGGACTAATTAGCAATCTTGTTGTGTGAGGCTCCTTGGGAAAGAATGACCATAATATGGTAGAATTCTTTATTAAGATGAAGAGTGACACACTTAATTCAGAGACTAGGGTCCTGAACTTAGGGAAAGGTAACTTCGATGGTATAAGACGTGAATTGGCTAGAATAGACTGGCGAATGATACTTAAAGGGTTGACAGTGGATAGGCAATGGCAAACATTTAAAGATCACATGGAAACACTTCAACAATTGTACATCCCTGTCTGGAGTAAAAATAAAACGGGGAAGGTGGCTCAACCGTGGCTAACAAGGGAAATTAAGAATAGTGTTAAATCCAAGGAGGAGGCATATAAATTGGCCAGAAAACGCAGCAAACCTGAGGACTGGGAGAAAATTAGAATTCAGCAGAGGAGGACAATGGGTTTAATTAGGAGGGGGAAAATAGAGTATGAGAGGAAGCTTGCTGGGAACATAAAAACTGACTGCAAAAGCTTCTATAGATATGTGAAGAGAAAAAGATTAGTGAAGAAGGTCCCTTGCAGTCAGAATCAGGTGAATTTATAATGGGGAACAAAGAAATGGCAGACCATTTGAACAAATATTTTGGTTCTGTCTTCACGAAGGAAGACACAAATAACCTTCTGGAAATACTAGGGGACAGAGGGTCGAGTGAGAAGGAGGAACTGAAGGAAAACACTTATTAGTCAGGAAATTGTGTTAGGGAAATTGATGAGATTGAAGGCCGATAAATCCCCACGGTCTGATTGTCTGCATCCCAGAGTATTAAGGAAGTGGCCCTAGAAATAGTGGATGCATTGGTGATCATTTTCCAGCAGTCTATTGACTCTGGATCAGTTCCTATGGACTGGAGGGTAGCTAATGTAACACCACTTTTTAAGAAATGAGGGAGAGAGAAAACGGGTAATTATAGAGCCGTTAGCCTGACATTAGTGGTGGTGGGGAAAATGTTGGAATCAATTATTAAAGATGAAATAGCAGCGCATTTGGAAAGCAGTGACAGGATCGGTCCAAGTCAGCATGGATTTATGAAAGGGAAATCATGCTTGACAAATCTTCTAGAATTTTTTGAGGATATAACTAATAGAGTGGACAGGGGAGAACCAGCGGATGTGGTGTATTTGGACTTTCAAAAGGCTTTTGACAAGGTCCCACACAAGAGATTGGTGTGCAGAATTAAAGCACATGGTATTGGGGGTAATGTATTGACATGGACAGAGAACTGGTTGGCAGACAGGAAGCAGAGAGCCGGGATAAACGGGTCCTTTTCAGAATGGCAGGCAGTGACTAGTGGGGTGCCGCAGGGCTCAGTGCTGGGACCCCAGCTATTTACAATATACATCAATGATTTAGATGAAGGAATTGAGTGTAATATCTCCAAGTTTGCAGATGACACTAAGCTGGGTGACAGTGTGAGCTGTGAGGAGGATGCTAAGAGGCTGCAGGTTGACTTGGACAGGTTAGGTGAGTGGGCAAATGCATGGCAGATGCAGTATAATGTGGATAAATGTGAGGTTATCCGCTTTGGTGGCAAAAACATGAGGGCAGAATATTATCTGAATGGCGGCAGATTAGGAAAAGGGGAGGTGCAATGAGACCTGGGTGTTATGCTGCATCAGTTATTGAAAGTTAGCATGCAGGTACAGCAGGCGCTGAAGAAGGCAAATGGCCTGTTGGCCTTCATAGCTAGGGGATTTGAGTATAGGAGCAGGGAGGTCTTACTGCAGTTGTACAGGGCCTTGGTGAGGCCTCACCTGGAAGATTGTGTTCAGTTTTGGTCTTCTAATCTGAGGAAGGATGTTCTTGCTATTGAGGGAGTGCAGCTAAGGTTCACCAGACTGATTCCCGGGATGGCAGGACTGACATATGAGAGGAGACTGGATCGACTGGGTCTGTATTCACTGGAGTTTAGAAGAATGAGAGGGGACCTCATAGAAACAAAAAAAATGACAGGACTGGACAGGTTAGATGCAGGAAGAATGTTCCCGATGTTGGGGAAGTCCAAAACCAGGGGACACAGTCTAAGGATAAGGAGTAAGCCATTTAGGACCGAGATGAGGAGAAACTTCTTCACTCAGAGAGTTGTTAACCTGTGGAATTCTCTACCGCAGAGAGTGGTTGAGGCCAGTTTGTTGGATATATTCAAGAGGGAGTTAGATATGGCCCTTACGGCTAAAGGGATCAAGGGGTACGGAGAGAAAGCAAGAAAGGGGGACTGAGATGATGATCAGCCTTGATCTTATTGAATGGTGGTGCAGGATCTAAGTGCCGAATGGCCTCCTCCTGCACCTATTTTCTATGTTTCTATGTTTCTATTCTGATGATTCGGCCCCAAAAAAGTGGGCGGGCGGTAATATTTTTTCCCGGCATTAAGCACATGGGGAAAGTAACGCTCGGCGATAAGTTTCCGAAAAATGCCCACCAGTTTTCACTTTGTGCCAAAATGGGCGATATCTGGGCGTTATACGTCATTTCAGTGGCAAAATGGGCGTTAAGCATGCAAAAAAAGTGGAGGTTCCAGTCCACACTGACTAAAAAAGTTGTCTTGAATGCATTTTAAGAATTCTGCACCATCTATACCCTTCACACTATACTTGTCCAATCAATATTCGGATAGTTGAAATCCCCTACTATTACTGCCGTATGGTTTTTGGACGTTACCGAAATTTGCCGACATGTTTGCTCTTCTATCTCCCTCCCACTGTTTGGGGGTCTATAATACACGCCCAGCAGTGTGAGCACCCCTTTTTTATTTTTCAGTTCGACCCATATGGACTCATTTGATGATCCCTCTATAACATATCATCCTGCGATCCAACTCCATATACCTGCCTTTGTCTCATATCCCTTAATACGTTTGGTTAACAAAATCCTATGAATCTCAAATTTAAAATTAACAATTGATCTAGCATCAGTCGTCGTTTGCAGAAGAGAGTTCCAATCTTCTACCTCCCTCTGTGTGTAGAAGTGTTTCCTGATTTCACTCCTGAAAGACCTGGCTCTAATTTTTAGACAATGGTCCCTAGTCCTAGACTTCCCAACCAGCGTGCATTTGTGCACACTCAGAGTCCGAACTCCAGACCATCGTTGGCACCTTCACTGAAGCGTATGAGAGCCTGGGCCCCACATTAAACATCAGTAAGACAAAGGTCCTCTACCAACCTGCCCCCGCCATAGAGTACTGCTCCCTGTTTATCAAGATCCATGATGAGACCTTGGACAATGTGGACCATTTCCCATACCTTGGGAGCTTATTATCAGCAAGGGCAGACATCGATGACGAAGTCCAACATTGCCTTCAGTGTGACAGTGCAGCCTTTGGCCGCCTGAGGAAAAGAGTGTTTGAAGACCAGGATCTCAAACCCGACATCAAGCTCATGATCTACAGAGCAGTCGTGATACTCGCCCTCCTGTATGCTTCAGACACAAGGACGATGTACAGCAAGCAGCTCAAAGCACTGGAGAAGTACCACCAATGCTGCCTCCACCAAATCCTGCAAATTCATTGACAGGATAGGCGCACCAACGGCAGCATTCTCTCTCAGGCCAACATCCCCAGCATTGAGGCACTGACCACGCTCGACCAGCTCCAGTGGGTGGGACACATTGTCCGCATGCCCGATGCTAGACTCCCGAAACAAGCACTCTGCCCCAAGCTACGTCACAGCAGGCCTAGGAGGGCAGAGAAAATGCTTCAAGGACACCCTGAATGCCTCTTTGAAAAAATGCAACATTCCCACCTACTCTTGGGAATCCCTGGCCTAAGACTGCTCAAAGTGAAGTAGGAGCATACGACAAATCAAGCACCCCACCCACCCGTCCCTCCAACCACCGTCTGTCCCACCTGTGACAGAGAATGTAGATCCCACATTGGTCTCATCAGTCACCTTAGCACTCATTTTAGTGTGGAAGCAAGTCATCCTCGACTCCGGGGGACTGCCTAAGAAGAAGAGAAGAAGAACCAGCAGAAAATGTATAGAGTCCAGTCTCGCTGCTGTGATGTGGAAATAAACTGCTGAAGCAGGGGAACTACAAAATATGGAAAATAAGTAGTATTTACGCTACAAGCAGAAATTTGATATTGCAAGTCAAAATAATTGCTTCACACCTGTTCTTAATCAATTTTACCTAATGGAGGTGGATAAAGTGCGTTTTAAGGGTTTTAATTGTTCTTGATACCTTGCCTACATGACAGATTGCTTAGATGTCCTCATCCAGAAATATTGGCACCTATATGAGACTGCAAGACTGTACAGATTAATATCTAAAAAATATGCGAGAATTGCAGCTTCAACTAACTTGTAAGTGTAGAAAATTGGCACCTCTGTGGAAAACCAACTGCTGCTTTTCCCCAAAGCCAATCGCTATCTCTTGACATATCTGTGCATAATCTCACCTCAGCACACAAAAACAGAAGCCTTTTATTCTCAATGAAGCTAACAGAGTTCCATTTTAAATTCACAAAATATTGACCGATCTAAAATTTCAGATTAAAAAAGCTGAGGGATTTTATTGCTTGAAAACAACAACAACTTGCATCTTCAACATAGTACAAACATCCCAAGCAATGAATATAAGAGATATTAACTGTATGTAACTATGTAATACTTGCCACCAAAGGGCGCGACTGTTGGAGTTCTAATGGTCACCTGCATACTCATGTAGGACCAGTATAAAAGGTTGGCTGCCATGTTGTTCAGGCACTCTGGAGTTGTAATAAAGAAGACTAAGGTCACACTAAGTTTAGCTCACAGTACTCAGCCTTCTGGAGTTCTTCTATACACAATATTAATGGCATTGAAAGAGAACTCGACTATTGAAACGGATGGGCTGAGGAATGGGAGACGGATTTTATATATTGATTATTATAAATCCATGCACAATGAAACCTGTAGATAACATAGCAAAAATGCTAAATCAAACAACAACAACTTTAATTTATATAGTGCCTTTAACATAGCAAAACTCCCAAGGCACTTCTCAAGAGTGTTATAAGACAAAGAAAATTGACACCGAGCCAGGTAAGGAGAAATGACGAAACGCTTGGTCAAAGAGGTATGTTTTAAGGAGCGAAGAGTTAGCTGTGATTACTGACAATTTGCTGAAAGCACCAAACACTGATGAGGTCACGGTTGGAATATTGTACGCAATCTGGACCATCCTCCCTTCGAAGCACCTGACGAGGTTCAAAGAGCAACAAGAATAATTCTGCGGCTTCGGAGTCCAAGTTAGGAAGGAAGACGCAAAGAGCCAGACTTGCTTTCATTACAGTAGAGAAGAATGTGAAGAGACATGACCCACGTCTTTGAAATGTTGAAAGAAATGTATAATCCGGATGCAAATTAATTATTTAACCTGGAATGTTGTGAACAGAACTTGAGGACTTGAGTATAAAATTACAAACTTTGCGGCACTTGAAGGAATTTTTTTTCTCTCAACCTCATGGATAGAGTCACAGCTGAATAAAGTTGCAATGATTAAAAATTATATTTTTTGCTATCTTTTGAAGGAACACATAACCAAAATGAATCAGAGTCACAAGTGGTGGCTAAACTTCATAATATGTCCTTACTATACAGTATAAATGCACACAAGGCCCATACTTGAGAGAAGGTCACTCTGTGACCAATTACCTTTATTACCAAGACCTCAAGTGATGAAGGGGAGTGGAGCTTTCCCTTTAATACCTGAAAGTCCAGGTTAGGAGTGTCTCCCACAAGTTCACCTCTTGTGGTCAGTGTTCTCAAGGTGTACAACTTAGGTCAGCTTATACATGGGTTACAATGATCGTTGAATACATGACATCACCTCTCCCCCAAAGTCTTATTGGGATCACAGGTTGAGTCTCTCTAGTGGTTTACGCTCCCTTGTAGAGCGCCTGAGTTGGGGCTCCGGTTGTTGGCCGCTGGCCTGAGTGTCTGCTGTTTGCGGTGCCTCAGGCCTGTCTGGACTGCCCACAGTGACTGGGCTCTCCTCTACTTGGTTCTGGTGTTCGGTCACCTGTGGTGGAGTAAGCTCTATGTCGTGTTCTTCCTCTGCTTCTTCTATGAGCTGCTGAACCTTCTTTTAGTTTGATCCATGTGTTTGTGGCAGATTTGTCCATTGGTAAGTTTAACTACCAAAACCCTATTCCCCTCTTTGGCAATCACAGTGCCTGCAAGCCACTTGGGCCCTGCAGCGTAATTAAGGACAAAAACAGGGTAATTGACATCAATACATTGCGCCCTCGCATTCCAGTCATGGTCGTCACATTGTGACTGATGCCTGCTCTCAACAATTTCTTTCATAGTAGGGTGTATAAGGGATAACCTGGTTTTGAGCGTCCTTTTCATTAGCAGCTTTGCGGGTGGAACCCCTGTGAGCGAGTGTGGTCGGGATCTATTGGCCAACAGGAGGCGTGATAAACGGCTTTGTAGGGAACCTCCTTGGATTCTGAGCATCCCGTTTGATTATCTGCACTGCTCGTTCCGCCTGGCCTTGAACGGTGCCGTTCTGTCATGGTTGATTCCATTGCCTGCTATGAAGTCTTGGAATTCAGTGCTTGTGAAGCATGGGCCATTGTCGCTGACCAAGACATCCGGTAGACCATGGGCGGCGAACATTGCCCGTAGACTTTCTACCGTGGCAGAGGATGTGCTTGAATTTAAAATGGCAAACTCAAGCCATTTGGAGTAGGCGTCTACTACAACCAAAAACATTTTGCCCATGAAAGAACCTGCGTAGTCCACCTGGATGCGTGACCATGGCTTGGCGGGCCAGGACCAGGGGTTAAGGGGGGATTCCCTGGGTGCGTTGCCCAGCTGAGCACACGTGTTGCATCTGCGAACACAAAGTTCCAGGTCTGCATCTATCTCTGACCACCAAACGTGTGACCTGGCAATTGCCTTCATCATGACAATGCCCGGATGCTCATTGTGAAGTTCTCTGATAAACACCTCTCTGCCCTTCTGGGGCATGACTACTCGGTTTCCCCACAGGAGGCAATCGGCCTGAATCGAGAGTTCATCCTTGCGCCTATGAAACGGTTTAAATTCCTCAGGGCATGCCCGGTACGTGGCTGCCCAGTCCCCATTCAGGACACACTTCTTAGCTAAAGACAGTAGCGGGTCTTTATTTGTCCAGACTTTAATCTGGCGGGTTGTCACAGGTAAGCCTTCGCTTTCAAAAGCTTCAACTGCCATGACCATCTCAGTATCATGCTCAGTTGCCCCCTCAGTGGTGACTAGTGGGAGCCTGCTGAGTGCATCGGCGCAATTTTCAGTGCCCGGTCTGTGCCGAATTGTGTAGTCATAGGCGGCTAACGTAAGTGCCCACCTCTGTATGCGGGCCGATGCATTCGCATTTATGGCCTTGTTGTCGGCCAAAAGGGACGTGAGGGGTTTGTGATCTGTCTCCAGCTCAAATTCCCTGCCAAACAGATACTGATATATTTTTTTTACTGCATATACACATGCTAGCGCTTCCTTTTCTACCATCTGCCTGGGACAGGCTTCTGAGGGCATAAGCTACTGGCTGTAACTGACCACTGGCATTCATATGCTGCAACACACACCAGACCCCATAGGACGATGCATCGCACGTTAAAACAAGTTTCTTACACGGGTCATATAATGTTCACAGTTTGTTGGAGCATAACAAACTGCGTGCTCTATCAAAAGCCCTTTCCTGGCTGTCCCCCCAGACCCATTCGCAACCTTTGCATAGGATCACGTGTGGCGGCTCTAACAGCGTGCTCAATTTGGGAAGAAAGTTACCAAAATAGTTCAGGAGCCCCAGGAACGAACGCAGCTCCGTTATGTTACGTGGTCTGGGTGCTCTCTGGATCACTTCCGTTTTGGACGCAGTAGGTCTGATCCCGTCAGCTGCTACCCTCCTCCCCAGGAATTCTAACTCTGGAGCTAAGAAGACGTACTTCGCCTTTTTCAGTCGCAGCCCTACCCGGTCCAGTCTGTGTAGCACCTCCTCCAGGTTGTGGAGGTGTTCTTCAGTATCACGACCCGTGATGAGGATGTCGTCTTGAAAAACCACCGTCCGTGGAATCGACTTGAGGAGGCTTTCAATATTTCACTGAAAGATCGCGGCGGCTGAACGAATCCCGAATGGACATCCATTATACTCAAACAACCCGTGTGTGTTGTGATGGTGGTCAGCTTCTTCGACTCACTCGCCAGCTCCTGGGTCATGTAAGCTGAGGTCAGGTCCAATTTTTTTTCAAGTTTGCCACCGAATAGCGTCGCAAAGAGGTCCTCCGCTCTCAGTAGCGGGTACTGGTCTTGGGGTGACACCCGATTGATGGTGGCCTTGTAATCACCACATATCCTGACCGACCCATCCGCCTTGAGCACCGGCACGATCGAACTCGCCCAGTCACTGAATTCGACTGGCGAGATGAAGCCTTCCCTCAGCAGGCGGTCCAATTCGCCTTCTATCTTTTCCCGCATCACGTATGGCACCGCTGTAGCCTTGTGATGTACTGGCCTGGCGTCCAGGTTTATGTGAATCACTATCTTGGCCCCCATGAAAGTGCCAATGCCGGATTGAAATAATGGGTCAAATTTGTCCAAGACCTGTGAGCATGATACTCGCTCCACAGAAGAAATTGCATTGACATCGCCCCATTTCCAGTTCATGACAGCAAGCCAACTCCTCCCCAGTAGTGCAGGACCGTCCCCCAGGACAATCCAGAGTGGCAACCTGTTCTCCGAATCTTTGTGGGTCACGACTACCATGGTGCTGCCTAGCACCGGAATGATCTCTTTTGTATTTGTGTAGCTGTGCGTCAATCGGCAATAATTTTGGCCTCCTGGCCTTGGACACCCACAATCTTTCGAACTCATCAGGGACTGGCTGGCCCCGTGTATTAATACTGGGATACCATTGAGGAGCACTTTCATCATTATTGGTGGCGTCATGTTATATGAACTGTATATATGTGCACCACATGAACTCGCTGAACTTCAGCTTCCAGCGATTTCCCCCAGTATTCATTTGGCCTCGTAGGGCTTACATCAGGCCCGGCCTCCTCGTACATCAACCTGGTTGCAGGCTTCCTGCACATATGCACCAAGTGACCTCTGACGTTGCAGTTTCTGCAGGTATATTACTGATACCTGCAAGCTCTGGCTGGGTGTTTGCCTCCACACCTCCAGCTTGAGCTGGAGGCCCCGTTGTTGGAAACAAAAGGTCCATTACCAGTCGATCGTCTCTGACTGTCTCTGTAACTGTCCTTAAGTGCACCATTGACAGGTGTTGATGGCCCCATTACTGGCCGCATTGTCCATTACGATGGCATGAATCGCCATTCAGCTAGCCATTGCCTCTGTTGAGTTCCCCCTTTGGGTTCGACTACATGCTGGGTCATGTCCGATTGCCCTTGTCAGCCTAGAGAACTGTGTGCCGCGTTAACAATGTTGACTCCCTGGTCGTTTGCCACATTTGAGCCAAGATTTTTGTCATACATCATTCTGGTCTCTTCCTCCCCTGAGATAAATGTCTGGGCTATCAGAGCTGTCGCTTCCAAGGTCAAGTCTTTGGTCTCAATCAGTTTCCTGAAAACCCCAGCGTGCCCAATGCCCTCAATAAAAAAGTCTCGCAGCATCTCCGCTCTGCATGCATCTGGGAACTTACATAGGCTCGCCAGTCGCCGGAAATCTGCCACGAAGTCTGGAACGCTTTGCCTTTCTCGCCGCCGGTGCTTGTAAAACCGGTGTCTCGCCATGTGCATGCTGCTCGCCGGTTTAAGGTGTTCTCCGATCAACTTATTGAGCTCTTCGAACATCTTGTCTGCCGGCTTCTCTGGCGCTAGAAGGTCCTTCATCAGGGAGTACGTTCTGGATCCACAAACCGTCAGCAAATGAGCCCTGCGTTTGTCGGCCGAATCCTGTCCCAACCATTCCTTAGTGACAAAACTTTGCTGTAGTCTCTCAATAAAGTCGTCCAAATCATCACCAACACAGTACGTCTCTTCTGTGCTGCTTGAGGCCATGCTTGCGTGGTTTAAATCCCAGTTTCTCATCGCCAATAATATGTCCTTACTATACGGTATAAATGCACACGAGGCCCATACTTGAGAGAAGGTGACCAGTTACCTTTATTACCAAGACCTCAAGTGATGAAGGTGGTTGGAGCTTCCTCTTTGAGACCTGAAAGTCCAGGTTAGAAATGTCACCCCTTGTGGTCAATGTTCTCAAGGTGTACAACTTAGGTCAGCTTATACATGGGTTACAATGATAGTTGAATACATGACATTTCAGACAGTCAAAGATAAAGCTGAATTGCACCAATTCATGCATATTACTCAACTGTGTGAAAGACAGAATTAGAATTTTAACTGCTGTTTCAGATAATTAAATGCATATTAAGATCACGGCATTCTATAAGTGACAATTTTCTGACAGATTAATTTTTCTTTCAAGTTAGAAAATAGTATTTCTATTGTAGAATGTGTCCTACACTTGACGGTTATGAGAAAGGTTAGTTATCCACAACTAGATTTTGGTGACCTCATGCATGATTCATAGAATTAAATATTCTGATTCTTCTTTTGCCTGGACAAATGTGCTGAAACAGCAGTAGTTAAGAAGTAGCTATCTCTGCACTAAGTGCATCTATACGGTGTGCAAAATGTTGAAGGATCAGATGTCAGTCACGTTGCCATCGAGACTCCAAGTTTTGCAGTCCACTAGATTTGAACATCTTTATCCATGAAATAGCAAGGAAGAAGCCTCTTTAATGTTGAATCAAACAAATGAATCAGATCATATCTTCACACACTTCATGTGATGATAGAATAATACAGCACAGAAGGTGGCCATTTAGCCAATCTTGCCTGTGCCAGCTCTTTGGTAGAGCTATCCAATTAATCCCACTCCCCGTAGCCCTGTAAACCTTTCCCTTCAAGTATTTATCTAATTCCCTTTGCCAGTCACTATTGAATCAGCTTGCATTACCATTTCAGGCAGCGTGTTCCAGACCACAAAAACTTGCCGTGTAAAAAAAATGGTTCCCCATGTTTCGAATCATTAAAGGAAATTTTTCTGACTAACCCTGAGAATGGAGGAGAATTTATTCTGGAACCTTGCCACATGAGAAAAAGGGAACACAGTGATGAACTGAAAGATAATATATGCGTCCCATCTTTCATCACAGTTTGTTTTTTCACATTATCACTTGCACATAAGAACATAAGACTATAACAGTCATATTCATCATCATCATAGGCAGCCCCTCGGGGTCGAGGATGACTTGTTTCCACACTAAAAATGAGTGGTCAGGTGACTGATGAACTCATTTTAAACGTGGAAGATGCCTGTGCGTGAATTCTTTTAACGTGAGGTGACCGTTGCACACCAGCCACCACACGGGCTTGACGGAGCAAGGTCTTGGTCCAGTGGCAAGGGAATCCAAGATGCCTGGAGACCAGGTTCCATAACAGTCATATTAATTCTGCCCTAAAAGACAACTTTGATGGCAGTGGAATATTTAAATAGCGATACATGTCTGAGCAATTTATCAGATTTGAGATAAGAAAATAAAAATTAGCAGCAGGAGTCGGCCATTTGGCCCATTGAGCCTGCTCCGCCATTTAATATCATGGATGATCTGATCATGGACTCAGCTCCACTTCCCTGCCTGCTCCCCATGACCCTTTATTCCCTGATCGCTCAAAAATCTGTCTATCCCCGCCTTAAATATATTCAATGACCCAGCCTCCACAGCACGCCGGGGCAGAGAATTCCACAGGTTTACAGCCCTCTGAGAGAAGAAATGCCTCCTCATCTCAGTTTCAAATGGGTAGCCCCTTATTCTGAGACTATGTCCTCTAGTTTTAGTTTCCTCGATGAGTGGAAATATCCTCTCTGTATCCACCTTGTCAAACCCCCTCATTATCTTATATGTTTCGATAAGATCATCTCTCATTCTTCTGAACTCCAATGAATGTAGGCCCAACCTACTCAACCTATCTTCATAAGTTAACCCTCTCATCTCTGGAATCAACCTAGTAAACCTTCTCTGAACAGCCTCCAATACAAGTATATCCTTCCTTAAATATGGAGACCAAAACTATGCAGTACTCTAGGTGTGGCCTCACCAATACTCTGTACAGTTGTAGCAGGACTTCTCTGCTTTTATACTCTATCCTCCTTGCAATAAAGGCCAACATTCCAGTTGTGTTCCTGATTACTTGCTGTACCTGCATACATATTTTTTTTCATGCACAAGGACCCCCAGATCTCTCTGTACTGCAGCATTTTGCAACTTCTCTCCATTTAAATTATAATTTACTGTTCTATATTTTCTGCCAAAGTGGATAACCTCACATTTTGCCACATTATATACCATCTGCCAAATTTTTGCCCAGCCATTTAGCCTGTCTATATACCTTTGCAGATTTTTTGTGTCCTCCTCACAATTTGCTTTCCCACCCATCTTTGTATCATCTGCAAATTTGGCTACATTACACTCGGTCCCTTTATCCAAGTCATTAATATAGATTGTAAATAGTTGAGGCCCCAGCACTGATCCCTGCGGCACCCCATTAGTTACCATTTGCCAACCGTAAAATGACCCATTTATACCGACTCTCTATTTTCTGGTAGTTAGTCAATCTTCTCTATCCATGGTAATATATTACCTCCTACCCAATGAACTTTTATCTTGTGCAGCAACCTTTTATGTGGCACCTTATCGAATGCCTTCTGGAAATTCACTAGTTCCCACTTATAATAATAATAATAATACATAATAATTAGGAACAGGAGTAGGCCATCTAGCCCCTCGAGCCTGCTCCGCCATTCAATAAGATCATGGCTGATCTGGCCGTGGACTCAGCTCCAGTTACCCGCCTGCTCCCCATAACCCTTAATTCCCTTATTGGTTAAAAATCTATCTATCTGTGACTTGAATACATTCAATGAGCTAGCCTCAACTGCTTCCTTGGGCAGAGAATTCCACAGATTCACAACCCTCTGGGAGAAGAAATTCCTTCTCAACTCGGTTTTAAATTGGCTCACCTGTATTTTGAGGTTGTGCCCCCTAGTTCTAGTCTCCCTGACCAGTGGAAACAACCTCTCTGCCTCTATCTTGTCTATCCCTTTCATTATTTTAAATGTTTCTATAAGATCCCCCCTCATCCTTCTGAACTCCAACGAGTAAAGACCCAGTCTACTCAATCTATCATCATAAGGTAACCCCCCTCATCTCCGGAATCAGCCTAGTGAATCGTCTCTGTACCCCCTCCAAAGCTAGTATATCCTTCCTTAAGTAAGGTGACCAAAACTGCATGCAGTACTCCAGGTGATGCCTCACCAATACCCTATACAGTTGCAGAAGGACCTCCCGGCTTTTGTACTCCATCCCTCTCGCAATGAAGGCCAACATTCCATTCGCCTTCCTGATTACCTGCTGCACCTGCAAACTAACTTTTTGGGATTCATGCACAAGGACCCCCAGGTCCTTCTGCACCGCAGCATGTTGTAATTTCTCCCCATTCAAATAATATTCCCTTTTACTGTTTTTTTTCCCAAGGTGGATGACCTCACACTTTCCGACATTGTATTCCATCTGCCAAACCTTAGCCCATTCGCTAAACCTATCTAAATCTCTTTGCAGCCTTTCTGTGTCCTCTACACAACCCGCTTTCCCACTAATCTTTGTGTCATCTACAAATTTTGTTACACTACACTCTGTCCCCTCTTCCAGGTCATCTATGTATATTGTAAACAGTTGTTGTCCCAGCACCGATTCCTGTGGCACACCACTAACCACCGATTTCCAACCCGAAAAGGACCCATTTATCCCGACTCTCTGCTTACTGTTCGCCAGCCAATTCTCTATCCATGCTAATACATTTTCTCTGAATCCGCGTACCTCTATCTTCTGCAGTAACCTTTTATGTGGCACCTTGTCGAATGTCTTTTAGAAATCTAAATACACCACATCCATCGGTACACCTCTATCCACCATGCTCGTTATATCCTCAAAGAATTCCAGTAAATTAGTTAAACATCATTTCCTCTTCATGAATCCATGCTGCGTCTGCTTGATTGCACTATTCCTATCTAGATGTCCAGCTATTTCTTCCTTAATGATAGTTTCAAGCATTTTCCCCACTACAGATGTTAAACTAACCAGCCTATAGTTACCTGCCTTTTGTCTGTCCCCTTTTTTAAACAGAGGCGTTACATTAGCTGTTTTCCAATCCGCTGGTACCGCCCAGAGTCCAGAGAATTTTGGTAGATTATAACGAATGCATCTGCTATAACTTCCGCCTTCTCTTTTAATACCCTGGGATGCATTTCATCAGGACCAGGGGACTTGTCTACCTTGAGTCCCATTAGCCTGTCCAGCACTACCCCACTAGTGATAGTGATTGTCTCAAGGTCCTCCCTTCCCACATTCCTGTGACCAGCAATTTTTGGCATGGTTTTTGTGTCTTCCACTGTGAAGACCGGAGCAAAATAATTGTTTAAGGTCGCAGCCATTTCCACATTTCCCATTATTAAATCCCCTTCTCATCTTCTAAGGGACCAACATTTACTTTAGTCACTCTTTTCCATTTTATATATCTGTAAAAGCTTTTACTATCTGTTTTTATGTTTTGCGCAAGTTTACCTTAGTAATCTATCTTTCCTTTCTTTATTGCTTTCTTAGTCATTCTTTGCTGTCGTTTAAAATTTTCCCAATATTCTATTTTCCCATTAACCTTGGCCACCTTATACGCATTGGTTTTTAATTTGATACTCTCCTTTATTTCCTTGGTTATCCATGGCTGGTTATCCCTTCTCTTACCGCCCTTCTTTTTCACTGGAATATATTTTTGTTGAGCACCATGAAAGAGCTCCTTAAAAGTCCTCCACTGTTCCTCAATTGTGCCACCGTTTGGTCTGTGTTTCCAGTCTACTTTAGCCAACTCTGCCCTCATCCCACTGTAGTCCCCTTTGTTTAAGCATAGTACGCTCGTTTGAGACACTACTTCCTCATCCTCAATCTGTATTACAAATTCAACCATACTGTGATCACTCATTCCGAGAGGATCTTTTACAAGGAGATCGTTTATTATTCCTGCCTCACTACACAGGACTAGATCTAAGATAGCTTGCTCCCTTGTAGGTTCTGTAACATACTGTTCTAATAAACAATCCTGTATGCATTCTATGAATTCCTCCTCCAAGCTACCCCGTGCGATTTGATTTGACCAATCAATATGTAGGTTAAAATCCCCCATGATTACTGCCATTCCTTTTTCACATGCCTCCATTATTCCCTTGATTATTGCCCTCCCCACCATGAAGTTATTATTTGGGGGCCTATAAACTACACCCACCAGTGACTTTTTCCCCTTACTATCTCTAATCTCCACCCACAATGATTCAACATTTTGGTCATTAGAGCCAATATTGTCTCTCACAACTGCCCTGATATCATCCGTTATTAACAGAGCTACCCCACCTTCTTTCCCTTCTTGTCTATCTTTCCGAATCGTCAGATACTCCTGTATGTTTAATTCCCAGCCTTGGCCACCCTGCAACCACATTTCTGTAATGGCCACAAAATCATACCCATTTGTAATGATTTGTGCCGTCAACTCATTTACTTTATTTCGAATGCTGCGTGCGTTTAGGTAGAATGTTTTAATACTAGTTTTTAAACCATGATTTTTAGTTTTGACCCCTCCTGCAGCCCTTTTATATTCAGTGGCCCTTTTTGTTTCTTGCCTTTGGTTTCTCTGCCCTCCACTTTTACTCATCTCTTTTCTGTCTTTTGTTTTTGTCTCCTTTTTGTTTCCCTCTGTCTCCCTGTATTGGTTCCCATCCCCCTGCCATATTAGTTTAACTCCTCACCAACAGCACTAGCAAACACTCCCCCTGGGACATTGGTTCCGTTCCTGCCCAAGTGCAGACCGTCCGGTTTGTACTGGTCCCACCTCCCCCAGAACCTGTTCCAATGATCCACGAATTTGAATCCCTCCCTGCTGCACCACTGCTCAAGCCACGTATTCATCCGTGCTATCCTCTGGCCTCCCACTAGTCTTGGTCACATTATATGCCCTTGTTTTCAATTTGATACCATCCCTTATTTCTTTAGTTTGCTACGGATGGTTATCTCTTCTCTGAGTCTTTTCTTCTCATTGGGATATATTTTTGTTGCGAGTTATGAAATATCTCCTTCAATGTATGCCACTGCTCATCAACCATCCCACATTTTAATCTATTTTCCCAGTCCACGGGCCCAATTTTGGCCATGACTTGCATCAATTTTTTTGGAGTAAGTTGTTTTTTCTGGCGTAAGTTAGAAAATGCCATTTCCCCCCCAAAATTTGCTCCAGAGTAAGTCAGTTAGGTACGATTTTTTTAAGTCAGTTTTTTTTCCCAAAATGGGGCGTTCCCAGACACTTATGTCAGTTTTGGCTATTTATGCCACTTTGACCAGCAAAAAAGTACTCCAGATCCACTTAGGTCAGTGTATGTGGCCAGCTCTGAAAAACCTTGCGGGCAGTTAAGAAAAATCAGCGCACATTCAACAGACATTAGGGCAGGGATAGGGGAGGGAAGGGAACTGGAGAGGACCTCAACATACAAGCAGCCAACATTGAGGAAACGCTCAAACCAATAAAATACAATAAAGAGAGAAGTAAATCCTACCTTATCTTTAAAGTCTGCCCGGGAAAGGCAGCTGGCCAGCCTGTTTGTGAGGCCATTCAGCCTGGGATAGGGGAGGGAAGTTGCTGCTGCTGGAGCCAAGTTTTCTTTCTATCTCTGTCTATTGCGCATGCGCGCATCTCGGAGCCAGCACCACTGCGCATGCGCGAAGGTGCCGGCAGTGTTTTTGGTGCAGGCATTTCGCTCACCCCCCACTTCAACATCGACGCCATGCCAGGACTCCGGAGACTGCATGCAGTGGCAGGATGGGGCGGATTTTTGCCGGTGTCGTTTCCAGCGCGCAAAGTCGGCACGCTTGAGGTCAGTGTTGGGGAAAATCTAGTCTTAGATTAGCCAACTCTGTCCTCATACCTTTGTAGTCTCCTTTATTTAAGTTTAGGACACTGCTTTGCGATTCAACTTTCTCACCCTCGAACTGAATTTGAAATTCAACCATGTTGGAGTCAGTCATTCCTGGAGGATCTTTTACGAGGAGATTGTCATTAATTGTGTCTCATTGTCTCAAATCGCCCATGATTAATGTCATTCCTTTTTTACAAGCCTCCATTATTTCTTGATTTATACTCCGTCCAAAAGTATAGCTACTGTTAGGATTATAATGTTTCTTTTCAGAACAAGGTAGTCATCCCCAACAGTACTGTTTCATAGAATGGAATGGCCTCCACTTTGAACATTGTATCAACCTGGTTCAATTTAATGTCAGCTGTGGCTCAGTGCGTAGCGCTCTAGCCTCTGAGTCAGAATGTTGTGGGTTCAAGTCCCACTTCAGAGACTTGAGCACAAAATCCTACGGAGCGCTGCACTGTCGGAAGTGGCATCTATTGGATGAGACGCTAAACCAAGGGCCCGCCTGCTCTCTCAGGTGGACGTAAAAGATCCCGCGGCACTATTTCAAAGAAGAGCAGGGGAGTTATCCGCAGTGTCCTGATCAATATTTATCCCCCAGTCAACATAACAAAAGCAGATTATCTGGTCCTCATCACATTGCTGTTTGTGGGAGCTTGCTGTGCACAAATTGTCAGCCTTGTTTCCTACATTACAACAGTGACTACACTCCAAAAGTACTTCATTGGCTGTAAAGTGCTTTGAGATCTGGAGGATGTGAAAGGTGCTCTGTAAATGCAAGTCTCTCTTTTCTTTTAACTGATTTGATACTAAATTATAACAGGAGTACCATTTAGGAACACCTTGGGATATTGGAGACCAGTACTGCACCATGAGACAATATTGTTGGGCTGTGTCTCAAATATCCATTTGCCACTATACTTTTATTCAATAATCTTTTATTCCTTGATGTCTCCGAATGCTGATTATAATAGATGTGATAATTATTAGCCTTCGGCATGAAGTTGAGCTGATTACATATGAAATAGGAGTCGGTGTAGGCCATCTGACCCCTCGAGCCTGCGCCATCATTCAATGAGATCATGGCTGAACTGATCTTGGCCTCAATTCCACTTTCCTGCCCATTCCCCATAACCCTTGACTCTCTTATAGTTCAAAAATCTGTCTACCTCTACCTTAACTTTATTCATTGACTTAGCCTCCACAGCTCTCTGGAGTAGAGAATTCCAAAGACTTGTGACCCTCTGAGAGAAGAAATTCCCCTCACCTCCATTTTAAATGGGCGACCCCTTATTCTGAGACTATGCCCCCTAATTTGGTTTCCCCAATGAGGGGAAACATCCTCTCTGCATCTACCCTGTCGAGCCCCTCACAATCTTATATATTTTGTTAAGATCACCTCTCAGTATATATGAGTATAGGCCCAATCTGCTCAATCTTTCCTTATAAGGTTGCTCTCAGTTGCTCACTAATTAACTGCAGTCCTTCACTTTCACGTTGCGTTCTTAAGTAGTTTAACAGCCCTCGTTTGATTATACATTGTTTTTGTCTTAATTTTTTTTTCGCATAAATTAATGATATTAAGTTTGCAGTAGGTTGATGTTGGGATTTCAAGTGCATAATAATAGACAAGCTCCTTCTGGTGAGTTCTGAGGTAAAACAATTAGCACCATCAGTCAAAGAGCACTCATTTGTTCTCTCATTGACACTGGCATATTTATGCAGAACAATGTATTATATCAGGTGCCTTTCGTGTAACCAAGGTGCTTTCAAAACTTGCAGCGTAGCACATGGGGCTGTTTTATTCACAGACTCATTAACAACGCCATATGTTGCATGTGGTCTTTTTAAGCACCTTGAATACTTGAAAAGTACCTGAATGATTACAGTGTTACAAATAAGGATTGGCTGATGCCACTGGGAGAAAATATGAATGCTCCGATAATGGAGCTGTTAATCATTCTCATCTCAAACAGAAGGAACTGCAGATTCTTATTTTGTAATGCCCCCATGGTGCCATCAGCATCTTAGATGTAAACCCAATTCAGAGAACAGTAACTATGAAGAACCAACAAGTTATGGCTGGGTGCTGGTGTTATATTAGGAGACCAGAAAACCTATGATGCGATATTTAAATTTGCCAATGAGTCACGAAGTACAATGATCAGTAACATGAAGGACTCAAGAACATGAGAAATAGGAGCAGTCTTCTCCGCCATTTAATGAGATCATGTCTGATCTTCGACCTCAACTCCAATTTCCCGCCTGCTCCCCATTTCCCTTGATTCCCCTGGTGTCCAAAAATCTATCGATCTCAGCCTTGAATATACTCAACACCTCAGCATCCACAGCCCTCTGAGTGAAGACATTTCTCCTCATTTCTGTCCTAAATGGCCAACTCAAGCACTACAGACTTCTTTTCTGCCTTTATTTCTATTGAATTACAAAAAGTCAAAGTTTCCAGATTAGAAATTATAAAACCGTAAGTGTCCCATTGTACTGTTGCTTTTGGCTGATGTAAAATGTTTTCGAATGCACATTAATAGAATTTGAATTTTTTTTTAATTTATTCGTTCACGGGATGTGGGTGTCACTGGCAAGGCTGGCATTTATTTCCCATCCATCTCTAAATGCCTTTGAGAAGGTGTTGGTGAACTGCCTTCCTGAACTGCTGCAGTTATGGTGACAGTACTTCCACAGTGCTGACTTTGTTGTAGCGGCTTGGTACAACTGCTGTGTGTCTGGAGTCACATATAGGCCAGACCAAGTAAGGATGGCAGATTTCCTTCCCTAAGGATACTAGCTTTTTAAGATAAGGTGACACAAATTCAAAACCAGTAACAGCTAAATTTAGAACTGATGTTAATATGTTTTTGTTCACGCAAAGTGTGACCATTGTATAAATTAGGGTCTCAGGAAGAGGAGTGGAGGTGAAACTCTGGACCCATTTAAGAAACTGTAGTATATGCAGGCACTCTAATAATGACTCCACGAGGTAAGGGGATAGTACTTGAACTGGAGTGATCTTAGTCCTTTATTGCAGCTCTTAGAGTGAGGACACCAAGAGGTGAGCTCCCTTTTATACTTGGTTACCTGCAGTGTACAGGTGACCCATAGGTCTCCAGCAGCAGCACCCTCTGGTGGTATAAGTATGGTGTATACAGCGTGAAGGTAC
Source organism: Pristiophorus japonicus (assembly GCF_044704955.1). Lineage (NCBI taxonomy): Eukaryota > Metazoa > Chordata > Chondrichthyes > Pristiophoridae > Pristiophorus > Pristiophorus japonicus. The sequence continues at coordinate 52,880,594 of NC_091982.1, forward strand.
ATTCAGTGGTCTAGTGTTGCAGTACATACATTAACATGCATACATGATAACACTCGCCCCTAAGCCTTTCCCACATCCTTATTCCCATGACATGGGGATGTGATCAGTAGTGGGCTGTGGGAGATTGTGGTGAGGATTGTGTGGGTGCCAGGTGTGATCCATGTGCTTGTGGCTGCACACATTGTTGGAAGATTCCGCAGTAGTGGAGCAAGTTCTATGGGTAAGGTACATACATTGTAGAATGGGTAGGTGGTGATGTTTAGTGGTGGGCAGGGTGGTGTGGCAGTCTGGTCATCCCAGGCTCTGCCGGGAAAGCTGGAGGGCACTGGCCTCTCGCTTCCGGTGCTGGCCCTGGTGGCCGGGGGGGGGATGGGCCGATCTGGGGCAGGTTGCCAGTGGTGGTGGCTGTGCTGCCCATTGACCGCTGTCCCTGCAGTGGGTATGCTCCCACTGGGTGTACATGAACCCTTCCTGGGGCATCACATTGGTCCTGGAAGCGCAGGCTACATAATCACTGTCGTCGCTGGACCTGGGTGTTTCCCACAGGAGGTTCCTTTTGTCATTGTCATAATACATGTAGAACCCGGTATAATTTCTCATTCTATCATTAGCATACATGATACATTGGCTCCGATCGCTACTAGCTACTTCGACATTGTTATACTTCTTTACACTTTCACGTTTGTCACTTACAAAGGTTACATTTGTCACATTAGCATTACTGGCATCACCGTTCAACAGTGCAAACTTGTCACTTACATCATTTTTTGAAGCATTTGTTACATTTCTCCCATTAGCATTGCCGGCATCACCATTCAACAGTACATTTATATACCTGCGTTCATTCTTTACACTTTTATCACCGGCATCGCTGTGCCAAGAGTGGAACTGTCCCTTTAATTGTTCTGGGTTGCCGGTCACTTTTAAGAGGAACTTGCAATCTTTACCCCAATCCGGTTCGCCGCTCGGTGAAACGTGTTACTCCCTCAACGCTGCCCCTCATGGTCTGGTCGCGGCCATTTTGATTCCAGGTGCTTCGCCTCGTGGTGGGGGCGCCATCGTCTCTCTCTCTCCATGAGGTAGGCTGCGGTAATCCTTTTCTCCCCAGGTTCTGCCACAGACGCCGGGAGTCTACCTTCTGCGCCGATCTTCTTCCCTCAGAGTCCTGCCACTGGGGCCCAGAAGGTGAGGTCTGGTCATTCAGGTTGGATCATCTCGTTGAGTTGTGCAGTCTGTGTTGTCGCCGCGCAGTCGAGTCGGACGGTAGGGTTTCCAGATGCTGCAATGGATCCAAGTTTGGGGCTGTGTGGGATGTCAATCGCCGGGGCCTGACAGATCATCGCTCCGACAGATTTGGACTGGCTTCATCCAATTTCTTCCCAGCAGCGTTGGACCATCACCGGCAACGATCCACAGGGGAAGCTTGTGCATCGCGCCGTCATGGGATACCTGGATCTCGACACTGCCAACGACTAGGATGGTGCCTTTTGTGTAGGTGAGCAGCTTTGCCTGGATTGGGGATGTATTGGGTCGTTTGGCGGGATTGTCCCAGAGTTTCTCAAAGACCGTCTAATTCATCAGCGACTGGCTCGCCCCTGTGTTGATCGCCATCGAGACTCGAACCCCGTTGATTTCTACTTCCATTTTCCACAGGGACCTCTCAGTGGGCAGGTATATATTCTGTACCCCTCTTCCAGGGGCTGAGCAGCTTTGTCTTCATCAGTGCTGGAGCCCAGGTGATCGGCCAATTCTTCAGCGGCTTGGTCAGTAAAATTCTTTCGACACATTCGCTGAAGGTGACCTTTAGTGTTTCAGCCTTTGCAGGTATAGTCTTTGTATCGGCACTGGTGGGCCCTGTGGTTTCCTCCACAGCGCCAGCACGGGGCTAGCCGATTGGCCCCATGTTGTGGACTCAGGGTTGCGGGACTCGGGACAGCAGTCTTGCCTCTGAAAGTTGTCATTCGGTTCACTGAACTCGTCGGGTTAGAGTCCTGGGAGTGAGTCATCATCCATTTGTAGTCGCAGACCGAAACCATGAATGTCTGGTTCACTTTGATTGCCTTCTGCAGGGTGACTGTAGTATCCACAGAGAGCAGCTTGAAGAGGAGGCCCTCGTGGCCGATTCCAATAACGAAGATGTCCCTTCGTGCTTCGGTGAGGTGGTCGCCAAAATCACATGGTGCAGCCAATCTTCTCAGATCTGCAGCATATTTAGCAATTTCTTGGCCTTCGGGCCGCCGGTGGGTCTGGCTGTGAGGATGTTCTCTTTAGGTTTAAGTTGTTCTTGTATTAAAGTTACGAGCTCCACATAGGTCTTGGTCGTCATCTTCGCTGGGGCTAGCAGGTCCCTGACGATGCCATGGATAGTGGGCCCACAGCTGCTGAGCAGGATGGCTCTGTGCTTGTTCACCAGCGAGATCGGTGAGTCCCCAGTCAGGTCGTTCGCGATGAAAAGGTGTTCTAGCCTTTCCACAAAGGCATCCCAATCTTCCCCGTCAGCTAATTATTTGAAATTGCTTAGGTTAGACATATTGTGCGTGGAAATTCATAACCTCGTCGCCAGTTGTAGCATATGCAAACACGCTAATAATGATTTCACGAGGTAAGGGTATAGTACTTGAACTGTAGTGACCTTAGTCCTTTATTGCAGCTCCTAGAGTGAGGACACCAAAAGTTGAGCTCCCTTTTATACTTGGTTACCTGCAGTGTACAGGTGACCCATAGGTCTCCAGCAGCAGCACCCTCTGGTGTATAGTGTATACAGGATGAAGGTCTAGTGTTATAGTACATACATTAACATGCATACATGACAGAAACAATGGAATCCAGCATGACGGGGGTGGGGGTGAGGGACGATGACTTTAAGATCCAAATAGATGGCTGAATTTAGATGGGCCGCCTTCATCTGCAATTATGCTGCATAATTCCAGCCCCATGCAAAGCCAAGATTAAAAAGTACCATACAAGAGATGTTTTTAACCTATATTGTTTAATGCTCTTTGCGTTGCTAGAAAGCTAACACTGGCAGTGGCTCTCTTCGCATGCTGAAACTTAATGGCGTAGCCAACAGAGCTCTGTGCATTACACTTTACAGACATGACTACCTGCTGTATAATCATATCCTAAGACATCAGAACATTTCAGACAGCGATACTGCCAGATGTGCCTGCTGGGGGAAGTGGGGTTACCAATGGAGGCAATTTTTAAATAGAAATGTATGAATTATCTTTCAGGCTTGCGTGCTTTTTGCAATAGCAGCACATGTATTTCAAAGTCATAATCGGCGCATAATTAAAAAGAAACCGACTAAAATGGTAAGCAGAAGTAAATGAGTGATTTATATTTTTATACATTACTGCTCATATAGAAGGTTGAGGGGTGATCTGATCGAGGAGTATTAAATTATAAAAGGATTCTATTGTGTTCCTAACACAGATGAGGCTGCACACAGGGAGGTTAAAGTAACAGTGACCTCAGTCTTTAATAAGACACTCCAGAGTGAGGAACAGGCCTTCGGGGCCGGCTTATATACAGTGCTCCCAAGGGATGCTGGGATCCCTTGGGACTTCAGTGGATGAGCTCCCTGGTGGCGGAACATGGGAGTGCATGTTTTACAGATACACAACATAAATCTCCCGCCAAAGTCAAAGTGAAAACTATTTACAAGGTGAGGCGGTCGGGAGTGGCAGTTCGAGCAGCGCGAGTCCAGGGTGCGTGGAGAGGCCTATAAGAGGCCCAACATCGGAGGAGGAGTGGCAGTTCAAGCAGCGCGAGTCCGGGGTGCGTGGAGAGGCCTATAAGAGGCCCAACATCGGAGGAGGAGTGGCAGTTCAAGCAGCGCGAGTCCGGGGTGCGTGGAGAGGCCTATAAGAGGCCCAACATCGGAGGAGGAGTGGCAGTTCGAGCAGCGCGAGTCCGGGGTGCATGGTGAGGCCTATAAGAGGCCCAACATTGGAGGAGGAGTGGCAGTTCGAGCAGCGCGAGTCCGGGGTGCATGGTGAGGCCTATAAGAGGCCCAACATTGGAGGAGGAGCGGCAGTTCGAGCAGCGCGAGTCCGGGGTGCGTGGTGAGGCCTATAAGAAGCCCAACATCGGAGGAGGAGTGGCAGTTCGAGCAGCGCGAGTCCGGGGTGCATGGTGAGGGCTATAAGAGGCCCAACGTCGGAGGAGCGGCAGTTCGAGCAGCGCGAGTCCGGGGTGCGTGGTGAGGGCTATAAGAGGCCCAACGTCGGAGGAGCGGCAGTTCGAGCAGCGCGAGTCTGGGGTGCATGGTGAGGGCTATAAGAAGCCCAATGTCGGAGGAGCGGCAGTTCGAGCAGCGCGAGTCCGGGGTGTGTGGTGAGGGCTATAAGAGGCGTGTTTGTGCAGCTCCAGCCAGGAGAAAAAACAAAAAAGAAGTAGAAAGGAATCAAAAGGTGACATCACAGCCAAAGGGGTAAGTGATTGGCTGGTGTTTGGTGAGTAGCTTTTCTTTTTCTTTTTTATATTAGTAAGTAAGCCATTAACATTGTTGTCTTTTTCTTTCTTATATCAGTAAGTAACCTGTTAATATTGTTGTCACCAAATTAAGTGTATCTAAGGGTTAAGTCATGGCAGGAGAGCTCGGTAACGTGATATGCTCCTCCTGTACCATGTGGGAACTCAGGGACACTTCCGGTGTCACTGACGACTACGTGTGCGGGAAACGTATCCACCTTCAGCTCCTGACGGATTTGGAGCTGAGGGTGGATTCACTCTGGAGCATCCATGATGCTGAGAATGACGAGAGTAGCACGTGTAGCGAGTTGGTCTTACCGCAGGTGAAGGGTCCACAGCCAGCTAGGGAATGGAAGACCAGCAGGAAGAGCAGTGTAAGGAAGGTAGTGCAGGGGTCCCAGACAGTCTGCCTGAATGGACAGCTCATCCTTTCGCCTCTTGAACGGTTTGATTAGCTCTTGCATCTCCACGGGGATGCTGGCCCAGCTCCCATGTAGTACACAGTTTTTTAATAGGGACAACAGAGAATCTTGGCTGGTCCAAGTCCAATCTGGCGGGCCGTGACAGATGATTTATCATTTTCAAACACTTCGATGATCATCAACAAGTCTGCGGGCTGCGCCACCAACAACAAGTTTGCAGGCTGCACCATTTCCACCCCCGTGGTGGGCAATGGTAGCCGACTGAGAGCATCCGCACAATTCTCTGTGCCTGGCCTGTGGCGGATGGGAAAGTTATACACTGATAGCGTGAGTGTCCACCTTTGTATGTGGGCTGAGGCATTAGTATTTATCCTTGTTTTCAGCGAACAGGGATGTGAGAGGCTTGTGATCGGTTTCCAGCTCAAATGTGAGGCCAAACAGGTACTGATGCATTTTCTTTACCCCGAACACACGCTAATGCCTCTTTCTCAATCATGCTGTAGGTGCTCTCGGCCTTAGACAGGCTCCTGGAAGCATAGGCGACAGGTTGCAACTTCCCCGCAACGTTAGCTTGTTGTAATACACACCCGACTCCGTACGACGACGTATCACATGCTAGCACAAGTCTTTTACACGGTTTATACAATACAAGCAGCTTGTTGAAGCATAAAATGTTTCTGGCTTTCTCAAAAGCAATTACTTGGTTTTTTCCCCATACCCAGTTCTCCCCTTTGCGCAATAACACATGTAGAGGCTCTAAAAGGGTGCTTAACCCCGGTAGGAAGTTACCAAAATAGTTGAGGAGTCCCAGGAACGACCGCAGCTCCGTGACGTTCTGTGGTCTGAGCACGTTCCTGATTACTTCTGTCTTGGCGTCTGTGGGCCGAATGCCGTCCGCCTCGATCTTTCTCCCCAAAAACTCCACTTCTGTTGCCATGAAGACGCATTTCAACCTCTTCAGCCTCAGCCCTACGCGATCCAGTTTCTGGAGGACCTCCTCCAGGTTTTGTAGGTGCTCGGCAGAGTCCCGACCCGTGACCAATATGTCGTCCTGAAAGATCACTGTGTGTGGTACCAACTTGAGTAGGCTCTCCATGTTTCTCTGGAAGATCGCTGCAGCCAACCGAATTCCAAACAGGCATCTGTTGTCGATGAACAGTCCCTTGTGTATGTTGATGCAGGTGAGGCCCTTCGAAGACTCCTCCAGCTCCTGCATCATGTAGGCCGAAGTCAGGTCGAGCTTGGTGAACGTCTTGCCTCCTGCCAGCGTCGCAAATAGGTCGTCTGCCTCAGGTAGCGGGTATTGGTCCTGTAGCGAGAAACAATTAATAGTTACTTTATAATCGCCGCAAATCCTGACCATGCCATCACTTTTGAGTACTGGAACAATCGGGCTGGCCCACTCGCTGAATTCCACTGGGGAGATGATGCCCTCGTGTTGCAGCCTGACAAGCTCGATTTCCACTCTCTCCCTCATCATGTGAGGTACCGCTTGCGCCTTGTGGTGAATGGGTCGTGCCTCTGGGACTAAGAGGATCAGCACCTTCGCCCCGGAAAAGTTTCCAATGCCTGGCTCAAAAAGGGAAGGAAATTTGTTTAGAACCTGGGTACATGAGGCCTCATCAACATGTGATAGCGCTCGGATGTCATCCCAGTTCCAGCGGATTTTGCCCAGTCAGCTCCTTCCAAGCAGTGTGGGGCCATCGCCCAGGACAATCCAGAGTGGCAGTTCATGCATCGTGCCCTCGTAGGTGACCTTGACCATGGCACTGCCCAGGACAGTGATAAGCTCTTTGGTGTACGTTCTCAGTTTCGTGTGGATGGGGCTCAGAGCTGTTCTGAATGCCTTGTTGCACCACAGTCTCTCAAACATCTTTTTACTCATGATGGATTGACTAGCGCCAGTGTCCAGTTCCATGGCTACAGGTAAGCCATTCAATTTTACGTTTAGCAATATAGGTGGACATTGCGTCGAAAATGTGTGCACCCCGTGTACTTCAGCATCTGCCTCCTCTCTCTGAGGCTCGAAATTGCTTTGATCCACCATGGACTGATCTTCCTCTGCCACATGGTGGTTAGCAGGTTTTGCAGAGCTTGCAGCTCATTTGCAAGCTCGTTGGAGATGTCCCATTGTTCCACAGCTCTTGCAAACATACCCTTTGAAGCGGCATGAATAGGCTGAATGGAAGCCTCCATAACGCCAACAAGGTGTGAATTGTTTTGCATTCATCCTTTGTTGGGGACTCTGAGTCATCTGGGTCACCTGAGGCCTGCTGGCAGTTGCAGACTCGTGATTTCTGTCCTGTACATTTCTGCTCACAAACACAGTTCCAGTTAATTTATGAACATTGCTAGCACTTGTGTGCTGAGAGATTTGTTTGGTGTTATAACTGGTGGACATAAACGCCTATGCTACCGCAATGGTCTTACTGAGGGTCGGTGTCTCTACAGTCAAAAGTTCTCGTAGGATGGTCTCATGGCCAATGCCCAGTACAAGAAACTCTCTGAGCATTTGCTCCAGGTAGCCATCAAACTCACATTCTCCTGCAAGTCGCCTTAGCTCGGCGACGTAGCTCATCACTTCCTGACCTTCAGATCGCTGGCACGTGTAGAACCGATACCTCGCCATCAGCATGCTCTCCCTTGGGTTAAAATGCTCCCGAACCAGTGTACACAGCTCCTCATACGACTTATCTGTGGGTTTCACCAGAGCCAGAAGGTTCTTCATGAGACTGTAGGTCGGTGCCCCGCAGACTGTGAGGAGGACCGCTCTCCTTTTTCCAGCGCTTCCTTCTCTGTCCAGCTCGTTGGCCAAAAAGTACTGGTCTAGCCGTTCGACATAGGCTTCTCAGTCCTCACCCTCCGAGAACTTCTCCAGGATGCCCACAATTTGATGTATCTTTGTGTTGGATTCGTATTCTCGTCGCTAGTTATTGTGTTCCTAACACAGGTGAGGCTGCACACAGGGAGGTTAAAGTAACAGTGACCTCAGTCTTTAATAAGACATTCCAGAGTGAGGAGCCGGCTTATATACAGTGCTCCCAAGGCATGCTGGGATTCCTTGGGACTTCAGGGGATGAGCTCCCTTGTGGCGGAACATGGGAGTGCATGCTTTACAGATGCACAACAGATCCGATAGTGTCGATGCAGAGAAACCATTTCCCCTGGTGGGGGAAATCAAGATAGAGGGGACATATGCTTAAAATGTCGGAGGGATATCTGAAAGCACTTTTTCACACAAATGGTAGCAGAAATCTGGAATTCTGTCCCCCCGCAAAATGATTGTGGATGCTGGGGGAAAATTGGAGCTTTGAAGACTGAGCTCAATACGAAGGTAGTGTCTGGACTGGAGAATTTTAGCTATTAAGAAAGGCTGTGGAGAGACCTAAGTGAGGTGTATAAAGTTATGCGGGGCCTAGATAGAATGGATAGGAAGGACCTATTTCCCTTCGCAGAGGGGTCAATAAACAGGGGGCATAGGTTTAAAGTAATGGGTCGGAGGTTTAGAAGGGATTTGAGGGGATTTTTTTTTCACTCAGAGGGTTGTGGGGGTCTGGAACTCACTGCCTGAAAGGGTGGTAGAGGCAGAAACCCTCATCACATTTAAAAAGTACTTGGATGTGCACTTGAAGTGCTGTAACTTGCAAGGCTGCAGACCAAGAGCTGGAAAGTGGAATTAGGCTGGATCGTTCTTTGTCAGCCAGCATGGTCATGATGGGCCAAACGGCCTCCTTTTGTGCTGTAAATTTATACGATTCTATGATAGATTTTTGTTTGGTAAGGTTATCAAGGGATAAGTGGAGTTGAAGTACTGATCAGCCACGATCTAACTAAATGGCGGAGCAAGCTCGAGGGGCTGAATGGCCTACTCCTGCTCCTATGTACCGACAGCTGAGAGTAAACAGGGCTCTGCTCGCACTATAAAACGTTCTTGAATGTACCAAGAAAATAGAGAAACGCTTTTAACTAGAAAATTCAGAAAAATTTTCCCGCGAAAAGTGTTGATAGCGGAAGCATTCGACAACCATTTACACCGGGGTCGGAAGAGACGCGCACAATGGAGGCTTAATCGACATTACAGCAGTGACTACACATTAAAAAGTACTTTAGTGTTAGCTGTGGCTCAGTGGGTAGCATTCTCACCTCTGAATCAGAAGGTTGTCAACTTAGATTTTCTTGTGCTCAAGTCCCTGGAGTGGGACTTGAGCACAAGAAAATCTAAGTTGACACTCCAGTCAAAGGTGCCGTCTTTTGGATGAGATGTTAAAGCGAGGCCCCGTCTGCTCTCTCAAGTGGACATAAAATATCCCACAGCACTTTTTCGAAGAAATCCAGGGGAGTTATCCCCAGTGTCCTGACCAATATTTACCCCTCAATCAACATAATAAAAAAAATTTGGCTCATTATCACATTGCTGTTTGTGGAAAATGCTTAATTTGCTGTATTTCATTGGCTGTAAAGTGCCTTGAGATGTCCAGTGGTCGTGAAAGGCGCTATATAAATGTAAGTCTTTCTTTCTTCTTTCTTTCATTGGCTGTAAAGCGCTTTGAGACATCCGGTGAAAGGTCTCGTGAAAGCTTCTATATAAATGCAAGTCTTTCTTTGTTTCTTTCTTCAACCCACTGTAAATTCATAATTCTAGTACGAGAAAATGTATTCAAAGCCCAATTCAACTTCAGAATTGCATTGTTGTTTTTTGATTTTTGTTCCTAACTCTGCAATTATCCTTGAAGGGCATTGCCAGAACTAGAACAATTTACGGCCTCCGCATTTTTCATCCTATTGCTGATGAAAGTAAACTGATTGGATTTACTTTCACGCAAATAAAACCTTCAATGCAGCAATAAAACCCAAAGGAAGCAGCTCTATGAATTTTGTCTTGTTCCTGCAGCTGCTTACCGGCAATTCTTCATCCAATAGTAAGAAGGCACACGGAGGCCGATGGTGATACTTGCTGTGTGTGCATCTGTGCGGGGGGACGAGGGGGGTCTGGTGATGGGAGGGGGAATGCCCCAGAACTCCTTATCTCTGGATAGAAATCTTCATCGACGATTATCCAAATATCCTTTTAAAAGCACTAAGCAGCATATGCACCATGGGGGGATAACATCAATCAATTCGGTGCCTCCAGATCAGTGAAGGTATTTATAGTTGTCGCATTAGTGTTGGTGGAGCAGGTGTGAGCTGCTTTCTTGATGCACTGTCCCGATCCCAGTAGGAATCAAACTGCAGTTTGTTCGAGTGGAATACGCTGTTACTCAGTATGATTAAGAAAGCCCGTTACCAACAGCAGCTACTTGCATTACATAGCACCTTTAATGTAGTAAAAGGTCCCAAGGTGCTTCATAGGAGTGAATTCAGACAAAACGTACCAGCGATGTGTTGTCCAAGTTGTTTAAAGTGGCTTGAATGAGGATGTCTCACCACCACAATTGCTATAAAGGGGATAATATAAATGAGTTTGGAACTTTAGTTATCAACGATAAACAAGACTGGAATAGTTACAAGGAGACGTTACTGGACCCAGTATAACCAATGTGTGTTTATGGTTTTGGTAGATATGTTAACATTTTGGGCTCTTCTTTTGCATGCTTTTAATTTATGATAGTTTTTTTTCTTTCCTCCCTCTGCAAGCTTGTCCCCTAAGTTCACTATTGTCCTCAATCAGGAAAGTTGATTTCAAATGTGGCCCATCTCCATGGACACTGCCTATGCCATTGTTCAGTTGAAATATCCAAGGTCGTGTTTGAGTGGTGTGTGGAAAGATTCTCCTGTTCGCTTCTTCCTTTCCTCACATTGATGACCCAGTTAAGACTGACAAAGCTGTGTCGTCAGGGGAAGCCGCAACGTGAATATCAAATTCAAACACACGCCTTAGTCAGCAGAAGTTAATGCTCTAACATGGTCAGTATGTACAAAAACATCATCTTCTTCGGATGACATGAGAGGACCATTCATTTTATTTCCCAATAAAATCCTGATCTAGCATCACCATTTTGTAAAACCTCAGTTCCTCCGATGTAATTCACAAGATACAGATGAGGATCCCATCCAGTACATCCATCAAGAGTACCCCTACAATCCCCTATCAAAGCATCCATCTATTTCTTCAAGGATTCCAGGCTTTTTTGCTTTCATTTACCACCACACCTGGATGTCCATTTCATGTGTTAATCATTTTTTGTGTTATAAAAAGCCCTAAATTTTCATTTCCCCAGTTTGAACTTACAGCCATTGTCCTATGATCATGGTTTGATTTGAAGCGTTGTTCTGGATTCACTACGTCAATACTGTTATTCTACTATATATATCTCTACTATGAGTTCCCCTCACCATTTGTCTCCTTTCAATAGAACCATAGAAATTTACAACACGGAAGGAGGCCATTTCGGCCCATCATGTCCATGTCAGCCGACCAAGAGCTATCCAGCCTAATTCCACTTTCCAGCTCTTGGTCCGTAGCCCTGCAGGACATTGAAAGGTCCATGTCACTGCAGTCTTTCTTTATAACTCAATTGTCTGATGATGGTGACCAGGCTTGAGGCTCTTCGCCGCTAAAGCGCCAGAGCTTGATATTTTCCTTGTTGCTAAAAGTGCACACGCTAAATGAGGTACAATCTGACTCCAAAACTCATAGAATTACAGGGAATTTACAGCACAGAAACTGGCCATTTGGCCCAACTGGTCTGTGCCATTCTTTATTCTTCGCAAGGGCCTCCTCCCACCTTACTTCAACTCACCCTATCATAAAATCCTTCCAATCCTTTCTTCCTCATCTAGCTTCCCTTAAATGCTCAAAACCAGCAAAACTCAATGACCATAAGAGTGACCATTATAAAACAATCTGTTCGTAGCAATGGAAAAATTACTTGCACATTGACAGTTTGTTAAACAGACACTATCAACATTCTGAAATAAGAGGTCAGATCTGATAAATGGAGAGGAGGAGTCATCTGTTAAAATATTACAGAGTAGATAAGGGCAATTGTGACACAGAAGATATTAACTGTATATTTCCAAAATGGAAAACATATGTTGTAAATGTATTGTAGTGAATGTTTTCCTGGTCTAAAACAAGTGTTTGTCTGTGTGGGCCATATAGGAAGTAGTAGCAGGATATTTAGAAAATCATAATACAGTCAAGCAGAGTCAGCATGGTTTTATGAAAAGGAAGTCATGTTTGACAAATTTGCTGGAGTTCTTTGAGGATGGAATGAGCAGCGTGGATAAAGGGGAACCAGTAGATGTCCTGTATTTGGATTTCCAGAAGGCATTCGATAAGGTGCCACATAAAAGGTTACTGCACAAGATAAGAGCTCACGGGGTTGGGGGTAATATATTAGCGTGGATAAAGGATTGGCTAATTAACAGAAAACAGAGAGTCGGGATAAATGAGTCATTTTCAGGTTGGCAAACTGTAATTAGTGGGGTGCCACAGGGATTAGTGCTGGGGCCTCAACTATTTACAATTTATATTAAAGACTTGGATGAAGGGACCGGGTGTAACGTAGCCAAATTTGCTGATGATACAAAGATAGGTGGGAAAGCAAGTTATGAGGGTGACGCAAAAAATCTGCAAAGGGATATAGATAGATTAAGTGAGTGGGCAAAAATTTGTCAGATGGAGTATAATGTGAGAAAATGTGAGGTTATCCACTTCAGTCGGAAAAATAAAAAAATAAATTATTATTTAAATGGGGAGAGATTACAAAATGCTGCAGTACAGAGGGACCTGGGGGTCTTTGTATATGAAACACAAAACGTTAGCATTCAGGTACAGCAAGTAATTAGGAAGGCAAACGGAATGTTGACCTTTATTGCAAGAGGGCTGGAGTATAAAAGTAGGGAAGTCCTGCTACAACTGTACAGGACATTGCTAAGACCACACCTGGAGTACTGCGTACAGTTTTGGTCCCCGTATTTAAGGAAGGATATACTTGAATTGGAGGCAGTTCAGAGAACATTCACGAGGTTGATTCCTGAGATGAAGGGGTTGTCTTATGAGGATAGTTTGAGGAGGGTGGGTCTATACTCATTGGAGTTTAGAAGAATGAGAGGTGATCTTATTGAAACATATAAGATTCTGAGGGGGCTTGACAGGATAGATGCAGAGAGGATGTTTCTCCTCGTGGGGGTATCTAGAATTAGGGGGCATAGTTTCAGAATAAGGGGCCGCCTATTTAAAATGGAAATGGGGAGAAATTTCTTCTCTTAGAGAGTCGTGAATCTTTGAAATTCTCTACCCCAGAGAGCTGTGGAGGCTGGGTCATTAAATATATTTAAGGTGGAAATAGACAGATTTTTGAACAATAAGTGAGTCAAGGGTTATGGGGAACGGGCAGGGAAGTTGAGTTGAGGCCAGGATCAGATCAGCCATGATCTTATTGAATGGCGGAGCAGGATCGAGGGGCCAAATGGCCTACTCCTGCTCCTATTTCTTATGTTCTTCTCGGTGCCCCTTGGCAGCTCGGGAGTACATAGAGAGGTCAATAGGGCAACCTGTGTGTGGTGCTGCTGGAGTCATGTGCCCAAGTGCAGAAATAAGCTGACCATTGGTAGAGGCATAGGGCCCAAGTTTCGGGTGGAGTTGCTCCTATTTTTTTGGAGCAACTAGTTTAGTTTGGAGTACCTTAGAAATCGCATTTCTCGGCATTTAGTTTGCGCCAGTTCTAGTGAGTTAGTTTAGTTTCATTTCAGTTCAGTTTCTTTTTCAAAAGGGGGCGTTACCAGCCACTTACGCCTGTTTTGCAAGTTTAGGCAACGAAAAGTTACTCGAAACTAATAGAACAGAGTAAGTGTTGACTTTTGTACGCTCAGAAAAACCTTGCTTACACTTTAGAATTAGGCGTAGGTAGCCAGAGATTGCTTGGGGGTGACGAGGGGAGAGGGGGAAAGGGAAGTTAGAGGGAAGTTAGGGGATTTTCCAAAGTATTAAACACTTCACTTTTAAAAATAAAGAACCATCATCAATAATAAATGATAAATAAATCAATTAATAAAAAATAAAAAATAAAAAAAATAAAAAATAAAAAAATAATTCAATAATCAATAAATAAAAAATAAAAAGTTACTACCTCACCAACCCATTCGGAAGCACTGGGAGCCTGGCCAGGGCTAGAGGCTGCATGCTGCAGGCTGGAAATCAGCACTCTGTCTGCTCCAGGAGCCCATTCGGCCAGGGCTAGGGACTGCGTGCTTTGGGTCCCTCCCACACAGCCAGCAGCACACGCACACAGAATCTGGGGGCTAGAAGCTACTGCACATGTGCGCAGACTCCACTGCACACGCGCGCAGCTGACGGCACTCTTTTTGGCCCAGGGCTGTAGCTCCGCTCCCCGCCCCCCCTCCCCCGCTGTTGTGCTGCGTCGCGCTGAATAGGCCTGCTACACTCGAAGAATTGCGAGGTAAGTTTTTGGCGCGCTTTTCATTCCCCAAAATAGGCGGGCCTCTCGGAGGTGCGCCGTTCTAGCAGATATCGGAAACTTGGGCCCTTCGAGTGATGCCCTAGGCACGCCTCTAACGAGACAGTGGGTATGCCAGAGCTGTCAGATGCTGAGAGGTTGTTTTCCCTGGATGGAGAGTCTAGAACCAGTGGTCACAGTCTCAGGATAAGGGGCCGGCCATTTAGGACCGAGATGAGGAGAAATTTCTTCACTCCTAGGGTTGTGATTCTTTGGAATTCTCTACATCAGAGGGCTATGGATGGTCAGTCAGTGAGTATATTCATATATTCAAGTCGATAGATTTTTGGGCACAGGGAATCAAGGGATATGGGGATAGAGCGGGAAAGTGAAGTTGAAGTAGTAGATCAGCCGTGATCTTATTGAGTGGCAGAGCAGGCTCAAGGGGCCGTATGGCCGATTCCTGCTCCTAATTCTTATGTTCTTATGTCAGGTGCCGGCATCTGGTGAAGGGTTTCCAACCGTCTGGTGCGGGTAGGGGCAATGGGCATGAGCCAGGGACAGTATGGAGCAAGGGGCGGGGGGAACCAGTGGGGCAGAGATGGAGCTTTTCTTTTTAAAGCAACATGGCCTCTCCTATGAACCTGCATTATATTTGTGTGCGTGCATGTGTATGTTAATTTAGGATTTATCCACCAATGAGACAACTCAAAACAACCCATTCCAAACCTTCAGGCCCAAAAAATTCAAGCAATAAACAGCAAATAAGAGACACAAGCACAAATTATTGAGGGCCTGGTTGCCAGCAGTTTGGAAGTCATATGTGACTTGAGCACTACAGATTGACGGGAGTTCAAATCCCACCACGGCAGCTGGGGATTTTAAATTCAGTTAATTAAATAAATCTGGAATAAAAACTAATGTCAGTCATGGTGACCATGAAACTACCAGATTGTCATAAAACCCCATTTGATTCACTAATGTCATTTAGGGAAGCAAGTCTGGGCTAGTTGTGACTCCAGACCCACAACAATGTGGTTGACTCTTAACTGCCCTCTGAAATGGCCTAGCGAGACACTCAGTTGTACCAAAGAAGTATCATGGAGTGTTGCTGTTCAAGAAGGCAACTTTCTCAAGAGCAATTAGGGATGGGCAATAAATGCTGGTCTTGCCAGCGACGCCCACATCCCTTGAACGAATAAAAAAATAACCTTTAACGTTCAATCTTGCTTAGCTAAGTGTAAGGTAGATAGTACGAGTGTGGAAACATGGCTGATTTTGTTTTTAATCTGCATATTACGTGACAGAGTTAAAAGTCTGCCCAGATCTGTATTAGCAACGCCCAATCCGCTGTTGAAACCTCAACACCATTATGTCACTCTTTGCAAGATCCCCAATTCATAAAAGATTATTAAACACAATTTAAGTGCGTGTGACCTTTTCATTAAACAGAAACGGGGACACATAAATAGCTAAAAGACTACCGTCAAAGATTAATGAACACGTTATGAGAAGCTGAACGGATAACACGCCACATTCAATGACACATTGTAAACAAATTTGACTGTTATTTCTCTGAAGGATACAAGAGAAGTGATATATAAATTGCAGCGTGGCCTTTAATGTAATTTATGGTCACTTTTAAAACCGATTGATGAAAAAGTGCAACAAGCTTAAATCAGTCAAGTTCAAGTAAATTCTGCCGGCATTGCACGCATCGGTTAAGGTTTCTTACATTGAATGCGGGAAAGGAATGTATTCACAACACGCAGAATGTTTGCTTTTACTATCAGTTATACTTAGGCTAATGGCCCTGAATTCACAGCCCCTATGGGCGCGTACGAGCTGTGCACGAGCCCGTAGGGGCCCAGCAAGTTCCGGGTTTAGGCATTCATTGTGCATGTGCCTAAACCCAGAACTTGCAATCTGTCAAGAATCCTCTTGACAGAATGCCCTTGAAATGCTTACGACTAATAAAAGCAGGCCTGCTTTTATCATTGTAAGACTTTTAAAGGACAGAATGAGAAACTCGTGTCTACCAAAATGTATCACTTCATACTTTTCAGCGTTAAATTTCATCTGCCACATGTCCGCCCATTCCATCAGCCTGTCTATGTTCTCTTGAAGTCTATCCCTATCCTCCTCACTGTTCAGTATACTTCCAAGTTTTTCTTCTACTGCAAATTTTGAAATTGTGCCCTGTACACCCACATCCAAGTCTTTAATGTGTATCAAGAAAAGCAGTGGTCTTAGAACCGACTCCTGGGAACACCACTGTATACCTTCCTTCAGTCCGAGAAACAACCATTCACCATGACTCTGTTTCTTGTCACTTAGCCAATTTTGCATCCATGCTGCCACTGTCCCTTTTATCCCATGGGCTTCAACTTTGCTGGCAAGCCTAATATGTGGCACTTTGTCGAAAGTCTTTTGGAAATCCATATACACCACGTCAACCTCATTACTCTCATCAACTCTTTCTGTTAGCTCATCAAAAAACTTGATCAAGTTGGGTAAGCACCATTTGCCTTTAACAAATCTGTGCTGGCTTTCCTTAATTAATCCACACCTTTCCAAGTGATTATTAATTTTGCCCCGATTACTGTTTCTGAAAGCTTCCCAGCTACCGAGGTTAAACTGACTGGCCTGTAGTTGCTGAGTTTATCTTTACACCCTTTTTTGAACAATGGTGTAACATTTGCCAATCTCCAGTCATCTGGCACCACCCCTGGTATCTATGGAAGACTGGAATATTATGGCCAGTACCTCCGCGATTTCCACCCTCAATTCCCTGAGCATTCTAGGGTGCATCTCATCTGCTCCTGGTGATTTATCTACTTTAAGTACAGCCGACCATTTCTAATACCTCTTTTTTTCAATGTTTATCCTATCCAGTTTCTCCACGACTGCTCCTTTATGGCAGCATCCTCTTCCATGCTGAAGACAGATGCAAAGTGCTCAGTTAGTACCTCAGCCATACCCTCTACCTCCATTCTGAGTGTTGTATATGCTGACTATGGATATACTCTGTGTGTAGTTACTGTGAGGTTGCATAAGATGGAGACTTGTTTACCTGATGTACTTCAATAAGGTTTACACCGTGTACATACATGCTGGCACCATTAGAGGGTGCAACTGGTGGAGACCGGGGGTTTCCTGCCCTGGTGGCAGGGCCCAGTATAAAAGGCTGCACACCATGCTTGTACAGCACTCTGGAATTTGGAATAAAGGACCAAGGTCACTAAGTTTGAGTACAACACATTGCCTCGTGGAGTCATTCATAGGTACATTATAGACATAACACATAGGTCTCCTTTTTGGTCCCTAATCAGTCCCACCCCTCCTCTTACTACCCTTTTACTATTTATATGTCTATTGAAGACTTTTGGATTACCTTTTATGTTGGCTGCCATTCTATTCTCATAACCTCTCTTTGCCCCTCTTATTTACATTTTTACTTCTCCTCTTACCTTTCGATATATAGCCTGATTCTCAGATGTATTTGCAACCTGACATCTGTCATACACACAGTTTTTCTTCTTCAACTTATTCTCGATCTGTTTCGTCACCCAGGCAGCCCTGACTTTAGTTCCCCTACTGTTCCCCCGAATGGGAATGTACCACAAGTGTACCTGAACTATTTCCTCTTTAAAGGCAACCCATTGTTCCATTACAGTTTAGCCTGCCAATCTTTGATTCCAGTTTACCTGGGCCAGATCCGTTCTCATCCCACTGCAATTGGTCTTTCCCCAGTTAAACATTTTTACTCTAGATTGCTCCCGTCCTTTTCCATAGCTAATCTACACCTTATGATACTATGATCACTGTTCCCTAAATGTTCACCGACTGACACTAGCTCCACCTGACCCACCTCATTCCTCAGAACCAGATCCAGCAATGCCTCCTTCCTCGTTGGGTCGGAAACATACTGATCCAAACAGTTCTCCTGAACACACTTCAAAAATTCTTCCCCTTCTCTGTCCTTCACACTATTATGATCCCAATCTATTATAGGTTAATTGAAGTCCCCCATTATTACTGCTCTATAGTTCTTGCACCTCTCTGTAATTTCTCTGCAAATTTGCTCCTCCCTATCTTTCCCACTATTTTGTATATAGAATAAACCTAGTAGTTTAATGGCACCTCAATTATTTCTTAAGGAGCGTGCGGCAAACCAGACTCCCCATCCACCCTTTCCTTCAATGACTGTCTGTCCCACCTGTGACAGAGACTGTAATTCCCATATTGGACTGTAGAGTCACTTGAGAACTCACTTTTAGAGTAGAAGCAAGTCTTCCTCGATTTCGAGGGACTGCCTATGATGATGATGATGATGATGGCACCTCTATTATTTCTTAACTCCAGCTATATAGATCCTGTCCTTGACCCCTCCAGTACATCCTTTCTCTCCAGCACTGTAATATTCTCCTTAACTAATACTGCCACCCCACCTTCTATCTTTCTTTCACTGTCTTTTCTGAACACCGTTTAACCAGGAATAATTAATACCCAATCCTGCCCTTTTTTTGAGCCAGGTCTCAGTTATTGCCACACCAGATTCCCACTCTTGCAGCACTCAGCATCTGTTTCACCTCTGTGAAGAGCCTCAATACATACCCTACATTCAGGGTGCTATGTAAATGCAAATTGCTGATGTAAAACAGCTGTTTAGAAACAAATCAGTCCAAGGGAACACCTTTAGTACACTTCAAAAGGATCACATGAACAGGAGGAAGACAGGCAACTAACTTAAATCTGTACATATTTCAATTAAACTCTGTCTCCTAGCAGCCACCTTCTCCTCATTAAAGCTGTGTATATTATAGGCACTGGGACTGCTGCTTGACCTATATTCCATTATTGCAGTCTATATTTCTGGACAATTATTGTTCAACCATTCTGATGGCCCTCTTTATTGAATAGCATTATCTTGTATCTCAGCTTATTTTTTGTGAATTTTGTGTGCGTTCAGGAAAGAGATGCTCGTACTGGGGAACGCAACACCTTGTGCACCCAGTGACAATCTATCAATCCCGACACAGGCTAGCTGCCGTGTATGTTGGCTTCCTTTGAAATATAACATAGCTAGGACAGAGTTTCTTACTGTGACAAAGATTCACTTTGATGAGCAGATAAGGGGGCCAAAAATGCCTCCTTTCTGAAGGTTCATTACTGCCTCTAAGGTAAGGCCTTTCTGACCGGCGGGGGTGGGGTGGGGGGGGGGGGCGCAGGCGGATGGGCCGACCCATCAGAAATTGCCCCCGGACTGGGAGCGGCAGAAACGTGATCCGTCGGCCACACGCGACCCCTTAGCATCTAGCAGCGACCCCTTTCCACCCCGCGAGGAAATCTGCCCCGTGGGAGCTAAGCAGCCGCCGTTCGGTGCCCGTGACAGCTTTTCTCTGGCGGGAAGTCGCCAATGGCTGGGCGACAGGTCCGCCCTTAAATGGGAGAGCACTCCGCTGCGGCCGCCATTTTATTTTAATTGTCGGCTGGCTCTGAAGTCGGCTCGACAATGGTGGCCATGGGTTCGGCCAGGCCAGGCCCCCTATTGGCTGCCGGACTGCTGGCCTGGCCGAAGTCCTCCCTGGTGACCAGTAGGCACCACTAAAGTGGCTGCAGAGTTCGCAGCAGCCCTTCCCTTTAACTGAAGGAGAGGGACATCGCTACCCGTCAACGTGATGTGACACGTCCGCATCGCGCTGACGACACCGCCCGCCTTCCGCCCCGCTCCCGATCCACTTCCGCCTCACAGCTGCCCGAAACACTGCCACAACAAAATCACAGAGGAAAAGAAGGCAAAATCCCTTTATTCTCCACCCCATGGATTGGGGCGGAGAATAATTATTTAATTTGAATATGGGGCGGAGGGAACTTTCAGCCCGAAGAATGTTAAAACATGTGTCCAATTTACATGTAATGAAATGAGGGGCACAGAAATGAAACAACTCACCCTGCTTTTTGGGGGTACTTGATCTAATTAGGATACTTTGCAAACTGTTTTCTTACTTTGCTACTGTTTCTGCAAGGATTTTGCACAGTGACCGATAATTCCCCAAGTGTAGGCCATGGTTCAGTGGGTAGCTCTCTCGTCTTTGGGTCAGAAGGTTGGGGGTTCAAACCTCCCTCCAGGGACTTGAGCACAAACTCAACGCTGACACTCCCAGTGCAGAACTGAGAGACTGCTGCACTGTCGGAGGTGCCAGCTTTTGGTTGAGATGTTAAATCGAGACCCATTCTGCTCTCTCAGGTAGACGATCCCATGGCAATATTTCAAAGAAGAGCAGGGGAGTTCTTCCTAATATCCTCAACAAACAACTTACTCTCTGTGACCAGACAGCATCATACACAACAGCTAATTAGTAAAGTGATGAGCACTCCTTTCCCCTTTCGGCACATTAATCCCTCAAACAACATAATTAAAAAAACAGATTATCTGGTCATTCTCTCACTGCTCTTTGTGGGAGTCTGCTATGCGCAAATTGGCTGCTGCATTTTCCACATTACAACAGTGACTCAACTTCAAAAGGTACTTAATTTGCTGTAAAATGAGGTTGTGAAAGGTGCTATATAAATGCAAGTTCTTTCTTATGCGCAAAAGGGAGAACAATATTCTTTTATGGAGGTGCTATTTCCTCAGGTTCACATTTTCAAAACAAATAGAAAATTTTTTTGGATGATCAAACATAATTTGTTTCACATTATGGGGCTGAAAACATTGCCTGAACCAGTCAGCAAACTCTCTCAAGCTTGCGTGGCTGAACAAAAAAACTTGCATTTATCGAGCACCTTATTCCATCTCTATGAAATGTCTCACGGCATTATAACTACTGTAAGTTATTTTGGCGGGAGTCCGGGGTCGGAGGCCTATAAAAAGGCCGCGAGCTCAGCAGTCAGGCGTTCGTCGAGGAGGAGTCCGGAGTCCGGGATCGGAGGCCTATAAAAAGGCCGCGAGTTCAGCAGTCGGGAGTTCGTCGAGGAGGGGGCGGGGGCGGGAGCGGGAGTCCGGGGTCGGAGGCCTATAAAAAGGCCGCGAGTTCAGCAGTCGGGAGTTCGTCGAGGAGGGAGCCAGCCGGTGCAGCTGCAGGGAGAAGGCAAAAAAGAAGTAGAAAGAAATTGAAAGGTGACATCACAGCCAAGGGGGTAAGTGATTGACTGGTGATTGGTAAATAGTTTTTCTTTTTCTTTTCTTTATCAGTAAGTAAACTTTTAGTCTTGCTGTTGCCAAATTAAATTAATCTAAGGGTTGTCATCGCAGGAGAGCTCAGACACGTGTTATACTCCTCCTGTTCAGTGTGAGAAGTCAGGGACGCTTCCGGTGTCCCTGACGACAATGTGTGTGGGAAGTGTATCCGACTGCAGCTCCTGACGGACCTTATTGTGGCACTGGAGCTGCGGGTGGATTCACTCTGGAGCGTGCACGATGTTGAGAATGACGTGAATAGCACGTTTAGTGGGTTGGTCTTACTGCAGGAAAAGGGTACACAGCCATATAGGGAATGGAAGACCAACAGGAAGAGCAGTGGAAGGAATGTAATGCAGGGGTCCCCTGCGGTCATCCCCCTGCAAAACAGATACACCGCTTTGGGTACTGTTGGGGGTGATGACTCACCAGGGGAGGGCAGCAGCAGCCAAGTTCATGGCACCGTGGTTGGCCCTCTGATGCACAAGAGGGCAGGAAAAAGAGTGGGAGAGCTACAGTGATAGGGGATTCAATTGTACGGGAAATAGATAGACGTTTCTGTGGCTGCAAGCAAGACTCCAGGATGGTATGTTGCCTCCCTGGTGCAAGGGTCAACGATGTCTCGGAGTGGGTGCAGGGCATTCTGAAAAGGGAGAGTGAACAGCCAGTTGTCGTGGTGCATATAGGTACCAACGATATAGCTAAAAAAAAGGGATGAGGACCTATAAGACGAATTTAGGGAGCTAGGAGCTAAATTAAAAAGTAAGACCTCAAAATTAGTAATCTCAGGATTGCTACCAGTGCCACGTGCTAGTCAGAGTAGGAATCGCAGGATAGCTCAGACGAATAAGTGGCTTGAGGAGTGGTGCAGCAGGGAGTGATTCAAATTCCTGGGACATTGAAACCAGTTCTGGGGAAGGTGGGACCAGTACAAACCAAACAGTTTGCACCTGGGCAGGACCTGAACCAATGTCCTAAAGGGAGTGTTTGGGGAGGAATTAAACTAATATGGCAGGGGGATTGAAACTTATGAAGGGAGACAGAGGGAAGTAGAATGGGGTCAGAAGCAAAAGATAGAAAGAAGAAAAGTAAAAGTGGAGGGCAGAGAAACCTGAGGCAAAAAGCAAAAAGGGCCACATTACAGCAAAATTCTGAAGGGGAAATTGTGTTAGAAAGACAATCCTGAAGGCTCTGTGCCTCAATGCGAGGAGTATTCGCAATGGGTGTTGTGTAATGAGAGAGGATTAATTAGCAATCTCGTTGTACGAGGCCCCTTGGGGAAGAGTGAACATAATATGGTGGAATTCTGCATTAGGATGGAGAATGAAACAGTTAATTCAGAGACCATGGTCCAGAACTTAAAGAAGGCTAACTTTGAAGGTATGAAGCGTGAATTGGCTAGGATAGATTGGCAAATGATACTTAAGGGGTTGACTGTGGATGGGCAATGGCAGACATTTAGAGACCGCATGGATGAACTACAACAATTGTACATTCCTGTCTGGCGTAAAAATAAAAAAGGGAAGGTGGCTCAACCGTGGCTATCAAGGGAAATCAGGGATAGTATTAAAGCCAAGGAAATGGCATACAAATTGGCCAGAAATAGCAGCGAACCCGGGGACTGGGAGAAATTTAGAACTCAGCAGAGGAGGACAAAGGGTTTGATTAGGGCAGGGAAAATGGAGTACGAGAAGAAGCTTGCAGGGAACATTAAGATGGATTTCAAAAGTTTCTATAGATATGTAAAGAGAAAAAGGTTAGTAAAGACAAACGTAGGTCCCCTGCAGTCAGAATCTGGGGAAGTCATAACGGGGAACAGAGAAATGGCGGACCAATTGAACAAGTACTTTGGTTCAGTATTCACTAAGGAGGACACAAACAACCTTCCGGATATAAAAGGGGTCAGAGGGTCTAGTAAGGAGGAGGAACTGAGGGAAATCCTTATTAGTCGGGAAATTGTGTTGGGGAAATTGATGGGATTGAAGGCCGATAAATTCCCAGGGCCTGATGGACTGCATCCCAGAGTACTTAAGGAGGTGGCCTTGGAAATAGCGGATGCATTGACAGTCATTTTCCAACATTCCATTGACTCTGGATCAGTTCCTATCGAGTGGAGGGTAGCCAATGTAACCCCACTTCTTAAAAAAGGAGGGAGAGAGAAAACAGGGAATTATAGACCAGTCAGCCTGACATCTGTAGTGGGTAAAATGATGGAATCAATTATTAAGGATGTCATAGCAGTGCATTTGGAAAGAGGTGACATGATAGGTCCAAGTCAGCATGGATTTGTGAAAGGGAAATCATGCTTGACAAATCTTCTGGAATTTTTGGAGGATGTTTCCAGTAGAGTGGACAAGGGAGAACCAGTTGATGTGGTGTAGTTGGACTTTCAGAAGGCTTTCGACAAGGTCCCACACAAGAGATTAATCTGCAAAGTTAAAGCACATGGGATTGGGGGTAATGTGCTGACGTGGATTGAGAACTGGTTGTCAGACAGGAAGCAAAGAGTAGGAGTAAATGGGGACTTTTCAAATGGCAGGCAGTGACTAGTGGGGTACCACAAGGTTCTGTGCTGGGGCCCCAGCTGTTTACACTGTACATTAATGATTTAGACGAGGGGATTAAATGTAGTATCTCCAAATTTGCAGATGACACTAAGTTGGGTGGCAGTGTGAGCTGTGAGGAGGATTCTATGAGGCTGCAGAGCAATTTGGATAGGTTAGGTGAGTGGGCAAATGCATGGCAGATGAAGTATAATGTGGATAAATGTGAGGTTATCCACTTTGGTGGTAAAAACAGAGAGACAGACTATTATCTGAATGGTGACAGATTAGGAAAAGGGGAGGTGCAATGAGACCTGGGTGTCATGGTACATCAGTCATTGAAGGTTGGCATGCAGGTACAGCAGGCGGTTAAGAAAGCAAATGGCATGTTGGCCTTCATAGCGAGGGGATTTGAGTACAGGGGCAGGGGGGGTGTTGCTACAGTTGTACAGGGCCTTGGTGAGGCCACACCTGGAGTATTGTGTACAGTTTTGGTCTCCTAACCTGAGGAAGGACATTCTTGCTATTGAGGGAGTGCAGCGAAGGTTCACCAGACTGATTCCCGGGATGGCGGGACTGACCTATCAAGAAAGACTGGATCAACTGGGCTTGTATTCACTGGAGTTCAGAAGAATGAGAGGGGACCTCATAGAAACGTTTAAAATTCTGATGGGTTTAGACAGGTTAGATGCAGGAAGAATGTTCCCAATGTTGGGGAAGTCCAGAACCAGGTGACACAGCCTAAGGATAAGGGGTAAGCCATTTAGGACCGAGATGAGGAGAAATCTCTTCACCTAGAGAGTGGTGAACCTGTGGAATTCTCTACCACAGAAAGTTGTTGAGGCCAATTCATTAAATATATTCAAAAAGGAGTTAGATGAAGTCCTTACTACTCGGGGGATCAAGGGGTATGGCGAGAAAGCAGGAATGGGGTACTGAAGTTGCATGTTCAGCCATGAACTCATTGAATGGCGGTGCAGGCTAGAAGGGCCGAATGGCCTACTCCTGCACCTATTTTCTATGTTTCTATAAGGTGATGAATTAACTGTGCAGATTGCAGTTAACGGGTATGATGTAATTGGCATCACGGAGACATGGCTCCAGGGTGACTAAGGCTGGGAACTCAACATCCAGGGGTATTCAACATTTAGGAAGGATAGACAGAAAGGAAAAGGAGGTGGGGTGGCATTGCTAGTTAAAGAGGAAATTAATGCAATAGTAAAAGAGGACATTAGCGTGGATGAAGTGGAATCGGTATGGGTGGAGCTGCGGAATACCAAAGGGCAGAAAATGCTCGTTGGAGTTCTGTACAGACCACCAAACAGTAGTAGTAAGGTTGGGCACAGCATCAAACAAGAAATAAGGGATGCATGCAATAAAGGCAAAGCAGTTATCATGGGTGACTTTAATCTACATATTGATTGGGCTAACCAAACTGGTAGCAAATCGGTCGAGGAAGATTTCCTGGAGTGTATTAGGGATGGTTTTCTAGACCATTATTTCAAGGAACCAACCAGGGAGCTGGCCATCCTGGACTGGGTGATGTGTAATGAGAAAGGACTAATTAGCAATCTTGTGTGAGACCCCTTGGGGAAGAGTGACCATAACATGGTAGAATTCTTTATTAGGATAGAGAGTGACTCAGTTAATTCAGAAACTAGGGTCCTGAACTGAAGGAAAGGTAACTTTGATGGTTTAGGCGTGAATTGGCTGGAATAGACTGGCAAATGAAACTTAAAGGGTTGACAGTGGATAGGCAATTGCAAACATTTAAAGATCACATGGATGAACTTCAGCAATTGTACATACCGGTCTGGAATAAAAATGAAACTGGGAAGGTGGTTCAACCGTGGCTAACAAGGGAAATTAAGGATTGTGTTAAATCCAAAGAAGAGGCATATAAATTGGCCAGAAAAAGCAGCAAACCTGAGGATTGGGAGAAATTTAGAATTCAGCAGAGGAGGACAAAGGGTTTAATTAAGAGGGGGAAAATAGAGTACGAGAAGAAGCATGCCAGGAACATAAAAACTGACTGCAAAAGCTTCTACAGATAGGTGAAGAGAAAAAGATTAGTGAAGACAAATGTAGGTCCCTTGCAGTCGAATTCAGGTGAATTTATAATGGGGAACAAAGAAATGGCAGACCAATTGAACAAATACTTTGGTTCTGTCTTCACGAAGGAAGACACAAATAACCTTCCGGAAGTACCAGGGGTCCGAGGGTCTAGTGAGAAGGGGGAACTGAAGGATATCCTTATTAGGCTGGAATTTGTGTTTGAGAAATTGATAGGATAAATCCCCGGGGCCGGATAGCCTGCATCCCAGAGTACTTAAGGAACAGGCCCTCGAAATAGTGGATGCATTGGTGATCATTTTCCAACAGTGTATCGACTCGGGATCAGTTCCTATGGACTGGAGGGTAGCTAATATAACACCACTTTTTAAAAAGGGAAGGAGAGCGAAAGCGGGTAATTATAGACCGGTTAGCCTGGCATCAGTGGTGGGGAAAATGTTGGAATCAATTATGAAAGATGAACTAGCAGCGCATTTGGAAAGCAGTGACAGGATCGGACCAAGTCAGCATGAATTTATGAAGGGGAAATCATGCTTGAAAATCTTCTGGAATTTTTTGAGGATGTAACTAGTAGAGTGGACAAGGGTGAACCAGTGGATGTGGTGTATTTGGACAAGGTCCCACTCAAGAGATTGCTGTGCAAAATCAAAGCACATGGTATTAGGGGTAATGTACTGACGTGGATAGAGAATTGGTTGGCAGACAGGAAGCAGAGAGTCGGGATAAATGGGTTCTTTTCAGAATGGCAGGCAGTGACTAGTGGAGTGCCGCAGGGCTCAGTGCTGGGACCACAGCTCTTTACAATATACATCAATGATTTGGATGAAGGAATTGAGTGTAATATTTCCAAGTTTGCAGATGACACTAAACTGGGTGGCGTTGTGAGCTGTGAGGTGGACGCTGAGTGGGTGCACGGTGACTTGGACAGGTTAGGTGAGTGGGCAAAAGCAGCATAATGTGGATAAATGTGAGGTTATCCACTTTGGGGACAAGAACGTGAAGACAGAATATTATCTAAATGGTAGCAGATTAGGAAAAGGGGAGGTGCAAAGAGACCTGGGTGTCATGGTTATAAGTCATTGAAAGTTGGCATACAGGTACAGCAGGCGGTAAAGAAGGCAAATGGTATGTTGGCCTTCATAGCTAGGGGGTTTGAGTATAAGAGTAGGGAGGTCTTACTGCAGTTGTACAGTGCCTTGGTGAGGCCTCATCTGGAATATTGTGTTCAGTTTTGGTCTCCTAATCTGAAGAAGAACGTTCTTGCTATTGAGGGAATGCAACGAAGGTTCACCAGACTGATTCCTGGGATGGCTGGACTGACATATGAGGAGAGACTGGATGAACTGGGCCTTTATACATTGTAGTTTAGAAGGATGAGAGGGGATTTCATAGGAACATACAAGATTCTGACGGGATGGGAGAGGTTAGATGTGGGTAGATTGTTCCCGATGTTGGGGAAGTCCAGAACCAGGGGACACAGTCTTAGGATAAGGGGTCGGCCATTTAGGACTGATGAGGAGAAACTTCTTCACTCAGAGTTGTTAACCTGTGGAATTCCCTGCCGTAGAGAGTTGTTGATGCCAGTTGATTGGATATGTTCAAGAGAGAGTTAGATATGGCCCTTACGGCTAAGGGGATCCAGGAGTATAGAGAGAAAGCAGGAAAGGGGTGCTGAGGGAATGATCAGCCATGATCTTATCGAATGGTGGTGCAGGCTCGAAGGGCCGAATGGCCTACTCCTGCACCTATTTTCTATGTTTCTATGAAATGGAGTGACTGTTGTCACACATATTAATGTTGGAACTATTTTGAACACAGCTGTAATATATATATATATATATATATATATAAAATATATATATATATATATATATATATATAGCTCCACCTAGTGGACTACTGTGGTAATGCAGCCATTGCACTGCATTCACAATAAAGCATCAGATGACAGGTCATGTGACAAGTTCACAAGTTAGCAGCATTGGAGTAGTCAAGTCCAGAGGACATGGGATTCCATGTTATAAAACAAAATTTGACACCAGCCACATGAGATGTTAGGGCAGGATGCCAGGTGCTTGGTTAAAGAGGTGAGTTTCGGGGAGCATCTTAAAGGAGGAAAGAGAGGCAGAGGGGTGTAGGGAGGGAGTTTCGGAGCGTGGGGCCTTGGCAGCTGAAGCACAGCCGCCAATAGTGGAGAGATTAAAATTGGGGATGCTCGAGACCAGAATTGGAGGAGTGAAGATATCTCGGTGGGTCGTGGGGCTGGAGAAGATTGCGGAGATAGGGCGGGGCGAGGCCAAGGATGAGAATTTTAGCATTGCCTGGGGCCAGTGTAGGTCAGTGAGCACAGGGGTGATGGGTCAGCGAGTTATGTCACGGACAGCATAGTTTTGGATAATCTCATGTTTGCGGTGGGTGGAGTGTGGAAGGACATCCAGGAGTGGTTTGGAGTGGTGGGGTCTGGAGGTGACGGGGGGCATGGATTAGGATTTCGGCAACAGATGAGCTGAGGTGGAGATTGGTGATGTTACGGAGGTGGAAATAAGCAATGTTATTTACGCTGTGGATGTGCGGTCAGAAGCCCATCTCAGCGTCAGATACGACACCTAGGTTGTGAACAATGTAGTTCAGCCTCAGATCGTTGCCAGGGAGAGGGATTGAGTTGGTGGCAAGGGAACAGAACTTGTGGTGGGGACCAAAGACAATAGCCTCAGTCTTCCCAATATTCACTTGGGAGCAAATTTCTGCTCATCCAGTACTGGATGTTGGACAAACAGTCTGACAATTTACAGACTGTGGAGGGAGTTGAGAGAAGTGGCAGTGAGGTACAGCTGGGTTTCATCAGCGTAAATTTGGAAACTGACCCTTTGTTTTTGGATGATGTCGCCGAGGGGCAACATATAGGTGAGAAATAGGAGGGGGCCAAGGATAGATCCTTGGGGGACACCAGAGCTAACGATGTGGGAGGGGGAATAGAAGCAGGTGATTCTCTGGCTACGATTAGATAGATAAGAATGGAACCAGGCGAGTGCAGTCCCACCCAGCTGGACGGCATTGAAGGATAGAGTGGTCAACCATGTCAAAGGCGACAGGCAAGTTGAGAAGGATGAGGAGGCATAGTTTACCTTTGTCACAGCCTCAAAGGATGTAATTTGTGTTGTGCCCTTAGATGCTCCGCGAGACAATGTGTTGTGCTTGAACTGTAGTGACCTTATTCCTTTATTAGTTAACTCCAGAATGAGGATCATACCTGGTGGCCTGCCTTTTATATTAGGCAAGGCACACCTGTACAGGTAACCTACAAGTCTCCCTCTGGTGGCACACCTTGATATGGTCCCAACAGTGGCCATGTAAGATACATGACATCTTGTCACTTTGAGAGTGTTTCGGTACTGTGGCAGAGGCGGATATCTGATTGGAGGGATTCAAATATGGAGTTCCTGGAAAGGTGGACACAGATTTGGGAGGCAACAACACGTTCAAGGACTTTGGAGAGGAAAGGGATGTTGGAGACGGGGTGGCAGTTTGCAATGATAGAGGGGGTCAAGGGTTGGATTTTTGAGGAGAGGGGTGGTGATGCCAGATTTGAGGAAAGAGAACTGCTAATATGGGAGCCAGGAAGGGAAATTGAGTGGTCAGCTGTTTAGTGGGAATGGTGTCAAGAGAGCAGGAAGTCGGTCTGATGGACAAAATGAGCTGGGAGAGAGGACATGAGGGGAGATGGAGAGAAACTAGAGAAACAAGCAGCTGTGAACTAGAGAGAAACTAGAGTCCATTTATGATGCCACCATTGTTGAAACCCCGCTGAAAGTCACCATGTAGGGTTATACATGAATAATAGCCATTTGGTTAGGGTACTAGCAAGTGCTGGCACCAGTGGAACTGTAGGCCTCAGCATGACAGTGCATTCAGAGAGGAGGACAAAACAAATAGGTCAAGTATTGCAGATATATGTTTTTGAATTGTAGAGGGAATAAAAAGGGATAAATTAAAAAAAACTAGGAAAGATTAACAAAATTAAAATTGGTGGAGAATGAAAGTGAAGCATCTTGTGAAGGAAATTACAGCTGAGAGTAGTGTCGTTTTTATCCAGAGGTGGAGCAGCATGGACAAGACCAAGGGAAGGCGCAGCACAGGCCAATAACGAGGCTGTGAGGTCGTGAGGCTCACATTGCGTACTATGAATTCCATGTAGAGAGAGGTCCTGTAAGAAGGAGCAAGGAAGGAGGACAGTAGGGGTATGTTTGAGTCTGTGTCTGTATTGGCACATGCGGCAGAGCCTGGTGTCTGGTCGTCTTGGATCCCCTTCTCACTGGACCAAGACTTTGCTCCGTCAAGCCCGTGTGATAGCTGGTGTGCAACGGCCACCTCACGTTAAAAGAATTCACATGCAGGCATCTTCCACCGTTTAAAATGAGTTCCACTGTTTACCTGAGCATTCATTTTTAGTGTGAAAACAAGTCATCCTCAATCCTGAGGGACTGCCTATGATGATGACGTTAACAGCAGTAAAACAGACTTTCAGCTACCTTTGTACCAGTATACATGATGAATTCATTTTGTATATTGCTAGTCTATGCAGCAATTTTTCTAATAAAATAAGTACTTTGCTACCAAAAAAAATCCCCCAGCTATCTTGAAGTCTGTGTGTTTGCGATGTCGTAAGGAATATGTCACGACAGCAAGACAGTAATGAGATGCATGACCAAATAGTCTGCTGAATTGAGGGAGGAACGTTGGCCAGGACAGCAAGAGAACTCCAAGCTCTTCTTCAAAACTCCATCCAATGGAACCAGGTGGACCGGACCTCTGTTTGACCTCTTATCCGACTGCCAACAATGCAGCACCTTTGTTGTGTGCAAATAGTCTTCCACTCAACTGTTGTCTGCCTTAATCTGTCCGCTTGATGAGAATCATGGCAGAGCGCTTCCTTACATTTCTGCACCACCCTTAACCCTTTGTGTGTGAGAGTGCATCATTTACTGATAAATATCCTCTCCCCACTGTGAATACAACAGTCAGAGTGCACTAGACGCACTCTTTTGATTGACAAAATTGTTGCTCCTCCCTCCATTTGGTTTGGCTCTGTGTCTCCTTGAAGACTCAGTGAGAGCCTATTTACCTAAAGGAACTAAAAACCTGGTTGTATTTGGAATCTGTTAGATTCTAATAGCTAATGATAATGACAAAGCCTTCCTCTTCTCTGTAAAATGGAGGGCCACATTTTCTAATTCTATACTAAGCCATAAAGGTTGATGAATGCAATTCAGATGGCCATGAAATTATTGTACTCTATTGCAATTTAAAGCTGCCACATTATAATCTACACACCACATTCATAATGTGAACCTTATGAGATAACACAGAGCAATTAGTTTTGAATATCACCACGTTAGTTATCATTACTGAGACAAGGAAACCGTACATGTTGTATAATATGTACCCTAAAATGTATTGACGCTACAGTTATAATGTTGCTCACTTGCTATGACCTGCTGCCCGAGTCGTTGACCAGCCATCCTTTCCATTTCATAACACAGGACCAGGCAAGAACTATCGCATATTTATCTGGTTTAGTGGCAGAGACATCCAAGTTACAATTGGGACTTAAACTATTTCTCACACCTGGGATCTAACAGTCCCCAAACTAAGCTACTGACAAATCCACACATGTGCAGTTTCAGTTTTCTCACTATAATCCTAGAAACTCCAATCTTCCATCAATAGGCCTGTCATCTCAATGTCAGTTTGACCACACAGTAATGCCAACTTGCCTCCTGTCTCCAAGGAGAATAGTCACTAGTTAGGCATTAGACAACTGGCAAGTGCAGGATCGAGCTTCCTAATGCAGACAGACAGGGAGCTCTTCCCGAACAGCAAAGTGAGGAACACAACTGAAGTTGGAGGTTCAGAGCTTTCACAGCAATTGCTTATCTCTCTGCAGCTTAGTCATGGTAGACATTAAACCCTGGACATTTGGGCATTTGCCCTCACACTGAGGTTCCAGGTGGTGCCTTTTTAGCAGCGGCAGTGTCAAACCTCAGATTCCTCATCGGTTACATGATGGATGGTTGCCTTCGGCTTGATGGTAGGACCTACACAAGTCAGCTGGTGATGTGCTTACCATCATGATGTTCTGGATGTCTAGGTCAAATGCTGTGTAGCAGAGTTACTTATTACCGACCTCTTAATGCAGGCCTTCATGTGAAGGATTTTTCAGAGGGATGTGTTGAGGCTGACTCCCCTTCCAGAGTGCTGAGCAGTCAGTGAGTCCAGGCCAGAAACCTCGCCCCAGCAGCCATTGGCCCCTTGATATTTTTTAAACAGGGGTTGCTATCTTACTGGAGTTGTAGGTCACAGAATGAAAGTTAATTTTTCTGACATTTAAAAATTATCCCATGCCAGTACTTATGTGTGCAGTGAATTTGTTAAGACCATAACCTGGGACTAATGTCCATAACCTGGAAATAATATCCAGATGCTGAAAATAATGTCCATAACCTGGTAATAACATCCATAATCTGGTAGTAATGTCCAAACAAGAAAGTAGGGATGCGTGCAATAAAGGTACAGCAGTTATCATAGAAACATTGGGGCCAAGTTTCGGCCTGAGTTGCTCCTGTTTTTTTGGAGCAACGGGTTTAGAATGGAGTATCTTAGAAATTTGAATTCTCGGAATTTCGTTTGCTCCGGTTCTAGTCAGTTAGAACAGTTTCACTTTGGAACAGAATTTTTTTTTCAAAAGGGGGCGTGTCCGGCCACTTATGCCTGTTTTCAAAGTTTAGGCAGTGAAAACTTACTCCAAACTAACTTAGAATGGAATAAGTGAAGATTTTTGTACGTTAGAAAAAACCTTGTCTACACTTTAGAAAATCAGGCGTATGTTACAAATCAAGCGTAGGGAATGGGGTTGGGGGGGAGGGTTTAAAGGGAAGTTTACAAACATTAAACACTTCAGTTTTACAAATAAAGAGCCATCATCAATAATAAATGATAAATACATCAATAAATCAATCAAAAAAAATTAATAAAATTTTTTTAAAATTTTAAAAATCAATAAATAAAACATTTTCTACTTACCGACTACAGCACCGAGAGTCCTCCAACAGCGTGCTGGGGCGGCCCCCCCAGTGTGTCTCTGTCAGTGTCTCTCACTCTTTGTCTGTCAGTGTCTGTGTTTCTGACAGTGAGGGGAGGGGGAGAAGGGGGTTGGGGGGGAGGTGGAGAAGGGGGTTGGGGGGAGAAGGGGTGGGGGGGAGAAGGGGGGTAGAGGGGGAGAAGGGGTAGGGGGTTGGAGGGGGAGAAGGGGGGAGGAAGGAGGAGGAAGGAGGAGGGGGTGGGGTGGGGGGGAGGAGGAAGGGGGTGGGTGGGGTGGGAGGAGGGGGAAGGAGAAGGGGGAGATGGGGGAGGGGGATAAGGGAGAGAGGATGGAGGAAGGGAGGGAGAGAGGAGGGAGGGAGGGAGAGAGGAGAGAGGAGGGAGGGAGAGAGAGGAGGGAGAGGAGGGAAGGGGAGAGGAGGGAAGGACAGAGGAGGGGCCCAAGACTTCGGGCTGGATTTACAGGTAGGTGGCGTCGGGTCTCGGGTGGGGTCGCGGGGCGGGGTCGCGGAGTCCGGGGGGGGGGAGGGGTGAAGGGGGAAGAGTCGGGGGGGGGAGGGGGGAAGAGTCGCGGAGCGAGGGGGAGTCGCAGAGGTCCGGAGGGGGGGGAATAGTCGCGGAGGTCCGGGGGTGGGGGGGGGCGCGGAGGTCGGATCGTGGGGGGGGGCGGAAGCAGAGGTCGGATCGTCGGGGCCGGGGGGCGGGGGAAGCAGAGGTCGAGTCGCCAGGGCGGGGGTGGGGGGACGCGGGGGAGAGTGGGGGTCGGGTCCGGTCAGGTGGGAGGAGCCTTATCCACGCAACCCCAGTGAGGACATTCGGCCAGGGCTAGGGGCTGCGTGCTTCGGGCCCCTCCCACGCAGTTTTGGGCGCCTGGAGCTACTGCACAAGCGCGCCCACTGTAGCATGCATGTGCAGAGGTCCCGACACTGTTTTCAGCGCAGGGTCCTGGCTCCGCCCCTCACAGCTCATGCTGCGCCGTGCCCAGCTCCAGAGGGCCTGCAGGGAGCCGGAAAATCTACGTTTTTTTTAGCTGCACTTTGTGGCGCGAAAAACGGGCGTTCAGGTCCGAGCTGCGCCATTTTAGGTGCCGCCCGAAACTTGGGCCCATAGAAACATAGAAAAGAGGTGCAGGAGTAGGCCATTCGGCCCTTTGAGCCTGCACCGCCATTCAATAAGATCATGGCTGATCATTCCCTCAGTACCCCTTTCCTGCTTTCTCTCCATACCCCTTGATCCCCTTAGCCGTAAGGGCCATATCTAACTCCCTCTTGAATATATCCAAT
Source organism: Pristiophorus japonicus (assembly GCF_044704955.1). Lineage (NCBI taxonomy): Eukaryota > Metazoa > Chordata > Chondrichthyes > Pristiophoridae > Pristiophorus > Pristiophorus japonicus. The sequence goes on from NC_091982.1 coordinate 52,915,073, forward strand.
GAACTGGCATCAACAACTTTCTGTGGCAGGGAATTCCACAGGTTAACAACTCTGAGTGAAGAAGATTTTCCTCATCTCAGTCCTAAATGGCCGACCCCTTATCCTAAAACTATGTCCCCTGGTTCTGGACTTCCCCAACATCGGGAACATTCTTCCCGCATTTAACCTGTCCAGTCCTGTCAGAATCTTATACGTTTCTATGAGATCCCCTCTCATCCTTCTAAACTCCAGTGAATAAAGGCCCAGTTGATCCAGTCTCTCCTCATATGACAGTCCAGCCATCCCTGGAATTAGTCTGGTGAACCTTCGCTGCACTCCCTCAATAGCAAGAACGTCCTTCCTCAGATTAGGAGACCAAAACTGAACACAATATTCCAGGTGAGGCCCTGTACAACTGCAGTAAGATCTCCCTGCTCCTCTCCTCAAATCCCCTAGCTATGAAGGCCAACAGGCCATTTGCCTTCTTCACCGCATGTTGTACCTGCATGCCAAACTTCAATGACTGATGAACCATGACACCCAGGTCCCTTTTCCTAATCTGCCGCCATTCAGATAATATTCTGCCTTAGTGTTTTTGCCCCCAAAATGGATAACCTCACATTTATCCACATTATACTGCATCTGCCTTGCATTTGCCCACTCACCTAACCTGTCCAAGTCACCTTGCAGCCTTTTAGTGTCCACCTTACAGCTCACACCGCCACCCAGTTTAGTATCATCTGCAAACTTGGAGATATTACACTCAATTCCTTCATCTAAATCGTTAATGTATATTGTAAAGAGCTGGGGTCCCAGCACTGAGCCCTGTGGCACCCCACTAGCCATTGCCTGCCATTCTGAAAAGGACCCGTTTATCCTGACTGCCAACCAGTTCTCTATCCACGTCAGTACATTACCCCCAATACCATGCGCTTTGACTTTGCACACCAATCTCTTGTGCGGGACCTTGTCAAAAGCCTTTTGAAAGTCCAAATACACCACATCCACTGGTTCTCCCTTGTCTACTCTGCTAGTTACATCCTCAAAAAATTCCAGAAGATTCGTCAAGAATGATTTCCCTTTCATAAATCCATGCTGACTTGGACCGATCCTGTCACTGCTTTCCAAATGCGCTGCTATTTCATCCTTAATGATTGATTCCAACACTTTTCTCCAGTACTGATGTCAGGCTAACCGATCTATAGTTACCCGTTTTATCTTTCCCTCCTTTTTTAAAAAGTGGTGTTACATTAGCTACCCACCAGTCCATAGGAACTGATCCAGAGTTGATAGACTGTTGGAAAATGATCACCAATGCATCCACTATTTCTAGGGCCACTTCCTTAAGTACTTTGGGATGCAGACGATCAGGCCCTGGGGATTTATCAGCCTTCAATCCCATCAATTTACCTAACACAATTGCCCGCCGAATAAGGATATCTTTCAGTTCCTCCTTCTCACTAGACCCACTGTCCCCGAATATATTCGGAAGGTTATTCGTGCCTTCCTTCGTGAAGACAGAACTGAAGTATTTGTTCAATTAGTCTGCCATTTCTTTGTTCCCCATTATAAATTCACCTGAATCCGACTACAAGGGACCTACATTTGTCTTCACTAATCTTTTTCTCTTCACATATTTATAGAAGCTTTTGCTGTCAGTTTTTATGTTCCCTGCAAGCTTCCTCTCATACTCTATTTTCCCCCTCTTAATTAAACGCTTCGTCCTCCTCTGTTGAATTCTAAATTTCTCCCAGTCCTCAGGTTTGTTACTTTTTCTAGCCAATTTATATGCCTCTTCCTTAGATTTAACACTACCCTTAATTTCTCCTGTTAGCCACGGATGAGCCACTTTCCCCGTTTTACTTTTTACTCCAGACAGGGATGCACAATTGCTGAAGTTCATCCATGTGATCTTTAAATGTTTGCCATTGCTTATCCATTGTCAACCCTTTAAGTATCCTTTCCCAGTCTATTCGAGCCAATTCACGCCTCATACCGTCGAAGTTACCTTTCCTTAAGTTCAGGACCCTAGTTTCCGAATTAACTGTGTCACTCTCCATCTTAATAAAGAATTCTACCATGTTATGGTCACTCTTCTCCAAGAGGCCTCGCACAACAAGACTGCTTATTAGTCCCTTCTCATTACACATCACCCAGTCTAGGATGGCCAGCTCTCCAGTTGGTTCCTCGACATATTGGTCGAGAAAACCATCCCTAATACACTCCAGGAAATCCTCCTCCACTGCATTACCACCAGTTTGGTCAGCCCAATCAATATGTAGATTAACGTCGCCCATGATAACTGCTGTACCTTTATTGCACACATCCCTTATTTCTTGTTTGATGCTGTCCCCAACCTTACTACTGCTGTTTGGTGGTCTGTACACAACTCCCACTAGCGTTTTCTGCCCTTTGGTATTCTGCAGCTCCACCCAGACCGATTCCGCATCATCCAGGCTAATGTCCCTCCTTACTATTGCATTAATTTCATCTTTAACCAGCGACGACACCCCGCCTCCTTTTCCTCTCTGCCGATCCTTCCTAAAGGTTGAATACCCCTGGATATTGAGTTCCCAGCCTTGGTCACCCTGGAGTCATGTCTCCGTGATGCCAATTACATCATATCCATTAACTGCTGTCTGCGCAGTTAATTCGTCCACCTTATTGCGAATTCTCCTCGCATTGAGGCACAGAGCCTTCAGGCTTGTCTTTTTAATGCACTTTGCCGCTTCAGAATTTTGCTGTAATGTGGCCTTTTTTGTTTTTTGCCTTGGGTTTCTCTGCCCTCCATTTTTACGATTCTCCTTTCTATCTTTTGCTTCTGCCTCCATTTTATTTCCCTCTGTCTCCCTGCATAGGATCCCATCCCCCTGTCATGTTAGTTTAACACCTTCCCAACAGCACTAGCAAAACTCCCTCTAGGACATTGGTTCCGGTCCTGCCCAGGTGCAGACTGTCCGGTTTGTACTGGTCCCATCTCCCCTAGAACCGGTTCCAATGTCCCAGGAATTTGAATCCCTCCCTTTTGCACCACTCCTCAAGCCACGTATTCATCTGAGCTATCCTGCGATTCCTACTCTGACTAGCACGTGACACTGGTAGAAATTCTGAGATTACTACTTTTGAGGTCCTACTTTTTAATTTAGCTCCTCGCTCCCTAAATTAGTCTCGTAGGATCTCATCCTGTTTTTTACCTATATCATTGGTACCTATGTGCACCACGACAACAGGCTGTTCACCCTCCCTTTTCAGAATGTCCTGCACCCGCTCCGAGACATCCTTGATCCTTGCACCAGGGAGGCAACATACCATCTTGGAGTCTCGTTTGCGGCTGCAGAAACGCCTATCTATTCCCCTTACAATCAAATCCCCGATCACTATAGCTCTCCCACTCTTTTTCCTGCCCTCCTGTGCAGCAGAGCCACCCACGGTGCCATGAACTTGGCTGCTGCTGCCCTCCCCTGATGAGTCATCCCCTTTAACAGTACCCAAAGTGGTGTATCTGTTTTGCAGGGGGATGACCGCAAGGGACCCCTGCATTACGTTCCTTCCACTGTTCTTCCTGTTGTTCACCCATTTACTATCTGGCTGTGTACCCTTTACCTGCGGCGAGACCAACTCGCTAAACGTGCTGTTCACATCATTCTCAACATCGTGCATGCTCCAGAGTGAATCCACCCGCATCTCCAGTGCTGCAATCCGGTCCGTCAGGAGCTGGAGGCGGATACACTTCCCGCACACCTAGTCGTCAGGGACTTCCCACATAGTACAGTAGGAGCATAACACGTGTCCGAGCTCTCCTGCCATGACTTAACCCTTTGATACACTTAAATTGGCAACAACAAGGCTAAATGTTACTTACTGATATCGAGAAGAAAAATAAAAACTACTCACCAATCACCAGCCAATCACTTACCCCCTTGGCTGTGACGTCACCTATCGATTTCTTTCTACATATTTTTGCCTCCCTGCTTGCAGCTGCACCGGCTGGCCTCCGACAACGCTGGAACTCCCGAGCCTCCCGACTCCTGGGCCTTTTGTAGGCTGCCCCGATCTCGCCGTTCCGCCTCCTCGACGACACTCGAACTCCTGAGCCTCCCGACTCCTGGGCCTTTTGTAGGCCGCCTCGATCTCCACGCTCCGCCTCGTCGACGACACTCGAACTCCCGAGCCTCCTGACTCCTGGGCCTTTTGTAGGCTGCCTCGATCTCCACGCTCCGCCTCGTCGACGACACTCAAACACATGGGCGACTTTAATCTACATGGGCGACTTTAATCTACATATAGATTGGGCTAACCAAACTGGTAGCAATACGGTGGAGGAGGATTTCCTGGAGTGTATTAGGGATGGTTTTCTAGACCAATATGTCGAGGAACCAACTCGAGAGCTGGCCATCCTAAACTGAATGTTGTGTAATGAGAGAGGACCAATTAGCAATCTCATTGTGTGAGGCACCTTGGGGGAGAGTGACCATAATATGGTAGAATTCTTTATTGAGATGGAGAGTGACACAGTTAATTCAGAGACTAGCGTCCTGAACTTAAAGAAAGGTAACTTCGATGGTATGAGACGTGAATTGGCCAAGATAGACTGGCAAATGATACTTAAAGGGTTGATGGTGGACAGGCAATGGCAGACATTTATAGATCACATCGTTGAACTTCAACAATTGTATATCCATGTCCAGAGTAAAAATAAAACATGGAAGGTGGCTCAACCGTGGCTAACAAGGGAAATTAGGGATAGTGTTAAATCCAAGGAAGAAGCATATAAATTGGCCAGAAAAAGCAGCAAACTTGAGGACTGGGAGAAATTTAGAATTCAGTCGAGGAGGACAAAGGGAAAATCGAGTATGAGAGGAACATAAAAACTGACTGCCAAAGCGTCTATAGATGTGTGAAGAGAAAAAGGTTAGTGAAGACAAATGTAGGTCCCTTGCAGTCAGAATCAGGTGAATTTATAATGGGGAGCAGAGAAATGGCAGACCAGTTGAACAAATACATTGGTTCTGTCTTCACTAAGGAAGACACAAATAACCTTCTAGAAATACTAGGGGTCCGAAGGTCTAGCGAGAAGGAGGAACTGAAGGGAATCCTTATTAGTCAGGAAATTGTGTTAGGGAAATTGATGGGATTGAAGGCCGATAAATCCCCAGGGCCTGATAGGCTGCATCCCAGAGTACTTAAGGAACAGGCCCTCGAAATAGTAGATGCATTGGTGATCATTTTCCAACATTCTATTGACTGGATCAGTTTCTATGGACTGGAGGGTAGCTAATGGAGCTTTTTAAAAAAGGAGGGAGAGAGAAAGCAGGGAATTATAAACCAGTTAGCCTGACATCAGTGGTGGGAAAATGTTGGAATCAATTATTAAAGATGAAATAGTAGAGCATTTGGAAAGCAGTGACAGGATCGGTCCAAGTCAGCATGGATTTATGAAAGGGAAATCATGCTTGACAAATCTAGAATTTTTTAAGGATATAACTAGTAGAGTGGACAAGGGAGAACCAGTGGATGTGGTGTATTTGGACTTTCAAAAGGATTTTGACAAGGTACCACACAAGAGATTAGCATGCAAAATTAAGATGCATGGTATTGGGGGTAATGTATTGACGTGGATAGAGAACTGGTTGGCAGACAGGAAGCAGAGAGTCGGGATAAATAGCAGGCAGTGTGACTAGTGGGGTGCCGCAGGGTTCAGTGCTGGGATCCCAGCTATTTACAATATGCATTAATGATGTAAATGAAGGAATTGAATGTAATATCTCCAAGTTTGCAGATGACACTAAGCTGGGTGGCGGTGTAAGCTGTGAGGAGGATGCTAAGAGGTTGCAGGGTGGACAGGTTAGGTGAGTGGGCAAATGCATGGCAGATGCAGTATAATGTGGATAAATGAGGTTATCCAGCTTGGTGCCAAAACAGGAAGGTAGAATATTATCTGAATAGTGACAGATTAGGAAAAGGGGAGGTGCAACGAGACCTGGGTGTCATGGTACATCAGTCATTGAAAGTTAGCATACAGGTACAGCAGACGGTGAAGAAGACAAATGGCATGTTGGCCTTCATAGCTAGAGGATTTGCGTATAGGAGCAGGGAGGTCTTACTGCAGTTGTACAGGGCCTTGGTGAGGCCACACCTGGAATATTGTGTTCAGTTTTGTTCTCCTAATCTGAGGAAGGATGTTCTTGCTATTGAGGGAGTGCAGAGAAGGTTAACCAGACTGATTTCCGGGATGGCAGGACTGACATATGAGGAGAGATTGGATCGTCTGGGCTTGTATTCACTGGAGTTTAGAAGAATGAGAGGGGATCTCATAGAAACATATAAAATTCTGACGCGATTGGACAGGTTAGAGCCAGGAAGAATGTGCCCAATGCTGGGGAAGACCAGAACCAGAGGTCACAGTTGAAGGATAAGGGGTAAATAATGTCCAATTAAAAACAAGGGCATACAAAGTGGCCTAAACTAGTGGGAGCACAGAAGACTGGGAAGCATTTAAAAGCCAGCAAAGAGCGACTATAAAAAATGATTGAAAGGGAAAATAGACTATGAAAGTAAACTAGCACAAAATATAAAAACAGATAGCAAGAGTTTCTCTCGGTATATAAAAAGGAAAAGGGTGGCTAAAGTAAATGTTGGTCCCTCAGAGGACGAGAACGGGGAAATGGTAATGGGGAACATGGAGATGGCAGAAACTCTGAACAAATATTTTGTATCAGTCTTTGCGGTAGAGGACACTAACAATATTCTGACAATGGATAGTCTAGGGGCTATAGTGGGGAAGGAACTTAACACAATCACTAAGGGGGTGGTACTCAGTAAGATAATGGGACTAAAGGCAGATAAATCCCCTGGACCTAATGGCTTGCACCCTAGGGTCTTAAGAGAAGTAGCGGCAGGGATTGTGGTTGCATTGGTTGTAATTTACCAAAATTCCCTGGATACTGGGGAGGTCGCAGCAGATTGGAAAACTATAAATGTAATGCCCCTATTTAAAAAATGAGGCAGACAAAAAGCAGGAAACTATAGACCTGTTAGCCTAACATCTGTGGTTGAGAAAATGTTGGTGTCCATTATTAAAGAAGCAGAACATTTGGAAAAGCAAAATTCGGTCAGGCAGATTCAGCATGGATTTGTGAAGGGGAAGTCATGTTTGACAAATTTGCTGGAGTTCTTTGAGGATATAATGAACAGGGTGGATAAAGGGGAACCAGTGGATGTGGTGTATTTGGACTTCCAGAAGGCATTTGACAAGATGCCACATAAAAGGTTACTGCACAAGATAAAAGTTCACGGGGTTGGGGGTAATATACTAGCATGGATAGAGGATTGGCTAATTAACAGAGAACAGAGAGTCGGGATTAATGGTTCATTCTCTGGTTGGCAACCAATATCTAGTGGGTGCCGCAGGGATCAGTGCTGGGAACTCAACTATTTACAATCTATATTAATGACTTGGAAGAAGGGACTGAGTGTAACGTAGCCAAGTTTGCTGACAATACAAAGATGAGAGGAAAAGCAATGTGTGAGGAGGACACCAAAAATCTGCATAGACATAGAGTGGGCAAAAATTTGGCAGATGGAGTATAATGTTGGAAAGTGTGAGTTCATGCACTTTGGCAGAAAAAATCCAAGAGCAAGTTATTATTTAAATGGAGTAAGATTGCAAAGTGCTGCAGTACAGCGGGACCTGGGAGTACTTGTGCATGAAACAAAAAAGGTTAGTATGCCTGTACAGCAAGTCATCAGAAAGGCCAATGGCAAAGGGGATGGAGTATAAAAGCAGGGAAGTCTTACTACAGCTGTATAAGGTATTGGTAAGGCCAAACTTGGAATACTACATGCAGTTTTGCATTCCATATTTACGAAAGGATATACTTGCTTTTGAGGCAGTTCAGATAAGGTTCAGTAGGTTGATTCTGGGGATGAGGAGGTTGACTTATAAGAAAAGGTTGAGTAGGTTGGGCCTCTACTCATTGGAATTCAGAAGAATGAGAGGTGATCTTACAGAAACGTATAAGATTATGAGGGGGCTTGACAAGGTGAATGCAGAGAGGATGTTTCTACTGATGGGGGAGACCAGAACTTGAGGGCACGATCTTCGAATAAGGGGCCGCCCATTTAAAACTGAGATGAGGAGAAATTTCTTCTCTCAGAGGATTGTAATCTGTGGAATTCGCTGCCTCAGAGAACTGTGGAAGCTGGAACATTGAAAAAATTTAAGACAGAAATGAGTCCATGATCAGATCAGCCATGATCTTATTGAATGGCGGAGCAGACTCGAGGGGCCATATGGCCTACTCCTAATCCTATTTCTTATGTTATTGTGTTTTTATAACCAGGGGTAATAATGTCCAGAACCTGGAAATAATATCTAGATGCTGGTAATAATGTCCATAACCTGGTAATAATATCCATAATCTGATAATAATGTTCATAACCTGAAAATAATATCCAGATGCTGGTAACAATGTCCATAACCTGGTAGTAATGTTCATGACCTGGCAGTAATGCCCATTAGAGATATGTTTAGTATTCATGAGCTGCTTTCTACAATAACTGTGCCACCAGGAAATTAATTTGATATTTAAGGTAGTGAACTGTCAGAAAAACATGAACTAAAGCGGGCAATAGGTATTAGATAATCTGATACCCTATCTATCCTTTCATGTCATCATCTGAATCTGTACCTTCTCTCTTAATGTTAAACAACATTGAGACATTACTGAGGCATTACTGAGGCATTTATCATATCAAAGTACTTGTCTAGACTATTTACACAAGTAAATGAAACTACATCTCAAATATTTAAAAGACACTTCTATAACATACACAATCTCCACATGAGTTCAGTATTTTGATATAATCCACAACAGTTTTTTTTTCCCTTCTGAGAACAGAAATATCATTCAATCTTGACAAAAAACTTCACTGCGAGGATTGCGTCTCTTGAATCATCTGGAGCCTGCATCATCCTAAAAGTGGCCATATTTTAGCAAACACTTTTATTTTCTACCGAGATTTGAATCAGTACTGTCTGGGTGATAAATAGGTTTGGTAAGCCTTTATTCATTTGTTTATGAGGATGTGATATAATGATCTCATCCGTAAAGAAAAAAAAAGGCTCTGCCAGACATTTTTCACGACTGCTGTCACTCGATGTGTCATCAAAATTAATGGGGTTTTTTATGCGAAGGCCACACATGGTTTATTGCCAAAATATTCAGGGCAAGACTCAAGAGTGTCTTCCATAAAGCTGAGACACTTCTGCAAATAAGGTGAAATTGGAATTGTGTGGAAGTGGCGACCTTGAATTCTGATCCATATGATCAAACACTTCTGAGGGCTGGGACATGGAAAGAAAGGTGTCAATTCTTAGTTAATGTTCAGTATTTCCGTCATGTCAAAACTGTACAGAGTGTAGAAGGTGGTGACTTACATTTATATAGCATCGCGTCATAATTTTCAAATGCCTCAAAGCCCTCAAAACGTTCCATGAATTGTTTTGAAGTGCAGTCACTTATACAGGTGAAATTGCAGTCACCTTGCACGTTAATGTCTCGTAAACAACCATGAGATTGATCACTGATTAATGCATGGTTTGGTGGTGTTTAAGTGACTATCAAGTAGAAGAGCTAAAACGTACAAAAAAAATGCAGACTAAGTTATTGATAACTGGAAAGGAATCTTAATAGGCTAGAATCCAATCGAGGCATTACAATTTGAACACAAAAGCCAGCTGAACATTTAATAACCATTATTTGCGTGGCCTAATTAGGTTACAGCTTTAAAATCAGACCTTGCCTTCAGTTTTTTCAATGCCAGTAGAGAGGGTGACTTTGTTTTTAGACATTTTTTTGCTAGAGGTGTCGATCAGTGCACGAACTGATGGTCCAGAGTACTTCATGATATAGGATGCTCAGAATAGTTGGTGACATTATAGTATGTTAAAATCAACATTGATCCAGAAGAATTTATTTTGACCTTCTCTCTCAAAGGTCATAACTCCAGTACAGCAAGACATGGGGGGAAGAAATTTGGTTGTTTTGCGCTACCATTCGCGCCAGAGAGGAGCGCTAAGGGGCCGCTAAACGGCTCCCGCCCGAGCGCTGCACTGTCAGCTCCTGCAGCGAGCTTCACTGGTGGTTTAGCAGCAGCGCTGTCATTTAGCGCTGCGCACTCGAGCACCACCCACTTGGTGACGTCAAGAGTGTGTAACGCCCCCTTTGCGACGCGTTTCTGAAATTGACTGCTTTGGCCTGCCGTAGCGCCTGGCACTACACCCGACAGGGGGAAACAGACGGTGCACAGAGGATCCCGGGGCGACATCACAGGGAATGAAGAGGTAAGTGTCAAGAGTCAAATTTTGAACAATTACTTACCTCTCTTACCTGCGGAAGGCTGTTGGTAGCCTCCCTTCCAATTTTTTGCAGGTTTCACATGGTCGATCTCATCTCTTTAGGTGCTACAATGCCGGTATTCTAGCGCCTCAAGTTGAGAAGCGCTCCCGTGCTACCGCCCCACGATGGTCCTTTAGCGCCCACAGAGGATTGTGCAACACTTTCCATTAGCGCTCCACTCACCTGTTGGGGCGATATAACTGAATATCCCACTTTGAGGCGACAGGCATTGCCCGTTGCTAAAGGAGCGCCAGGCGGCATAGCCGCCTCAAAAAGCGGGCGATTCCGAATTTCTAGCCCATGGTCTTCTCTGGTATCTTGGGTGAGCCTTGATGGCGAGAGATGGCATTCACCAAGTGGATCTTATGCGGACCAGCCACATAATTACTGCGGCAACAAGAGCAGGTCAGAGGTTGGGTATTCTGTGGTGAGTGTCTCACCTCCTGACTCCCCAAAGCCTTTCCACCATCTACAAGGCACAAGTTTGCAGTGTGATGGAATGCTCTCCACTTGCCTGGATGAGTGCAGCTCCCACAACACTCAAGAAGCTCACACCATCCAGGACAAAGCAGCCAGCTTGATTGGCTCTCCACGTACCACCTTAAACATTCACTCCCTCCACCACCAGCGCACCGTGGCTGCAGTGTGTACCATCTACAAGATGCACTGCAGCAACTCGCCAAGGCTTCTTCGGCAGCACCTCCCAAACCCACGACCTCTATCACCTAGAAGGACAAGTGCAGCAGGCGCATGGGAACACCACCACCTCCATGTTCCCCTCCAATTCACACATCATCCTGGAAATATATCGGCGTTCCTTCGTTGTCGCGAGGTCTAAATCCTGGAACTCCCTCCCTGACAGCACTGTGGGAGCACCTTCACCACCTTCTCAAGGGCAATTAGGGATGGGCAATAAATGCTGACCTTGCCAGCGACGCCCACATGCCATGAACTAATAAAAAAAACCCACTGAGGACACCATGTTTAAGAGTCCCCAAACCACGCTTCTAAAAATTCTTATGTTGAGTTCTTGTTTCCTCAATATGTACTGCATATAATCTTTTCCTTTCGGGAAACATCCCTATTACCTGAGCTCAGAGAACCAAGGTACTAATTTTCATTAGTTGAGGACCCCCAAGTGTCTGCTGGGGGTTAGCTGCTCAAATTTTGCAAAGACCACTGGTAAGTTCCCTGCAGCTTTTTCAACCAATTCCACTCGCCTGTCACGCATCTTGTCCGACATCCAATACTGGATGAGAAGAAATTTCCTCTAAGAGGTGGTAATGGAGCAGTAAGGCCTTTTCGACCGGGAGTAGGTGGATGAGCTGATTCCTATATGCCCTCGGATTGGAGTGGCCTTCACTCGGTGCCCCCGACAGCTTTTCCCGGCAGGAACCTGCCTGTGGCTGGGCGACGCATCCGCACTTAAAGAGGAGGGCGCACCGCTGCGGCCGCCATTTTATTTTAATTGTCGTCCGACTCTCAAGTCTGCCTGACAATGGTGGCCATGGGTTTGGCCGGGCCACCAAAAGGCAGCCCCCTCTTGGGTGCTGGATCACTTTCCCGGCCGTAGCCCTCCCTGATGGTCCAGTGGGTGCCACCAAAGTGGCAGCAGCGCTCTCAGCGACTGTCCCCTTTAACTGAAGGGAAGGGATGTTGTTATGTGTCAGCGCAATGCATCATGCTGATGTCATCAGCATCGCGCAGATGGTGACACCACCCGCCTTCTGCCCTGTGCCTGATGCACTTCCATCCCGCCGCTGCTCGAAACTCCACCCCAACAATTTAAGAGGCCAAAATTCTTCTAATCTCCACCCCAAGGATTCAGGTGGAGAACCATCATTTAATTTGAACTATCCACCCTGTTTGGGGCGAAGGGCAATTTCACCCCCATTGTCTTTGGTTTACGGCACAAATTCTGTTCCTTAGCCCCTCTCCCTGGCCACTGTCTGAGGCTAAACCAGACCGTTCGCAACCTTAATGCCTTTTTGTGACTCTGAGCTGGAGTCCACTCCCATCACCAGGACTGCCTACTTCCACCTCTGTACCATGACCCGTCTCCGCTCCTGCCTCAGCTCATCCACTGATGATTAATGATAGGTTAATGTGACCATGAGTGCCTGCGCGCCAGAAATTCTGGCCGCAGTGTGATGAACACCCCCAAACGGGCGCAATCATTATTAACACGCCATGCTGACATGAGGGTATGGAAGATTTTGTGGGTGAAGTCTGCTTTGGACTTGTGAGCAAGCGTAAACTTGAGCGTAAGTGCTCATAGGCATAACCCACTTAAGTTTTAATTTCCACGATTTTTTGTGCTACTTTCAGTTGATTCCGCCCAGATTGCGCTGCTATCTGGGCAGGAAACATGCGGAAGCTCCAGGCCTTTTTCTTTATCTCAATTCTTCAATGTGCAGGTAGTCGATCTCTCATGGTGTTGAGGGACTCAAGATCAAGCATAATCAGCCGTGGCTTAGTGGATAGCACTCTTGCCTCTGGGTCAGAAGATTGTGGGTTCAAATCCCACTCCAGGGGCTTGAGCACAAAAATCTAGGCTGACACTCCAGTGCAGTGCTGAGGGAATGCTGTCTTTCTAGATGAGGTGTTAAACCGAAGCCTGTCTGCTCTCAGGTGACTATAAACGATCCCATGACACTATTTGAAGAAGAGCAGGGAAGTTATCCCCAGTGTCCTGGCCAATATTTATCCCTCAATCAGAAAAACACATTATCTTATCATTAGCACATTGCTGTTTGTGGGAGCTTGCTGTGCACAAGTTGGCTGCCGTGTTTCCTACATTACAGCAGTGACTACACTTCATTGTCTGAAAAGTGCTTTGGGACATCCAGTGGTCGTGAAAGGCGCTATATAAATCCAAGTCTTTCTTTCTATTGAAGAAACTTTAGAATGTCGAGAAATAACTGAACCAAGACATGCAGACAGAATTTAGACTGGAAATTATATAAACTTTTCACACTGTACTTCCACCCTCCTGTTAATGGTGGAGCTGCAGTATCCATTTTAAATAAGGAATTAATAATGGGAAAGTTTTCAGGAAATGTGCAGAGACAAAAGATTGTTTAATATAAACATATATATGTAAAATCTGAACTTTGCTTGTATGGGAATCCATTTAATATTTTGTAAGTGTAATCTGTTCCTATCCCTCCGACTTTATAAACCTTGTTGCAATTCATTTTGAATTTCTCTTTGATTTGAGTTCTTTCTTACTTTTTTTGTTTCCCTTTGGTTTCACTTTATTTTCTGTGGTATAAGCTGGGGAGAGAGTTTCTTTGATATGAATGTCCATCTGCATGGGGTAACTGTGGGAGTGGGACTGTAGTGTGGTTAATAAGCATGGGGACTGTATAGTATTCAGTGAGTCAGGAGCCCAACTGGGCTAAAACAGAACATTTTTTCACGAAATCTCATATGTCTTGTATATATTCTCTTCTAAAAATTGTAGTAACCCAATCTTAAGATGGATTTCACTCGCTCGGTTAAAATTTAAAACGGCTGCTGAGAAACCTGTCTGACTTACAGCCACCGAATCCTGTGTAGATTAGATTGTGATCTGTAGGTGGAGTGGAGCTCAATTACAGGACAAACGGGAATCTGTTCAACCTCTGCCACCTCCAGGCCAGATCCAAGGTCGTCCCATCCTCCGTCATCGAACTACAGTATGCAGACGACACCTGCGTCTGCACACACTCGGAGGCCGAACTCCAAGCCTTCGTCAACATCATCACCGAGGCGTACGAGAGCCTGGGCCTTACACTAAACATCCATAAGACAAAGGACCCCTCCCAACCTGCCCCTGCCACACAGCACTGTCCCTGGTTATCAAAATCCACGACGAGGCCTTAGACAACGTGGACCATTTACCATACCTCGGGAGCCTGCTATCAACAAGGGCAGACATCGACGACAAGGTAGAACACTGCCTCCAGTGTGCCAGTGCAGCCTTCGGTCGCCCGAGGAAGAGAGTGTTTGAAGACCGGGACCTCAAACTCGGCACCAAGCTCATGGTCTACAGAGCAGTAGTGATACTTGCCCTCCTATATGGCTCAGGGACATGGACTATGTGCAGCAGGCACTGGAGAAGTACCACCAACACTGCCTCTGTAAGATCCTGCAAATCCATTGGCAGGATTAAGCGCACCAACGTCAGTGTCCTCGCTCAGGCCAATATCCCCAGCATTGAAGCACTGACCACGCTCGATCAGCTCTGCCACATCGTCCACATGCCTGACACGAGACTCCCAAAACAAGCGCTCTACTCAGAGCTCCGACGCGGCAAGTGAGCCCCAGGTGGGCAGAGGTATCACTTCAAGGACGTCCTCAAAGCCTCCTTGAAAAAATGTTACATCCCCACCGATAGCTGGGAATCCCTGGCCAAAGACCGCCCAAAGTTGAGGAAAAGCAACCGGGAAGGCACTGAACACTTTGAGCCTCTTCGCCGAGAGCCAGCTGAAGCCAAGCGCCAACAGCGAAAGGAGCGTGCGGCAACCCAGGCTCCCCACCTACCCCTTCCTTCAACCACCGTCTGCCCCACCTGTGACAGAGACAGTAAGTCCCGCATCGGACTCTTCAGTCACCTGAGAACTCATTTCTAGTGTGGAAGCAAGTCATCCTCGACTCCGAGGGACTGCCTGTGATGATGATGATGTAGGTTATTGTACTCTGCAGTGGTAGCAGGTATTAGGGCGCTTGGATTCATATAAAGTACATTTACCTTCTCAGCAGCAATGTGCGGGATCTTCTTAACAAAATTACAAGAATTTGCGCTATTGTTCCTTTGGTGATCATTCATTAACAACCCTGTCTCCTAAAGATACAAGACATGAGACTCTTTTGGTGTCCAGTCGTTCTGGCATTGCAGCAAATTTCCATTTGGATGTTCAAAACTTCGTAAGCAACTGGCACTCACCTAATCCACATATAATGCCACTGCCTAAAGCATACATCCTGTGATTGCCTTCAACTTATCGAGCAAAATGAGAAAGTTCATCGGTAAGAAATTGTGCCACAAAACTATAAGAAAAGCTGAAAGACATTTTGTTGGACAGTTGGCTGGAAAAAGCTGTGAATTTGAAAAGGGTAAATCAAGGGTATGGTAGCATACTGGTTATGTTACTGGACCAGTAGTACTAATCCGACGACATGAGTTCAAATCCCACCACGGCAGCTGGGGAATTTAAATTCAATTAATTATAAAAATCTGGAATGCAAAAGCTAGTTTCAGTAATGGTGACCATGAAACTACAGGATTGTCGTAAAAACCCATCTGGTTCACGAATGTTCGTCAGGGAAGGAAATCTGCCGTCCTTACCTGGTCTAGCCTACATGTGACTCCGGGCCCACAGCAATGTGGTTGACTCTTAACTGCCCTTTGAAATGGCCTAGCAAGACACTCAGTTGTAAACAGTGGCTCACCACCACCTTCTTGAGGGCAATTAGGGATGGGCAATAAATGCTAGCTTTGCCAGCGACGCCCATATTATGTGAATGAATTTTTAAAAAATCAACACTTTCCAAATATAGCTCGATGCTTTATATACTTTGTTGGCTGTACAGTATTTGACTATTGCATTGCTATTGTGAATTACTACCACAGCTAAATCGCTGTCAGTCAGCTCAGCAGGCACCCAATTAATTCACTCTACCGTTGTCATTTCTGAACTAGCTGGCCACTTCAGTCATCGTATCACTTTCAGTGACAACTTACTCTTGACAGTGTCGATCCAGCACTCCCTTGATTTTCCTTGGCCTTTAGTTCCAAGTACCTCTGTGTGTAGGGTCTAGCTTTTTCCATTCTTCAAACATGCCCAAATAATTGCAGACTTCTTTATTGTAAATTAACTGTGTATAAATAAATCAGACTAGTTATTTTAGCCTGTACAAATTTCATCCAATGCTAGGTATTTTCCACAGGACTTGTAATGATAAGATATGAATTCCAGTGTATAGTGATACTGTTAAGTAGAGCAAGGACGAGCCCAGAGCTACACAAACTCCTGTAAGTGGACCTTGTATCCCATATGAACTAAGTGTGTCAGCTCTAGTATCTAGGTAAGCAATTGTAAGATGCAGGGAACCTTGTCACTGTACTTTGGCTTAATGGAATAGACCATGTGTCACCACATGATTTTCCTTGTCTCGACCTTGACTCAGGTTATAAACAAACAGACAATTTGTTTGACAAAGAACAAGTAAATGAACAGCGCTCAGCTCCACAAGATATGATCCTTTGGTGTGCCATGCTGCACATCACACATTAAATCAAAATAACATTTTTAAAATGCAATATGCCGTACAATGAAACTGTGTAAAAAGTGTATTTACAGTAGTTTACAAACTTCGTTACTCCGATATATTGTGAAGGATGGCTGTAAGGGGTAAACTGTAAGGTTGCAAATAGGAGGTCAGAATTATGCTGAAGGTAGCGACCTTATAAAGTGCCTATGTATGTAACACTTGCTTGTTTGAGTATAGCAGACTTATTCACATTAAACTATAGCTTAACCTTAGTAACATTTAAACAGCCAAAGTCAGCAGTTTGTTTGAAAGTCCCTGAGGAAGAGATAAAGAAGCCAGTACAAACCATCCTAGGCATCAGATAGACTGGGGTAGAGGGCAAAATGGGACAAAACAATGATGAGAGATGGACAGTTGCATGTACCACTCAGAGCCCGTCTGATAAGAGTTGACAAATCAATGCAACTTTGCTGATAACAATAGACCTATCGATGATTTTGCAGGAGGATTGCTCCTCTCCGAAACCTGTATAAATTATGCTTGAAAATTCTTGTATTTTGGAGGTTCCACGGCTGAACCTTCCCGTGCATTGCTCGTAATAAACGTCGGTGAACCTGACGTTTCGTTTGTTTACTTCCGTGGTAGTTATACAGTGGGAAGCTGGGCGAGGTGTCGATTAACTATATTAGTTAGTCCACCTTGAGGAAGAGTAGCCTCCTTTTACCCCAACAGACGGGCGGGTGTCGATTAACTATATTAGTTAGTCCACCTTGAAGTAAAAAAGCCTCCTTTGTACCCCAACAATGGCAAATATACTTTGTTTGAGCGATCTTTCAACGTAACTACATTCCGAGTAAATGGTCACTCATTTCTTATGGGGAAAACACCGTAACTGCATTTATTTAGCCCAAACCATCGGTTGGCTGTATACGGACTAGTGATCTGGGCTTCTTCAGATAAAGGTAAGCCCAGACAAGAAGCTTCCAGTCACTGAATTGTACATCAAAGGATTATAGTCAATTATGGTCCATGACCAGAAGCTGAGGTTGTTCTCCTCACAGTAGAGAATGTTAAGAGGAGATTTAATAGAGGGGTTTTGATAATGTAAAGAGGGAGAAATTGTTTCCATTAGGAGGTGGCCAGAGAGGTAAGGTAATTGGCAAAAGAACTAGAGGGGCATTGATATGCAGCAAGTTGTTGTGATCTGGAATGCACGGCCTGAAAGGGTGGTGGAAGCAGATTCAATAGTAACTTTAAAAAGAGAATTGGGAATGTACTTCAAAAGGAAAGATTTGCAGGGTTACGGGGCAAGACCAAGGAAGTGGGACTAATTAGCTAGCTCTTTCAAAACGCTGACACAGAGAAGAGTAGTTTGATAAAATAATTTGTTCTAACCTATCTTCAGAAGATCTTACTGTGCCGTATGACCCTTCTCACAGGCCACAGGTCAATCAGAACCATCACCTGAAGATGCTTGATTCTGTGGGGAGGATTTTTTTGTGTTGACTGTCCCTGTTTCCTGTGCAGCTTGGTGCGGGAGCCAGAGAATTTCCCGCCCTCTCCGACCTACGCCGCAGCAACCAGTCGCCATTAGCCAGCTGCATCTAACCACCGAGAAGGTGCGGGCCAATCGTTGGGTGGCATCATCGCAACACCCGCCTCTGCCTGATTAGTGCAGCTGGCAAAAATTGCCCCCTTCCTTCAGTGCCAGCAGCTTTCATCAGCCCGTTTCTATATCTTCTGAAGGTATGTTAGAACAAATGATATTACCAAACTACTCTTCTCAAACCCATTCAAACAATACTTAAAAACAATACAAAAGGTTACTGCTCTTAGACTGGGTTACTTCTGCAATAATCCAATTGTCATCAAATCGATACCAATAACTTCACAGCCAATTGACATCAACCTATAAATCTCCCCTTTGTTTGAGAGAAGCCAAACATCAACGGCTTGTTAATTGATGCCAATTTGCCAAATTGAAATTCGCATTCCTGTATCTGCCATAAATAACCAACAGAAACTAATATTATGGCAGCACAGTGTGTATCTTATTGGACAAGTATCCAGAGACCTGGACGAGGAATCCAGAGAATGTGAATTCAAATCCTATCATGGTTCTTTGCGAATTTGAATTCAATTAAAAAAATACCTGGAAATTCAAAAAGTCAGAAAAACCCAATTGTTAAACTACAAAAATAACTTGTATTTATATAGTGCCTTTAAAGTAGGAACGTCCCAAGGTGCTTCACAGGAGTATTATGAGACCGAACTTGACACCAAGCCACATAAGGAGGAATCAGGGCAGGTTGGTCAAAGAGGGAATGCTTTAAGGAGCGTCTTGAATGAGGAAAGAGAGGTAGAGAGGCGAAGAGGTTTAGGGAGGAGTTCCAGAGCTTGGGGCCTAGGCGACAGAAGGCACGGCCACCAATGGTTGAGCGATTATAATCAGCG
Source organism: Pristiophorus japonicus (assembly GCF_044704955.1). Lineage (NCBI taxonomy): Eukaryota > Metazoa > Chordata > Chondrichthyes > Pristiophoridae > Pristiophorus > Pristiophorus japonicus. Next base: position 52,934,164 of record NC_091982.1, read on the forward strand.
ATGCTCCAGGGGGCAGAATTATGGGAGTGCAGACATCTTGGGGGGTTGTGGGGCTGAAGGAGATACAGAGATAGAGAGAGGCAAGGCCCTGGAGGGATTTGTAAACAAAGATGAGAATTTTGAAATCGAGGCGTTGCTTTACCGGGAGCCAATGTAGGTCAGCGAGCACAGGGGTGATGGGTGAGCGGGAATTGGTGTGAGTTAGGACACGGGCAGCCGAGTTTCGGAAAATAAACCTGCCATTGTCGACCAGTTCTGGCCTATATGTGACTCCATCGCAGGTCGGGGCTATAAATAGAGCTGGAGCGCCGGTCCTGGAACATCATGGCGAAGGTGCGACAAATGAAGGTAGGGGGCCCAGAGGAGCAGGGGGCCCAGGGGCAGCATGTGCCTGCCCACATTGCAATATGTGTGCACACTATGTCCGTGCAGCAGAGCAGGTCTCCAGTCGTCCTGGTTCAACCCTTGCCACTGGATAAAGGCTCTGTTGAGCCCGTGTGGTGGCTGATGTGCAACGGTCACTAAACATTAAAAAAATCCACGCACAGGCATCTTCCACCCCCTCAACTGGAGTTCAGGACTGGAACATTGGGTCCTTCATCGAAACATCTGTGATCTCTTGTGGAAGCAAGTCATCCTCACTTGAGGGACCGCCGATGATATGTGACTCCAACCAGGTTGACTCTTAACTGCCCTCAGAAGTGGCCTAGCAAGCCACTCAGTTGTATAAAAAAATAAAACACTACTTAAGCCAATGAGTGATGGGCAATAAATAGATTGATAAAGAAATGTTTCAAAGCCCATCCCATTGAATATGGCTCATCTCCACATCTTATATGGCCCTTGAAGCTGTCTTGTTACAAAAACACAAGATGTGGTACAATAAAAGCAAATCAACATTTTCTCATCGCAATAGATATAAATGAATCAATTCCAAGTGTGTGATATAGTTGGCAGGGGTAGGTGCCATATCCTTGCTGCTGTTTGACAAATGGACTTAATTCAGGACCAAACATTTCTTTTTGCGGCAAAAAATGTTTCAAAGTGTTTGCTGCCGCCAGTACTGTAAACAAACCGTCGACATTATGTTGGATTAATCTTTATTTCGTGGCTGTCTGTGGCTCCATTGGAATGGTTAATAAATAATGGATTTGAAAAGTCATATATTCCTCAACTGGGTAATTAGAAATCCTGCTGAATGCTAAAGGTGCCATTGGCAATTTGTTACGCAATTTTTATCATTAAATCCTGTTTGTAGACTACACATCTCTGCTGCAAAATTATTTCAAACCCCTGTACAAAGCAATGCGGTGTATGCATTAATCCTCCTCGCTTTTATTACATACATAAATTAGATACATCATTTATTTAAAAAAGTACTGGTATCCTAAACACTCCTTAAACGCCATCGGTCTGGGCGTCCAGACCGAGATATTCTTCATCCTTAGTTGAGTACTAGTATCTGCACTGTGTGCTGAGTACAATTACAGGCTGTAATAAATGAACTAACAATTTTGCTGTTTGTTACAGGCCAGTCGTATTATTCTGAAAGATGTGTGTACGGCTTGTTCAAAAAAAAAGATGAATTCAGTATCCGAGAAATGGACTGCAAATTATAAAACTGGTGGATTATGCAAAAGCATTAATAAATATAATTTCAAACTGGTAAAAAGTGCAATTAAAAAACCATGCTAAGAAAAGTATATACCTATGTCAAGACGGCAAATGTTTCAATGTTTTACTACAATCCTGCAATAGTCGCTTTGATTTCAATGGTCAAAGCTGCCTATATTTATTTTACATTCTTACTGATGGGTCGTGAAGTGTAAGGATCCCCTTGGTAGTTCAGCAAGTATCTGGTCATGACAACAATGCACAATATTCACTGTCAGCTCATGTAAATCTTACTAGGATCTTAACCTTTCAGGGGCTTTTGCAACACAAATGATACACAAAAGAAGATGGTTGTGGTTGTTGGATGTCAATCACCCCAGCCTCAGGACATCGCTGCAATAGTTCCTCAGGGCAGTGTCCTAGGCCCAACCATCTTCAGCTGCTTCATCAATGACCTTCCCTCCATCATAAGGTCAGGAGTGGGGATGTTCGCTGATGACTGCACAGTGTTCAGTTCCATTTGCAACTCCTCAGATAATGAAGCAGTCCATGCCCGCATGCAGCAAGACATAAAAACATAGAAAATAGGTGCAGGAGTAGGCCATACGGCCCTTCGAGCCTGCACCGCCATTCAATAAGATCATGGCTGATCATTCCCTCAGTACCCTTTTCCTGCCTTCTCTCCATACCCCTTGATCCCCTTAACCGTAAGGGCCATATCTAACTCCCTCTTGAATATATCCAATGAACTGGCATCAACAACTCTCTGCGTCAGGGAATTCCACAGCTTAACAACTCTCTGAGTGAAGCAGTTTCTCCTCATCTCAGTCCTAAATGGCCTACCCTTTATCCTAAGACTATGTCCCCTGGTTCTGGACATCCCCAACATCGGAAACATTCTTCCCGCATCTAATTTGTCCAGTCCCGTCACAATCTTATATGTTTCTATGAGATCCCCTCTCATCCTTCTAAACTTCAGTGAATAAAGGCCCAGTTGATCCAGTCTCTCCTCATATGACAGTCCAGCCATCCCTGGAATCAGTCTGGTGAACCCTTCGCTGCACTCCCTCAATAGCAAGAACGTCCTTCCTCAGACTCGGAGACCAAAACTGAACACAATATTCCAGGTGAAGCCTCACTAAGGCCCTGTACAACTGCATTAAGACCTCCCTGCTCCTATACTCAAATCCCCTTGCTATGAAGGCCAACATACCATTTGCCTTCTTTACCACCTGCGTGCCCACTTTCAGTGACTGATGAACCATGACACCCAGGTCTCGTTGCACCTCCCCTTTTCCTAGTCTGTCGCCATTCAGATAATATTCTGCCTTCGTGTTTTTGCCCCTAAAATGGATAACTTCACATTTATCCGCATTATACTGCATCTGCCATGCATTTGCCCACTTACCTAACCTGTCCAAGTCACCCTGCAGCCTTTTAGCGTCCTCCTCACAGCTCACACTGTCACCCAGTTTAGTGTCATCGGCAAACTTGGAGATATTACACTCAATTCCTTCATCTAAATCATTAATGTATATTGTAAAGAGCTGGCATCCCAGCACTGAGCCCTGCGGCACTCCACTAGTCACTGCCTGCCATTCTGAAAAGGACCCATTTATCACGACTCTCTGCTTCCTGTCTCCCAACCAGTTCCTCTATCCACATTACCCCCAATACCATGCGCTTCGATTTTGCACACCAATCTCTTGTGCGGGACCTTGTCAAAAGCCTTTTGAAAGTCCAAAGACACCACATCCACTGGTTCTCCCTTGGTACCACTCTGCTAGTTACATCCTCAAAAAATTCCAGAAGATTCGTCAAGCATGATTTCCCTTTCATAAATCCATGCTGACTTGGTCCAATCCTGTCACTGCTTTCCAAATGTGCTGCTATTTCATCCTTAATGATTGATGCCAACATTTTCCCCACTACTGATGTCAGACTAACCAGTCTATAATTACCCGTTTTCTCTCTCCCTCATTTTTTAAAAAGTGGTGTTACATTAGCTACCCTCCAGTCCATAGGAACTGATCCAGAGTCGATGGAAAATGATCTCAGGATTGCTACCAGTACCACGTGCTAGTCAGAGTAGGAATCGCAGGATAGCTCAGATGAATATGTGGCTTCAAGAGTGGTGCACAAGGGAGGGATTCAAATTCCTGGGGCATTGGAACTGGTTCTCGGGGCGGTGGGACCAGTACAAACCGGACGGTCTGCACCTGGGCAGGAATGGAACCAATGTCCTAGGGGGAGTGTTTGCTAGTGCTGTTGGGGAAGAGTTAAACTAATATGGCTGGGGGATGGGAACCTATGCAGGGAGACAGAGGGAAGTAGAATGGGGGCAGAAGCAAAAGATAGAAAGGAGAATAGTAAAAGTGGAGGGCAGAGAAACCCAAGGCAAAAAACAAAAAGAGCCACATTACAGAAAAATTCTAAAGGGGCAAAGTGTGTTAAAAAGACAAGCCTGAAGGCTCTGTGCCTCAATGCGAGGAGGATTCGGAATAAGGTCGATGAATTAACTGCTCAGATAGCAGTTAACGGATACGATGTGATTGGCATCACGGAGACATGGCTCCAGGGTGACCAAGGCTGGGAACTCAACATCCAAGGGTATTCAGCATTTAGGAAGGATAGACAGAAAGGAAAAGGAGGCGGGGTGGCTTTGCTGGTTAAAGAGGAAATCAATGCAATTGTAAGGAAGGACATTAGCCTGGATGATGTGCAATGGGTATGGGTGGAGCTATGGAATTCCAAAGGGCAGAAAACACTAATGGGAGTTTTGTACAGACTACCAAATAGTCGTAGTGAGGTTGGGGACAGCATCAAACAGGAAATAAGGGATGTGTGCAATACAGGTACAGCAGTAATCATGGGCGACTTTAATCTACATATTGATTAGACTTACCTAATTGGTAGCAATGATGTGGAGGAGGATTTCCTGGAGTGTATTAGGGATGGTTTTCTTGACCAATATGTCGAGGAACCAACCAGGGAGCTGGCCATCCTAAACTGGGTGATGTGTAATGAGAAGGGACTAATTAGCAATCTTGTTGTGCGAGGCCCCTTGGGGAAGAGTGACCATAATATGATAGAATTCCTTATTAAGATGAAGAGTGACAAAGTTAATTCGGAAACTAGGGTCCTGAATTTAAGGAAAAGTAACTTCGATGGTATGAGGCGTGAATTGGCTAGAATAAACTGGCAAAGGATACTTAAAGGGTTGACGGTGGATAAGCAATGGTAAACATTTAAAGGTCACGTGGATGAACTTCAGCAATTGTACATCCCTGTCTGGAGTAAAAATAAAACTGGGAAGGTGGCTCAACCATGGCTAACAAGGGAAATTAAGGATAGTGTTAAAGCCAAGGAAGAGGCATATAAATTGGCTAGAAAAAGCAACAAACCTGAGGACTGGGAGAAATTTAGAATGCAACAGAGGAGGACTAAGGGTTTAATTAAGAGGGGGGAAATAGAGTACGAGAGGAAACTTGCAGGGAACGTAAAAACTGACTGCAAAAGCTTCTATAAATATGTGAAGAGAAAAAGATTAGTAAAGACAAACTTAGGTCCCTTGCAGTCGGATTCAGGTGAATTCATAATGGGGAACAAAGAAATGGCAGACCAATTGAACCAAGACCTGGATGAAATTTAGGCTTGGGCTGATAAGTGACAAGTAACATTCACGCCACACAAGTGCCAGGCAATGACTATCTCCAACAAGCGAGAGTCTAACCACTTCCCTTTAATATTCAATGGCATTACCATCACTGATTCCCCACCTTCAACATCCTGGGGGTCACCATTGACCAGAAACTTAACTGGACCAGTCACATAACGTGGCAACAAGAGCGGGTCAGAGGCTGGGTATGCTGTGGTGAGTGTCTCACCTCCTGACTCCCAAAGCCTTTTTACTATCTGCAAGGCACAAGTCTGGAGTGTGATGGAACACTCTCCACTTGCCTGATTGAGTGCAGCTCCAACAACACTCAAGAAGCTCAACACCATCCAGGACAAAGCAGCCCGCTTGATTGGCACCCCATCCACCACCTTCAACATTCACTCCCTCCACCACCGGCGCACTGTGGCTGCAGTGTGTACCATCTTCAAGAAGCACTGCAGCAACTCGCCAAGGCCTCTTCAGCAGCACCTACAAAACCCGTACCCCCTACCACCTTGAAGGATAAGGGCAGCAGGCACATGGGAACACCATCACCTCCAAGTCACACATCAACCTGACTTGGAAATATATTGCCGTTCCTTCATCGTCGCTGGGTCAAACTCCTGGAACTCCCTCCATAACAGCCCTTTGGGAGCACCTTCACCACAAAGACTGCAGCGGTTCAAGAAGGCGGCTCACCACCACCTTCTCAAAGGCAATTAGGGATGGGCAATAAATGCTGGCCTTGCCAGTGATGCCCACATTCCGGAATGAATAAAAAATATACAACTTGTATTTACATAGAATTTACAGCACAGAAACAGGCCTTTCGGCCCAACTGGTCAATGCTGGTATTTATGCTGCATACTAGTCTCCTTCCGTCCAATGTCATCTTACCCTATTAGCATTTCCTTCTAATCTTTTCTCCCATGCGTGCTTATCTAGATTTCCCTTAAATGCTTTTATGCTATTTGATTCAACTACTCCACAAGTTCCACGTTCTAACCATTCTCTGGGTAAAGAAGTTTTTCCTGAATTCTTTATTGCATTTATTAGTGAACATCTTGGGGGAGAACTTGCCCTGTGCCCCTATTGGAGACGGTAACCTGCTCGGGGCGGGACTTACTGCGCTCGGCGCAGAATTGGCCTTACCGCGCCCCAGAGGAAGTGGAGCGCATTCGCGCGCGATCGACTTCCTCTTGTGGGGGGAGCGGTCCAGCAGTGCTAAAGGGGCGCAATCGGCAGCGTTGTGCAGATGTTCCGCGTAGCACTGACGCGTCTTGGCGCCCTTCCCCTTCGCTTAAAGGGGAGGGCTGCTGTGTGCTCTTCACGGCCTCTGGTGGCCGTCGCTACACCACCCGGGCAGCGTGTTACTGGGCCTGCAGCATAGCATCCAAAACCGAGAGTCGGGCAGGCACAATGGCGGCCCGGGCCACGCAAGGAGAAACGATTTGGAACCGACTGGTGAGTCGGCAAAACCGCGTGGGGCGCTCGCAACCTCCCATTTAACTTCCACCCCGCGTGTCGATGTTGGCCCGATTCATGACCTGCGAGGCTGGTGATGACACCCGCTCATGCCAGGCTTGCAGGCCACTGGGCAATGTCCGCCGCAGGGCGGAAAGGGATCGGCACGCGGTGCTAAAGAGTCGACGTACACGGCGATGACTTCATCGGGGTTGCGTGGCAGCCCGAGGCGCTAACTGTGGGCCATGGCAGTGCCTGCGCTAACTCCCGAGCAATTTCCTGGGAGCTGGTAGAATCTGATCGGACTTGAAGCTGGAGGAGGTAGCAAAGACAGATTGGAGCAAAGTTGTGGGGAGAATGTTCAAGAGTTGCAACCCAGCATAGAAGAGCCTTCTCAAAAGTTTTTTTATTTCAATTGTCATGATCAGTTATCTAATGGTGACTACTCGCAGTCCAACCAAAACAGGTCCAGTGCTTTAGTTCAACAACGGCATCATATTGCAGTTAATATATTGTGCCTTTAACATGGAAAAAACTCTCAAGGCAATTTTTCATTTAATTTTCTTTTAAATAGGGCTCATTTTGCATAAATTGCTGAGATTGTTTTAACATAATTATGACTGTAGAATGCATCTTTTAATTTGCTGTACTGTTTGACTCCTAATTGTGGTCACAAGTCATGCAATTGCTGAAGCATAATTTTACTGCGTTTTCATTCAGTCGCAATGTGCTACTCTCTGCAGAATTTCTTTTGAAGTAGAATATGTTTCAGATCTACATGAAGAGCTATTCAGCTGGTCCATTGAGCTGAAATGCTTATTGGTGATGCCAGCATCACAGGGCTTCTGATGCATAATACAATAGGCAAGCTACAACCTTGTGCAAGCTTGATTTTGGCATGTGCCAAGTGACAATTGGCTGCTTGGCCAGAGGGATTAAAGACCTAGTTGTAAAGGTGAATGAATTTTTTTTTAAAAGGAAGGACATTGAAAGAAAGAAAGACTTGCAATTCTTTATAGTGCCTCACACAACCTCAGGCTGTCCCAAAGCGCTTTACAGCCAAGGCAGTAATTTTGAAGTATAGTCACTGCTATAATGTAGGAAACACGACATAATTAACAGCAGAACTTACAGCATAATGTCCTGAGATGAGGACAGAACAACCTTGGACATTTATAGGGAGCAATCGCAGGAAATAGTGAACGTGTATATTAAATAATTCATTGAGTGCCGTGAGCCGTGTAACTAAAAGAGATAAAGCCGTGGTTTTCACCAAAACAGGAATGCTTACACTATTGTGGTTTTTCCAATCCTGGTGCCGATTCTGGGAGTATGATCAGGAGTGTTTGCTGCTCTTGTTATAGATTGCATCACGGCTTTATACACCAGTTGTTACTTTTCCTCACAAACTCGGAGATATAAAGGCTGATTTTCGGCCTTCCCGCCATCCTTTTGGACTGTACTGTGCTTCTCCTGACATGGCCTGAACCCACCTATACTGTTGAGTTCAGGTCATTTTAGTAGGTCAGATGTTCTCCATGGGCAGGGCCGAGACACTGGAAGTGAGAAAGGAACACAGAACATCGGAGCAGGAGTAGGTCATTCAGCCCTTGAGTCTGTTTCGCCATTCAGTGAGATCATGGCTGAGCTGTTTCTTAATTCCATCCACCTTCCTTGGCACCATATCTCTTTATACCCTCTTATACACTTGTCTCACAAAAACTTATCGTTCTCAGCCTTAAAATAATTGTGTTAGCATCTACTGCTCTTGCCCTAGTCTCCCTCACCAGCAGAAACTGTTTTTCTTTATCTACCCTTTCAAAATCCCAAAAACCTCAATCAAATCACCCCTTGCCTTTCTATAATCTAGAGAATAAAAGCCTAGTTTATCTAACCTCTCCTCATTATCGAACCCTTGGAACCATGGTAACATTCTGGTGAATCTGCACTGCACTCCTTCAAAGACCGATATATCCTTTCCAAGTTGCAGTGCTGAGATCTACAAACAGTGTTCCAGATGTGGTCTAACAAGGGCTTTGTTTAGCTACAACAAAATGTCCTCCCCTGTATAGTCCAGTCCTCTAGTTATAAAGGCTGATATTCCATGAGCCTTTTTGATTATTTTTTGAATTTTTTTGAGGCTGCCTACTACATTTTATTCTTGACGAAGGGTCATCGACCTGAAACGTTAACTCTGTTTCTCTCCACAAATGCTGCTTGACCCGCTGAGATTTCCAGCATTTTCTGTTTTTATTTCAGCATCTGCAGTATTTTGCTTTTGTACTGCATTTTAGTGATCTGTGCACATGCACACCTAAAACTCTTTAAACGGATGGATTTTCCGGTCCTTTGCGCTCCGCGTTTTGCCCTGGAAAGGCATGAAATGCGGGGGGTAAGGTCTCCTGCGTCCGGCCGGGATCCTCGTTTTGCGGCAGCGCTGAGCAGCACCGTGGAGAAGGGCTGCGCCGGGTGTGCACCGCCTCTCGGTGCAACACTGTCTGAGTTTTGACTCAAACCCGACCCGTACGCCTAGAATCGCGCCTCGCAATGGCGGCCTGGGAAACCAGAGCGGTCCAGCCATGCCGCCGGCAGTGAGGAAGGTAAAGTGCTGTCAGGGTAAGTGCGAGTGTTTGTTCTTTTACATTTTTCAGCGATTTGTTTCAGTGGTGTGGGCAATGTTTTGGGAACGTTTGTGTTTTTGTTAACGATCCTCCCCCCCCCCACTCCCGCCTCTCTCGGGAGCACTCCCGGCCCGGCACTGTAGTTCGCGAATTTACCACTTTTGCGCCATGAAAAGTGTACAACGCCTCCTTTAGCGCTGTGCCCCGACGCAGGGCCCAGATGGTGAAAATTTCTTACCAAAGCGCAGACTATGCCCGGCCGGTAAACTTTCCCGCCCTCCCTCCGTTTGCGCCCCGAATATAGAAAATCCTAAAATTCAGCCCATTGGACCTCCACTGTTCCTAGCATTTCACCATTTAAATACTCGGATCGCTCCTTTTTTGGTCCAAAATGGATGGCCATACACTCACCTGCGTTGAAATCCAGCTGTCTGAATGATTATTTTACAAGTTAATAGTAGAACATGGGAGCTTGCTTCATGATAATTCATTCTCTGCTTCAGGAATGACAGAAGTGTATAAAATATACTCAAATGCAATTTTCCTGTAATACATTGAAAGTTATTCTGCAATAAACCTGCAGTAAGAGTATAACCTTTCTATTAGCATCATCCGTCACTGTACTGAGACTGTTCCTGGAAATGACAGGAAGCCCGGAAAGTTTCACACAGGCAGGATTAAACGTTTAACTTTAAATCCCCAATGTAGGATATATTACATAATTTTCAGTAGAAGTTATGAGACGAGGATTTCCTCTACATTACAACATTACATTACAACAGTGACTACACTCCAAGAACACTTCATTGGCTGTAAAGTGCTCCGGTGGTCGCGAAAGGCACTATATAAATGCAAGTCTTTCTTCATGGAATCTCGAGGTCAAAGATCAACGGTCAAAGGTCATACAGTAAAGAAGGGGACTATTCGGCCCATTGTGCCTGTGCCGGCTCTTTGAAAGAGCTGTCCAATTAGTCCCACTCCCCGCTCTTTCCCCACAACCTTGCACATCTTCTCCCAGGTCATTTGCATGAGCTGGACAAGGTCTAGGTGCAGGCCCACCCCCTGGGATTTGCACCTAAAGATATAATTTGTGAGCTGTAGGCCTCAGAGCCTTGTAACTGCGCTCTTGGTTGCCATGGTCACGGCCTTCTAGCTGCTGCTGGAGTGCAGCACCCACATGGCCCCCAAATCCACAAATCATCCTGGATGAGCACAGGGGTTTACAGAATTACCTTTGATCTTGACTTCAGTGTCTCTGTTCCTGTGACCTCTGTGGACCTCTGGTCAGCAGGGGTCCGGGGCAGGTCACTGTACCAGTTTCCACTGTGGCTCAGTGAGTAGCACTCCTCACCTCTGAGTCAGAAGGTTGTGGGTTCAAGTCCCACTCCAGGGACCTGAGCACATAAATCTAGGCTGACACTCCAGTGCAGTGCTGAGGGAGCACAGCACTGTCAGAGGTGGTGTCTTTCGGATGAGATGTTAAACTGAGGTCACGTCTGCTCTCTCAGGTGGACCTAAAAGATCCCATGGCACAATTTCGAAGAAGAGCAGTGGATTTCGCACTGATGTCCTGGCCAATATTTATCCCTCAATCAACGTTAAAAAAACAGTTTATCTGGTCATTATCACATTGCTGTTTGTGGGAGCTTGCTGTGTGCAAATTGACTGCCCCGTTTCCCACATTATAACAGTGACTACATTCCAAAAGTATTTCATTGGCTGTAAAGCGCCTTGAGATATCTGGTGGTTATGAAAGGCGCTATATAAATGTAAGTCTTTCTTTACTTTCTTTTCTAATCAGGGGCTCCAAAGGTGGGATAGCTCAAAAAATAAGGTGGGAGATGAAGAATGCCACCCCCCACCCTCCTGCCCCCCACTTTATATAAACGCTGTGGCTGCACCTACGACAGATGCAGTGCTATTTACATTCCTTGGGGAAGCCCCAAGGAATACCAGGATAGTGCAGGGTGGGCAAAGATCTGACGTGACAGTTCTCTATCCCATTTATCTCGCCTCTGTGCCTGTGAAATGTTAATGCCCAGGTGCAGGACAAAGGAAAATTTACCCTATGCACTCTAACTATATCCTGGAGATCAACTGACATTTATAAACTGCTTTTGTGGTTTGTAGCTTCCTGTGAGACTTTTAACTAACTCTTAAATATCCATTATGGTGTACAAAGGGACAGAAGATATTGAACTGAGCATAATTGTTCTTTTCAAACACATAGCTAACTTGCATTTATATTGTACCTTTGGCGTAGAATAATGTCCTGCGGAACATCACAGAGAAAGAAAATGATTGTGAGCCAGCTTTTGTGAGGAGTTTAGAGAGGTGACTGAAGGATTGATCAAAGAGCTGGGTATTAAGGAGGCTTTGGAAGGCAGAAAGTCTAGAGGTAGAGCTAAGTTTGAGATAGTAGAGTTGGAGGCTTTGCCATCAATGATGGAGTTGAGAGATGAAGCGAAGCCATGAAGATGGTTGTAGATGAAGACAATAACCTTTCAATTTGATGTATTGGAGGATGGGAGTTTGTAGTCACTAAGGATATGCGTAATAGGCAAGTCAGACTTGGTGCAAACTAAGATGGTGGTCGTAGAGAACTGGGTAAGTTGGAGCTTATCACAGTTAGGAGGCTGGCAAGGAGACCATTAGAGATATCAAATCAAAAGGTGACAAAACGCTGAATAAGATAAGTGGCAGTGGTGGGGTAAGATTGGGCAGAGGCGGGTGAAAGTAAGCGGTCTTCATGCTGGATAGAATATGGGATTTGAAGCTCAGCTGGAGGCTGAACAGGGCAGGGAGTCTGGTTCAGCTCAGCCAGCACCGAGGGAGTGGGACCGAATTGGTGTCAAGGGAGTGAAGTTCTTTTGTCACAATGCTGTTACATGGGCAACACTTCATAACATGGGAATATTTGTCAAGGAAGAGGAGCATATGCACTCCGACAGTCAAAGAATAGCTGGCCATAAGCAGATACAGGTATGGAAAATCGTACTGGCATTAGCAGGAGTCAGGGACTTGCTTATCAAATCCAGGGATGGCTTTGAATCACAGCTACCTTATAGTAAAATTCAACAGCTCCAGGAGAAGACACAAACTCAAGCAGCAAAACTCACAAATGCTACATATGGATATTTCTGGCCGTAATTTTATTATTTTTGCTACAGTACCATAAATAGCTAAATGGTAATACATAAAATACATTTCTTTTGGAATCATAGTAAACATAAAATGATATGTAGGATTGTGTAGGATTACATAGGATATACAACACAGAAACAGGTCATTTGGCCCAACCAATCCATGCCATCGTTTATGCTCCATTTGAGCCTCTTCCTGTCTTTTCCTCATCAGCATAACCCTCTATTCCCTTCTTCCTCATGTGCTTATCAAACCACCCTTTACAGCACAGAGGGAGGCTATTCGGCCCATCATGTCTGTGCCGGCTCTTTGAAAGAGCAATTCAATTAGTCCCACTCCCACGCACTTTCCTTGTAGCCCTGCAAAATTTTCCCCTTCAAGTATTTATCCAATTCCTTTTTGAAAGTTATTATTGAATCTGCTTCCACCACCCTTTCAGGCAGCGCATTCCAGATCACAACAACTCGCTGCGTAAATTTTTTTTCCCTCATTTAGACGAAGGAATTGAATGTAATATCTCCAAGTTTGCAGATGACACTAAGCTGAGTGGTGGTGTGAGCAGTGAGGAGGAAGCTAAGAGGCTACAGGGTGACTTGGACACGTTAGGTGAGTGGGCAAATGCAATATAATGTAGGTAAATGTGAGGTTATCCACTTTGGTAGCAAAAACAAGAAGGCAGAATATTATCTGAATGTTGACAGATTAGGAAAAGGGGAGGTGTAACGAGACCTGGGTGTCATGGTACATCAGTTATTGAAAGTTGGCATGCAGGTACAGCAGGTGGTGAAGAAGGCAAATGACATGTTGGCCTTCATAGCGAGAGGAATTGAGTATAGGAGCAGGGAGGTCTTACTGCAGTTGTACAGGGCCTTGGTGAGGCCACACCTTGAATATTGTGTATAGTTTTGGTCTCCTAATCTGACGAGGGACATTCTTGCTATTGAGGGAATGCAGCGAAGGTTCACCAGACTGATTCCTGGGATGGTAGGACTGACATATGAAGAAAGACTGGATCAACTAGGCTTATACTCACTGGAATTTAGAAGAATGAGAGGGGATCTCATAGAAACATATCAAATACTGACGGGATTAGACAGGTTAGATGCAGAAAGAATGTTCCCGATGTTGGGGAAGTCCAGAACCAGGGGTCACAGTCTAAGAATAAGGGGTAAGCCATTTAGGACCGAGATGCGAAGAAACTTCTTCACTCAGAGAATTGTGAACCTGTGGAATACTCTACCACAGAAGTTTTTTGAGGCCAGTTCTTTAGATAGGGAGTTAAATGTGGCTCTTATGGCTAAAGGGATCAAGGAGTATGGAGAGAAAGCAGGAATGGGGTACTGAAGTTGTATGATCAGCCATGATCATATTGAATGGTGGTGCAGGCTCGAAGGGCCGAATGGCCTACTCCTGCACCTATTTTCTATGTTTCTATGTTTCATCTCCATCCTGGTTCTTTAGGTAATACCTTAAATCAGTGTCCTCTGGTTACCGACCCTTCTGCCAGTGGAAACAGTTTCTCCTTTCTTACTCTTATCAAAACCCTTCACGATTTTGAACACCTCTATCAAATCTCCCCTTAGCCGTCTCTGCTCTGAGAAGAACAACCCCAGCTTCTCTTGTCTTTAGTTGTAGTTTGTTTAGCTGCGCTGGGTCTCAGTGTTCAGTCACTTTGGTGGAGCAGGGGGGTTCGATAGGAAACTGTGGTGTATGTAGCACACAAATCACTGACTCCACACGGTCTGGTGTAAGTCTAACTGCTGTGACCTTCGTCCTTTATTGTTCAGCTCCAGAGTGCCTCCCAGGTGTGGTGGTCAGCCTTATATAGTCCTTGTTACAGGTACTACTAGGGTTTCCCACCGCAGCGCCCTCTGTGGTGTGACATAGTACTTACATTACATTTAAGGTACTGGGACGATACACACATCATTACATAACAGAAACATTAACAGGAAATAAATAACAGAGCATCCGTCTGCAAAGATCAGGCTCAATTGTTTTATTAATTAGATTTACAGCACGATGTGGGAACAAGAGACAGTGCAAGGAAAAACAATTTGTGTCTCCTTTCCCACTGGATGTTTGACAACATTATTTGTGCTTCCATTTAAAGATGACATTTTGTCACGAAAATTTGAATAATATTTAGGAATATCCACAAAGGAAAGAATTTAACATGGTATAGCATAAAAAGGCACGTAGAGCTGGAAGACGTGATTTGCAAAACTTCAAATTGCAATTCTGTAGACGTGATTTCTCAACTTTAAATTGCAATTCTGTCATTCAAATTAGTTCCCGACACCCTGCCTCTTTGTTGATTAAACAGGGCAGCTGCCTTCCGCAACCATTTGTCACTCAGTGTGCATCTACTTGTCGAGCTAAGCAGTCAAAATACGAAAGGCAATTCATCAAGTAATTGTGCATCTTTATTTTTTTTTAAAACCCACCTGACCAATTCTTGTTGCTGTTACAGGAATTACAGTTGAAACTAAGGGGGAAAAATTCAGTGGCGCCCGTTTGGGCCGGTAATTTTTTACTTATAGAAATTTTAGCGCCCGCGAGATGCCTTGCCAAATTATGTGAAATTGGGCATTTTCACCCCAGGAGGGAAGGGGGAGGGGCAGTACATCAGGTGCTAATGGCTTCAGCTGGGCGCTATTCATAGCCATTTACCCAAATTCGTCTGAGTTCCATTCAGCAATCAGCCTTCAATCCTTGTCTGCAGCTCCAGCTAGCTCTTAAAGGGGAGGTCATTTGAATCGTTTGCTGCTTATTTTCAGCATGGCTAAACTTCAGTCACTGATCTCTGGAGCTGAGGAAGCTTGTGAAATGGCTGCTGTTAATCCCCCTTCAAGGAAGAGGGCCACATGATTTAACGATGTGGCTCTGGGGGCTCCTTTATGGCTCAGAGACATGGACAATGTACAGTCGACACCTCAAGTCGCTGGAGAAATGCCACCAACGATGTCTCCGCAAGATCTTGCAAAGCCCCTGGGAGGGCAGACTCACCAACATTAGCGTCCTCAACCAGGCCAACATCCCTAGAATTGAAGCACTGACCACACTTGATCAGCTCCGCTGGGCAAGCCACATTGTTCGCATGCCAGACACGAGACTCCCAAAGCAAGCACTCTACCCGGAACTCCTTCACGGCAAACGAGCCAAAGGTGGGCAGCGGAAACGTTACAAGAACACCCTCAAAGCCTCCCTGAAAAAATGCAACATCCCCACTGACACCTGGAAGACCCTGGCCAAAGACCGCCCTAAGTGGAGGAAGTGCATCCAGGAGGGCACTGAGCTCCTCGAGTCTCATCGCTGAGAGCATGCAGAAATCAAACGCAGGCAGCGGAAAGAGCGTGCAGCAAACCAGTCCCACCCACCTTTCCCTCAACGACTATCTGTCCCACCTGTAACAGGGACTGTGGTTCTTGTATTGGACTGTTCAGCCACCTAAGGACTCATTTTAAGAGTGGAAGCAAGTCTTCCTCGATCCCGAGGGACTTTCTATGATGATGATGATGATCTGGGGGCATTGGTGGGGGCACCGGAGACCAGGAGGGAGTCGCTGTTCCCTGTCTTGGGAAGGAGGCCATCACCGCAGGTTTTCCAGGTCATGTAGCAAGAGGTGGCCCGGGAGGTGTCGGCCCGCACTGTGATGCAGAGAAGCCTCACCCAGTGCCGCAAGAAATTCAACATCCAATGAAGGTGAGTACAAGCTTCCTCACTTCCTCCATGCCAGCCTCTCAACCTCAATTTGCGCACACTGTGCAAACCACTATTTCCACACCACCACCAAGCATCTGCAGATACTCGCACTCACATCCTCATCTCACGCCTTGCCTACATTCACAGCTATTCAACCACGGCAGGCATATCTTCCACACACATAGCTGGACTCTTACTCACACCAGTTCCTTTCTTTTGCAGGCGAAGATGGCACATTACAGATGGGAGCAGCAGAGGACTGGAGGAGGGGAACCTGAACTGCGACCCCTCTCTGACATTGAGGAGCGAGTGCTGGGGCTTATTGGTCCACAGGTGGTGGACACCTTGGCCAGCGGAGACATCGACCCCACTGGGGCCAACAATGGTATATTTATCCCCTCTCCTTTTCTCATCCCACTCCCCCCTGCCAACCCCCACATCAAATCTTTATCACTTTCCAGCTCCTGATACTGTCTGCATTCTTTGTTCCATTCCTGCCCCACTGCCCTCACCTAACGCTTTCAGAGCTGGCATTTTGGAATACAACTGGAGACATGCTACAGATAGCCAGACAGTCTCCCAAACACTGTAATTAAAATAGACTACAGCCCTTTACATGGTGTAAGAATTGGTTTGGAAATGGAAGTTTTATAGATAGCAGATTATTTGAGGGTAGAAGGAAATATTGCTGCAGTGTGGAGAAAATGATTTGTAACGACCCTGGGCGTAAGAGCCAAAACAGACTGGCACTTTACAGCAGACAACAAGCGAGTAAACACTCGGGCCAGGTTGCGCTCTTTGTTTTAGTGCAATTCGCCCCAAATCACCCAAGCCAGCGCAAACGATCGACGAATTTCAAGTGCAAGTTGCGTCCAGTGCAAATCAAGTTTCTGCGGTCTTTTGCGCTGATTTAATAAACATTGTGCTGGAATCAGGCCCCACCCCTAAAACTGGCCACACCCCCCCAGATCAAAATAAACATTGTGGAGAGTTTCCACCCATTTGTGCCCATTCGAGGTGGCTCTGCAAATTCAGCTCGTGAATATAGGTGCCCAGGCACGAGTAGGCTCATTTTAATAGATTTTACATAATAAAAAATATTTCATTAATGGGCTGGATTTTCCAGGGGGGTCAGCGGGCACGATTGGTGGTGGGTCAGATGGGGAAGGGTTTTTTCTCCCAACGAGTTGGGAACCCGCTGAGAACTCGCCGCCACGCGTCTTTCCCCGATGTCGGGTCTATCAGCACTAAGCAGACCCGACACAGTGGTAGGGACCCAATTCAGGTAATTATGACCTTGTTTAGCAATCATTAAGAATACATTTCAGTTCACCTTTTGATTTTCCGTGCTCGCCCATGGGTTCCCCGCTGCTCAGGGATCACGTCTGTCAAGCTGAGGCGGGAGTTCAGTGGCCATTGAAACAGATGTTGAGTTGGCAGCCTCAAATGTAAAGTAAAAGCTCCAACGTTACAGAGATATCTTCCCTCAGCCACATTCTCTTCCTCAATACATGTCCACAACAGATTCACCACGCCGTGTCTTTACACATGTCTCCATCCAGTCTGATCTTATCACCTCTCTCGCCATTGACAGATCACTTATGTTATCTCGACTTCACCTGCCGTCTATTCCATCAGCATGGGTGCCCTTTATACCCTCTCACCTTGAACCTCAGAATCCACCCATGATCAGACCCAACACCAGCAGCACCAGGCACAGCAGCAGCACCAACAACAACAGCAATCTTCTCCACAATCAACTGATGCTGCATAGTACACAGGGCATCAGCATCCGATCACATTGCTGCCCGGGAGGCCAGGGATGGTCTCACCATGGCCACATTTACTTCACTTGAGGTTGTACACTCTGGCTGCCACATGATGCACCAGGTTAGCACCACCCCACACCAGCACCATAATGCGTCCCTACAATAGTGAGGAAAATGTTGAATCAATGATTAAGAATGAAATAGCAGCGCATTTGGAGAGCAGTCAAAGTTAGCATGGATTTGTGAAAGGGAAGTCATGCTTGACAAATTTTCTGGAATTTTTTGAGGATGTAACTAGTAGGGTGGACAAGGGAGAACCAGTAGATGTGGTGTATTTGAACTTTCAAAAGGCATTTGACAAGGTCCCACATAATAGATTGGTGTTCAAAATCAAAGCACATGGTATTGGGGGCAATGTACAGGCGTGGATAGAGAATTGATTGGCAGACAGGAAGCAGAGAGTCGGGATAAACGGGTCCTTTTCGGAATGGGAGGCAGTGACTAGTGGAGTGCCACAGGGCTCAGTGCTGGGACTACAGCTCGTTACATGATACATTAATGATTTGGATGAAGGAATTGAGTGTAATATCTCCAAGTTTGCAGATGATACTAAACTGGGTGGTGGTGTGAGCTGCGAGGAGGGTGATTTGGACACGTTGGGTGAGTGGGCAAATGCATGGCAGATGTAATATAATGTGGATAAATGTGAGGTTATCCACTTTGGTGGCAGAATCACGAGGGGAGAGTATTATCTGAATGGTGGCAGATTAGGAAAAGGGGAGGTGCAACGAGACCTGGGTGTCATGGTTCATCAGTCATTGAAAGTTGGCATGCAGATGCAGCAGGCGGTGAAGAAGGCAAATGGCATGTTGGCCTTCATAGCTAGGGGATTTGAGTACAGGAGCAGGGAGGTCTCACTGCAATTGTACAGGGCCTTGGTGAGGCCTCACCTGGGATATTGTGTTCAGTTTTGGTCTCCTAATCTGAGGAAGGACGTTCTTGCTGTTGAGGGACTGCAGCGAAGGTTCACCAGACTGACTCCAGGGATGGCTGGACTGACATATGAGGAGAGACTGGATCAACTGGGCCTTTATACAATGGAGTTTAGAAGGATGAGAGGGGATCTCATAGAAACGTATAAGATTCTGACAGGATGGGACAGGTTAGATGCGGGAAGAATGTTCCCATTGTTGGGGAAGTCCAGAACCAAGGGACACAGTCTTAGAATAAGGGATAGGCCATTTAGGACTGAGATGAGGAAGCACTTCTTCACTCAGAGAGTTGTTAACCTGTGGAATTCCCTGCTGCAGAGAGTCGTTGATGCCAGTTCATTGGATATATTCAAGAGGGAGTTCGATATGGCCCTTACGGCTAAAGGGATCAAGGGGTATGGAGAGAAAGCGGGAAAGGGGTACAGAGGTGAATGATCAGCCATGATCTTATTGAATGGTGGTGCAGGCTCGAAGAGCCGAATGGCCTACTCCTGCAACTATTTTCTATGTTTCTATGTTTACAATGCCCAAACCATTCTTTTCATACGCCATTATGTCTCATTATTCACGACAACTCACTAAGCCATTATCAAAGATGCACACAAATCTGTCCAAGAGTACAATGTGTTGAAAGTAAAAGTGTCAATGTTTTACACCACATTAACAGAAACTTAACATGAACATTGCATAAAACACCTAAGTTCCTATCCTTGTGTGTTACATAAGAACATAAGAACATAAGAATTAGGAACAGGAGTAGGCCATCTAGCCCCTCGAGCCTGCTCCGTCATTCAAAAAGATCATGGCTGATCTGGCCATGGACTCAGCTCCACTGACCCGCCCGCTCCCCATAACCCTTAATTCCATTATTGGTTAAAAATCTATCTATCTGTTATTTGAATACATTCAATGAGCTAGCCTCAACTGCTTCCTTGGGCAGAGAATTCCACAGATTCACAAACTTCTGGGAGAAGAAATTCCATCTCAACTCGGTTTTAAATTGGCTCCCCCGTATTTTGAGGCTGTGCCTCCCAGTTCTAGTCTCCCCGACCAGTGGAAACAACCTCTCTGCCTCCATCTTGTCTATCCCTTTCATTATTTTAAATGTTTCTTTAAGATCACCCCTCATCCTTCTGAACGCCAACGAGTAAAGACCCAGTCTACTCAATCTATCATCATAAGATAACCTCCTCATCTCCGGAATCAGCCTAGTGAATCGTCTCTGTACTCCCTCCAAGGCTAGTATATCCTCCCTTAAGTAAGGTGACCAAAACTGCACACAGTACTGAAGGTGCGGCCTCACCAATACCCTGTACAGTTGCTGCAGGAGCTCCCTGCTTTTGTACTCCATCCCTCTCGCAATACATAGAAAATAATACATAGAAAATAGGTTCAGGAGTAGGCCATTCGGCCCTTCAAGCCTGCACCGCCATTCAATGAGTTCATGGCTGAACATGCAACTTCAATACCCCATTCCTGCTTTCTCGCCATACCCCTTGATCCCCCTAGTAGTAAGGACTTCATCTAACTCCTTTTTGAATATATTTAGTGAATTGGCCTCAACAACTTTCTGTGGTAGAGAATTCCACAGGTTCACCACTCTCTGGGTGAAGAAGTTTCTCCTCATCTCGGTCCTAAATGGCTTACCCCTTATCCTTAGACTGTGACCCCTGGTTCTGGACTTCCCCAACATTGGGAACATTCTTCCTGCATCTAACCTGTCTAAACCTATCAGAATTTTAAACGTTTCTATGAGGTCCCCTCTCATTCTTCTGAACTCCAGTGAATACAAGCCCAGTTGATCCAGTCTTTCTTGATAGGTCAGTCCCGCCATCCCGGGAATCAGTCTGGTGAACCTTCGCTGCACTCCCTCAATAGCAAGAATGTCCTTCCTCAGGTTAGGAGACCAAAACTGTACACAATACTCCAGGTGTGGCCTCACCAAGGCCCTGTACAACTGTAGCAACACCTCCCTGTCCCTGTACTCAAATTCCCTCGCTATGAAGGCCAACATGACATTTCCTTTCTTAACCGCCTGGTGTACCTGCATGCCAACCTTCAATGACTGATGTACCATGACACCCAGGTCTCTTTGCACCTCCCCTTTTTCTAATCTGTCACCATTCAGATAATAGTCTGTCTCTCTGTTTTTACCACCAAAGTGGATAACCTCACATTTATCCACATTATACTTCATCTGCCATGCATTTGCCCACTCACCTAACCTATCCAAGTCGCTCTGCAGCCTCATAGCATCTTCCTCGCAGCTCACACTGCCACCCAACTTAGAGTCATCCGCAAATTTGGAGATACTACATTTAATCCCCTCGTCTAAATCATTAATGTACAATGTAAACAGCTGGGGCCCCAGCACAGAACCTTGCGGTAGCCCACTAGTCACTGCCTGCCATTCTGAAAAGTCCCCATTTACTCCTACTCTTTGCTTCCTGTCTGACAACCAGGCAATGAAGGCCAACATTCCATTCGCCTTCCTGATTACCTGCTGCACCTGCAAACTAACTTTTTGGGATTCATGATTTTACGTTTTAAAGTTTAATTTGTTTTAATTGCCGGTGCTTTTAGTGTCCCCCTCCCCTTTTATAGGGGGCACTTGGAAAAATGTGATTTTAGCGCCCAAAAAAAAACCAAAAAAAAAACACAAAAAAAAGGAAAAAAAAAAAGGGGCCTTGAAAATGTCTGCTGTGTCACCCAGGCGGGTGGCACGGTTTAATGTTTATGTTTTTTTTCAGGTAAACTCAAAAGAGTTTCATGCACAAGGACCCCCAGGTCCCTCTGCACCGCAGCATGTTGTAATTTCTCCCCATTCAAATAATATTCCCTTTTACTGTTTTTTTTCCCAAGGTGGATGATCTCACATTTTCCGACATTGTATTCCATCTGCCAAACCTCAGTCCATTCGCTTAACCTATCTAAATCTCTTTGCAGCCTCTCTGTGTCCTCTACACAACCCGCTTTCCCACTAATCTTACTGTCATTTGCAAATTTTGTTACACTACACTCTGTCCCCTCTTCCAGGTTATCTATTGTATGTTGTAAACAGTTGTGATCCCAGCATCGATCCCTGTGGCACACCACTAACCACCGATTGCCAACCCGAAAAGGACCCATTTATCCCGACTCTCTGCTTTCTGTTAGCCAGCCAATTCTCGATCCATGCTAATACATTTCCTCTGACTCCGCGTACCTTTATCTTCTGCAGTAACCTTTTGTGTGGCACCTTATCGAATGCCTTTTGGAAATCTAAATACACCACATCCATCAGTACACCTCTATCCACCATGCTCGTTATATCTTCAAAGGATTCCAGTAAATTGGTTAAACATGATTTCCCCTTCATCAATCCATGTTGCGTCTGCTTGATTGCACTATTCCTATGTGGATGTCCCGCTATTTCTTCCTTAATGATAGCTTCAAGCATTTTCCCCAATACAGATGTTAAACCGGCCTATAGTTACCTGCCTTTTGTCTGCCCCCTTTTTTTAAACAGAGGAGTTACATTAGCTGCTTTCCAATCCGCTGGCACCTCTCCAGAGTCCAGAGAATTTTGGTAGATTATAACGAATGCATCTGCTATAACTTCCGCCATCTCTTTTAATACCCTGGGATGCATTTCACCAGGACCAGGGGACTTGTCTATCTTGAGTCCAATTAGCCTGTCCAGCACTACCTCCCTAGTGATAGTGATTGTCTCAAGGTCCTCCCTTCCCACATTCCCATGGCCAGCAATTTGTGGCATGGTTTTTGTGTCTTCCACTGTGAAGACCGAAGCAAAATAATTGTTTAAGATCTCAGCTATTTCCACATTTCCCATTATTAAATCTCCCTTCTCATCTTCTAAGGGACCAACATTTACTTTAGTCACTCTCTTCCATTTTATATGTCGGTAAAAGCTTTTACTAACTGTTTTTATGTTTTGCGCAAGTTTACGTTCGTAATCTATCTTTCCTTTCTTTATTGCTTTCTTAGTCATTCTTTGCTGTCGTTTAAAATTTTCCCAATCTTCTAGTTTCCCACTAACCTTGGCCACCTTATACGCATTGGTTTTTAATTTGATACTCTCCTTTATTTCCTTGGTTATCCATGGCTGGTTATCCCTTCTCTTACCGCCCTTTTTTTTCACTGGAATATATTTTTATTGAGCACTATGAAAGAGCTCCTTAAAAGTCCTCCACTGTTCCTCAATTGTGCCACCGTTTAGTCTGTGTTTCCAGTCTACTTTAGCCAACTCTGCCCTCATCCCACTGTAGTCCCCTTTGTTTAAGCATAGTACGCTCATTTGAGACACTACTTCCTCACCCTCAATCTGTATTACAAATTCAACCATACTGTGATCACTCATTCCGAGAGGATCCTTTACTCGGAGATCGTTTATTATTTCTGTCTCATTACACAGGACCAGATCTAAGATAGCTTGCTCCCTTGTAGGTTCTGTAACATACTGTTCCAAGAAACAATCCCGCATACATTCTATGAATTCCTCCTCCAGGCTACCCCGTGCGATTTGATTTGACCAATCGATATGTAGGTTAAAATCCCCCATGATTACTGCCGTTCCTTTTTCACATGCCTCTATTACTCCCTTGATTATTGTCCGCCCCACCGTGAAGTTATTATTTGGGGGCCTATAAACTATGCCCACCATTGACTTTTTCCCCTTACTATCTCTAATCTCCACCCACAATGATTCAACATTTTGTTCATTAGAGCCAATATCATCTCTCACAACTGCCCTGATATCATTCTTTATTAACAGAGCTACCCCACCTCCTTTCCCTTCTTGTCTATCCTTCCGAATTGTCAGATACCCCTGTATGTTTAATTCCCAGTTTTGGCCATCCTGCAACCATGTTTCTGTAATGGCCACCAAATCATACCCATTTGTAATGATTTGTGCCGTCAACTCATTTACTTTATTTCGTATGCTGCGTGCATTTAGGTAGAGTGTTTTAATACTAGTTTTTAAACCATGATTTTTAGTTTTGACCTCTTCTGCAGCCCCGTTATATTCATACATATTGTCCCTTCCTATCACCTTGTGGTTTACACTTACCCCAGTGCTACTCTGCTCTGATGCCTCCTGCCTTTTGCATTCTTTCTTGGGGTCCTGTTCATCTGTGCTCTCACCCACTCTAACTAGCTCAGAGCCCTCTCCTGGGTTCCGAATGCTCCTCGCACTGAGGCACCGAGCTTTCAGGCTTGCCTTTTTATTACACTTTGAACCTTTAGAATTTTGCTGTACATTGGCCCTTTTTGTTTTTTGCCTTGGATTTCACTTTTACTCATCTCCTTTCTGTCTTTTGCTTCTGTCTCCATTTTGTTTCCCTCTGTCTCCCTGCATTGGTTCCCATCCCCCTGCCATATTAGTTTAACTCCTCCTCAACAGCACTAGCAAACACTCCCCCGAGGACATTGGTTCCGGTCCTGCCTCGGTGCACACCGTCCGGTTTATACTGGTCCCACCTCCCCCAGAACCGGTTCCAATGCCCCAGGAATTTGAATCCCTCCCTACTGCACCAGTGCTCAAGCCACGTATTCATCTGAGCTATCCTGCGATTCCTACTCTGACTAGCACGTGGCACTGATAGCAATCCCGAGATTACTACTTTTGAGGTCCTACGTTTTAATTTAGCTCCTAGCTCCTTAAATTCGTCTCGAAGGACCTCATCCCTTTTTTTACCTATGTCGTTGGTACCAATGTGCACCACAACAACTGGCTGTTCACCCTCCCTTTTCAGAATGTCCTGCACCTGCTCCGAGACATCCTTGACCCTTGCACCAGGGAGGCAACATGCCATCCTGGAGTCTCGGTTGCGGCCGGAGAAACGCCTGTCCATTCCCCTTACAATCGAATCCCCTATCACTATTGCTCTCCCACTCTTATTCCTGCTCTCCTGTGCGGCAGAGCCAGCCACGGTGCCATAAACTTGGCTGCTGCTGCCCTCCCCTGATGAGTCATCCCCCTCAACAGTACTCAAAGCGGTGTATCCGTTTTGCAGGGGGATGACCGCAGGGGACCCCTGGACTACCTTCCTTGCACTGCTCATCCTGCTGGTCTTCCATTCCCTAGCTGGCTGTGGACCCTTCACCTGCAGTAAGACCAACTCGCTACACGTGCTACTCACGTCATTCTCAGCATCGTGGATGCTCCAGAGTGAATCCACCCTCAGCTCCAGTTCCCACATGGTACAGGAGGAACATATCATGTGACCGAGCTCTCCTGCCATGACTTAACCCTTAGATTAACTTAAATTGGCGATAACAATGTTAACAGATTACTTACTGATATAAAAAAGAAAAAGAAAATCTACTCACCAATCACCAGCCAATCACTTACCCCTTTGGCTGTGACGTCACCTTTTGATTTCTTCTTACTTCTTTTTTGCTTTTTCTCCTGGCTGGAGCTGCACAAGCTGGGCCTCTGTTAGCCCTCTCCTCGCACCCGGGACTCGCGCTGCTCGAACTGCCGCTCCTCCTCTGACGTTGGGCCTCTTGTAGCCCTCTCCTCGCACCCCGGATTCGCGGTGCTCGAACTTCCACTGCTCCTCTGACGTTGGGCCTTCATAGGCCTCACCACGCACCCCGGACTCGCGCTGCTTGAACTGCCGCTCCTCTTCCAATGTTGGGCCTCTTATAGGCCTCACCACGCACCCCGGACTCGCGCTGCTTGAACGGCTGCTCCTCTTCCAATGTTGGGCCTCTTAGAGGCCTCTCCACGCACCCTGGACTCGCGCTGCTCGAACTGCCGCTCCTCTTCCAATGTTGGGCCTCTTATAGGCCTCACTACGCACCCCGGACTCGCGCTGCTTGAACTGCCGCTCCTCTTCCAATGTTGGGCCTCTTATAGGCCTCACCACGCACCCCGGACTCGCGCTGCTTGAACGGCTGCTCCTCTTCCAATGTTGGGCCTCTTAGAGGCCTCTCCACGCACCCTGGACTCGCGCTGCTCGAACTGCCGCTCCTCTTCCAATGTTGGGCCTCTTATAGGCCTCACCACGCACCCCGGACTCGCGCTGCTCGAACTGCCGCTGCTCCTCCGATGTTGGGCCTCTTATAGGCCTCACCACGCACCCCGGACTCGCGCTGCTCGAACTGTTGTTTGTTGGTATGATTGCACTAGGATGGGGTGGCTAGTGAGATGGGGATGTGATGATGTAGATAGAGAGAGAGCGATGGGTAGAGGTTCAGGGTAAGTTAGTGTGAGTAAGGATGTGCAGGAGTAAGGTAGAGAAGGCAGAGTGATGGGGATGTGATGAGAGGCATAGCAGGATGAGATTGAGTGTGGCTTTGTACTAATATTTTGAGATCTACTGAAATCATTGAAACATTTGCAGCACTGCACCCAAATCCTCCTGAGCCCTCCTCTGCAATGTGCAATCAGACTGCGTTGATCTCCTGGGGATGTCTCTTCCACCCATGGGAAGGGAAGAGCTCCTGATGTAACTCCTCCCGTATGCATATGGAGGGAGTCATGGGAGAGCCGAGGTGCAGCCTTGCACCTCTGTGCAGTGCTTGTCAGTGTTTGCAGCACCTCAATGCTGCAGAACACTGACAGCAGAAATGCCAAAATAAAGTTGACCATGGTCCCTTTAAGGAAACCAGCTGATGAAGCATCATCAAATGATGTCATCAGACATGCTTCCTCTAATTGGCTGGCAAACGCACTGGGCGGGCTTAACAAGCCCAATCGAGATAGATTTCATAGAAACATAGAAAATAGGGGCAGGAGTAGGACATTCGGCTCTTCAAGCCTGCACCACCATTCAATAAGATCATGGCTGATCATTCACCTCAGTACCCCAATCCTGCTTTCTCTCCATACCCCTTGATCCCTTTAGCTGCAACCCATATCTAACTCCCTCTTGAATATATCTAACAAACTGGCATCAACAACTCTCTGCGGTAGAGAATTCCACAGGTTAAGAACTCTCTGAGTGAAGAAGTTTCTCCTCATCTTGGTCCTAAATGGCTTACCCCTTATCCTTAGACTGTGACCCCTGGTTCTGGATTCCCCCAACATCGGGAAAATTTTTCCTGCATATAACCTGTCCAGTCACGTCAGAATTTTATATGTTTCTATGAGGTCCCATCTCATTCTTCTAAACTCCAGAGAATACAGGCCCAGTCGATCCAGTCTCTCCTCATATGTCAGTCCAGCCATCCCAGGAATCAGTCTGGTGAACCTTCGCTGCACTCCCTCAACAGCAAGAACGTCCTTACTCAGATTAGGAGACCAAAACTGAACACAATATTCCAGGTGAGGCCTCACCAAGGCCCTGTACAGCTGTTGTAAGACCGCCCTGCTCCTATACTCAAATCCCATAGCTATGAAGGCCAACATGCCAGTTGCTTTCTTCACCGCCTGCTGTACCTGCATGCCAACTTTCAATGACTGATGTACGATGACACCCAGGTCTCATTGCACCTCCCCTTTTCCCAATCTGCTACCATTCAGATAATATTCTGTCTTCATGTTTTTGCCACCAAAGTGGATAACGTCACATTTATCCATATTATACTGCATCTGCCATGCATTTGCCCACTCACCTAACCTGTCCAAGTCACCCTGCAGCCTCTTAGCATCCTCCTCACAGCTCACACCGCCATCCAACTTAGTGTCATTTGCAAACTTGGAGATATTACTCTCAATTCCTTCGTCTAAATGATTGATGTATATTGTAAAGAGCTGGGGTCCCAGCACTGAGTTCTGCGGCACCCCACTAGTCACTGCCTGCCATTCTGAAAAGGACCCGTTTATCCCGACTCTCTGCTTCCTGCCTGCCAACCAGTTCTCTATCTATATCAATACATTACCCCCAATACCATGTGCTTTAATATTTCACACTAATCTCTTGTGTGGGATCTTGAAAGCCTTTTGAAAGTCCAAATACACCACATCCACTGGTTCTCCATTGTCCACTCAATTAGTTACATCCTCAAAAAATTCCAGAAGATTTGTCAAGCATGATTTCCCTTTCATAAATCCATGCTGACTTTGACTGATCCTGTCACTGCTTTCCAAATGCGCTGCTATTTTATCTTTAATAATTGATTCCAACATTTTCCCCACTACTGATGTCAGGCTAACCAGTGTATAATTCCCCGTTTTCTCTCTCCCTCCTTTTTTAAAAAGTGGTGTTAGATTAGCTACCCTCCAGTCCATAGGAACTGATCCAGAGTCGATAGACTGTTGGAAAATGATCACCAATGCATCCACTATTTCTAGTGCCACTTCCTTAATACTCTGGGATGCAGTTTATCAGGCCCTGGGGACTTATCGGCCTTCAATCGCATCAATTTCCCTAACACAATTTCCTGACTAATAAGGATTTCCTTCAGTTCCTCCTTCTCACTAAACCCTTGGTCCTCTAGTATTTCCAAAACGTTATTTGTGCCTTTCTTCGTGAAGACAGAACCAAAGTATTTGCTCAACTGGTCTGCCATTTCTTTGGTCCCCATTGTAAATTCACCTGAATCCGACTGCAAGGGACCTACGTTTGTCTTCACGAATCTTTTTCTCTTCACATATCGAAAGAAGATTTTGCAGTCAGTTTTTATGCTCCCAGCAAGCTTCCTCTCATACTCTATTTTCCCCCTGCTAATTAAACCCCTTGTCCTCCTCTGCTGAATTCTAAATTTCTCCCTGTCCTCAGGTTTGCAGCTTTTTCTGGCCAATTTATATGCCTCTTCCTTGGATTTAACACTATCTCTAATTTCCCTTGTTAGCCACGGTTGAGCCACCTTCCCCGTTTTATTTTTACTCCAGACAGGGATGTACAATTGTTGAAATTCATCCATGTGATCTTTAAATGTTTGCCCATTGCTTATCCACCGTCAACCCTTTAAGTATCACTCACCAGTCTATTCTAGCCAATTCACATCTCATATCATCGAAGTTACCTTTCCTTAAATTCAGGACCCTAGTCTCTGAATTAACTGTGTCACTCTCCATCTTAATAAAGAATTCTACCATATTATGGTCACTCTTCCCCAAGGGGCCTCGCACAACAAGAATGCTATTAGTCCTTTCTCGTTACACATCACCCAGTCTAGGATGGCCAGCCCTCTAGTTTGTTCCTCGATATATTGGTCCAGAAAACCAACCCTAATACACTCCAGGAAATCCTCCTCCACTGTACTGCTACCAGTTTGGTTAGCCCAATCTATATGTAGATTAAAGTCACCCATGATAACTGCTGTACGTTTATTGCATGCATCCCTAATTTCTTGTTTGATGCTGGGATGGAGAAAGCAGCGGGGCCTGCTACTGACATCACCCGCCACAGACATGCCAAGGGCAGCAAAATTGCCCCCACTGACTAGGCTGCACCAATAAAACAAATAGATAAGTATCGTATTTTAAGCCATTTTCAGTTATTTAAAATCAGGTGGTGAACTCAATACTCTTATTAAAAATGGTTATTTTTGATGACAAACCCATTTTCAGCTGTATTAATAAAACTGCACCAGCTTACCGCTCTGAAATACATCAATGAATATTTTTTAATGCAAAGAAATAAAATATACAATTACATTCTAAAACTATGCTGGTTCAAGGAAAATTATACGTTTCTGATTATGCAAATGACTTTGAGCAGAAATTTGAACCAAAGCTACTTCGGAGAAACAGCGCAATTTGAAGCGCAGTTTGCCTAGTTTTCTGATTGTGGCCAAAGAGGAATCTCTATTGCTAGAAGTTTTGAATATGGTTATATACAGCGAGAGAGAAAATAAAAACTGATGGTATTTGTTGTAAGTTTAGGGTCTTGCGTTCGATATTTTCTTGGAGACAGCAGTGCCTCGTCATTCCCATAAGCTTATGAGTGCCTTAAAGTTTGGACTATGCTTGTGATCTTTACTATCTATATAATAGCATAACCCAGAGGTGTAACTACATTATCACCTAGTGGTCTGAACTGGATATTCGTGTCTTTTGCATGTGGCTTCTTCAGTCGTTCTGAAGGCAGACCTAGAAATCGTGGTGT
Source organism: Pristiophorus japonicus (assembly GCF_044704955.1). Taxonomy (NCBI): domain Eukaryota; kingdom Metazoa; phylum Chordata; class Chondrichthyes; family Pristiophoridae; genus Pristiophorus; species Pristiophorus japonicus. The sequence goes on from NC_091982.1 coordinate 52,964,134, forward strand.
GGGACAAGGCCAGGCGCAAAATGTTAGCTACTTTATTTCACAGCAAGTGAACTCACAGAAAAAAATTCATGATCAGATATGCTTATTTCAACCATTCCCACTTGTCTTGGTGTAATAATGCAAAATAATGAGCAAACCTAGCGCTGAAATACTACTTCGTCACCAAGCTGGTGAGGATTAATGCCAATGCTCCTTGTTCCCAAATAGGCCTACGCACTACACACCTCATGATCATTTACACTACTGCAGGTACGCCCAAATAGCAAAGTTGCAGTTGTAATATTTGGGTGCAGCAAGGTGACCCAATATGCAAAGGCAAGAAATTTTGGGGTCGAAATTGTCCCGCACCCCTATCGAAGGCAATAAACTTCTGAGCCGGGGTTTTTATCACCCAGCCCGGAATTTTTGCCCCCGGCCCGGAATTGGACATATGCACCCCTCCAAGGACGTGGAACGCTGTCACCGGCGCTCCACGTCCTTGGAGGAGCGCTTCTGGGGCGTAAGTGCAATGCTGCAATCAGGAGCGCAAGCTACGTGGATTTAAAGGGGAGGGCCGCTGCGCACTCTACAGGCCCTTTGGTGTCCACCACTGGGCCACCCAGGAGGCAATCGACACGTGCCAGCAATGGAGTGCTGGGCCGACGGTAGAGCCGGCCGACAAATAAATATGGCGGCCCAAACGTGGCGCAAAAGGACTCCCCTGTAAGGGGCATTATGGCGGCGGCGCCATCCTCGTGCCCCGTGGGGCAATTTCCCCCACGGGGCACAAAGCGATCAGCGGGGTCGGCGCACACTACGGTGACACCATTGCCGAGCGTGCGCAGGACCGGATACAAATCGCGGGGCATGGTGCTACCAGCACATCGCACCCCCCAAACTTCTGGGGCAATTTCCCGTGAGGCGCAATCAGCCACTCACCCAGGCGAAACCTTCATATCATTAACGGGGCTATAAAAAGGGGCAATGATCAAAAATGTTAGGACAATTGTGAAAAAGCCATTTAATGAAACCCCAAAGGCTGCAGCGAACCTGACTTACAGTGCTACTTGACGGCAGAATACAAGAAAGATACAGAGCTATATATAGTGGGTACATTGAGTGAAAACCTACCTAAACCTCTTTCTTGATGTCACAGGCAAGACTGGATGAGATTATGACAGAAGCTGTGAACAATCACTCATCACTGCTGTTGCAATCCTTGATACTGGAAACATTTCCGGACACACACACACAGCACTGAAATTTATCCTGAGCTACAACAGTACTGGGAATTCTGACGTGAGTTGACCATTGAAAAGGAGCTTATCTTGAAAACTTTTTGTGCTTACTAGCCTGTGAAAACTTTGGCTGATAAAAATACACCAAGGGATTGAGGAGATTCTGAAGATTAGCAAGCAACGTCTCATTCTGTCCTGGTATGGACACAATTGCAGACGTGGTTAGCCGATATCTGACACACAATGCAAAGCGTGCAAAAAGTTGATGAATGTGTTTGACATACCGAGCAGACTACGGCACAAAGTTGGAACGGATACAGTTATAGAATCTTAGAATGATACAGTACAGAATGAGGCCATTTGGCCCACCGTGCCTGTGCTTGCTCTTTGAAAGAGCGATCCAATTCGTCCCACTCCCCCTGCTCTTTTCCCAAAGCCTTGTAAGTTGTTTCCCTTAAATATTTATCCAATTCCCTTTTGAAAGCTGCTGAATCAGCTTCCACCGCCCTTTCAAGCTGTGCATTCCAGATCACTTGCTGCGAAAAAAAATGTTTCCTCATGTTGCCTTAAGTCAAATCAATATTTCATAAATCATAGATTGCTTTTCAATTTTTTGTTCAAACCGAATACGTTACAAACACCAAGAGCTTGATTGTGATTGCACATTGCAATCAGGAGTTTGCTATATACTGAGGTTTGGGTTTCAACTTGCTACACAGGCATAAGAGTGTGGTAGCTGATCCATTACAGCAACTGCCTGATAAACGGAAACCCCAATTTGTGATTATGGTGTTCAGAAAGTTTACCAAAGCCATTTGCAGACGCACCATGTCACCAATGTACCCATGATGCAATGAGAAAGGTGCTCCAATTGCAAGACAAAACCTTTTTTTAGAAAACCGTCAAGCCCGGCCAGGTTACTGTGTCATGCCCACAAATGGGTATAAGCTTCCCAAAAACAATTGTTGGCGGGCTGCAGAACCTGAACACTCCAACAGCTGCTCAAATTTTTGTAAATCCTCGAAGAAACGTCCACAACAACACTAGCACAACCGAGCACCTCATCCTGAGATGAAGGGACCGAGTGCAATGTATCCACGTTTGCCGATGATAAAAAGCTACGTGAGAAAGTAAGTTGTGAGGAGGACGTGAAGAGATTGCAAAGAGATATAGACAGGTTGACTGAGTGGGCAGTAGGTGGCAGATGGAATATACTGTAGGGAGATGTGAGGCTTTTCACTTTGGTAGGTGTTATGTATGGAGAAAGTGTCACTGTGAGCTCAAAGTAAAGTGTGACCTTAGTCTTTTATTGCAGAGTGCCTCTCCAACCTGTGAAACCTCCTTAAATACCTGTGCTCCCAAGAGTTTATGGGATCCCTTGGGACTCCAGGGGATGAGCCCTCTGGTGGCTGTACAGAGTAAATACAAATTTACATTTATAGCAGTAGGTAGAATAGAAAAGCAGAATATTTTTACAATGGTGAGAAACTATTAAATGTCAGTGTTCAGAGAGATTTAGGTGTTCTAGTACAAGAAACACAGAGAGAGTTGACATGCAGGTATACAGCAAGCAATTGGGAAGGCAAATGACATGTTGTCCTTTATTGCAAGGGGGTTGGAGTACAAGAGTAAGGAAGTCTTTCTACAATTGTACAGGGCTTTAGTGAGACCACACCTGGAGTACTGTGCACAGTTCTGGTCTCTTTATCTAAGGAAGGATATATTTGCCTTAGAGGTGGTGCAACAAAGTTCACTAGATTGATCCCTGGGATGAGAGAGTTGTCCTATGAGGGGAGTGTGTGTGGATAGGACCTATACTCGCTGGAGTTTAGAAGAATGAGAGGGGATCTCAATGAAACAATATTCTGAAGGGAATTGACAGGGTAGATGCTGAGAGGCCGTTTCCCTTGGTTGGCGAGTTTAGAACTAGGGGGCATAGTCTCAGGATAAAGGGCCAGCATTTTAAGACTGAGATGAGGAGGAATTTCTTCACTCAGAGAGTTGTGAATCTTTGAAATTCTCTACTACAAAGGACTGTGGATGCTGAGTCTCTGAGTATATTCAAGGCTGAGATCGATAGATTTTTGGACACTAAGAGAATCAAGTGACATGCGGCTAGGTAAGGAAAGTGAAGTTGAGGTCGAAGACCAGCCATGATATTTTTGAATGGCGGAGCAGGCTTGCGGAGCGGTATTCCTATTCCTGCTTCTAATTCTTAAGCTTTATAAAACTACGGCTTCCCAGAAGCATTCAGAGTGCATTATACTTAAGAATAATGAATGAAGACCAGCAATTGTTCAGCGTAGAATCATAGAACGGTTACAGCACAGGAAGAGGCCATTTGGCCCATCGAGCCCGTGCCGGCTCTCTGCAAGAGCACTTCCGCTAGTCCCAATCTCCTGCCCTTACCCCGTAGCCCTGCAATTTCTTTTCCAACAGGTACTTATCCAATTGACAGTGACAAGTCGAGAGCAGGTGATTCACATTTCACGAGGAACAGAAAGAGATCTCAGCAAAATATCTGAATGATACGAGCCAGTCCAAGATGAGTTGATGGAGAAAAAGGAGAATACCAGAACAAGAAAGTAAACTCGAGATTAGTAAGAGTGAACTGAAATGGAGATACCGAACCAGAGTCTGAAAGACACTAGATAGATTAGAATTAAATAGGCAGATTTTACTCTGCTTTATCTCCAGGGTATGCTTACTCCTTGGTTTCAAAGCAGCGGACAGCAATTAGTAGGCCTCACTATTGGTTAAGCACAGTCTGACAGTGGTCCTAATGTACTTGGACTGCAATGTTTAGTATCACATCGGGTGGTACAGTTACTCACAGAGTTATTTTTCAATAAGAGGGGCGGGGGGAGCGGTGGGAGGTTGTGTGTGTGGTGGGGCGGGCTGGGGGGGGTGGCGGGGAAGGTGAGAGAATAATTTCCTCCTCAAATTACTTTTAACAAAATTGTAAACTTAAAAAAAATTTAGAGTAAAGCTTTATGAGTTTGTTATCATAGCACAGAGACGAAAAGCTCCTCCATGGTAATACTTAAGATTATGATTTTGTTTCAAGATGCGAAGATTCTGACAAGTTTATCAAGCTTTGACTGAAGATAAACTGCTGCCCTTTAATTCAGCGCATGCTTGAACACATTTACATACCCTCTCAGAAAAAGAGCGCTTTCGGGTTGTTGCATGTGCAACTTGACCTTCAGGCTGAAAATTGAGAATTCAGCTGAGCGATAAAAACAGGCTGTAGCTAACTTTGTTATTTATTTCTCTTTGCCATCAACCAGTCACAGTGGAGTGGAATTAACTCATCACGCACCAAGAAATATTTAGACCTTTGGCGGTTACATAGCACAGTTCACCCTTGATCAGAAACATTCTGCTAAATTGCAGGAAACATTGCACAGAACTGGCTCGTTAAAGAAAAGCACAAGAGTGATGGCATATTAGGTTAATGTACAAGAACATAAAAATTAGGAGCAAGAGTCGGCCATTTGGCCCGTCAAGCTTGCTCCACCATTCAATGAGATGGTAGCTGATATACTACCTCAATGCCACTTTCCCTCACTATCCCCATATCCCTTGATTCTGTTAATATCCAAAAATCTATCAATCTCTGTCTTGAATATACTCAACGACTGAGCATCTATATCCCTCTGGGATAGAGAATTCCAAAGATTCACCACCCTTTCATTGAAGAAATGTCTCCTCCTCTCAGAACTAAATGGCCGACCCCTTATTCTGAGACTATGAACTGAGACTAGTTCAGGACTCTCCAGCCAGGGGGCACATCCTCACAGCATCCACCCTGTCAAGACCCTTAATGATTTTATATGTTTCAATGAGATCACCTCTCAGTCGTCTAAACGCTAGAGAATATAGGCCTAATCTACTCAATCTCTCCTCATAGGACAATCCCCCCATCCCAGGAATCAGTCTAGTGAACCTTCATTGCACTCTCTTGAAGGCAAGTATATCCTTCCTCAGATAAGGAGATCAGAACTGTACACGGTGCGCCAGGTGTGGTCTCACCAAGGCCCTATATAATTGCAGTAAGACTTCCTTACTCTTATACTCCACTCCTTTCGTAATAAAGGCTAGTATACCGAGCACATTGCTGCCGGGAGGCCAGAGATGGCCTCACCATGGCCAGATTTACTTCACTTGATGCTGCACTACCTCACACCAACACCAAAAAGCATCTCTGCAATGCCCAAGCCATTCCTTTCACACTCATCGCCATTGTGTGGGGGGGGGGTACCATTATGTCTCACCATTCACTGCAACTCACTAAGCCACTTCTGAAGATGTACACAAATCTGTCCAAGAACAGAAAGTGTTGAAAATAAAGGTTTCAATGTTAACACCACATTAATACAAACTTTACATGAACATTACATAAGACACCCAAATGCCTACCCTTGTGTGTTGTTAGTTGGTATGATTGCACTAGGATGAGGGTGAGTGTGAGGGGTGGCTAGTGAGATGGAGATGTGATAATGTAGATAGAGAGGGATGGGTGGAGGTGCATGATAAGTTGGTATGAGTAAGGATGTACAGGAGTCGGATAGGGAAGGCAGAGTGGTGGGGATGTGATGAGGTGGAGTGTGGCCTTGTATTAACGTTTTGTGATCTACTGAGATAATTGAAAAGTTTGTGCCACTGCACCCAGGTCCTCCTGACTACATCCCTGCTTCTGCCCTCCTGTGCAATGTGCAACCGGGCTGTGTTGGTCTTCTGGGGAGGTCCCTTCTGCCCATAAGCATATGGAGGGAGTCATGGAAGAGCCCGGGTGAAGTCATGCACCTCTGTGCAGTTATTGTCAGTGTTTGCAGCACCTCAATGCTGTAGAACACTGATAGCACAAATGTCAAAAGAAGGTTGGCCACAGTCCCTTTAAGGAAACTGGCTGATAATACGTCAAGAATGATGTCACCAGACCCGCTTCCTCTAATTGGGCCGGGAAACGTGCTGGGTGGGCTTAACAATCCCTATCATTGTAAACTCATTCACCAGAGTGGGATGGAGCCAGCAGCGGGGCCGCGACCTGCCACCGACATCGCCCGCCTTGGACGCGTTGAAGGAAAGAAAATCCTGACCAGAGTTCACATTGCAAGTCGAGATGCTGCCTGACCTGCTGAATATTATCAGCATTTTATGCTTTTATTTCAGATTTCCAGCATCCGCTCGCAGGGGGAAGAGGGCGATGCAGAAAAGAGGGAAATAGAAGGAAGGAGGCAACCCAGACAGCCCCTTTCTGGCCGAGGTATCTGGGATGGAATCATCTGCCTGCGGTACCAGTGATCATAACCCCAATTCCTCTTTTCAACATTTGTCCCACACTTTCCCTTCCCTCTGTTACTGACAATCACAGCGTCCTCTAGGCCACAATTCTGAAATAAAAGCCTCTACAAAGAAAACTTTCCAATCCAAGTCTTACATCTATCCATCCAATGTGACATCAAGAAATCAACTCATCACCCTGGTGCATTCTGTTAGTGACAGTCTTGAGTGTGCCTTTACCTATCCTATTGATCTCATGCAGTGCTACACCAGTAGCTGCAGCAAGGCTGGTGGAAGGCTGCTGGCTTTCAGTGAGGAACCCTGCAAATGGCCTTGCTGAGTGTCAAATGAAGTCATCTTCTTTGTCTTCTTCTTTTTGGCCAACCACTGGCTGGGCTTGCTGCATTTCTTGGGTGTATGAAATGAGGAAGGCACAAGGGTGGAGTTGTGGTGAGGGGAGGGTGGGAAAGCAAGAGGTATATGTGAGGAGGAGGATAACATATGAGGATCGCAGCAACTTGTTTCCTTTCAGCTGGCCAAGGGCTCAGCCATGCCCCTGTCAGGAATGGCCAGCCTAGTCAATGTGCTCAAGTCCCTGGAGTGGGGCTTGAATCTTCAACCTTCTTACTCAGAGGTGAGAGTGATACCCACTGAGCCACATCTGACACTCATAAAGGTCAATTATCCAAATTTCCCACCTATGATTGCCACCTACTAGAGATTTCAGCTGTGGCTCAGTGGGTAGCACTCACACCTCTGAGTCAGAAGGTTGTGGGTTCAATTCCACTCCAGGGACTTGAGCACAAAAAAATCTTGCCTGACACTCCAGTGCAGTGCTGAGGGAGTGATGCACTGTCAGAGGTGCTGTCTTTTGGATAAGAAGTTAAACCGAGGCCCTGTCTGCCCTCTCAAGTGGAAGTAAAAGATATCATGACACTATTTTGAAGAAGAGCAGGGGAGTTATCCCTGGTGTCCTGGCCAATATTTATCCCTCAATCAACATAACAATAAACAGATTATCTGGTCATTATCACATTGCTGTTTGTGGGAGCTTGCTGTGTGCAAATTGGCTGCTGCGTTTCCTACGTTACAACCGTGACTATACTCCAAAAGTACTTAATTGGCTGTGAAGCGCTTTGAGACGTCCGGTGGTTGTGAAAGGCACTATATAAATGCAAGTTTTTCTTTCTTTTTGTGTGTGTGGATGCCATCGGAGGAAAGATGGACTGTCCCCACGTTTGAACAGCCAGCCGAACCAGTGACCCATGCTCGCTTGTAAGGAACAGCAGGTTCGGAGAGCACCCGCACATTGAACTTTGCCCTGCAGAAATTGCCATCTTCGGGAAAGGACAGACAAGTTGGAATTAAAATAACTTTTAAAATTGCATGCCCAAGTGATACAAAGGACTGTACCGGGAATCATGTCCTTAAGCCTCTCTGCAAAAAGAAAATATAATTACTTGTAAAGTATACATCCGAAAGAGTTGGTGAAAAGATCAAACGAGACTGATATTCCTTCTTTTTAATAATTTAAGATATGCATCGCGTTTCAGGAATACAAATTCAAGAGAGCAAGTGCACACAATTTTGTTACAGAAGTTTTGAAGCAATGAAAATTTATTAGCAGCACGAAAGATTACCGAGCAATAGTGGCAGACATGTAATCATGCTCCGACCACACTTTCAAGTGGCTAAACAAGCAATTAACAATGACTGTCATCGAAATTACAAAACATAGAAAAAAGGCCCTTGAGCCCAACCAGTCCGTGATTCTCCCCCAGACGAGCACCAGTCCTAATCCGATGTGCCCGCCCTATCACCTATCTCTTTATGCTCTTTTTCAGCAACCACCTATCTTACTTAATCTTAGTCTCTGCTGTGGCTCAGTGGGTAGCACTCTCACCTCTGAGTCAGAAGGTTGTGGGTTCAAATCCTACTCCAGGGACTTGTGCACAAAAAAATCTTGGCTGGTACTCCAGTGCAGTGCTGCACTGTGGAAAGTGCCTTTATCGGTGAAACGTTAAACCAAGGCCCCATCTGCTCTCTCAGGTGGGCGTAAAAGATCCCATGGCACTATTTTGCAGAAGAGCAGAGTTATCCCCGGTGTCCTGGCCAATATGTATCCCTCAATCAAAAGATCAAAAAACTAGATTATCTGGTCATTATCACATTGCTGTTTGTGGGAGCTTGTTATGTGCAGATTGGCTATAAAGCACTTCGAGATGTCTGGTGGTCACAAAAGGCAAGTCTTTCTTTTCTTTAAAGAGTGACATGTTCTCTGCTTCACTCACCAACTCTGCATTCCATAGAAACCTCTGCATAAAAAAGGTTTCCCCTGGTTACAGTCCTGAACCTCTTACATTTAATCTTATTATCTCCCATCCCTTTGTAATTTTAAACACCTCGGTCAAATCACCACTGTTCTGTTCTGACCTCTGTTCTGACAAAAACCAGCCCCATTCCTTTCAAGTTTTTCTTCTCATTTTGTATATCCTCACACCTGACAATATCTGTGCTGCAGCCCGTCGTTAATGGTGTGCGTAGGGTGCATTATGGGGCAGGCTTTGATCAAACAAGACATGGCTTTTGCTGTCCTGTTTCGTATGTTGAGACACGATGGCACTAGACGTTAATACGGCAACATAAAAACTCGCTTTAATCTTCGTTAGAAGGAAGTCCCAGATCTGAAAGATTGTGTTCACCCTGTAAACTAGAGGTGATCCAAAACACGGCTGCCCGTGTCCTAACTCACACCAAGTCCCGCTCGCCCATCATCCCTGTGCTCGCTGACCTACATTGGCTTCCGGTTAAGCAACGCCTCGATTTCAAAATTCTCATCCTTGTCTTCAAATCCCTCCATGCCCTCACCCCTCCCTATCTCTGTAATCCTCCAGCCCCACAACTGCCCCCCTCCTCCCGAGATGTTTGCGCTCCTCTAATTCTGCCCTCCCTGATTATAATCGCTCAACCATTGGTGGCCGTGCCTTCTGTTGCCTCGACCTAAAGCTCTGGAATTCCCTGCCTAATCCTCTTCACCTCTCCTTCCTCCTGAAAGTCATGCCTTAAAACATACCTCTTTGACCAACCTTTAGGTCACCTGCACTAATTTCGACTTATGCGACTCGGTGTCAAATTTTTTATCTCATTATACTCCTGTGAAGCGACTCAGGATGTTAAAGGCGCTATATAAATACAAGTTGTAGTTGTTGTAGAAGAGAAGCTGTTTATGTGGAAATATTCTGTATCGTTTGCTTAATTTGTATATTGAAGAATTCAGTAAAAGAAACAAAACTGCTTTGGCCAATATTTTCATAGTTTCACGATTGCATTTCTTAATTTAATAATTGCAGCAGCCCACATTTTAGAATTATTTAATGTTCATTCCTGACCCATGCTAACTTGACAGCTCTGTGTTGCTTCACTTTAATATTGCCTAAGGGTCGAATAGCACCATAGAATAAAATGAGCGATTCCATCAAAAGTGAACTGCTGTTCCTCAGGCACTGAGATACACGCCTCGCGCCAATTTTAGCAACCAACCAGCACAAGCAGGAACTTTCTCGTGTGAGCTTATGTTCTGTCCAAATTTACGCAGCTGTGTTCTAAGTTTTGGTCAGGGTAGAAAATGTCGCTTGGGGAAACCTGCAGCCAGGCTGCTGGATGGGATGCTAATCCTCAAACACTTGGAGCTGCAACTAGGTGCTATACCAATGCAAGTTTTGCGTTTGGTGCACTACCAATGTAAGTGTCAGCTGTGGCTCAGTGGGTAGCACACTCGCCTCTGAGTCAGAAGATTGTGGGTTCAAGTCCCACTCCAGGAACTCAAGCACATAAATCTAGGCTGACACTCCAGTGCTGTGCTGAGGGAGTGCTGCACTGTCGGAGGTGCTATCTATTGGATGAGACATTAAACCGAGGCCCCGTCTGCTCTTTCAGGTGAATATAAAAGACCCCATGGTACTATTTTGAAGAAGAGCAGGTGAGTTAGCACCCCCCCACCCCGTGTCCTGGCCAAAATTTATCCCTCAATCAACATAACAAAAACAGATTACCACATTACTGTTTGTGGGAGCTTGTTGTGTGCAAATTGGCTGCCGCTTATCCCAAATCATAACAGTGACAACACTCCAAAAGTACTTCATTGGCTGTGAAGCGCTTTGAGACGTCTGGTGGTCGTGAAAGGCGCTATAGAAATGCAAGTCCTTTTTCTCTGCACTGCCTTTTCTGTCGGGGTCTTTCAAGCAGTACGTCCGTATTCTCACTGAGTGCCAGCGGGCTGCGGACAGACAGCAGTGAGGAAAACTGAATGATCCACATTGCACGCTCAACACTCGCAGAAAATCTCTGTAAGCCGAACGTAAATCACCCCTTTCGCTATCTGCAGCCCGCTTAAGATGAAAGAGACTGGCAATTGGTTAAGAGTGTGGATAATGGGACCATGTAAACAACCTTTGACTGCGAAGACTGATCACACTATCAGGGGCAGCACCCTCTCATCTCGGGACCAATACAGTATTATTCGTAAACCCCGTAGCAAACTTCAAATCGTGGACTGTCACTTTGCATTCAGACAGCACTCTCTCAGAATATAGCTGAAAGCCATATGAAAGCAGGAACGTTTTGTGTGCAACTTCTGTAATGCAAATGGATTGTGCAAATTCTTAAGAAAATATTGTAATACTGTACATAACACATAGCTACTTGAGAGAGAATGCTACATAATTTAAGATACACAGAAAACAGATGAATAATTAATGGAACTCCCGTGGCTCTGCTCGCAGTAGTCGAAGATCTGCAGTACAGTTTTTCAGATTTTACATGGTGGTGCTGCAGTTTATCACAATAGTACAGCCATCACTCTAATGCAGCACATGTATTGAAGCAATATATCACATGGCTGGATTGAAACAAAAATATTTACATCTTACTGATAGTGAAAGGTGCAGGTCCTCACCGATATAATATCAGAAATAATACTTCCCTCCCACCCAACAAAACTTGGTTAAGATGCCAATAATTTTGATCCATTTTCATTCTTATTTCAAACATTGAACAAACAATTTTATGGGTAACTTGAATGATCTTTTCAGAATTGTGATTTAAAAAAAAATATTACAAATGTTATTTCTAGCCTCATACATTGCCTTGATTGAAGGGGGAACTAAAAATAGCATGAGGAAATTATCTGAGCCCTTTGCTTGACTGACTCTTCATTAGCAACTTTGAAAACAAATGGAAGGATTTGATTACTCAAGCTGCTTATTGCACAGTAATTTGTTTAATATTTAATTAAATGATTGTAAGCATAAAAAAGTGGTTAATTAAGCCAATGACTATTTTATGTTCCACGAATCCCTGAGATGTGACAGTTTTGAGGTGTGACACTTTTGAGGCGGGACACTTTTGAGGTGCGACAATTTTGAGGCGTGACACTTGAGGTGCGACAATTTTATGTTCCACGAATCCCTGAGATGTGACAGTTTTGAGGTGCGACACTTTTGAGGCGGGACACTTTTGAGGTGCGACAATTTTGAGGCGTGACATTTGAGGCGCGACACTTTTGAGGTGCGACAATTTTGAGGCGTGACACTTTTGAGGCATGACACTTGAGTCGTGACACTTTTGTGGCGTGACACTTTTGAGGCGTGACACTTGAGGTGCGACAATTTTGAGGCGTGACACTTTTGAGGTGTGACACTTTTGAGGTGCGACTCTTTTGAGTTGCGACACATTTGAGGTGTGACACCACTGAAGCTGCACTTTCAAGTGCAATAAAGTGTAACGCCACATACACAGGCTAAATGCAAGATTACTGATCACTGATTATATAGATGCCTGCTCTGGAAGTAAAGTCTAGATTAACTACTTACAGGAAAATCTCACTTATTTTGTATCAAAGGAAAGTTGCCATCACTGAGATGTATAATAGAGGCTGTTGGTCACCTCCTTCCTCATTCTCTACCTCCATCAGCCAACTCCATTGGTTTTTGGGTTGACTCTGTTACAGGCAGTAATGCAATTCAATACATTTGGATGGACTAACCTGCTGTTGGATATTCATAAGAAAAAAAACGTGGTCGATTCCAATACCAATGCCAGGTACACTTCCATGACTGCGCTCCTCCAATTCTGGCCTCTTGAGCATCCCCGATTTTAACCACTCCACCATTGGCAGCCATGCCTTCATCTACTGAGGCCCTAAGGTCTGGAATGCCCACCTTTTACCGATCCACCTCTCTACCTCTCTTTCCTCCTTCAGATGCTCATAATCGCTCCTGTGAAGCATCTTGGGACATTCTACTATGTTAAACATGCTATATAAATGCAAGTTGTTGTTGTTGTCTCAACCAGCACCTTTTTCAAGGGCTAAATCTAGTCAACACATGTTGGGGGTTGGTAGGAAGGACATTCTGAAAATGGAGGAATATATGTGATCGTACTTCCTACCAGTATTGCTCCACTCCTTCCAATTACTTCATTCTTAGACTTTTCCGCATTACAACAGTGACAGCACTCCAAAAAAAATTTATTTAATTGCCTGTAAATCACTTTGAGACGTCCGGTGGTCATGAAAGACGCTATATGAATATAAATCTTTCTTCTTCTCTTTAAACACAGAGGAAGATATAGCTCCAAAAGAGATAATATTGAGTTTTTATTTGGCCCACGGTTTTTCTGTCTCCAAATCTATAAAGTGATAAAGAAAGAAAGACGTGCATGTATATAGCACCTTTCACGACCATCAGACGTCTCAATGCGCTTTACAGCCAATGAAGTACTATTTGGAAGGTAGTCATTACTGCAATGAAGGAAAAACAGCAGCCAATTTGCGCACAGCAAGCTCCCACAAACAGCAATGTGATAATGATAATCTCCCGCTCTTCTTCAAAAGTAGTGCCATGGGACCTTTTACATCCACTTGAGAGAGCAGACGTCTCGGTTTAACATCTCATCTGAAAGACAGCACTGCACTCCCTTAACACTGCACTGGAGTGTCAGCCTACATTTTTGTGCTCAAGTCCCAGGAGTGGGATCTGAACCCACAACCTTCCAGCTTCAGAGGTGAGAGTGCTGCCCACTGAGCCACAGCTGACACTGACATGTTTGCTCTACCTTACTGGTGATAAGGCTGTAATGTAACTAAAAAAATGATTGGTGTGGCAGAATGATTTGACATATTAAAGTGGTTTGTCTGCCAAGCAATGTAATTAATGAGCCTATCTTCTCAACTAAGAAGAATATTGTGGGAGCATGAATAAAACAGAGAAAAATGGGGGAAAGTTGACCAAAAAATGAACATTTATTGACATAACTGAGGTGCTCACAAAAGATTAGATTTAGCATCAACATTTAAGTTTTATCATTCAGTAGTGTGACTCTACAGACAAATACATATACACCTGCATATGTGAAATAGAAGTTATGCCATTCAGGTTTTGCATAACGGAGTGACAGTAAAAAGAATTGCACTTATATAGCGCCTTTCATGGCCATCTGATGTCCCAAAGTGCTTTACAGCCAATGAAGCACTTTTTGAAGTGCAGTCACTGTTTTAATGTGGGAAATGCAGCAGCCAATTTGCACGCAGAAAGCTGCCACAAACAGCAATCTGATAATGACCAGATCAATCTGTACTTAGTGATGCTGATTATATATTGGCCAGGACAGTAGGGAGAACTCTCTTGCTCTTCTTCGAAATAGTGCCATGGGATCTTTTACATTCATCTGAGAGAGCAGACGGGGCCTCGGTTTAACATTTCATCCGAAATTCAGCACCTCTGACAGCGATGCACTCCCTTAGCACTGCACTGGAGGGTCAGCCAAGATTTTTGTGCTCAAATCTCTGGAGTGTGACCTGAACCCACAACTTTCTGATTCTAAGGTGAGGGTGCTAACAACTGAGCCACAGCAAGCTGAAGTTGCACTGTCCTACCTCCCTGCATTATCCCAAATGTGCGATAAGTCTAAGTATATGGAATATGTTGCAACTGATCTGAAATGTACTACAATGGTGTACACAATGGTGGAGTTGTGTGAAAAATTACAAAATGCTGCAGTACAAAGAGACCTGGGGGTCCTTGTGCATGAAATTCAAAAAGTTAGTGTGCAGGTACAGCAAGTAATCAGGAAGGCAAATGGAATGTTGGCCTTTATTGCAAGGGGGATCGAGTATAAAAGCAGAGAAGTCCTGCTACAACTGTACAGGGTATTGGTGAGGCCACACCTGGAGTAATGCGTAGAGTTCTGGTCTCCGTATTTATGGAGGGATATACTTGCAATGGAGGCATTTCAGAGAAGGTTCACAAGGTTGATTCAGGAGATGAAGGGTTTGACTTATGAAGATAGGTTGAACAGGTTGGGCCTATACTCATTGGAGTTTAGAAGAATGAGAGGTGATCTTATTGAAACATGTAAGATAATGAGGGGGCTCGACAAGATAGATGCAGAGAGGATATTTCCCCTCATAGGGGAAACTAAAACTAGGGGGCATAGTTTCAGAATAAGGGGCCGCCCATTTGAAACTGAGATGAGGAGGAATTTCTTCTCTCGGAGGGTTGTAAACCTGTGGAATTCTCTGCCCCAGAGAGCTGTGGAGGCTGGGTCATTGAATATATTTAAGGTGGAGATAGACAGATTTTTGAGCGATAAGGGAGTCAAAGGTTATGGAAAGCTGGCGGGGAAGTGGAGCTGAGCCCATGATCAGATGAGCCATGATCTTATTAAATGGCAGAGCAGGCTCGAGGGGCCGAATGGTCTACTCCTGCTCCTAATTCTCATGTTCTTATGTTCTAATGTTGGTTCTGAGAATCTGGGCTGTGTAGGAGATGGCTCGCTTGGCATAATCTAGAAGTTCAGGAACACCCGTGTTTGGGCTCCACCTTTCCTGCACTAAATTGCCAAATGGAGAGGTCCGAGGAGTCCCCAGATATCGGTGTGTCCAGCATTGTTAGTGAAGCCCTCATGGAAAGAAGATACCACAAGATCGCAGCCAATGTCTTTCTCAGTTTTTGTTTCAGCATCTTGCTATTTGTTCACAAAAACTCCCTGATATCAGTCCTCTTTGATGAGTTAGTTACTTATTCTTGGGATGTGGACATCGCTGGCAAGGCCGACATTTATTGCCCATCCCCAGTTGCCCTGACCGAGTGGTTTGCTAGAATTTATAGCAGTACATTTGCTGTAAAGAACTAGTTGGTTTATTAACAAAGGTTGCACAATCACACTACACATTATCAGTTCATCCACTTGGCTCACAACTCATCGTGGGTCACCTAGACCCAACTGAGTGGGGTTTTATTGAGTCTTGTGAACATCATGTGTCTGGCTAAGCCACTCACAATGCCACAGCTCTACAACTATTTTGGTAGAACATTAATTCAAGTGTCCCCTTTTGTAAGGGCAGAAAAAAAACACAAAATAACTAATAAACTTTAAAGGGAACCTTGACAAATCAAACTAAATTTAAATTTTGTTCCCTGTTAAAATGATGCACTCCAGTCCCTCCGGCGCCCACCTCTTGCGGAAGACCGCGTACTCCATCTCCAGGATTCCCTGGCGCGAACATAGCCGCGGAAGTGAGGCAGGCAGTCGGGCTGATCGACCGCACGCTGCCTGGATCGGTTAATGGCCATGCTCAGTAGCAGTCCTACGAGGAGGCCCTCTGACCAACCCACTCCCCTCCGCACCAGGTGCCCGAAGATCAGGAGCATGAAGTGCAGCCAGAAATCGAGGAGCAGCCCCTTCAAATAATGGAAGAGGGGCTGCAATCTCACTCACTGTACATATACGTGGAACACGGACTCCTCCAGACTGCAGAAGTTGCAGGTGGCCAGGGGCCACCGCTCGACAAACCTGAGCATACTCACAAGTGCATACATTACAGGCGAAGACGCAAAAACGAGCGCCATTTAATCGGCCGGCCACTATACGCAGCGCCTGATAATCAGATCCGTGGGGGGTCAATTGAACTACATATCAACCTATGTCGAACAGCAGGCTTGCACTTGGTGATAAGACAGCTTACAGCTAAACCACCTCACTGAACTCAGTGGGACTGAGCACACAATAGCATAAAAGCAAAGAAGAATAAAAAGGCATGCATTGATACAGCAATTCATCACGTCCTCAGGAAGTGTCTCAAAGCACTTTGCAGCCAATTAATTGGCTCAGAAGCGCAGTCACTGATGTTATGCAGGCAAACGGTTGTTCAATCAGTTAGGAAGGTAACAAAGGTTAATCAAAATGTACTAAAGCTGCTGCATAATAAGCAAAACTGCTTAAGAATTAGGCTAATAAAGCAGCAATCCCATAGTGGACGGCCGATCCAATCCTGCCTCGAGACACACAGGTTTTTTCAGTGTTGTCTCAAAACTCAGTCTCCGGATACTAGGGATCGGTCATGTGTCAGCTGTGGCTCAGTGGGTAGCACACTCGCCTCTGGGTCAGCAGGTCGTGGATTCAAGCACTTAAATCTAGGCTGACACTCCAATGCAGTGCTGAGGGAGTGCTGCACTGTCGGAAGTATCGTCTTTTGGATGAGACGTTAAACCGAGGCCCCGTCTGCTCCCTCAGGTGACGTAAAAGATCTCATGGCACTGTTTCGAAGAAGATCAGGGGAGTTATCCTCGGTCTCCTGGCTAATATTTATCCCTCAATCAATAAAAAAACAGATGATCTGGTCATTATCACATTGCTGTTTGTAGGAGCTTGCTGTGTGCAAATTGGCTGCTGCATTTCTCACATGACAACAGTGACTACTGGTGGAGGTGAACTATTCGACAACTAATGGGCGGAGGAGGCTCCATGAATATCCCCATCCTCAATGATGGCGGAGCCTAGCATGCATGTGCAAAAGACAAGGCTGAAGCCGTTTGCAACCATCTTCAGCCAGACTTGCCAAGTGGATGGTCCATATCGTCCTCCTCCTGAGGTCCCCACCATTACAGAAGCCAGTTTTCAGTCAATTCAATTCACGCCACATGATATCTAGAAGCGAAAGAGCACACTGGATACAACAAAGGCCATGGGCCCGGCTGTTGTGCTGAAGACCTGTGTTCCAGAACTAGCCGCGCCTCTAGCCAAGCTGTTCCAGTACAGCTACAACACTGGCATCTACCCGACAGAGTGGAAAATTGCCCATGTATGTCCTGTCCACAAAAAGCAGGACAAATCCAATCCGACCAATTACCACCCCATCATTCTACTCTCAATCATCAGCAAAGTGATGGAAGGTGTCGTCGACAGTGCTATCAAGCGGCACTTACTCACCAATAATCTGCTCACCGATGCTCAACTCCAGACCCCATTACAGCTTTGGTCAAAAGAGCTGAATTCCAGAGGTGAGGTGAGAGTGACTGCACTTTACATCAAGGCAGCATTTGACCGAGAGTGGCATCAAGGAGCTCTAGTAAAATTGAAGTCAGTGGAATCAGGGGGAAAGCTCTCCACTGGCTGGAGTTATACCGAGCACAAAGGAAGATGGTTGTGGTGGTTGGAGGTCAATCATCCCAGCCCCAGGACATCACTGCAGGAGTTGCTCAGGGCAGTGTCCTAGGCCCAACCATCCTCAGCTGCTTCATCAATTACCTTCCTTCCATTATAAAATCAGAAGTGGGGATGTTTGCTGATGATTGCACAGTGTTCAGTTCCATTCATAACTTCTCAGATTATGAAACAGTCCATGCCTGCATGCAGCAAGACCTGGATGACATTCAGGCTTGGTTGATAAGTGGCAAGTTACATTCACACCACATAAGTGCCAGGCAATGATCATCTCCAAGAAGTAAGAGTCTAACCACCTCCCTTTGATATTCAACGTCATTACCATTGCTGAATCCCGCACCATCAACATCCTGGGGGGGTCACCATTGACCAGAAACTTAACTGGATCAACCACATAAAAACTGTGGCAACAAGAACGGGTCAGAGGCTGGGTATTCTGTGGCAAGTGTCTCAACTCCCCAAAGCCTTTCCACCATCTACAAAGCACATTAGGAGTGTGATGAAATACTCTCCACTTGCCTGACTGAGTGCAGCTCCAACAACACTCAAGCAGCTCCAACAACACTCAAGAAGCTCGACACAATCCATGACAAACAAACCCGCTTGATTGACACCCCATCCACCACCTTCAACATTCACTCCCTCCACCACCGGCGCAGTGTGTACCATCTACAAGATGTACTGCAGCAACTCGTCAAGGCTTCTTTGACAACACCTCCCAAACCAGCAACCTTTAGAAGGACAAGGGGAGCAAGCATGTGGGAACATCATCACCTGAAAGTTCCCCTCCAAGTCATACACCATTCTGACTTGGAAATATATTGCCTTTCCTTCATTGTCTCTGGGTCAAAATCCTGGAACACCCTCCCTAACAGCACTGTGGGAGTACCTTCACCACATGACTGCAGCGGTTCAAGAAGGTGGCTCACCACCACCTACTCAAGGGCAATTAGAGCTGGGCAATAAATGCTGGCCTTGAAAGCAATACCCACATCCCAGGAACGAATAAGAAAGAACTCCAAAAATACTTGGCTGTAAAGCATTTTGAGACATCTGATGGTCGTGAAGGGCGCTATATAAATGCAAGTCTTTCTTTCTTTGTCATGCACATTTATTGCTGCATATTTATTTTAATGCATTGTAATGATTTGTGAAGGTATAATTCTGTTGGTTTTGTGTGCTCGAGTGGGTTTCTATGCATCACAAAACATGCCTGTTAATGTACCGAAACACTTATTTGTGGGTCACGGTGGGCCACTAAATGAAAAACAGTGCGAGTGGATGACCTTTGGTTTGTGTCGTATAAGGTTAGCACTTGTAATTATATTTTATAACACTCATGTGAGCCTGAAGTGTGGTGGAGACAAACATATTTCCAGATAAGTGACTTTGCAATGGCTCAGTGGCAGTAATCTTTTGGCCTTTTGATAAAGACACACATTTCAAACAGATACTCATGACATCAAATGATAAGGATGGCAGACAGCAAACAAAATACTGAATCTGTTCTGTTAAAGTAAGATTGATATTTCCATGTAAGACTGACGATAACTCAATGGAGTATACTGAAAGTCAAGTATTATCTTTGTTTGATCTATGTTGCACAGTGCAAGGGACAGGGGGCTTATGGGAAGGGAGGGGAAGAAGTCAGTTCATTCCCTTTCAGTCAATTTTGTGACATGTTAATTCACAGCAATGGGCAATAGAGCAGAGGCCTTTAAGTTGGAGCAGATCCACAATACGATTCTCCTGTTATTTAGTCATTCTTACCAAACAAATAAACACTACTTGCACACGTTCCGAATCCAGTCAGCAAAAATGCACCGTTGTAGGTATCCAAGAGCTAAACTTATCACTCCATGTCTCACAGCAGGCTTGCACTTGGTGATATCATCATAAGCGGACCCTTGTATCGAGGATGACTTGCTTCCACGCCAAAAAGGGATGAGTTCACAGGTGTTTCAATAAAGGACCTAATATTCCAGGTCCCAAACTACATGTTGAAGGGTGGAAGATGCCTGGGCGTGGATTTTTGCACACCAGCCACCACACGGGTTTAACAGAACTAGGTCTTGGTCCAGTGGCAAGGGTTAACCAATCCTTGAGAATTTTTGTCGGGTTGAAAGACCCCCTCGACTGCCCGCTGCCTGGACTGGTTAAGAGCCACCTTGGCCAGGCCCAGGAGTAGTCCTACAAGGAGGTCCTCTGAGTTGCCTGCTCCCCTCCGCACAGGGTGCCCAAAGATCAGGGGCGTGGGACTGAAGTGCAGCCAGAAATCGAAGAGCAGCCCCTTCAAATAATGGAAGAGGGGCTGCAATCTCACTCACTGTACATATACGTGGAACACGGACTCCTCCAGACCACAGAAGTTGCAGGTGGCCAGGGGCCACAGATCGACAAACATGAGCATACTCACAAGTGCATACATTACAGGCGAAGACGCAAAAACGAGCGGCATTTAATTGGCCGGCCGCTATACGTAGCGTCTGATAATCAGATCCGTGGGGGGTCAATTGAACTACATATCAACCTATGCCTAACAGCAGGCTTGCAATTGGTGATAAGACAGCTTACAGCTAAACCACCTCACTGAACTCAGTGGGACTGAGCACACAATAGCATAAAAGCAAAGAAGAAAAAAAAGGCATGCATTGATACAGCAATTCATCACGTCCTCAGGAAGTGTCTCAAAGCACTTTGCAGCCAATTAATTGGCTCAGAAGTGCAGTCACTGATTTTATGTAGGCAAACGGTTGTTCAATTGGTTAGGAAGATAACAAAGGTTAATCAAAATGTGACAAAGCTGCTGCATAATGAGCAGAACTGCTTAAGAATTAGGCCAATAAAGCAGCAATCTCGTCCAAACTGTTCTAATGAGGCAGTGCTTTTATTGAACATCCAAGGAATAAATCTGTGCTTTACCAAATGTTCTCTAAATCTAAACAGTCTCATTAACAGAACGTTCCTCAACCGTTAAGTACTGTAATAGTCTCTTGTGAGTTATGTGATTTCCCGCAAACATCGATCAACCCACATCAGATAGACAATAGTAATTGCGTGCACTGGAGGACCTCTCTAGTCACAACTGCAGAGAAGGTTTGCACCGGTATTGATGCCAAGCTACGAGCAGGCACATCAATCACGTTAAGAGTGGGACTCTGTTTCAAGTACCCTCTAATCCACTTCAGAACACAAGCAAACTGGATTGAAAAATAGCATTTTCGTCATTGTGGCTTCGTTAATTTAGGTACCGTGTAAAAAGGCGGCAGGATTGATTCTCTTTGCTTTTCTGCCTCGATGCCAAGCTTGGGCCTGTTTACTGTGTTAAAGGTGCTATATGAATGCAGGCTGTTGCTGTTGGACCCACTGCAAGTCTGTACCAGCACAAAGACATTCTCCACACCATCCTCCCCAATTCCTGCAATGATTTTAGACTCTTTGGGGTTGAAATTCCTTGGTGCATTATTTTTAGCGCACTATTTAAGACATTCGCTTCAAATTCCTGTGCGTGTAATTTGATAAAATTGTAAACCTGTCTAAGATAAAGGGGTTGATGATTTCCTTAAAACAAGACACGCTCAGCAAGTTGAGGTCCAAGTATGAATCTGTGCGCCATCTCGCAAAGAATTTTCATTAGCCCTCTCTTCCCCAGAAAGAACAGCTTTAACTCCTCAAGTGCCCCCTCTTCACGCCTCATTGATTTAAAACGTGCTATGAATCATGTCACCTGTCTTTGAGGCCTCTTGAATGAAGCAATATCTTTTCAAAAGTATGGTGAGTGCAAGTGCTCGAAATGCTCCAAGTGTCATCGTTTCAGTACAATAATTTCTTTCAGCCAGAGGGATTAACACTTTTATTGTATTTTGGGAGTTTAAGAGCTGGATTTTCGGGTCTTCTCCGCTCCGTTTTTTGCCTTGGAGCGGTGGCGGTGAGGTGCTCTGGCTGGGTGGTCAGCCTCCGGTGCCCCGCAGCAATCCTCGGGTCCGGTTTCGTGGCGGCGCTGTGCAGCACCACCCGGAAGAGCTGCGCCCGGTGTGCAACGCCGCTGGTTGCTACACCGCTGCAAGTTTTGACTCTCGCCTGACCCGTCCGCCCATAAGCGCGCCCCGCAGTGGATGGCGAGGAAATCAGGTAGTCCAACTATCCCAACATGAACTCCCAAGGCAAGTGTGATTATATTTTCTTTAAAATGTTTTTGCGACTTGTGTTGTGGTGGCGTGGGCAATGTTTTGGGAATGTTTTGGCGGTGTTTCCCGCTCCCCCACCCGCCTAGGTGTCTCTCGGAGCGCTCCCGGGCCGGTTGTTTAGTGCGGGGGTTTCCCATCCTAACGCCCTAAGAGAGAGGTGTACAACGCCTCTCTTAGCACTGCGGCCCCTGATGCAGTGCCCAGCTGTCCAGACTTACTTACTGAGGCGCAAACTGTTCCCGGGCGCTAACTTTCCCGCCCTGCTGCCATTTTCGCCCCAAAAACATGAAAGCTGAAAATCCAGCTCGAAGACTTGCATGTGACTCTCTCTCCTCTGTATGTGTGTGCGTAGCTTGGGTTGCAGGCCTGTGGAGCTCAGCACTGGCTCCTACAACTCTTGTAAGTTTATATACTTCAAACAATGTTGATACTCTTTCCAACAATGCATGGCGTCATCAGGGGAACTGGAGCAGCCAAGCAACGATGATAAGAAAATGATTCGCGGCCGTTGGAGAGAGCTGTATGAGTAGATTGTTCAATTTTCCTACAACTGGACAAGCAATTAGCAACCATAAATAAAATGCAAAATCCTGCACATCTGAAACAAAGAGATGGAAAATGCAGCAAACACTCAGCAGATCAGGCAGCATCTGTGAAGGGGGACATGGACCCTTCAACAGAACTGGAAGATATTAGATAAACAGTATTCAAAACGAATGAAAGACTTGGATTTATACAGCGCCTTTCACGACCACCGGACATCTCAAAGCGCTTTGCAGCCAATTAAGTACTTTTGGAGTGCAGTCACTGTTGTAATGTGGGAAACGCGGCAGCCAATTTGCACACAGCAAGCTCCCACAAACAGCAATGTGATAATGACCAGATAAGCTGTTTTTGTTATGTTGATAGAGGGACAAATATTGGTCACGACACCAGGGATACACCCCTGCCCGTCTTCAAAATAGTCCCATGGGATCTTTTACGTTCACCTGAGAGCACAGACGGGACCTTGGTTTAACGTCTCATCCAAAACACAGCTCTTCCGACAGTGCAGTACTCCCGCAGCACTGCACTGGAGTACCAGCCTAGACTTATGTGCTCAAGTCCCTGGAGTAGAACTGTGAACCCAGGACCTTCTGGCTCAGAGGCGAGAGTGCTACCCACTGAGCCACAGCTGATAAAGCAAAAAAGGAATCGGGGGCGGGGGAGAGGGGGAGCGGGGTGGTATGGGAGGGGAATAAAAAAAGAACACGGCCCCACACTTGGGACAAGAAATAGATATAATGTGCTTAAATGGAAAACAGGAGATGGTTAAATGGCAGAAGTGAGAACATGGGAAAATAGGAGGCATAATGGGAGAATTTATGCAGCAGCTTTAACGTAGTAAAACGTCCCAAGGCGCTTTCCAGGAGCATTATCAAACAAAATTTGACACCGAGCCACATAAGGAGATATTAGGACAGATGGCCAAAGGCTTGGTTAAAGAGGTAGGTTTTAAGGAGCGTCTTTAGGGAGAAATGAGAGGTAAAAAGGCGGAGAGGTTTAAGGAAGGAATTCTAGAGCTTAGGGCCTTATCCCAGTCACAGGGAATGTGTGAATAGCCAAATGGGATTGGACAGGCAAGGAGAAAGGGAAGCATTAAACATTGGCAAATTGCAGCAGTGTCCCACGTGCCTGCTAGAACAATACAGTATTGTGTCACGCATGCTTTTAATTTCTCTTATCCTGCCTTCTATTATCTCATGTTTCTGGCAGCTAACCATCTCCTGTTCTGGACTTGAGTGCTTTATAATTCCTTCTACTGCTTGTCTCGTGTGTGATGATGCTGTTTATCCCCCTTGCTCCACTCCTTTTTGACTACTGTTTATCTGTAATATCTCACAGTTCTGATGAAGGGTCCATTCCTGGCACCGGCCCGACCAAGTTGCACTCTTGTCTGCCCAAAGCCAACGGCCTCCCTTCCAACCAGCAGGAGTTGTTGAGTCAACTCCGAGGGAAGGACAGGAGCACAGGGTTAATTGAAAGTAAAGAAAGAAAGACATATATTTATATAGCATCTTTCACGACCACCAGACATCTCAAAGCACTTTACAGCCAATGAAGCACTTTTGGAGTGTAGTCACTGTTGGAAACACAGCAGCTAATTAGTGCACAGCAAGCTCCCACAAACAGCAAAGTGATAATGAGCAGATAATTTGTTTTTGTTATGTTGATTGAGGGATAATTCCCCTGCTCTTCTTCGAAATAGTGCCATGGGATCTTTTATGTTCACTTGAGAGGGCAGACGGGGCTTCAGTTTAACATCTCATCCAAAAGAAGGCACCTCCAACAGTGCAGCACTCCCTCAGCACTGCACTGGAGTGTATACCCAGATTTATGTGCTCAAGTCCTTGAACCCACAACCTTCTGACTTGGAAGCAAGTGTGCTACCCACTGAGCCACAGCTGACACTGAGCCATATGGTATGTGTTCTTGCTTATCATTCACACGGAGACATCTCCAACCTCTTCAGTCCGAGTCACTGTTAAACGGAGAGGTGCAAAGCAGCTATGATCTCTGCTGCGCCTGCACTGAACACATCTTGACACGGCCCTGACTTAGCAACAAGCCTGAAATCATCGCTACCTGCCAGGAACAGCTTAGCACTACAGCGCTGATCTGCTCACAGGGGCTGTTCGCAAGGATCAAAATCTGAGCAATAAATGGGTTCGCGCTGCGTGCCGGCTTTACGTGGTGGACTGAATAGAATGCGAGTTGTTATTTTTTCAAATTATACCTTATCTGCTGGGCTGTCATCTCCCTCCAGAAGGTTGTGTCTGAGAGATGACAATTCACTTCAGTGGGAATTAAAGTTAAGAAGTAGGGGAAAAGTACATTCCATCCCCCCCTGAACCACACTCCTCCCCCTGCCCTCCGAACTACCGCCCTCTGAACCCCTGACCCCCCCGAACCACTGCACACCCTCGAACCACTGCCCCCCCCGATCCAGCCACCCCTCCGCGGAACCAACCCCCCCCGCCCGCCGAACCACCCCCCCGAACCTCCGCCCCCCCCCCCCCCCAGAACCACCATCCCCGAACCACCACCCCCCCCGAAACACCACCCACCCCGAACCCCAGCCCTCCCAAACCACCCCACTGACGAATCACACCTCCCCCCCGCGAAACCCCGCCTCCCCAGAACCACCACCCCCCGAACCCAAACCCCCCCCCCCCCCAAACCACCGCCCACCCCCCGGAACAACCACCTCACGAACCCCAACACCCCCTGAACCAGCCCACCCTCCCGAACTCCTGCCCTCCCCGGAACCACCACCCCCTGAACCACCACCTCCTAAACCCCAGCCCCTACGAACCGCCCCCCCCACCAACGAACCAACCCACCCCTTCTAACCACTGCCCCCCCCCAAAACCGCACACCCCAAACCCAAACTGCCCCCCACCCCCGAACCACCGTCCCCCCACCCACCCCTCGCCCCCCGAACCACCGCTCCCCCCCTCCCAACACTACATTTTAATAATCTGCTCTGGAACTAATTTAAATTTCTGTCTGTGTGACTGACAGAGTGTAAAAAATTGAATCCGAACGCACTTTAAACTTATGGCCTCAACATTGAGCTACTTCCAGTCATACAATCCTCTCTTCAACTGTGCAATCAGCAACTTTCTCCGACGTGCTATATGGAAATGGATTGGAAAATGCTTCCTTTTAACCAATTGAAGTTACGAGATTAACGGTATTTATATTTCTGTAATATTTATAGTTCCTCGGCGTGTCACACAGCTAG
This sequence comes from Pristiophorus japonicus, assembly GCF_044704955.1. Classification (NCBI taxonomy): domain Eukaryota; kingdom Metazoa; phylum Chordata; class Chondrichthyes; family Pristiophoridae; genus Pristiophorus; species Pristiophorus japonicus. The sequence goes on from NC_091982.1 coordinate 52,990,113, forward strand.
GGCGGGGGATTCACCCAGTGGCAAATTACTGAAACATGTTTCTGGAGCTTTGAGCGCGGGGTTTGCAAGGACTGAGGGAGCAAGTGGTACAAAAGAAAAAGCAGTCGCAAATCTCCACAGCAGAATTAATTGAGCAAATTAAATCGTAATGCATAACATAAGTGCGTCCCACCCTTCATTACACACGTTTGCGAGATGAATTTGCAGCTTATATATGCTTGTTCTAATAAAACCTGATGAAAAGTACGCTTACAAAAATCTTCCATTAAAAAGAAAAGAAAGGCTTGCACTTATATAGCGCCTTTCACGCCGGACGTCTCAAAGAACTTTACAGCCAATTAAGTACTTTTGAAGTGTAGTCACTGTTGTAATGTGGGAAATGCGGCAGCCAACTTGCACACAGCAAGCTCCCACAAACAGCAATGTGATAATGAGCTGATAATCTGTTTTTGTTATGTTGATTGAGGGATAAATATTGGCCCAGGACACCGGGGATAACTCCTCTGCGCTTCTTCAAAATAGTGCCATGGAATTTTTTACATCCACCTGAGAGAGCAGGCAGGGCCTCAGTTTAACATCTCATCTGAAAGATGTCACCTCCAACAGTGCAGCACTCCCTCAGCACTGCACTGGAATGTCAGCCTCGATTCATGAGCTCAAGTCCCCAGACCTGAACCCACAAACTTCTAACTCGCAGAGGCGAGTGTGCTACCTACTGAGCCATGGCTGACACGATTAGTGCAATAACCTTCGAATCAATTTGAGTATAGCACTTGTCACTGACGTTTGATTTGTGCTGTCCCACTATGCACAGGAACACTGACTTGCTGCAATATTTTTGGGGGAGGGAGTTGGGCCTGAAAGATATTAAAAATTAAATTGTTATCCTGTGAATTGTAAATAAATATTTTACCCACAGGTTACGTTTAATTGCACTGGGAGATTGCTCAAGCCGCAACACCCTTTGATAACAGAGCAGAAAGTATTAGATTAAAGGAGTTCACTGCACATCAAAGCCTTCATTTCATAAACTGCTGACAAAGGAATTGTTTAAACATTTAGCAGGATTGAAATATTGATGGGCAAAAATGCTGCAACAATATAAGCCAAAATCTAATTCAATTTGTTTATTTCGATGTTCGGCGGAATTGTAATTAAGAGCTGGGCCTTGCTTGACTAAAGCCTGGGGTGGGGGCGTTGGCGGGGAGGGGCCGGGTTGGTGGCTGGAAGGACATGCAATGCGAGTCGGGTGCAAGATGCACAGCAAATAGCACCGCAATGCTTTGCTAAACAGGGAGGTGTAGAAGTGATTGACATAGCCAGGGGACACACACTGCAAATGCCTGAGGCTCTCAACGTGTGACTAGTAGTGGGGAAGGAACAGAAAGGTTGCGGTTCAGGCAAAAGTCTTGTAAAATGCTACCTTCGCAGAAATGTAGCAACGACTATAAACGAAAACACTTCAAAGAGTCAAACAGAATGTTGCAGCACAGAAACTACAGGCCCATACTCTCTGGAGTTTGGAAGAACGAGAGGTGATCTCATTGAAACCTACAAGATTCTGAGAGGGATTGATGCTGAGAGGTTGTTTCCCCTGGCTGAAGAGTCTAGAACTAGGTGCCACAGTCTTAGGATAAGGGGTCGGCCAATTTCTTCACTCAGAGGGTTGTGAATCTTTGGAATTCTCTGCCCCAAAGGGCTGTAGATGCTCAATTGTTTAGTATATTCAAGGCTGAGATAGATAGATTTTTGGAGTCTAGGGGAATCAAGGAACATAAAAACATAAGAACAAAAGAACATAAGAACATAAGAATTAGGAACAGGAGTAGGCCATCTAGCCCCTCGAGCCTGCTCCACCATTCAACAAGATCATGGCTGATCTGGCCGTGGACTCAGCTCCACTTACCCGCCCACTCCCCATAACTCTTAATTCCCTTATTGGTTAAAAATCTATCTATCTGTGATTTGAATACATTCAATGAACTAGCCTCAACTGCTTCCTTGGGCAGAGAATTCCACAGATTCACAACCCTCTGGGAGAAGAAATTCCTTCTCAACTCGGTTTTAAATTGGCTCCCCTGTATTTTGAGGCTGTGCCCCCTAGTTCTAGTCTCCCCAACCAGTGGAAACAACCTCTCTGCCTCTATCTTGTCTATCCCTTTCATTATTTTAAATGTTTCTATAAGATCCTCCCTCATCCTTCTGAACTCCAATGAGTAAAGACCCAGTCTACTCAATCTATCATCATAAGATAATCCTCTCATCCCCGGAATCAGCCTAGTGAATCGTCTCTGTACTCCCTCCAAAGCTAGTATATCCTTCCTTAAGTAAGGTGATCAAAACTGCACGCAGTACTCCAGGTGCGACCTCACCAATACCCTATACAGTTGCAGCAGGACCTCCCTGCTTTTGTACTCCATCCCTCTCTCAATGAAGGCCAACATTCCATTCGCCTTCCTGATTACTTGCTGCACCTGCAAACTAACTTTTTGGGATTCATGCACAAGGACTCAAAAGAGTTTAATGCACAAGGACCCCCAGGTCCCTCTGCACCGCAGCATGTTGTAATTTCTCCCCATTCAAATAATATTCCCTTTTACGGTTTTTATTCCAAGGTGGATGACCTCACACTTTCCGACATTGTATTCCATCTCCCAAACCTTAGCCCGTTCGCTTAACGTATCTAAATCTCTTTGCAGCCTCTCTGTGTCCTCTACACAACCCGCTTTCCCACTAATCTTTGTGTCATCTGCAAATTTTGTTACACTACACTCTGTCCCCTCTTCCAGGTCATCTATGTATATTGTAAACAGGAATACGGAGATCGAGCGGGAAAGTGGAGTTGAGGTCGATGATCAACCATGATCTTGTTGAATAGCGGAGCAGGCTCAAGGGGCCATGTGGCCTACTCCTGCTCCTATTTCTTATGCTCTTATGCGTTGAGCTGCAAAAAAAACATAAGGGGTAGAAAGTGAGTAAATCAGTAAAGGAATTTGCGTCAGAGACATATGGAAAAGCATGGAGACAGCTGGGAGAAGAGTCTTCCGGAATGAATGAGACTTAAACAGTGAGAGAAAGAGTGGGGCAGACATGGCGATAAGGTGTAAAATATCGGACATTTTAAAATAGTATATCCTTTGGCCCACCGTAAGCAAAGCCGCAGGAAAGCTTTGAATTATAAAGTGAAATCAGGGGAATAATTTTTACTGCAAAATTCTTAATTTAAAGCAGTCTCTAAAAGCACTGCGTGGTTGTGAACATTATTTAGTTTTTGATGCAATGTTGTTGCCCCAGCAATCTTGATAAATCTCAGTGTTCGAGGTAGCTTCAATGCTTCATCGATGGCGCTGCACTGCAAACTTGTGTAAATATTTAATCGTGTTTGTTTGTTGACTACTTAAAACAATGTGTTTTTTTTTTAAAAGATGCTCCTGTCACTATTTCAGACTGATAACAGTTTAATCACAGTGTCATTTGCATTTATTTTTACAAGCTTTCACCGCAATAAATGTTGCAATATGCATTTGATTATACTGTGAAGCACTAACACGTTAATCAATTCAGCGTTACTTTATGGATGTAAAAACTATTATTTATGAATAATATATACACTAAGATCCTTTTTCTAGGAATTATTGGTACCATTATTGAAGGAAACTTTCATACTCTGGAACAAGATAGGCACTCTGTTCCATTAGCACTTATGTTTATTTAGAGCGGCATGATACATTGGTTAATATATGATACATTGTCTGGTTATTTAGCCTCAGCACTGAAAGCGTGTATAATGCTAGTGCATGCGGCACTAGTTCTAACAACCAGGGCTATATTTTTACATAATGTGCATGATAGGCCACTGGTTGGGGTATTGTGTTCAATTCTGGGCACACTTTAGGAAGGATGTCGAGGACCTTGGAGAGGGTGGGGAGGAGATTTGCCAGAATGCTACTGAGGATGAGATAATTTAGCTACGTGGAAAGACTAGAGAAGCTGGGATTGTTCTCCTTAGAACAAAGGTGGTCAAGGGAAGATTTAATAGAGGTGTTCAAAATTATGAAGGGTTTTAGGGAGGGTAATTCGGGAGAAACCATTACCACTGGCAGGAGACTCGATAAGCAGAGGACACAGAGAGAAGGTAATTGGCAAAAAAGCCAGAGAGGAGAAAAGGAGATTTTTTTTTTAACGCAGCGAGCTGTTGTGATCTGGAATGCACTGCCGGAAAGGGTGTTGGAAGCAGATTCAATAGTAACATTCAAGGAGAATTGCATGTATACTTAAAAAGGAAAACAAAATTGTCGAGCTATGGGGAAAGAGCAGGGAAGTGGGACTAATTGGATAGCTCTTTCAGAGAGCTGGCACAGGCTCGATGGGCCGAATGGCCTCCTTCTGTGCTGTGTATTAATCTAATGCATCAAAAAACATCAGTGCCTCTAAGTAAACTTAAGTGCTTAATGGAACAGAGTGACTGTCCTGTACAGGCTCTGAAGGTTTCCTCCAATAATGTTTGCGGTAAATTATGCACGAAGGATCTTCGTGTATATTTTCTTTGTAAGTAATAGTTTCATCTTCCTAAAGTAGTACTGAATTGATTGGCATGCGCTGATGTTTCACAACATAATCAAACACGTATTGCGGCAGTACCTGTGTGGCTTCGGAGTGTTTCAGCGTGAAAATAGTATCCAAGATGTAATGGATTATACATGCATTAATAATTTGTTAGATTGACTGATGTGGCAGGAGAAATAGATCAAAACTGCTCGATGAGGGTAATCTGTCATTGTACAACAAAAGATGCTTTGTTATGACAGGGGGCTGCTTAGAAACATCTCCATGTAAATCATGCAGCCAATTATGGTGTTTGTTCTGAGTGAAGACGAAATGCTAGTGCAAACCAGTATATCAGTTATAGTGCAGGCTCCCATCCCTGTCTCTTTGTGACTTAGCTCAGCACATCACCAACATCTTGGGCAATTCTTCGACTACTGGCAGTTACAATATTCCTTATCTCGGTCCATACCATCATCACCCATCTGGATGACCGGTGAGATAAAAGATGTGTGTGAATTGGGACTAAATGAAATTTTCTAACTAAGCTAATGTTGCAGTTACTTGCAGTACATGTTTTTTTTATTGGTTCCATGGGATGTGGGCGTCACTGGCAAAGCCAGCATATAGTGCCCATCCCTTATTGCTGCCTTCTTGAACCGCTGCAATCCGTCTTCTCTGCAGGCCACTTCAGAGGGCAAGTAAGAGCCAACCACGGTGGGTCTGGAGTCACAGATCAGGAAAGATTTCCTTTTGCAAAGGTTATGAGTGAACTGAATGGATTTTTATGACAATGGGGTAGTTACATTACTGAAACAAGCTTTTTATTCCAGATTTATTTAATTAACTTAATTTAAATTCCCCAGCTGCCATTGTGGGATTTGAACTCCTACCTCAGGATCATTAAACCAGGCCTCCAGATTACTAGTTCAGTGACATAACCACTACGCTACCATACTCACAGTAACAACATCGCAGTACCTACCAAATGAGCAGCTAAAATGCCCACAACAGTAATACGACTTTGAAGAAGTAGTGCTATACCACTAACACCATTGTATCAAGAACATAGCTATCAAGAGTACATCACTCCATTTGTTAACATGTCAGCAATATGCATCTGCATGATTGCCCATTTACACATGCATAGAACTCCTGACGTTCCCTTTCCTCCTCACGAGCAATTCTAGCTGTGCATATAGACTGCTACAAAATGGTATTGCACTTGTACCAAATATAATGGTTTCCAATCGACTGTTAAAAATGTCAATATGTTATACTTTTAAATTTTTCATTCAGCACAAAGAGCCTCCCAGTTTGAGTCATTATTGTTCAGAGTTCCATCGGAACATTTATGTTCAGTGCCAAAGATATCGCTTGGAAAATACATGAGGAATTCTTTATGCAATTTACACTTAAAATGACATTCTAACATTCTCTTCTTCCATTTAACTGTTTGTGTTGTTAAATATCAACCTTCTATCTTTCATATTCTGAATGTAATTCTCTAGGCATCCGCTATCCCCCATTTTTAATGGTGAACAATTTGGAAAGATGCTGCAACTTTGACACCGTTCTGTATTCTGATTAACTCTTTACATTCTAAATCGTCATTTGGAAATTCACGGAATGATCAAGGACAGTCAGCTTAAATTTGTTAAGGGAAGGTCTTGTCTGACTAACTTGAGTGAATATTTTGTGGACGGAATGAGGAGGGCCGATGAGGGTAGTGCGTTTGATGTAAACTACATGGATTTTAGCAAGGCCTTTGACAAGGTCCCACATGGTAGTTGGTCAAAAAAGTAAAAGCCCATGGAATCCAAGGGAAAGTGGCAAGTTGGGTTCAAAATCAGCTCAGCGGCAGGAAGCAAAAGGTAATGGTCGATGGTTGTTTTTGTGTCTGGAAAGCTGTGTCCAGTGGGGTTCCACAGGTCTCAGTCCTAATTCCCCTGCCTTTTTGTGGTATATATCAATGATTTAGACTTCAATGTAGGGGCATAATTAAGAAGTTTGCAGAAAAGTGGCAAATGGAATTCAATCCGGAGAAGTGTGAGATAATGCATTTGGGATGGGCTAACAAGGAAAGGGAATACACATTAAATGGTAGGATATTGAGAAATGTAGAAGAATAGAGGGAATTTGGAGTGCATGTCCACAGATCCTTGGAGGTAGCAGGCTAGGTAGATAAGGTGGTTAAGAAATCATATGGAATACTTGCCTTTATTACCGAGGCATACAATACAAGAGCAGGGAGGTTATGCTTGAACTGTATAAAACACAAGTTAGGCCACAGCTAAAGTACAGCGTGCAGTTCTGGTCACCACAATAGAGGAAAGCTGTCATTGCACTAGAGAGGGTACAGAGCAGATTTATGAGGATGTTGCCTGGACTGGAGAATTTTAGCTCTGAGAAAAGATTGGATAGGCTGGAGTTGTTTTTCTTGGAACAGAGGAGGCTGAGGGGAGAGTTAATTGAGGTGTATAAAATTAGGACACGCTTATTTGTACTGAAGTTTATGTGTAACTGGAACTGCCCAGCCCAAACCTCTGACTGACTATGCAAATTATAATTCGATCCATTCTGACTTCAGAAGCCAGAGAGGATAGATCTCCAACAACCCAACAAAAGCCACCCGATTTCCAGCCGAAGTCCCTTACCCCAGCACAAGTGTATGACCTTACCACTCACCCCCCACACTACCACCACCCCTGCCATAGATGTGGCATTGTGTGAGTCACAGATTGATAACAGATTTATTGGATATGAAGTGAATAGTGAGTGTGTCATGACATCTGGATTTAACGTTGCCCCTGACGCACCGAGCTTTCCGAGAAACGTGATCCATCTTCCACGAGTTCCCTATCTCCCCTCTCTCCCTCCCCCCCGCTTCCCCTCTCTCCCCGCCGCCTCTCTCCCCCCACTGCTTCTCTCTCCCCACCGCCTCTCTCTTTCCCCACCGCTTCTCTCTCTTCCCAGCTCAGTCGGAGGCTCAGCGGCTGGCTCGGACAACATGGTCAATTGCGGGGCTGGTTTCAGGCGGGAGGTATCGGGGACGGGGTCCGGAGGATGCAGGCGCAGAAGGAAGAGAAAAGTGTTCGTACAAATAGTCACTCTGATAAATTTATGAGGGGCACAGATAGCGTAGATAGGAAGGACCTATAGCAGAAGGTCAATAACCAGGGGGCAGAGATTTAAAGTAACTGTGGAAGGATTAGAGGGGAGTTGAGGAGAAATGTTTTCACCCAGAGGGTGGTGGGGTCTGGAACTCACTGCCTGAAAGGGTAGTCGAGGCAGAAACCTTCATCGGATTTAAAAAGTATTGGATATGCACTTGTAATGGTGTAACCTACAAGGCTACGGACCAAGCCCTGGAAGGTGGGATTAGGCAGGAGAGCTCTTTTTCGACCGGTGTGGACACGATGGGCTGAAATGGCCTCCTTCGGTGCCATAAATTTCTATGGTTCCACGATTCACTAGAATATGCGTGTAGAGTGGGAAAGTGGGCGAAGATCAGCCATGATCTTATTGAATGACTCGAGGGCCAGTATAGCTTACTCCTGCTTCTATTTCTTAGAAACATAGAAACATAGAAAATAGGTGCAGGAGTAGGCCATTCGGCCCTTCTAGCCTGCACCGCCATTCAATGAGTTCATGGCTGAACATGCAACTTCAGTGCCCCATTCCTGCTTTCTCACCATACCCCTTGATTCCCCTAGTAGTAAGGACTTCATCTAACTCCTTTTTGAATATATTTAGTGAATATTTTATGTTCTGCCTAAAGTTTCCATTTACATCAATTGTTTTTGTAAGTGATACGCTACATAAAGGGAAAAGCCTTGCCTAATTTCTGCAGTGACAACATTTCGGCATTTCTTTCTGTGATGGATTATTTATTGGCTTCTTTCTTGCTGGTCATTGCACACAGGAGGATAATTACCGTTAGCTGATTCGTCACCCTGTATACCAAAGGCTTTAATATTCATCTGCAGTTTGTTCCTGTGGTAGAAAAGGCAGTTTAAGATGTTAACATTTATTGAGTGTGGAGCCATTAGCATCACTCTGTCCAGAATTGTCCTCATAGCTGGTTGGAAAAGTATACATTTTTCTTGCAAATGCAGGTTGATCAAAATGGTTGGCACAGAACAATAAATCAGACCATTCTATTTAATTCAAATATCGAATACGATTGACATCTTGGGGAAGCTTGTTAAAAATATATTTGTCAGACAGTTGAAGAAACACATGATTTTAAGGTAGTTTCTCCAGGACATTTGGCTATATCTTGGTTGAATATTGCAGGGGAGGCGGGAAGCGCAGATTCACTGGAATGATACCAGGGCTAAATTATGAGGAAAGATTGCATTGACTAGACTTATATTCCCTCAAGTATAGACGATTAAGTGGTGATCTAATTGAGGTGTTTAAGATGATTAAATGATTTGATAGAATAGAGAAAAATAAACTATTTCTTCTGATGGAGATGGCCAGGGAATAACCTTAAAATTAGAGATAGGGGCCCCGAAATTCAGTACTACTGGAAAGCTGGTGCGAAGACAACACATTTTTGCAAGAATAAGAGAGGCAGTTTTTGGCTGCCATTTCTCTCTCTCCCCCTCTTCTACGCCTGCTTGCAACGCACAAAGACTGAGCATTCCATCTGGGACAGAGAGAAGAAACACCAGAGAGCCTTGTTACTTCGACTGGGAAGCTGTCCTTGAGACTGGACTTGAATACCACAGTTTGGTACGGATTCAGAAGATACACTTCATCGGGAGAAGCAGCGAGTAAGCCAACGGGGTAATTGATGAGCATTTATCCCAGCTCATGCATCTTTAAGAGCACCGCAATGTGAAAGGGTGTCATGTGTCCCAACCAGGCCTTAGGGGTTTTAGTGGGGAGGTTTTTGCAAAGATCATAAGCGTATGCACATTCTGTTGGACAGATTTCAGTGGTGCAATTTTGAATCTGAGCAGGGGTGTTTTCGACGTGTGTACTTCGCGTTAGGGGGGGCCTGTTTATTTGGGCCAGACTATGTGTTGTACTGTGTTTGTTTGTATTACACTACCAGGGTGTGTTTTTACTGGGTGTAGGTATGTTTCAAGTTGAATAAAAGCATTACTGTTCACGACACTAATTCCGGTGTCTAGAACTATTGTAAGATGGGTGATTCGAAACCACCAGGGGAAAAATCACTTACACCCTTCCAGGGTGGCGATGGGTTGATGCCTCCTAGCTCTGGGGCGACGAGGATCCTCCTCCTTCTCCTGCGCTGCCTCCTCCTCCTCCTGCACCTCCTCCTCCTGCTCCTCAGGTGGTACTGTTGGCTCGACCTCCAGCGGCTGTCCCCTCATGATGGCCAGGTTGTGCAGCATGCAGCAAACCACGATGATTATGGAGACCCATTGAGGAGAGTACTGCAAGGTGCCACCAGAGCGGTCCAGGCACTGGAACCTCTGCTTGTGGATGCCTATGCATTGCTCGATAATGCACCTGATGGCACAATGAGCGTCATTGTATGCATGCCCTGGCGCTGTCCTGGGATTCCACAGAGGAGTGAGCAGCCAAGTGGACAGGGGATATCCCTTGTCACCAAGCAGCCAATCACAATCCTGATTCGGGCCGGTGAAGATGGCAGGCACACTGGTCTGCACAGAATGAACGAATCATGGCTGCTGCCTCCCTTGCCTGCTGCCTGTCTGCACGGTGCTGATGGCGACGCCTTCTCCTGCGTGCTACCCTGCGTCTGACCAGATGTACCAGGTGTCACCCTCCCAACACTCCTCCCATCCTCAGGGTGAACCCTGCCAAGCAGGTCTCTGCAGCCCACAGGCCTCCACTAAAGAGTCAGACCTGAAAGTTGTACAAAAGTACAGGGGTATGTGCAAACCTCTGAGCAGCACTCAGAAGATTGAAGGGAGCCAAAACAATTAATAAAATGCTGTAATCTTAAATAAAAACACTAATAATTACTAAAACGATTAAAAGATAAATACAGTGGATGCCGTGCACAGTTCTGGTCACCACATTACAGGAAAGATAAGATTACACAGAGGAAATTTATGAGAATGTTGTCAGGACTGGAGAATTTTAGCTGTGAGGAAAGATTGGGTGGGCTGAGGCTGTTTTCTTTGGAACAGAGGAGGCTGAGGGATGACTTAATTGAGGTGTATAAAATTATGAGGGGCCTAGATAGAACAGACAGGAAGGAGCTATTTCCCTTAATAAAGAGTTCAATAACCAGGGGACATAGATTTAAAGTAATTAGTAGAAGGATTAGAGGGGATTTGAGGAGAAATGCTTTCACCCAGAGGGTGGTGGTGGTCCGGAACTCACTGCCTGAAAAGGTAGAGGCAGAAACCCTCATCACATTTAAAAAATACTTGGACATGCACTTGAATGCCATAAACTACAAGGCTACGGACCAAGAGCCGGAAAGTGGGATTAGACGGGATAGCTCTTTGTCGGCCGGCACAGACACGATGGGTCGAATGGCCTCCTTCTGTGCTGTACATTTCGATGATTCTATAATCTCATGGTGGGCCATGATAATTTCCAGTAAGCCAGAGTACACTGACAAGGGTTTTCGATATCATCCCTTGGTCTTACTACATCTGCCTAACTGCTGGGTAGGCAAAGCCACACTCCAGTTCCAGTAGCATACTGAAGCTTGGATATCTTTTTTTCATTTTGCTGAATCATGACAGAATTTGGGGTCAATCAACTAGAATTAATAAATGTTTATCCTGATTCCAAATAGCAGCCTCATGCTTGACTGGTGTGTTCTAAAGCAGACAACAGAGGCCGTTCCATCTATTTCAAATTACATTAAAGTTCCATGTGAAAGAGATGCAATATTATGTCCAAGCTCCTTGAAGAACCGGATAACTCTTGAGATTATGTGCTTGGCTGACTGTTCCACTCGAAAAACAAAGTCTCCTACAACAATTGGTTATGTGCTCCAGCCCGCTTGATGGATCTTTCCAGAATATTGTTACGATACTCGTAACCAAAATGATTTAACCCTTCACCAACGGAATTCAAGTGAGTTATTGTATTTTAGTGCAAGCACCTCGGTCTATGAATACCCCAAATTCTTTCCAGTGCCCCTTCCCATCAAGAAGAACAACAACTTGTATTTATATAGCACCTTTAACATCGTGAAGCATCCCAAGGTGTTTCACAGGAGTATTACAACACAAAATAATTGACATCGAGCACATAAGGAGAAATTAGGGCAGCTGGGTCAAAGAGGTAGGTTTTAAGGAGCGTCTTAAAGGAGGAAAGAGAGTGAGTGAGGCGGAGAGGTTTAGGGAGGGAGTTCCAGACTTAGGGCTCAGGCAGCTGAAGGCACGGCCACCAAGGGTTGACTGATTACTTACTAAAGAGCAAATTAAAAGTTAAGCATCTGATGTGCATGTTGCCCCGGTGCAAATTTTCAAATACACATTTAAAATTATGTCAATTTTAATACCCTTCTCATTTTGAGCCATTCAATCTTCAGTGTCTCCAACTGCACCTCCATCAATACAAAACCAAATGCTGGAAATCTGAAATAAAAACAGAAAATACTGGAAATACTCAGCAGGTCAGCCCACATCTTTGGAGAGAGAAACAGAGTTAATGTTTCAGGTCGATGAAAGGGTCATTGACCTGAAACATTAATGCTGTTTCTCTCTCCACAGATGCTGCCTGACCTGCTGAGTATTTCCAGCGTTTTCTGTTCGTATTATACCTTCTTTAACTCAGACATACTCCCTAAAAGAACTCTTCCGCTGCAAGTTCCATGTGCTATATTTGATTAGACATCGGAGGAGGTGAAATTTTAAACTCTCTCTACTTGTTAAGAAACATAGAAAATAGGTGCAGGAGTAGGCCATTCGGCCCTTCCAGTCTGCACCGCCATTCAATGAGTTCATGGCTGAACATTCAACTTCAGTACCCCATTCCTGCTTTCTCGCCATACCCCTTGATCCCCCTAGCAGTAAGGACCTCATCTAACTCCTTTTTGAATATATTTAGTGAATTGGCCTCAACAACTTTCTGTGGTAGAGAATTCCACAGGTTCACCACTCTCTGGGTGAAGAAGTTCCTCCGCATCTCGGTCCTAAATGGCTTACCCCTTATCCTTAGACTGTGACCTCTGGTTCTGGACTTCCCCAACATTGGGAACATTCTTCCTGCATCTAACCTGTCTAACCCCGTCAGAATTTTAAATGTTTCTATGAGGTCCCCTCTCATTCTTCTGAACTCCAGTGAATACAAGCCCAGTTGATCCAGTCTTTCTTGATAGGTCAGTCCCGCCATCCCGGGAATCAGTCTGGTGAACCTTCGCTGCACTCGCTCAATAGCAAGAATGTCCTTCCTCAGGTTAGGAGATCAAAACTGTACACAATACTCCAGGTGTGGCCTCACCAATGCCCTGTACAACTGTAGCAACACCTCCCTGCCCCTGTACTCAAATCCCCTTGCTATGAAGGCCAACATGCCATTTGCTTTCTTAACCGCCTGCTGCACCTGCATGCCAACCTTCAATGACTGATGTACCATGACACCCAGGTCTCTTTGCACCTCCCCTTTTCCTAATCTGTCACCATTCAGATAATAGTCTGTCTCTCTGTTTTTACCACCAAAGTGGATAACCTCACATTTATCCACATTATACTTCATCTGCCATGCATTACCCACTCACCTAACCTATCCAAGTCGCTCTGGAGCCTCACAGCATCCTACAAAAGAGGAAATAGCAGAGGCTCCGACCATCATTTTCCAATCCTCTCTGGCTACAGGTGTGGTGCTGGAGGACTGGAGGACTGCTAACGTGGTATCTTTGTTTAAAAAGGGAGAAAGGAATAGACCGAGTAATTACAGGCCAGCAAGCCTAACCTCGGTGGTGGGAAAATTATTAGAAAAAATTCTGAGGATAATGGACGATGGGTGTTGTTGTGATTGGAAGACTGTTTCTATGATTCTATGATTGACGGGGAATGTAGCGAGTGTATTACAAATGGAGCAGCTTCATTTCCCACTCAGTTCCCGCTGACTGGATTTTAACGTGGCTGATTTGGTGGTGGATGAGATGCCCGCTGGACCCGGGTGGGAGTACCATGTATAACCACTTATCGCAGTTACATTACGTCAACAGGACACCGATAGCTTTTGACTGGGGCCTGAGCAGGGTCACCACCATGGGGTTCCTGTGAGGTAGAAACAGGTATCTGTTGGGCAGGATGAAGATTGCCTCCAGTTCAGGGAGAAACTTTCCTTTGTGAGGACCCACAATGCAAGTTGTGGTTTCCCCCAGTCTGAGATCCCTTTCCCCCGATTCCCTCTCGCGACACCCCTCCCAAAACCCCCTCCCCGCCACTTACCTGCAAGTGAGCAGGTGGTCCGTGTTTATTCGGACTTCCGCTGCTGGTAACCACTCTGTTCCCATTCCAGGCGAGAAGTGGATTGGCGGCATTCAAAAGAAGCCCGTCAGCTAAAATCGCTGTGTCGTCCTGCTACCTCAGGCGGGCTGAGAAATTAACTTATTTTGAGTTCAGATCCACCCTCAAACATTTTTATTTTGCCAAATATAAAGATACATTTCTGTTATTTAAAATCAGGCAGGTTTATTACCCAAACTGTACATGTCTCAGGCAATCTTGCATTACAGTAAAGATTTGCATTTTTTTTTACCATTTCCTTATTCAACAATCTTTTTAAATCGCCTGTGTTGCTTATGAGCTGCAGAGTGAATGAATCCAGGATTAACAATTTATCCCAAACATGGAATCATAGATTCATACAGGGCAGAAGCAGGCCTGTGGAAAGAGCTGTGCCATTAGTCCCACTCCCCTGCCCTTCAAATATTTATTCAATTTCCTTTGGAAAATTATTGTTGAATCTGCTTCCACCATCCTTTCGGGCAGCACATTCCAGATCATATCAACTCGCTGCGTACAAAAAATTCTCCTCATCTCCCTTCCTGGCCAATATTTATCCTTCAATCAACATCATAAAAACAGATTATCTGGTCATTATCGTATTGCCGTTTGTGGGAGCTTGCTTGTGCACAAATTGGCATTTCCTTCATTCCAACAGTGACTACACGCCAAAAAAGTAAAGCACTTTGAGATGTCCGGTGGTTGTGAAAGGTGCTATATAAATGCAAGTCTTTCTTTCTTCTTTTTCTGATTCTTCTGCCAATTTCTACCTTAAATTTGTATCCTCTGGTTATCGATCCTCCAGCCAGTGGGAACAATTCCTCCTTATTTACTCTATGAAAACCCCTTATAATTTTGCATGCCTCTGTTAAATCTCCACTTAACCTTCTCTGCTTGAAGGTGAACAACACCACCTTCGCTAGTCTCTCTACATGGCACTGCTAAAGGATTAAGATAAGCCTTGCACTGCAGTACATTTCACTACAGATAGACAGGAATTTGACACATTAAAACCACTAATCACATTTATTTACAAAATCAAATTCAGACAATTAAACTAACAGTACAAGACAACTACGATTTATAGCGTACAGTACACACAAGAGCTGTCGACAGCTCTTCTTCAGCAGCAAGTAGTCTCTTGGATTTAATTAAAAACCCTTTATATGCCTGTTGGTTTGACAATGTTGTCTTGAGTCATATAGACTATTTAAGCCAAATTATCCACAAAACTCTTTAGGCTGAATAACCTTCAGAATGCAGCAAGACCGAAGGCTGACTTAAATTCAAAGTACATTCAGTACATAAATGAAATGAATCTAATGCAATTGTTTATGACAGCAAAATAACTGTAGGCTTTCACTTTTTTTGCCCAGGGCATAGCAAGGGACATTTACCTTTCAATATCGCTGCTCATTATACATAAATATCAGAGTAATTATTTTTAAAGCATCTTTTAACTATAGTATAAGCTCAGTTATGCATGTTGTAGAGTTAACGATGCAACAACTTAGGAACATAGAAGCAGGAATAGGCCATTGAGCCCCTCGAGCCTGCTCCACCATTCAATGAGATCACGGCTGATCTGCGACCTAACTCCTTTGGCTCATATCCCTTAATACCTTGATTAACCGAACTTGCATTAAAATAGTCCCATTACTGTAGAAAAACATCCCAGGGTGACTTCACAGAGGCACACGGAAAACAAAATGGATGACGAAACAAAGAAAGAGATGATCAAAAGCTTGGTGAAAGAGGTGGGTGTGAGGGCGGGTTTGAAAGGTGGAGAGAGAGGTGGTCCGCTGGAGGAGTTTGGGGAGGGAATTTCAAGAATGCAGTTTAGGCGGCCAATGCTGGGACAAAGAGAGGAGGCTACACAAAAGACCAGAATCAGAGGACTGAAGAGACCAGGAGGAATGGTGTGGTTGGGGAGGAGGCACAATGTTATAGGGCTGGAGAAGGTCACAGAGATAGGGACGGGGTGAGGCCATGGAGGGTGTGAAACAAAGGTAGAAAATTTAACTTTGAGGTGTTGGGGACCTGAAGGGAACTGTACGGAGAGTGGTGGATGGGGGTCAATGGCAAGGGTACAGAGTTTGTGAAGGGGCCAAAGACAAGGGGGCCTAAATTGCCCCGCACCCCGATTGGGGGCGGTAACCTCCCGTGGCCGGGACTTTTATTGTCCGGCCTGGAAGTCCTGTCCCCGGCGTGGAATTGGGCTTTGTGCCCCTGGAACAAGGCAGAGCATAGTCTCAGGTGCTCGGCCTCACTGGAGGGGCACTGAGTCCAGCGCCAAGCTGAACAGGCTAGCGCCACGCGTAAGCTTTGCGTAACGCTGACACTCGACAACGCCCCTCTCCCCTTCAGACAGAGGGGCAACTCACTGCGCGCTCTGCAGGCCATTTGGTGGCTGCTACTGGACCACCAGGGACACCCTCGGCTGGGCCAGTGATCCGGCACCCAAAGGGGAGTGCCGTGCTGCATGATGGCGGCACGTTGGGGCGCAAAGGGGTCAGCGCGCATGGTGATGACGTTATCGCTTTGGTTTTCCTAATGTTTAGCTAGAGAAATAATAGCTTATTCAAGCCTGAGGAAAGGAGTGTTTGAAGACCAGGCCCCCAAATCTCATGGTCTACAGGGCTGTAGTAATACCCGCCCTCCTGTATGGCTCCGAGACATGGACCATGTACAGTAGACACCTCAAGTCACTGGAGAAATACCACCAACGATGTCTCCGCAAGAACCTACAAATCCCCTGGGAGGACAGACGCACCAACATTAGCATCCTCGACCAGGCCAACATCCCCAGCATTGAAGCACTGACCACACTTGATCAGCTCCGCTGGGCAGGCCACGTCATTCGCATGCCAGATACGAGACTCCCAAAGCAAGCGTTCTACTCGGAACTCCTTCACGGCGAATGAGCCAAAGGTGGGCAGAGGAAACATTATAAGGACACTCTCAAAAGCCTCTCTGATAAAGTGCAACATCCCCACTGACACCTGGGAGTTCCTGGCCAAAGACCGCCCCAAGTGGAGGATGTGCATCCGGGAGGGCACTGAGCACCTCGAGTCTCATCGCCAAGAGCATTCAGAAATCAAGCACAGGCAGTGGAAAGAGCGTGCGGCAAACCTGTCCCACCCACCCTTTCCCTCAACGACTATCTGTCCCACCTGTGACAGGGACTGTGGTTCGCATATTGGACTGTTCAGCCACCTAAGAACTCATTTTAAAAGTGGAAGCAAGTCTTCCTCGATTCCGAGGGACTGCCTATGATGATGCATTGAAGACTGGCTGTGGATCAAGCAATCTGATAGCACAGAGGCAATGGAGAGACTGAGAGAGATGGAGAGGCAGAGGTTTTTAGGGAGGGAATGCCAGGGTGTGGGGCCTCTTCTGCTAACATTATTAACTGACGGAGAGATGGAATTCAGTATCATCAGCATACATCTGGGAGTGAATACCGTGTCTGTGGATTATGTCACCGGGGGGACATCATGTTGACGAGGAAGATCAGGAGGCCAAGAATGGTCCCTGGGAGGGATCCTGAGATGATGGCAGAGGAGTGGGAAGAGAGACCTCCCTCCCTCCTTTCCACGCATTCAAATTTCATGGCTACACAAAATTCTCCTTCTCAAACCTCATGCCTGAAGTACAAACAAAACACATTTTGTGCTCCTTACGACTTAAAGAATTTACCATCAAAAGACACCAAATTGAGACCATCAGCTTATTTCCCTCAGCTAATTACTGTTTATGACAAGCACCAGTGGCTGAGTAAAGTGATGCTACAGTTTCAAGTGAAGAGAAGATGTGTCCACAAAGAATTACTTTAAAGCTGATCGGTAGAATCTAGCATTCTGTTGGCAGAAGCTAAAGATGAAAGACGACCACGTGGGGTAACTGTTGTGCCAGTAATCAATAATAAATAACACTATGTCAGCAAAAAATATATATTGCAAATACTGTAACACTATTAAAGACACAAAGATGCAGGTTCAGCTCATTGTATCAAGATAAGAACAGAATGAAACGCAGGGGAGGAAAAAGCTCATTTGAAGCTATGCAACTCATATTCTCACTCTTGCAAGAAATTTCCAAACATTCCACGCAGCCAAGAGGGCTGAGGGTGGGAGGGCGGGGGCCGAGAACGGGGGAGGGGGGGGAGCGAGAATGGCAGGGGGGGGGGCCGAGAGGGAGGTGGAAGGGAGAGAGAGATATTTCCGTCGTCTTATGTTCCTTTACAATGGAATTTGGCCCGAATGTTTGTTGATGCACCTTTGTGCAGTGGCGACCACAAGTGATCACAGTATTTAAAGGAATTCCTTCATCGACCTGAAACATTAAATCTGTCTCGCTCTCCACAGATGCTGCCTGACCTGCTGAGTGTTTGCAGCATTTTCTGTTTATTTTTCAAATTTTCAGTATTTTGCCACAGTATTCTAAATGTGGTCAGACCACAGCATTGTTAATCCTTGCAACAACTTCTGTACACTTCCATTCTACTTTTCTAACCATATATCCCTCGAGTACTATTAGCTTTTGTAACTGTTTCATCACAGCCTTTGGACATTTAATGTCATGTGTCTACCATTCCTTCAAGATCTTTTTTTTAAGTGTTCTTGTGACAATTTCATTCCATTCATTGTGTGCTTATGACCCACATTTCTTTCAGCTATCTAAAATGGTTTACATTTATTAGTGTTAAATTTCATTTGTCACATATCCACCCAATTAAGTACATCTTGTGTCCCTACCCTCCCCCGAGCTAGGTACTGTTAGAACATTTGATAGGCTTTGCAGTTCGTTTTTGTTATGTCTATAATGTACTTATGAATGACTCCACGAGGCAATGTGTTGTACTCAAACTGAAGTGACCTTGGTCCTTTATTCCAAACTCCAGAGTGCTGTACAAGCATGGTGTGCAGCCTTTTATACAGGGCCCTGCCACCAGGGCAGGAAACCCCTGGTCTCCACCAGTTACACCCTCTAATGGTGCCAGCATGTATGTACATGGTGCGAACCTTATTGATAATACATCAGGTAAACCAGTCTCCATCTTATGCAATCACACAGTGACTACACATTGAGTACATCCATAGTCTGCATATACAACAGTTTAGGCATGCGGGTCATTGATAAAGATTGGGAACAACAGGATTCCACAAACTCATCCCTGTGTGATTCCTCTCAACTCTCTGCCCTGCCCTGCCCCAGTCCCCTTACCCACAGTCTGGGATTGCACCTCTTACCAGTACTCTGTCTCCTACTTTGTAACCAACTTTTCATTCTGTCTGCATTCTGCCCTATATGCTAATGGGGTTTGAGTTTAACCGTTGGTCTTTCATGAGTGAACATCAAAATAAACTGTATTGTACAGCATTCCCCGATCTACTTCATCTGTGAAAGCTTCAAAGAAGTCAAGGGGGTTTTTCAAGCAGGACTGTCCCTTTCTAAATTCCTGCTGGCTATTCCTTAAGTTAAGGCTATTCAGATACTCGTCGAAGTTACACTTACAACAGAATCCATTATTTCACCTGAAATGGATTTATAGTTTGATGGGTCATATTTGTTACCCATTTTAAATAAGTAACTATGGTATATCTGCTTCTAGCCTGGTAGATTACTGCCTTTAAGGAATTCCCTGTTTATATTGGTTTATATTGGGTTGACTGAAGTCACCCAATATTATATTATTGGCCCTGAATTCGTGGCCCATGCATAGTGCATGTACGAGGCGCGCATGCGCCCGTAGGGGCCCCACAAGTTTCGAGTTTAAGTATGTGAAGCGCATGCGCTAAACCCGGAACTTGTGATCTGTCATGAATCCTCTTGACAGATCGCACACATCTGGAAGTTAAGGGCCTCCGCGGACGGAGAGTTGGGCTATCTGCCCAGTGAATGCCTGTGAAATTCTTATGACTGATAAAAGCAGGTGTAAAGCCTGTTTTTATCAATTTAATACTTTTAAAGGACAGAAAAGGACATTTTTTTCAATAATTTAAACATTTAAAATTCTGGTAAATAAGGTAAGTTTATTGTTAGACCCCTTAAAATATATACATTTATTTTATTTTAATTTATTTTAAGTGTTTGTGTGTTTTTGGGAGCGTTCCCATTCATCCCTCTGGATATTCCGTACATACAGGACTCACCATAAGTATGAATGGGAATACCCCTACTTTGATTGGTTGGGCCGCTCCATGTGATCTCAGGGACATGTGTGCAAAGCGCCGGTGCTCCTGAGATACCTAGTGGCCTAGGACCACAAGTCTTCGAACCACCAGGTAAATTCGTAGACATATTTCAGGTCGGAAAGGTCTACCTGCGGGAAGCCTCCGACCGCAATTTCTGGCCCAATGAGAGAAGAAATTCCTCCTCATCTCCATTTTAAATGGGCGACCCCTTAATCTGAAACTATGACCCCTAGTTCTAGATTCCCCCTCAAGGGGAAACGTCCTCTCTGCATCTACATTGTCAAGCCCCCTTGGGATCTTATATGTTTCAATAAGATCACCTCTAATTCTTCTAAACTCCAATGAGTATAGGCCCAACCTGGTTCCTTATTCCCTTTGTGTTCAACACCCATCCTGCAACAACATTTCTAACATTCTGGATTAATAATTTAGAGAATGCGAGTTCAAAGACCATAATGGCAGTTTGAGAATCTGATTTTTTCTTAAAAATCTGGAAAAAAAGCTGGCACCAGTAAAAGTGACCAAGAAGCTGTCGGATCATCATTAAAAACCAAACTGGTTACTAATATCCTTTCGGGAAGGGAACTTGCCGTCCTTACACAGTCTGGTCTAGATGTGACTCCAGTCTCACACCAACATGGTTGACTCTTAAATGCTCTCTGAAGTGATCAAGTGAGCCACTCGTTTGAATCAAAACCGTTACATTCCAGTGGTTGAAGAAGGCGGCCACAACCAACACCTTCTCAGAGCTACTAAGGATGGACAATAAATGCCATCACTGCCAGCGACGCCCACATGATGGGAATGAATTTTTTAAATATCCAGCCGTGTAAAGGGCTCACTCCAAGTGCAATGATAATGTTCATAGGTACAGCTCTCTGTTTCTTGCAACAACCAGCCATTGAGTTTACCACTGCACCATATTTTTTGAACAATTATGATTGCATTTTCATTCTTCGAGCAGGAGTTGCTTGTGGAGTTAACGAAAGTGAAAAGCATTTTGGCTAAATTCTACTTTCAAGTTTTCAGGTTGTACCTACATGAGCAGACAAAAAGCAGGATGGGAAAAGATGTCGAGACCCTCCCCTTATGTCCATGCAGCAAAATCACCGAAACAACTTTTCTTTTACGATTAAAACAAGAAATTAATAGGCCTAGAGATCGCCTAGTGCCCTATTTGGGGCGCTAACTTTTGTGGGAGCGCAGAAGTATCGGCAGGCGCTACACAATTCCAGTGGACTCGAACTTCTGATATAGCATTCCAGGATAAATGTGAGGTTATCCATTTTGGGGGCAAAAACACGAAGGCAGAATGTTATCTGAATGGCAGCAGATTAGGAAAAGGGGAGGTGCAACGAGACCTGGGTGTCATGGTTCATCAGTCATTGAAATTTGGCATGCAGGTACAGCAGGCGGAGAAGAAGGAAAATGATATGTTGGCTTTCATAGCTAGGGAATGTGTGTATAGGAGCAGGGAGGTCTTACTGGAGTTGTACAGAGTCTTGGTGAGGCCTCACGTGGAATATTGTGTACAGTTTTGGTCTCCGAATCTGAGAAAGGACACTCTTGCTATTGAGGGAGTGCAGTGAAGGTTCACCAGACTGATTCCAGGGATGGCTGGACTGATGTATGAGGAAAGACTGGATCAACTGGGTCTTTATTCACTGGAGTTTAGAAGGATGAGAGGTGATCTCCTAGAAACATATAAGATTGTGACGGGACTGGACAGGTTAGATGCGGGAATAATGTTCCCGATATTGGGAAAGTCCAGAACCAGAGGTCATAGTCTTAGGATAAGGGGTAGGCCATTTAGGCCTGAGTTAAGGAGAAACTTCTTCACTCAGAGAGTTGTTAACCTGTGGAATTCCCTGCCGCAGAGAGTTGTTGATGCCAGTTCATTGGATATATTCAAGAGGGAGATAGATATTGCCCTTACGACTAAAGAAATCAAGGGGTATGGAGAGAAAGCTTGAAAGGGGTACTGAGGGAATGATCAGCCATGATCTTATTGAATAGCAGTGCAGGCTCGAAGGGCCAAAAGGCCTACTCCTGCACCTATTTTCTATGTTTCTATGATGGGAGGGAAATGGAGCACTAAATCAAGTGCTACCACTTCCCTTGGAGCGCTGAATCGAGCGAGAGGGATGGTAGCGGCAGAGCGCTACCCAATGTCACGTGCAGGATCAACAGGCTCCTGCCCTCCCTTAAGGAGAAGAGCCAATGCTGAAGTGCTGTGTAGGTATGGCTGGGAAAGGTGGGCGACGACACCTGCGATCCACAAAGTGCAGACCGAAGCGCTGTGAGAGTGCGCAGGGCTGCTCAAGTGCGCCGTGGGAAACATTCAAAAAGCAGCACAGCAGACTCAGAATGAATGCCTTCAATTAGCGTTTCCCAAGCGTTGTTGACGCCCCCGGGGATGCTGCAGGAGGCGTAAGCCAATTTAGGATCCAGTGTGATACCGGGGCGTCACAATCTCCGGGCGCAGGAGAGCAGAAATGGTATGGTTTACCGCCTGTGCAAACCGGCAAGGGAAGTTCGCGAGTGTCGGTACTTTCGCCACGCCCGGTTGGAAAGCTGTCAGCACCCCATTATCATCCCCCCAGAAGTGCTAACGGGAGGCACACAGGAGGCCAATTTCTCCCCCTAAATTCCGTCACTGGCAAATTTGCCCTTCATTTAAGTCACAAAGATGGGACTTTAATCTGCTGAATGCCGCAATCTAGCATTTCTTGTCTATTATACTTGGTCAAAAACTTCATGAAGGAAGAGAAATTGTACCACATCATGTAATTACCAGAAATCTTGTGTTTCTGGCATTTATGCTCGCTACATGAGATTGGTGGTGGCACAGAGGAGTCTGTGAACTGTGAATTATCAGCAGCTAATTAACCCAGATTTAATGGTGTTTATTCATCTTAGGGCTGTTTAGATAACTTAAAACCAATTTGAATTTCCTTTGGGACGTGACTAATGAAAATAAATTTAATCTTGCATTTTTTTTCTTCTTCCAAATCAAAAGGCCAACATAATTTGGGTCACCAGTTTCAATAACAAATCCCCTAAAAGTTCCTTTCAATTATGCTGTTTGTGCTTGGCTTTTAACAACCCTTTCAACATTCCCAACAAACTGAGCTTTAATCAATAAATACTCAATGACTGTTTCATCAAATTTAATCCAAATACTTTACAAAGGATTTTTAAGTCCATTGCACTTTAATTGTGTGGGATAACTGGCAACCAACCATTTACTCACATATTTTTAGTATCATAGATAATATTAACACTAAATTAGGCAGGAGTAAATAAAAGTGCTAAAACATTTTTTTGAGCAAAGTGACTGCTGCCAACGAACCACAAGCTGCTGCCAACAATGCATTCTGCTCATAAATGTTAACTTTCATAAGCCGATAAACACATGAATTCAGCTTTTCATTTTTATGTTCCTTTCGGCTCAGTTCTAGTTTGGCAGCTATACTATAGCGCTCCACCTAGTGGAGCTGCAACTGCTGCTGTAAATCCAATAAAGGTCACACGATGTAATGGAGCCATCTTGTGTGTGCGCACTTTGGTGATGCCGTAAGAATATACCACATTGGCGATGAAGATAGGATAATTGGATTCCCAAGCTGAAATTTTTGTTGTTGGATGATTCCTGCCAAACAACAGAGAGACTTTGAGAGGTTTTTTGTTTTGCAACACAGCTAAAAAATACAAGATAAATTACAAGCACACATGTCTGAACTGAAGAGTACAGATGGTCACGTCTATGGGAATAATAGGGTGCTTGGGTGAGTTCCATCGTGACCGTGAGATGTTCGGAGCATATATGGAGTGGCTGGAGATGTTGTTCATCGCATAAAGTATTGTCGAATTCCCCGATGATGAAAACCGTAACTGGGTGGTGTTAGAAAAACAGGCTATTTTCTGGATTGAAGCAGGCCCCGAGGTTTATGAAACCCTGAAAAATTGCTTGTTCCTGTCACGCCAAAGGACACGCCACTGACAGAGATTCTAACCAAGTTAGAAGAGCACTACAGTTCTAAGCCCCTGGAAATAGCTGAAAGTTATAGTTTTGGAACACGAGATCTATTACATGAAGATAGTATCAGTGAGTACATTGTAACTTTAAAAAAGCTATCTATTCACTGTCATTTTGGAAACTTTCAGAACGGAGTATTGCGTGACCGCTTTGTTTGTGGGATGAAAAATGAAGCGATCAGAAGAAAGTTATTGACAACTCCTAACTTGACTTTTGATTTAGCTTGTCTGACAGCTATGTCGGTGGATATGGCCGACCAATACTCCTGAGAATTTTGCCCCATTTCCAGTCGGCAGACAACCGAGGTTGTGGGTGCAAGTCCCACTCCTGAGACTTGAGCAGATAATCTAGGCTGACACTCTTGAGTGTGTGTAAAAGATCCCATCGCACAATGCCTGGTGTTCTACCCAATATTTATCCCTCAATCAACATCACCACAAGCAGATTATCTGGTCTATATCACATTACACTTCGTGGGACCTTGCTGTGCACGTGGCTGCCTCATTTCCTCAACCAAGACTCTGCCTTTGACATGAGTGTCCTTGACTCCATCTCACAGCATGCTATCCGTCACCACCTTGACACAATCCCAGCCTGACATAAAGTTGAAAAGGCCATCTGACAACTGAAAACACCACGGCCTCAGGATCAAATGGAATCCTCGGCGAAGTACTAAAGCACGGTGGAGAAGCACTATTGGTGCAAAACCATGACCTCATCTCATCTATCTGGAAGGAGCAGAGCATGTCAGGGAATCTCAGAGACGCCGTAATCGTGACCATCTTCAAGAAAGATGACAAGTCCGACTGCGGTAATTACAGAAGAGTTCCTCTGCTGTCTGCCACAGGGAAAATCATCGCAAGAATACTCCTCAATCATCTTCTCCCAGTGGCTGAAGAGCTCCTCCCAGAGTCGCAATGCAGATTCCATGCACCAAGGGGAACAATGGACATGATCTTCACCGCGCGACAAATCCAAGAAAAATGTAGAGATGAGCATCAACCTCTGTACATGGCCGCATTTGATCTCACAAAGGCGTTCGACTCTGTCAGCCATAAGGGATTATGGAGCGTCCTTCTCAAATTGTCCTCAAAAATTTGTCACCATCCTCCGCCTACTTCATGACAACATGCAAGCCCGTGATTCTTATCAACGGATCCACCACAGATCCAATACAAGTGCAGACCGGGGTCAAGCAAGGCTGTGTCATCACACCAATGCTCTTCTCAATCTTCCTCGCTGCAATGCTTTATCTCACCTTTAACAAGTTCCCTACTGGAGTGGAGTTAATCTACAGGACAAGCGGGATATTGTTCAACCTCCAACGCCTCCAGTCCAGATCCCAGGTTGTTGCAACCAGTGTCACTGTATTACAATATGCAGATAATACTTCCATTTGTGCACACTAGGAGTACGAACTACAAACCATCGTTGACACCTTCACTGAAGTGTCAAGAGTCTGGGCCTCACAGTAAACACCAGTAAGACAAAGGTTCTCTACCAACCTGCCCCCACCACACAGTACTGCTCCCCAATTATCAAGGTGCATGATGAGACCTTGGAGAATGTGGACCATTTGGGAGCGTACTATCAGCAAGGACAGACATCGATGATGAAGTCCAACACCGCCTTCAGTGTGCCAGTGAAGCCTTCAGCCGTCTGAGGAAAAGAGTGTTCGAAGACCAGGATCTCAAATGCAGCACCAAGCTCATGGTCTACAAAGTAGTCGTGATAGCCGCCCTCCTATATGCCTCAGAGACATGGACTATGTATAGCAGGCACCTCAAAGCACTGGAGAAGTGCCACCAATGCTGCCTCCACAAAATCCTGCAAATTCATTGGCAGGATAGGCGCACCAATGTCAGCGTTCTCGCTCAGGCCAACTCCCCAGCATCGTGGCATTGACCACGCTCGATCAGCTCCATTGGGCGGGCCACATTATCCACATGCCCGATGTTAGACTCCCGAAACAAGCACTCTACTCCAAGCTCCATCACGGCAAGCGCGTCCCAGGAGGACAAACAAAATGATTCAAGGACACCCTCAAAGCTGCCTTGAAAAAATGTAACCCCCTCATCGGCTCTTGGGAATCCCTGGTTCAAGACTGCTCAAAGTGGAGGAGAAGCATTCGGGACGGCGCTGAACACTTTGAGTCTCTTCGTCGGGAGCACGTGGAAGCCCGGTACAAACAGCGGAAGGAGCACACGACAACCCAAGCACCCAATCCACCCGTCCCTCCAACCACCGTCTGCCCATCTGTGACAGAGACTGGAGGTCCCGCATTGGTCTCATCAGTCATCTTAGAACTCATTTTAGTGTGGAAGCAAGTCATCCTCGACTCCGAGGGAATCCCTAAGAAGACATTACAACAGTGGCTATACAATAAAAATACTTAATTGGCTGTGAAGCACTTTTGGGGATCCTGAGGTCATGAAAGGTGCTATAGAAGTGCAAGTCTTTCTTTCTCTGACTTGATTGGGATCATCTAACTCAGCACAGGCTTGGGATTAAACCTGCGAACTCCCTGGTCTGAATGTTTGTCATGGATAAACCTGCTGAGATATCAAACAACTCACCATTGAAATACATGGAAGGGAGGGAAGGTTCTGTACTTAGCTGATATATACGAACTAAACTCGCCAGAAAAGGTTAGGGCTTGTCTATTTCAATGTAAGTTCATTTTTAACGTTCTGATAAGTCTTAGTTACTGCCAAACGGCCTCTCTGGCACTGAAAGTTTACAAGTGTAAAGTCTCTTTCCTTCAGATATTAATTATTCTAGGAGCTATAAACACATTAAATATTTGTTTTTTACTTTTTCTTTCTGTCTCTCTCGTTCTTAACTCCCATCTTTCTTTCCTTCTTTTGATTTTGCTTTCTGTACCTGATTTGGCATTGAATTAAATATTCTAACTTACACTTCCTGCTTCAGACTCTGCGCTGCTCATTAACGACGAGGGGAGTGAAAGAGAGGGAAAATCACTCTATGAAATGAGCAGTATGATCAGAAAGCCCATATCAAATCCAATCCATGCCTACCCTCCCCCACCACAGTGCCCATGCACCACGTGACATTACATTGAAAACAAGCAGATTTGATGCTAGTCAGTTCTGACTGCAGTACCTGATGGCATATTATACAATATGGAAAATAGGGCAGCTCAAGCTATCTGATAAAATCACATTCAACTTCTGAAGATAGATTTTTTCCAGAAATCAGCACATATGAACAACCTAATAGGGTGACATTTACTCCATCTAACAATCTGTCTTAATGATTAAAAAAAAAATCACACAAAAACTGCTGACGCCACTTTAACACTAATCTTGCCATACACCGTTACAATATGAAACCCTGCTCCACAACAGAAGATAACCAACATCAGATTTTTTTTTAATAAGGAAACATTTATGCCTGATCTTAAATCACTTTCATTATCCTAACTGTTTGTATTTACTATAGGTATGCCTGGTGACATAATTGGGTTGGATTTTGTGGTAGAAATGACAGTGATGCTAACAGTGATCACCGTTATTGAAGTGTAATACGGACACAAGTTTCCAGTGACCGCACATGCACAGTTAAATGTGGAAATCAGGAAGTTGCTGTCCGAGATGCCTTGCTCCATCAGAAGTTTTGCTATAATGGTATCACGCCGAGAGATTCACCATTAAAATACACGCAACGGCGTGAGGTTGCTGTACTTACCTGAGAGATACGAACTAAACTTGCCAGAAAAAGTTAGGGCTTGTTCATTCTAGTGTCAGTACATTTTAAACAGCATGATAAGTCTTAATTACTATCAAACAACCTCTCTGGCCCTGAAAATTAACTGTTACAGGTGTGAAATCGCAATCCTTCAGATATTGTTGGTGATTTAAACAGTAATTTTTTTTTTTTTAAACTTTGTGTTTCTGTCTCTTTTATCTCTCTCTCTTAATCCCATCTTTCTTTCCCTCTCTTATTACCTGATTTAACATTGAATTCAATATTCTAACTGACACTTCCTGGTTCAGACTCTGCGCCACTCATTAACGATTTTTCAACCTGATTGGTTAAGGAGATACACAGTTGCATGTCCTGTTCACACAGTTCTCAGGTGCTCTGTAAAGATCACTACACTTTTTGGATAGTTGGCTGACTGAAAGTTCCTGTGCAAAAGCCCACAGAAAGTCTATGTGCAAGTGCAAGTGTAATGAACAAGTGGCACTTTTCATTCACTGCTGACCACAAAGTACAGCCCACAGTTTAAGAAAACACAAGGTTAACCAAAGCTACATTTATATGTGCTCATCAATCAAGAATACGTACAAAAAATAATAAATCAGTAAAAGTCCAGATTGTATAAGATTGTATAATAAAGACAATCAAAATTTACATTACATTAAACAATTTCAATTCAATAAAAACATTAGATAATATGATAAACAGCATGAAATTCAATGGATATCAAGTAAAACACAAGGCAATATTTTTCATTAAAGTTATTCTTATTAAGTGCCATACATTTAATTTTTGCATTAAACTGCCCTTTCCTGTCATGTTGCAACCCTTGATAGTCAATGGTAATGGAAGAATTATTCTACAACTGAATCAAAAGCCAAAACTTGAATTGGACAAAAAATGTTTTCTA
Organism: Pristiophorus japonicus; assembly: GCF_044704955.1. NCBI lineage: Eukaryota > Metazoa > Chordata > Chondrichthyes > Pristiophoridae > Pristiophorus > Pristiophorus japonicus. The sequence continues at coordinate 53,018,952 of NC_091982.1, forward strand.
TAAGAAGGACAGCTATATATCTTTGTTACTAAAATGTTGAGATTATATTCTCTTTTACACGGATTAACCCATTCAGTCTCTGTTGCCTTCGAGTGATCTAATTGCCCCGCTTACTCTTTTGGCAGCCGGTTCACTCCCATTTGTTTTACGCCCCGAAGTTGAAAGCTCCGTCCTACATTGTCCCACTCAGCCATTACATAACATGATAAAAAAATAAAAGTTATATTGTCTAGGGGAAAAAAAATCATATTTGCAACTATTTTCCTTTTAAATATCTTATTTGGTTCAGTTTAAACTAACTGATAAAAGTTGAAGAATGTCTTTGGGAATATGTGGACAGATGACTCGTCTTAAAGAGACGGACAGCTTTACTAAATCAGTAAAAGTCCAAACATAATAAAGATAATCAAAACGTACATCGTATTAAACAATTTCAATTCAATAAAAACAACATTTGAGAATATGGTAAAAGGTGTAAAATCCAATGGATATCAGGCTGCCTAAGATAAAAGAGAATGTTTCCAATCAATCATAATCAATATCCTTCATGTAGCCTCTTACTCTTGGTTATATACTGGGGACTGCTGAGAACCCATGTGATACAAAAAAAAATGATATAAAAACAGGAAGCACGTGAGTTAATGAAGGGGAAGGTGTGGGGAAAATATTATGTGAACATGTGATGGATGAAAATTAGCAGAGGAGTATTAATGTTCACAGTGCAGCAGGGAAAGATGACTTCTCCAAGAAGGAACTTACCCAGCTGGACATCTACAGTACTTTGTTGGTTTTCCAGCGGGTATAGAAGCTGAGGTAGCTTGTCAGTGAGTACAGCTGAAAGATACAAGAAAGCCCACAGATAATTAGAACATATTGCACATATTAGGGTCTATAAAGAAAAAAGCCATCAGCTCAACATGACTGCATTGCACCACTTCACATGTCCTTGCAACAAATATAGCATCTATGTCAACCTGATCGTAGCAAGGGGAGGAAGAAATTGTTATTGAAACTGAAGCGTTGTGTGTCAAGCTCAGATCAGTCATGAGCACTCTTGCTCGAGTCAGAAGGCTGTGGGTTGAAGCCCTCCCTCCTGAACTGGAGCGCACAATCTAAGCTGATACTTCAGTGCCGTACTGAGGGAGTGCTGCATTGTCAGAGGCGCCGTCTTTCAGGTGAGATGTTAAACTGAGAACACGTCTTCCTTTCCATGGCACTGTTTGAAGAACAGGAAGTTATCTGATTTACTGGCCAATTTTCTTGCTTAAACTAAAGCTACCAAAATGGATTAACCGATTGTTCAATTTATTGGCTGTTTTCTTTTATTTTTTATATCAGTAAGTGAACTGTAACATTGTTATTACCAATTTAAGTGTATCTAAGGTTAAGGCATGGCAGGAGAGCTCGGCCATGTGATATGCTCCTCCTGTACCATGTGGGAACTCGGGGACACTTCCGGTGTCCCTGGGTGCTACGTGTGTGGGAAATGTATCCGCCTCGAGCTCTTGACGGTCCGCGTTGCGGAATTGGAGCTGAGGGTGGATTCACTCTGGAGCATCCACGATGCTGAGAATGACGTGAGTATCACGTGTAGTGAGTTGGTCTTACCGCAGGAGAAGGGTCCACAGCCAGATAGGGAATGGAAGACCAGCAGGAAGAGCAGTGCAAGAAAGATAGTGCAGGGGTCCCCTGTGGTCATCCCCCTGCAAAACAGATACACTGCTTTGAGTACTGTTGGGGAGGATGACTCATCAGGGGAGGGCAGCAGCAGCCAAGTTCATGGCACCGTAGGTGGCTCTGCTGCAAAGGAGGGCAGGAAAAAGATTGGGAGCGCGATAGTGATAGGGAATTCGATGGTGAGGGGAATAGATAGGCGTTTCTGCGGACGCAACCGAGACTCCAGGATGGTATGTTGCCTCCCTGGTGCAAAGGTCAAGGATGTCTCGGAGCGGGTGCAGAACATTCTGAAATGGGAGGGAGAACAGCCAGTTGTCGTGGTGCACATTGGTACCAACGACATAGGTAAAAAAAGGGATGAGGTCCTACGAAAAGAATTTAAGGAGCTAGGAGCTAAATTAAAAAGTAGGACCTCAAAAGTAGTAATCTCGGGATTGCTACCAGTGCCACGTGCTAGTCAGAGTAGGAATCGCAGGATAGCGCAGATGAATACATGGCTTGAGCAGTGGTGCAGCAGGGAGGGATTCAAATTCTTGGGGCATTGGAACCGGTTCTGGGGGAGGTGGGACCAGTACAAACCGGACGGTCTGCACCTGGGCAGGACCGGAACCAATGTCCTAGGGGGAGTGTTTGCTAGTGCTGTTGGGGAGGAGTTAAACTAATATTGCAGGGGGATGGGAACCTATGCAGGGAGACAGAGGGAGACAAAAATGAGGCAAAAGCAAAAGACAGAAAAGAGATGAGGAAAAGTGGAGGGCAGAGAAACCCAATGCAAAGAACAAAAAGGGCCACTGTACAGCAAAATTCTAAAAGGACAAAGGGTGTTAAAAAAGCAAGCCTGAAGGCTGTGTGTCTTAATGCAAGGAGTATCCGCAATAAGGTGGATGAATTAACTGTGCAAATAGATGTTAACAAATATGATGTGATTGGGATTACGGAGACGTGGCTCCAGGATGATCAGGGCTGGGAACTCAACATCCAGGGGTATTCAACATTCAGGAAGGATAGAATAAAAAGAAAAGGAGGTGGGGTAGCATTGCTGGTTAAAGAGGAGATTAATGCAATAGTTAGGAAAGACATTAGCTTGGATGATGTGGAATCTATATGGGTAGAGCTGCAGAACACTAAAGGGCAAAAATCATTAGTGGGAGTTGTGTACAGACCTCCAAACAGTAGTAGTGATGTTGGGGAGGGCATCAAACAGGAAATTAGGAGTGCATGCAATAAAGGTGCAGCAGTTATAATGGGTGACTTTAATATGCACATAGATTGGGCCAGCCAAACTGGAAGCAATACGATGGAGGAGGATTTCCTGGAGTGCATAAGGGATGGTTTTCTAGACCAATATGTCGAGGAACCAACTAGGGGGGAGGCCATCTTAGACTGGGTGTTGTGTAATGAGAGAGGATTAATTAGCAATCTCATTGTGCGAGGCCCCTTGGGGAAGAGTGACCATAATATGGTGGAATTCTGCATTAGGATGGAGAATGAAACAGTTAATTCAGAGACCATGGTCCAGAACTTAAAGAAGGGTAACTTTGAAGGTATGAGGCATGAATTGGCTAAGATAGATTGGCTAATGATACTTAAGGGGTTGACTGTGGATGGGCAATGGCAGACATTTATAGACTGCATGGATGAATTACAACAATTGTACATTCCTGTCTGGCATAAAAATAAAAAAGGGAAGGTGGCTCAACCGTGGCTATCAAGGGAAATCAGGGATAGTATTAAAGCCAAGGAAATGGCATACAAATTGGCCAGAAATAGCAGCGAACCTGGGGACTGGGAGAAATTTAGAACTCAGCAGAGGAGGACAAAGGGTTTGATTAGGGCAGGGAAAATGGAGTACGAGAAGAAGCTTGCAGGGAACATTAAAGCGGATTGCAAAAGTTTCTATAGGTATGTAAAGAGAAAAAGGTTAGTAAAGACAAACGTAGGTCCCCTGCAGTCAGAATCAGGGGAAGTCATAACGGGGAACAAAGAAATGGCAGACCAATTGAACAAGTACTTTGGTTCAGTATTCACTAAGGAGGACGCAAACAACCTTCCGGATATAAAAGTGGTCAGAGGGTCTATTAAGGAGGAGGAACTGAGGGAAATCTTTATTAGTCGGGAAATTGTGTTGGGGAAATTGATGGGATTGAAGGCCGATAAATCCCCAGGGCCTGATGGACTGCATCCCAGAGTACTTAAGGAGGTGGCCTTGGAAATAGCGGATGCATTGACAGTCATTTTCCAACATTCCATTGACTCTGGATCAGTTCCTATCAAGTGGAGGGTAGCCAATGTAACCCCACTTTTTAAAAAAGGAGGGAGAGAGAAAGCAGGGAATTATAGACCGGTCAGTCTGACCTCAGTAGTGGGTAAAATGATGGAATCAATTATTAAGGATGTCATAGCAGCGCATTTGGAAAATGGTGACATGATAGGTCCAAGTCAGCATGGATTTGTGAAAGGGAGATCATGCTTGACAAATCTTCTGGAATTTTTTGAGGATGTTTCCAATAAAGTGGACAAAGGAGTACCAGTTGATGTGGTATATTTGGACTTTCAGAAGGCTTTCGACAAGGTTCCACACAGGAGATTAATGTGCAAAGTTAAAGCACATGGGATTGCGGGTAGTGTGCTGACGTGGATTGAGAACTGGTTGTCAGACAGGAAGCAAAGATTAGGAGTAAATGGGTACTTTTCGGAATGGCAGGCAGTGACTAGTGGGGTACCGCAGGGTTCTGTGCTGGGGCCCCAGTTGTTTACATTGTACATTAATGATTTAGACGAGGGGATTAAATGTAGTATCTCCAAATTTGCGGATGACACTAAGTTGGGTGGCAATGTGAGCTGCGAGGAGGATGCTATGAGGCTGCAGAGTGACTTGGATAGGTTAGGTGAGTGGGCAAATGCGTGGCAGATGAAGTATAATGTGGATAAATGTGAGGTTATCCACTTTGGTGGTAAAAACAGAGAGACAGACTATTATCTGAATGGTGACAGATTAGGAAAAGGGAAGGTGCAACGAGACCTGGGTGTCATTGAAGGTTGGCATGTAGGTACAGCAGGCGGTTAAGAAAGCAAATGGCATGTTGGCCTTCATAGCGAGGGGATTTGAGTACAGGGGCAGGGAGGTGTTGCTACAGTTGTACAGGGCCTTGGTGAGGCCACACCTGGAGTATTGTGTACAGTTTTGGTCTCCTAACTTGAGGAAGGACATTCTTGCTATTGAGGGAGTGCAGCGAAGATTCACCAGACTGATTCCCGGGATGGTGGGACTGACCTATCAAGAAAGACTGGATCAACTGGGCTTGTATTCACTGGAGTTCAGAAGAGTGAGAGGGGACCTCATAGAAACGTTTAAAATTCTGACGGGTTTGGACAGGTTGGATGCAGGAAGAATGTTCCCAATGTTGGGGAAGTCCAGAACCAGAGGTCACAGTCTAAGGATAAGGGGTAAGCCATTTAGGACCGAGATAAGGGGAAACGTCTTCACCCAGAGAGTGGTGAACCTGTGGAATTCTCTACCACAGAAAGTAGTTGAGGCCAATTCACTCAATATATTCAAAAGGGAGTTCGATGAAGTCCTTACAACTCGGGGGATCAAGGGGTATGGCGTGAAAGCAGGAAGGGGATACTGAAGTTGCATGTTCAGCCATGAACTCATTGAATGGCGGTGCAGGCTAGAAGGGCTGAATGGCCTGCTCCTGCACCTATTTTCTATGTTTCTATGTTTCTATGTTTCTGGGATCATGCTGCGTCCAAATTGGCTCCTGTATTTTCCAATGGCACAACAGTAACTATACTGTTAATTAATTCACTGGCTGTGAGGAATTTGAGGATGTCTTGAGGGTGTACTATGGAGCTATATAAAATCATAGAATCAAATAATTATACAGCACAGAAGGAGTCCATCGTGCCTGTGCCAGCTGTTTGCACGAGCTATCCAATTACTCCCATTCCCCCTGCTCTTTCCCCACAGTCCTATAGATTTTTCTTTTTTGAATACATATCCAATTCCGTTTTGAGAGTTACTAGTGAATCTGCTTCCACCGCCCTTTCAGGCAGTGCATTCCACATCACAACAACTCGCTTCATAACATGAATGTCTACCTATTTCCCCATGGCTTTGTCCCAATTATATTAAATCTGTGTCCTTTAGTTACTGGCTCTCCTGCCAGTGGAAACACTTTCTCCCTACTTACCCGATCAAAATCCTTCATAATTTTGAACAACTCTATTAAATCTCCCCTTAAACTTCTCTGCTCTAAGGAGAACAACCCCAGCATCTGTTAAAAAAGCAAATTTAAAAAGAACTATGTACGCAGAGTATCGCCTTTTGCCATTAGCTTATCATTCTAGCACAACATAACGGGGCGAATATTGCAGTAGGAGGCTTCCTTCGGACGAACGCCTCTGACCCGAAATTATTTTACGAAAATACATGGTGGTCCCGGAGGAATGCAGCATTCCAGTCGGAGGCCTCCATTCGCTGTGCAGCGCACGGGAACATATCCCCCAGGTACGTATTCGTATCCTCGAATCACATGGGCCTGGACCACCAATCACTAGGTCGTATTCTCATTGATAATAATGCGAACTCCGTTTGTACGAGCTCCCATTACTATCAATGAGAATACCAACCTAAAACAAGAAACACAACACAATAAATAAAGAAAACGCCTCACATCTTTAAAATGAATTGAAATGAAATATTTTAGAAAAAAAAATATTTTTTGGAATTTTTTTTAATGTGTTTTAATAGAGTTAAAAATAAACTTAACTTAATGGACAGGGATTTTAATATAAAAATGAGTGATTACATTTAATTTTTCTACGTTTTAAAACTCTTATGCTGGTAAAAGTAAGCTATGCGCCTGCTTTTCCCAGACGTAAGAGTTTGAAGGACATTCGCTGGGCAAATTGCCCAATCTCTGCCCCGGGGAGGTCCTTTCTGCGGGGATGTGTGCGATCTGTCTATAAAGACATTTTGACAGACCGCAAAAGCAGGTTCTCAGCGCATGCGCATTGCGTATGCATCCCACGAGGCCACAAGTTTCGGCCTAATGTAAACCGTTCCTTCAAAGAATCTGAGTGGTTAAAATATAATCAAATGTCCTCTGGTTTTGCTCATTGCGTTTATTGATTGCATGAAATTCATGCGATACGTGCTTGTCCACCAAGGCTTGCTGAGCCAATTGCTATCTCCTTATGTTTAACCAAACTGACACTACTGCTCACTGGTTCACCATAGCACAAGACAAGTGTAATAATAAAGTAACAGCCGAAGCTGTAGCACATTATTATCTTTGATGTTAAATAATCCAATCGGAAGATGCAATGCAGAGTGCTTAATTCAAATGCCTTTGGCAAGCATATTGTTGGCACAACACAGTTGAAATTCTTCATCTAAATAAATAATATCTGCCAAATGATAAAAACAAGAAGTGATTTAAATATTGAAATAAAAGGTGGGGAATATATTGTAAAAGGCACACCAAAAATGCTACTTTCTCCAACATAGAAAATGGCACTGAAATTAAAAAAGTTGACCAGAGTGTCGGGTGTGGCTCAATAGGTAGCACTCTCACCTCTGAGTCAGAAGGTTGTGAGTTCAAGTCTCACGCTAGGGACTTGAATACAAAAATCTAGACTGACATTCCCAGTGTAGTACTGAGAGAGCGCTGCACTGTTGAAGATGTCATCTTTCGGATGAGATGTTAAACCGAGGCTCCGTCTGCTCTCTCAGCTGGATGTAAAAGATCCCACACCAGTATCTCGAAGAAGAGCTGGGGAATTATTCCTGGTGTCTTGACCAATATTTATCCCTCACTCAACATAACAAAAAAAAACAGATTATCTGGTCATTATCACATTGCTGTTTGAGAGAACTTGCTGTATGCAAATTGCCTGCCGCGTTTCCCACATTACAACAGTGACGACACTTCAAAAAGTACTCCATTGGCTGTAGACCTCTGCATGAAGTACTTTTACCCACTTTGGTGTTAAAAACAGATAGGCAGATTAATATCTGAATGGTGACAGATTAGTAAAAGGGGAGGTGCAACGAGACTTGGGTGTCATGGTACATCAGTTATTAAAAGTTGTCATACAGATACAGCAGGCAGTGAAGAAGGCAAATGGCATGTTGGCCTTCATAGCGAGAGGAATTGAGTTTCGGTGCAGTGAGGTCTTACTGCTGTTGTACAGGGCCTTGGTGAGGCCACACCTTGAATATTGTGTACAGTTTTGGTCTCCTAATCCGAGGAAGGACATTCTTGCTATTGAGGGAGTGCAGTGAAGGTTCACCAGACTGATTCCCGGGATTGACATATGAAGAAAGACTGGATCGACTAGGCTTATATTCAATGGAATTTAGAAGAATGAGAGGGGATCTCACAGAAACATATAAAATTTTGACGGGATTGGACAGAAGAGATGCAGGAAGAATGTTCCCGATGTTGGGGAAGTCCAGAACCAGGAGTCACAGTCTAAGGATAAGGGGTAAGCCATTTAGGACCAAGGTGATGAGAACCTTCTTCACTCAGAGAGTTGTGAGCATGTGGAATTCTCTACCACAGAAAGTTGTTGAGGTCAGTTCGTTCGATATATTCAAAAGGGAGTTAGATGTGGCCCTTATGGCTAAAGGGATCAAGGGGTATGGAGAGAAAGCAGGAATGGGGTACTGAAGTTGCGTGATCAGCCATGATTATATTGAATGGTGGTACAGGCTTGAAGGGCCGAATGGCCTAATCCTGCACCTATTTTCTATGTTTCTATGTAAAGTGCTTTTGAGGTGATCAGTGGTCGTGAAATTCGCTATATAAATGTAGGTCTTTATTTCTTTAAAGAAAATTGGCCATTACACTATGACCAGGTGCTCGGCCAGGTCATGTGCACAGTTAAAATAGTGCGTTCAACAGATGAGCACAATGAACGTGACAGAAGAGATTTCTCTGAACGACAAAGCCTCGACATTTATGTGCATGCATCTTAGTGAGACTTGGCCTGAAACAACAAGCTTCTGTCCACTTGCGTATTGTGCTTCTCGAAACATACAAATGTGAAGGAGAGAAGATGGCACAGTCCCGCCCTTGAACGAGCAACTGGCATCTCCTCCAAGGCCATGGGCATCATGAACTCGTTTGTGAACTATATTTTCGAACGCATCGCGGGTGAGGCTTCCCACCTGGCCCATTACAACAAGCACCGCACCATCAGCTCCTGGGAGATCCAGACCGGCGTGCGCCTGCTGCTGCCTGGGGAGCTGGCCAAGCATGCTGTGTCGGAAGGGACAAAGGCGGTGACCAAGTATACCAGCTCCAAGTAAAACAACACGCTGTCCTGAAAGAAACAAAATGAGTAATTGAAGGAAAAGAAAAATTGACATTGTCCTGCCCAGAGCTGAAAATGGCAGCAGTGGCTGGAAAGATGTCTGCAGCTCCATTTGCCCCACAGTCCTGGGCTGGCAAGGATAGTGGAGGAAACAATCTTACGAGTAACAAGAGGTCAGAGCGTTAGTTTACTTCCTTTTAAAATGGAAAACTTGGGAGCACCTTGAAAATAAATGCTAAATACAACAATTCACGCAAAAAATAAAATGTGTTTTCACTCGGTGTTGTTGCTCTGTGGCACACACTAATTCCATTTTGATGTATTTGGGGGACAGGATATCAGTGTTACCACCTATACTCTGCAATTGTGTTGTAGGGAATGCTCCAAAGAATGCTCCAGATACGATGGTAAGTACTGCAGGGAATTGAATATGACCAGGGTGATCTCCTGGACTAGTTTCGATCGCCTGGATGGGTCGGTGAGGAATTTTCCCAGATTTTTTTCCCCAAATTGGCCTGGGTTTTTATCTGGTTTTTGCCTCTCCCAGGAGATCACATGGCTCCGGTTGGGGTGGAGTGTAGAATGTTGCGGTGCAAGGGGTGTCACAGTTGTGGGGGGTGGACTGGTTGGGCTGGGTGCTCTTTACCATTCCGCCATTGTTCATTGGTTTATATGTAGCCTTCAGGGCTGCTGTCCGAGGGCCTTGCGGCTCTTTGTCGGCCAGTGCGGACACGATGGGCCGAAATGGCCTCCTTCTGCACTGTAAGTTTCTGTGTTTCTTCTATGTTTCTAAGAATTGAGGATCGTTTAAAAACAAAAAACATTTTATTTTGTAAAATTGTTGGGAAAGTTATGCAGCCACTTTAAAGGGTGCAAGAAGCCACAATTATATAATGGCCTGTAATTTGTGGTCAGCGGCGAAGCAAAAGTGTTCATCGCTGGTCCCGAAGTAAGCTCCGCACAAAGGTCTCGCGGTCACAGTGGCAGAAAGTTTGGCTTTTCCGGCGTTTAGTTAAGGTCAGTGTCAGTTAATGGGGAATCCCTAACGCGAGCGGCTGTGACATCAACAAGCTGTCTATGCAGCCAATCATACTGCAGAATTCTCACGGACCGGGAAGTGAAGAAGCTCCTTTTATTCTAACTTTTAAAAAATGTTATAAAGCGCAAAATAAGGATTGGTGCTCTCACATGCGGAAAAGGTAAACCTGAAATAAAGATGAACAAACTTTTTTTTTAAGTTCCTTATTAAAGTTTCTTAAAACTGTAATTTTTTATTAAAATGAATAAATTTAACACTTCACAAAATTAAAACTAGTTTTTCAGGGCTATAACCTTTGTTTAACTGTCAATACACTGTTAAAACCCCAGTTATATCTGATCCAATCAGGCCTAACATTCATCATCATCATTGGCAGTCCCTCGAAGCGAGGATGACTTGCTTCCACGCCAAAAAGAGATGAGTTTACATGTGTTTCAATGAAGCACCTAATATTCCAGATCCCGAACTACATCGTGGAGGGTGGAAGATGCCTGTGCTTGGATTTTTTTAACATGTGGTGGCCGTTGCATACCAGCCACCACACAGGCTTGACAGAGCTAGGTCTTGGTCCAGTGGCAAGGATCACCCAAGATTAACAGGAGACCAGCTCTGCTGCACAGACCGAGCACACACACATATCGCAGTTTGGGCTGGCCCGTGATGCCCCTGGGCCCTCGCCTCTTCTGGGCCCTGAACTCACACCTCTCCTGGGCCCCGGTCACTTCTCTCTACAGACTCTTGCCGCTCCTTCACCCCTCCTGCTGTGCCTGCCCACACTGCAATCAGTGACCTGGCTTCATAGCCGGCGCCCTCCTACAGCAGCACACGCTGCTCCCTGCAATGGTATGGCGCCGCACACTGCTCCCTCCAATGGCCCTGGCCTGCTGATGGTCTTGCAGGTTATTTAATGGGTTACTTAACAGCGACATTACCACAGAATAGCCCAAGTTTTCATCAGTTTCACTGATTTCACTGATTACACTGAATGCCGATGATGGGGGTTGGGGTGGGACGGGGGGCACAGTGCAGCCAGTGTCGGAGCACTGAGTGACTGACCACAAATTCAGGATTTCTGCGTTAGGATGCTCATGCGCTAAATCCTGAAGTTGCGGTCAGTTTCAGAGGGGCAATCACAGCGAAAGCTGTTCGATCGCAGCTATTACCCACCGCAAATTCTGGGCCAATGCTTCCAAAATGTGACAGATAGACAATAATAAGTTATTGTTGCATTTTGAAACAGCGAGACCCACTTTATTGTAATCGAGGGTTGACTGTTGAAACTCAGGAGCATATCTCAAATAACATTTGGTGCATTCGCACCAGACACTTGAATTGCTGATCATTCATCTGATTGCTAATTGTTGGATCTTGCTGTGGACTCTCAGAGAGCCACGTCTCCCTATATATACATCCGAAATCCGGAGTTCTAAAAACTGGAACTGTCCGAAAACCGGACATTGTGCAGATTGCAAGAGTCATTGTCTGGAATCCGGAAATATTTCCTGATAACTGGATATTTTTTTCCATGCAGGAATCAAAAAAAAATACACAGCCCAGTGTGGCCTGGCCTCAAGGTTGCCAGATTCGGGCCGTCGGATGTAATGTTCCGAAATCCAGAAGTACACGAAAGTTTCCGGATTTGTCTCCGGAATCCGGAAATGCCTGAAAATCGTCCACAAGTTTTCCAGATTCAGGATGTTGGATTTTCTTCTCTGAAATCCGGAAATACCCGAAACTCGGCCCAGGGGTTTCCGGATTTGAGATGTCGGATTTCTTCTCTGAAATCCGGAAACACGCGAAACCCGGAATGGCCTCGCTTCCGAGGTTTCCGGTTTCGGGACGTTATATATTTATGTGTGGCGGTGCGGTCCCGGCCTGCAAGACCATCAGCAGGCCGGGGCCATCAGAGGGAGCAGCATGCGGCGGCATACCACTGCAGGAGGGCGACGGCTGCGAAGTCAGGTCGCTGATTGCAGTGCGGGCAGGCACAGCAGGAAGGGCAAAGCAGCAAGAGTTTGTAGAAGGAAGTGACCGGGGCCCAGGATTGGCGTGAGTCTGGGGCCCAGAAGAGGCAACGGCACAGGGGCAGCATGAGCCAGCCCACACTGCAATATCTGTGCACTAGGTCCGTGCAGCAGAGCTGATCTCCAGTCGTCTTGGGTGATCCTTGCCACTGGACCAAGACCTAGCTCTGTCAAGCCCGTGTGGTGGCTGGTGTGCAACGGCCACCACACGTTAAAAAGATCCAAGCACAGGCATCTTCCACCCTTCAAGATGTGGTTCGGGATCTGGAATATTGGGTCCTTCATTGGAACTTGTGAACTCATCCCTTTTTGGCATGGAAGCATGTCATCCTCGCTTTGAGGGACTGCCTATGATGAGATATATATATATACACACACACAACAGACACTCTACTCCAAATTAATTCATTAGATGTGAGGAACTTTGGGACAATCTGAGATGAATCAATGCAAGTTCTTTCTTTCTTGGTGAGACTTCAGAGAAAATATAATTCAAATTAGATTCACATGACTGAAAATTTAGGTCAGAATTCACAATGTGCTACAGAAAGATGCAATCCCTGAACTGACTGCATCTAATGAGGTCATTTCAAATAAATTAACTCTGATTGAAATGATTGGCTTTGAACTAAATGGACAGTAATATACCACTAATTTGTTCTTTTATATAAATAATTGTGCTTTACACATGCAAATGAATTCACTTTTAGAGCTTCTAAGATCATAAGAATTAGGAGTAGGAGTAGGCCATTTGGTCCCTCGAGCCTGCTCCGCCATTCAATAAGATCATGGCTGATCTTCGACCTCAACTCCACTTTCTCACCTGATCTCCATATCTCTTGATTCCCCCAGAGGCCAAAAATGTATCTAGCTCAGCCTTGCATATATTCACTGACTCAGCATCCACAGCTGTTTGGGGTAGAGAATTTCTACCTCACCACTGAGTGAAGAAATTCCACCTCACCACTGTCCTAAATGGGCGACCCCTTATCCTGAGACTTTGCCTCCTAGTTCTAGACTCTCCAGACAGTGGGAAACATCCTTTTAGCATCTACCCTGTCAATCATCCTCATAATCTTATATATTTCAATGTGATCACCTTTCATTCCTCTAAACTCCAGAGAGTATAGGCTCAATCTACTCAATCTCTCCTTATAGGACAATCCTCTCATCCCACGGATCAATCTAGTGAACCCCAAGGCATGTATGTCCTTTCTCAGATAAGGGGACAAAAACTGTGCACAGTACTCCAGGTGTGGTCTCACCAAAGCCCTGTACATAAGAATATAAGAACATAAGAAATAGGAGCCGGAGTAGGCCATACAGCCCCTCGAGCCTGCTCCGCCAATTAATACGATCATGGCTGATCCGATCATGGAATCAGGTCCGCTTTCCTGCCCGCTCCCCTTTCCTGCCCGCTCCCCATAACCCCTTAATCCATTATTGGTTAAGAAACTGTCTATCTCTGTTTTAAATTTATTCAATGTCCCGGCTTCCACAGCTCTCTGAGGCAGTGAATTCCACAGATTCACAACCCTCTGAGAGAAGAAATTTTTCCTCATCTCAGTTTTAATTGGGTGGCCCCTTATTCTAAGATTATGCCCCCTAGTTCTAGTCTCACCTATCAGTGGAAACATCCTCTCTGCTTCCACCTTGTCAAGCCCCCTAATAATCTTATACGTTTCGATAAGATTACCTCTCATTTTTCTGAATTCCAATGAGTAGAGGCCCAACCTACTCAACCTTTCCTCATAAGTCAAACCCTCATCTCCGGAATCAACCGAGTGAACCTTCTCTGAACTGCTTCCAAACCAAATATATCCTTTCGTAAATATGGAAACCAAAACTGTACGCAGTATTCCAGGTGTGGCCTCACCAATATCCTGTATAACTGCAGCAAGACTTCCCTGCTTTTATACTCCATCCCCTTTGCAATAAAGGCCAAGATTCCATTGGCCTCCCTAATCACTTGCTGTAGCTGCATACTAACCTTTTGTGTTTTATGCACAAGGACCCCCAGGTCCCGCTGTACTGCGGCACTTTGCAATTTTTCTCCATTTAAAAAATAACTTGCTCTTTGATTTTTTTCTGCCAAAGTGCATGACCTCACACTTTCCAACATTATACTCCATCTGCCAAATTTTTGCCCATTCACTTAGTCTTTTGCAGATTTTTTGTGTCCTCCTCACACATTGCTTTACCTCCCATCTTTGTATCGTCAGCAAACTTGGCTACATTACACTCAGTCCCTTCTTAATATAGATTGCACAATTGTAGTAAGACATATTGGGGCCACAATTGCCCCATTCTATAAGGCCCATGGCCGCCTGATAGTGGCGGCCATGGGTGGGTGTGGACTGGCCGCCGAGTCACACCGAAGGGCTACCATTTTGAACATTGCCGTTCTTCAGTTTTGGAGCGGTGTAGAGGACCATTCTGCCCGTTTTACCACTGTGGCATGCACATGCCGACACCTTACTGACAAGGTGGGGACTCCTTCCCGAAATTGCCCATCTCGAAAATTGCTCCCGGGAGTGGCGCCGCCGGTCGATTCTCCCGGCAGCTTTTGCTGCCGGTACTCTTTCTGTGGCTTGGCATCACGGCCGCCCTTAAAGTGGAGGTGGCGCTGCCGGTGATGCCATGTTATTTTTTTTGGTGGCAGACTGCCAGGTCGGGCCAACAGGCAGCATGGCATCCTCTCTTGGGTGCCAGGCCGCTGGCCCGGCCAAAACCCGATCTGGTGAACCAGTGTTTGCCACTGAAGTGGTTGCAGAGTTCGCAGTGGCCCTCCCCTTTAACTGAAGGGTAGGAACGTTGTGACGTGCCAGCGCAATGACATCATCAGCATGGTGCTGATGACTTTGAGTGACGGCCACTCTGATCTGCCCCCACTTCTAGCCCGCGAGTGGCGGCTACTCCGAACTGACCTCACTTTCAACTCGATGATGAGACCACTTCTGCCCCGCTTCATAAAAAGCACCAAGTGTTGAATTTCTCCCGATTGGCTGTCCCCACGCTTTGTGGCGGATGGAACACATCGAAAACGGTAGGTGCGACTCGTATCAGGCGGTGGGCAATTTCGACCCCCCTTACTCTTGTACTCCAACCCCCTTGCAATAAAGGCCAACATAAAATTTGCCTTCCTAATTGCTTGCTATGCCTATATGGTATCTTTCAGTGTTTCCCGTACGTGGACACCTAAATCTCTCTGAACAACAACATTTAATAGTTTCTCACCATTTAAAAAATATTGTTTTTTTATATTCTTCCATCAAAGTGAATAACCTCGCACTTCGTCACATTGTACACCATCTGCCACCTTATTTCCCACTCAGTTAACCTTTTGCAGGCTCTTTGTATCCTCCTCACAGCTTACTTTCTCACCTAGCTTTGTATCATCAGCAAACTTTGATACATTGCACTTGGACTCTTCATCTAAGTCATTAATATTGAATGTAAATATCTGAGGTCCAAGCACTGATCCCTGTGGCACCCTATTAGTTACAGCTTGGTCAATCTGAAAATAACCTGTTTATCCCTACTTTCTGTTTTCTCTCCGTTAACCAATCCTCTATCCATGCTAATATATTATCCCCAACCCAATGAGCTCTTATCTTGTGTAGCAACCTTTTACGTGGTACCTTATCGAATGCCTTTTGAAAATCCAAATACACTACATCCACTGGTTCTCCTTTATCTACCCTGCTAGTTTCATCGTCAAAAAACTCTAATAGATTTGTTAAACATGATTTCTCTTTCATAAAACCATGTTGATTCTGCCTAATCATATTATGATTTTCTAAGTGCCCCGTAAATATTTCTTTAACAATGGATTCTAGCATTTTCCCGACGACTGATATCAGGCTAATTCCCTGTTTTCTCTTTGCCTCCTTTCTTGAATAGCATTTGTTACATTTGCTATCTTCCAATCCATTGGGACTTTCCAGAATCTAGGGAATTTTAGAAGATCACAATCAATGCATCCACTATCTCTATAGCTACCTCTTTCAAAACCCTAGGATGTAGGCCTTCTGGTCCATGGGATTTGTTGCCATTTGTGACCAATGAATCATATTATTCTGTAACACAACACCACAGTCACCCTTCATAATCTTTAATTAATATAATTTCATAGCTTTTTTAATGTTGAGTCACATGACACGACAACCTCAATTAACCATACCAGTTATCTATGAAATTTTAATGGGAGTCGGATCTGGATCAGAAGAGCAGCAGGAGCTAGAACAAGATTTAGGGTTGGTCTGGGGATCAGGGTTGCGCCCAGGGGGCTCAGTTTTGAGCTGGGTGTTAGGATTGGGCCGGGAAGGGTTGGTCAAGGTTGGACGAGGCGGGTCAGGGTTGGGTCCGAGGGTCAAGCTTGAGCTGGGTGTTAGGGTTGGGCTGGGGAGTGGTCAGGATTGGGGTCAGGGTAGGTCAGGTTTAGACCCAGGTGGTCAGGGTTGGATCCTTGGGTCAGTGTTGAGCTGGAAGTCATGGTCAGGACTGAGGGGGTCAGGGGTTAGGCCCGGGGGTGGGGGGCAGGGTTGGTCCAGGAGTTAACGTTGGACCAGGGGTCAGGGTTTGACTGAGGGTCAGAGTTGGGCAAGGGGTTAGTGTTGGGTCAGGGTTGAGACCGCTGGGGGGGCAGGTGGGGGGATGGTCAGGGTTGGACCAGGGGTTAGGACTGCTCCAGGATTGGTCCGGGGATTAGGGTTGGGCTGGGGGTCAGGGTTCGACCGGGGTTCAGGGTTGGACCAGGGATTAATGTTGAGCCAGGGGTCAGGGTTGGACCATGGGTCTGGGTTGGCCCAGGGCTGAACAGAAGAACATAAGAAATAAGAGCAGGAGTAGACCATTTGGTGGTTAATTCCTCTCGGGCGCCAGCACTCCTGTAGACTTGTGAAAACCGAGGCAATTATGGATTAAAATGAAAGCTGAACAATAAATATTGGAACTGGTTATATCAAATACCATTGCTTACAGCAAAAAAAATCAATTCTGGTCAGAAAGATTAGCTATCCATTAGTAATATTTTCAGTGATGCAAATGCATAGGTACAGCAATTGCATGTTGCACATATATTTACATAGTTCTCAGAGAATTCTTTCTCATATTTTACTTCATGGCAGTTTAATTTAATGGTACTCTCGATTATCCGCAAATTATAGTACCAACGAGGGAGATCCTCTCTGTACAGCAGATAATTGAGGTTCGGTTGCATTCTCCTTTTACTGAGACTGGGAGTATTTGTTACAGAGTGAATTGTGGATGGTAGGGTGATCATAAAACTGCCATTTCATCTTGGATTTCCAAAATAAAATCCACCAAACGCTTAAGCTTTGTGCTCATGAGTCATCTGCAACACAGAGTAAATGTTAGCTTTGTTCCTGCCTTCTAGCCACCCAGAATCCTGCATATTATGCTTTGGGATTATTATTTAACAGGGAAGATCCTGTGACACTTCCACCTTGAAGTTACTTGTCTGATTGCCGCATGTAGTTTGAATTGCTGCCCCTGCAGGGAGCCATTATTGTGTAACAAGTCGGAGGAAATTGGTACGAATGAATGTTAATTTTCTTAGCGTCATGGTGATTCCATCAACCTACATTAATCCTATTTATTCCAGCTCCCCCCACACCAAAAAAAATCTTTAATGAATAAAAAGGATAGCGAACTTGAAGGAGGAAATAACTATGCATTTTAAGCAAACTGTGGATATTATGTAATTTATTTTCTCTGTTTATTGAGAATCATTATATTACAACAGAATTCCTACATTACAACAGTGACTACACTTCAAAAAATACTTCATTGGCCGTAAAGTCTTTGGGATCCCGTGATCGTGAAAGGCACTATATAAATGCAAGTCTTTCTGGGGGTGAAATTCCCGTGTTGTGCGTCTCCCATTTGTGCCACTGGGGTGCGCTAAAGGTGCACAAACCTGTTTTCGCCTGCGGGGTGTGGGGGGGGAGTGGGGCGGGGTAGGGGGGGAGCAGTGATACCGGATCCTGCAAAATTGCACGGGAGTGAGCAAAGGTGCTGACACGGTAGCACCACGCCCTGCTAGTAATGCCCCGGGCCGCCGCACAACCGGTGATGACATCATCGCCGTGCGCAGCGATCCCTGAGCGCCCCAGGCGACCTGCGGAAATTGGCCAGCGCCCCACAAGGCCGCTGCGAGCGCTGTCAGCGCCAGCCTCGCGGGTCGTGAACCCGGCCGACCTCCGCTCACGGGGCGAAGGTTAAAGGGGAGTTGCGCTGCGTCGAGCGCCAGCATTTTCTCATTTTGGCCGACTCACCGGCGTGGTCTGAGCCGCTATCATGCAGCCTGGCACTTCGTCTCAGTGCCAGGCTGCGGCCTCGACACTCCGCTGCCCTGGTGGCCCAGTGGAGGCCATCAGATGCCCTGCAGAGTGAGCAGCGGCCCTCCCCTTTAACCCAAGGGGAGGAGCATTGAAACACATCAGCGCTACGTGGAGAAGCAGCGTGGCGCTGCTGATCCCACCCGCGTAGCGCCCCGGATAACGCCCCAACATGAAGTGGAGCGCGCGACATTGCACTCCACTTCCTGTGAGGGGAGGCACCTCCAATTTTGGGCGCAGGAAGTCCCTCCCCGACTGGATTACCGCCCCCAAGCAGGGCGCTGGGGAAATTCTCCCCTATTTATTTTCATGGGGTTTGCGTCCCTTTCTGATAACCTTCACGTAGTTCCAAGGCAAAAGGAAATTTTACTTTTGCGAGGATTTTTTTTATTATCTTTCTTTCTGGGCTGCTTTAAAAAAAATTCTTCTCATTTAAAAAAGAATGTGGAGCAAACGTGACAAATGAAGAGAACGCTGGCCATCCATCTTCAGTGGACAGCTGGTGATTTAGAATGCAAATAGGAACCATTATTCTTGTCAACCGCATGCCAAAACATGAATGCACTGCCCACAGTTAATTAATATTCGGAAACCAATCAGCCCACCGCTGCTGTGGCAACGCTTCCTTTAATTCCACGGCGCTGGGGAATTATCAGTAAATTAATTTGCTCTCTCATTCAAATTACTCCAACTCCAAAGTCTAGCAATCTGACCTTGCAGAAAGCACCTCTGATAGGTGCTCATTTATAAGGGCTTCTTGCTTCAGGCTTTTTAAAAAAAAATTGAAAGATAGTCTCCTCAAAAGAAGAAGAAAAAAAATAATCATATACCATTCTTATAGTAAAGCCTGACTTTAAAGTTACTACCCACGTGAGAAAGATGTTTCAAAAATCTTCATCCCGGATCAACCTGGAGTGATGATAAATGGCCCTGCGTTTGGTTTTGACTTTTGAAGGAAATTGTACAACACAGGGTAATGAGTTAAGTCAATTCCAAGGCTTGTGGCAACGTAAATACCAACAGGAAATGTTGTTTCTTTATTTAAAACCTTGCCCTGGGAACACGTCCTTTAAATATCGGCTTGGTTCGGGTGCTGGATCTCAGGAAAACAATCACAAGCCCTAACCTTTCAAAGCAAAATCAATCAATGATCATTTCTGTTTACGTATCACCTAAATGGCAAAATTGGCTGTCATTGCAAAAAGAAAATTGCGTTACAAGCTCTGTGTTGCCAGTTTAGCAAGTTTATATTTCACCAATATATTTTCCGCACACAAAACATTTAACATTTGCTTTGTTCCCATTTTCCAGCAAGCGAACATTTTCTCACATGTTTTTATATTTACCATACAGCGTTCGAGATAATTATATTTTCTTTCCAATTTCCTCTCATCCTAAGGCACTGAGGAGCAGGGTTCCACAGGTTCTCCACTGCTGTGCCCAATTGGTAGTCCTTTATCACTGAGACCAGGGTTTAAATAGGAGGAGACAAGGCTTGCCTTCGCTCGAATATCGAAGATTAAGGGGTGATCGAATTGAGGTGTTTACAGCAACAACAACTTGTATAAAACATCCCAAGGGTGTTATAAGATAAAAATTTGACACCGAGCCGCATACGAAGAAATTACGGCAGATGACCAAAAGCTTAGTCAAAGAAGTACGTTTTAAGAAGCATCTTAAAGGAGGAGAGAGAGGTGGAGAGGCTTAGGGAGGGAATTCCAGAACTTAGGCAACAGAAGGCATGGCCACCGATAGTAGAGTGATTATAATCAGGGATGCTCAAGAGGCCAGAATTGGAGGAGTGCAGACATCTCGGGGGTTTGTGGGGCTTGAGGAGATTACATGGATAGGGAGGGGCGAGGCCATGGAGGGATTTGTAAACAAGGGTGAGAATTTGGAAATTGAGGCGTTGCTTAACCAAGAGCCAATGTAGGTCAGCGAGCAGAGGGGTGATGGGTAAGTGGGACTTGATACAATGTAAGGATAATTAAAGGATTCAACAGGGTACAGAGAAACTATTTCCTCTGGTGGGGGAGTCCAGAACAAGGGGACGCAATCTTAAAATTAGAGTTGGACCATTGAGGTGTGATGTCAGGAAACACTTCTTCACACAAAAGGTAGTGGAAATCTGGAACTCTCTTCCTCTAAAAAGCTATTGAGGCTGGGGTTAATTGAAAATGTCAAAACTGAGATTGATTGATTTTTGTCAGGGAAAGGCATTAAAGGATATGGAACCAAGGAGGATGGATGGAGTTGATATACAGATCAGCCATAACATAACTGAATGGCGGAACAGGCTCGGGAGGCTGAATGGCCTCCTCCTGTTCCTGTGTTGCTTTCACAGCTGAGTCTGATTCTGTCCTTGTTCAGTCTCCACACATGTATATTTCCCAGTCAAGGTCAGTGTCATGTATCCTACATGGTTACTGCTTGTACTATTACAAGGTGTGCCATCAGAGGGCACCGCAGTGGAAGACTTGTCTCCCACTCATATAAAAGGCAGGCCACCATGTGTGATCTTCACTCTGGAGCTATCAATAAAGGACTAAGGTCACTACAGTTCAAGTACAATGCACTGCCTCGTGGAGTCTTTGTTAGAGCATCTAAGGACACAACAATTGGCGACACGATTACGAAGTTTCACGTGGAAATGACTACCCTTGGTACTTGCAACAGTTCGCTGATGGTGATGATTGGGACGCCTTTGTGGAGAGACTCGACCATTTCTCCACAGCAAACGACCTGGCAGATGACAATCTGGCCACACTGGCTGATAACCGCAGAGCTATCCTGCTAACCAGTTGTGGGCCCACTGTCTATGGCATCGTCAGGGACTTGCTGGCACCAGCGAAGACAATGACCAAAACATACGAGGAACTTGTAATGCTGATTCAAGAACAACTCAAGCCCAAAGAGAGCACTCTCACAGCCAGACACCGGTTTTACACCCACCGACAGCTCGAAGGCCAGGAAATCGCAAAATATGCTGCAGACCTCAGGAGGCTGGCGGCACCTTGTGATTTTGGCGACCACCTCATCGAAGCGCTGCGGGATATCTTTGTCATTGGAATCGGCCATGAGGGCCTTCTTCATAAGCTACTGTCTATGGATACCACAGTCATACTGAGAAGGTCATCTCCATGAGCCAGGCATTAATGACCTCGACCTGCGGCTCTAGGCAGATGACTCATCCTCAGGACTCAAACCCGGCAAGTACTGTGCACAGAGTGGCGCCTTTTAGAGGCTGGACTATAGAAAATGAACTCAGGGAAGAGAGAACAGGGCCCCGAGTCCCTTAACTCAGACTCCGCCGAAGGGGGCTAACCGAGTAGCTCCATGCTGGCATTGCGGAGGGAATCACAGGGCTCACCAGTGCCGCTTTAAAACTATGTGTGTAAAGGCTGCAGCACAAAGGGCCACCTCCAGTGAATGTGTAAAAGAAATATGACTCACTGTGTTGATGAAGAGTCTGCAGATGGCCATGAATCCAGCACGAATTATG
Organism: Pristiophorus japonicus; assembly: GCF_044704955.1. NCBI lineage: Eukaryota > Metazoa > Chordata > Chondrichthyes > Pristiophoridae > Pristiophorus > Pristiophorus japonicus. The sequence continues at coordinate 53,040,882 of NC_091982.1, forward strand.
AAATGATAGTCAGAGAGGCAGCTCAGCCCCACGATGAGGTATGTGGCATGTTTACCTGCACCACCGAGTGTTCCTCATTGAGGATGGAAGTCGAGATAAATGGTGTTCCAGTCTTCATGGATGTGGACACGGGGGTGAGCCAGTCAGTAATGAATCAAGACGCCTTTGAGAGGCTATGGGACAATGAAACTTAATGACCCAAGTTGGTACCGGTTCTGGCAAAGCTGCGCACCTACACCAATGAACTTATCCCAGTTGTTGGTAGTGCAGATGTAAAGATACTCCATGATGACGCAGTGCACAAGTTACCTCTGTGGATTGTTGCAGGTGATGGACCGAGGCTACTTGGAAGAAGGTGGATGGAGAAGATCCATTGGAGTTGGGAAGATTTCATCCCTCCAGCGATCGACGTCCTCCGCGCTCAGAGGCAAAGCAAGCCCTCATCTGAGGGTGGACCCGGCACCAGAGAGCAGACCAGCACAGCACCCGAGGCACAGACCACTCAGCGCGACTGCGTGGAGATGATCCAGCTGAGACGACCCGAACGCACCTTCCAGGCTCCAGTGGCAAGACTCCGGAGGAAGAAAATCGGATCCAAAGGCGACTTCCCAGCTTCGGTGGCAGAACCTGGGGAGAAGAGGATCACCGCAGTCGACATCGTGGATGGAGGAAAGATGGTGCCCAAACCACGAGGTGATGCGCTGAAGAAAAAGATGGCGGCGGCCAGACCACGAGGTGCAGCGCTGATGGAGCAACACGTGACACCAAACAGAGAAGTGGATTGGGGTAAAGATAGCAAGGCTCTCTTAAAGGAGGCCTGCAACCCACCACATTTAAAGGGGCAGTTCCACATTCTCACTCAATGTAAGGGCAACTGTGAGATAGATGTAAAATGTGCAATTGATGATCGGGGTTGTGTACATGCAATAAGCAAAGAAAAGTCGAGCGATCGCGATCGGAGCTACAGGTTATTTACAATGAGTAATGAAACATTGTGCGATGTAGGATCTCAACTGCATTCAGTCAATGCAGCGGGCAGACATCCATCGGGAGCACACAGGTCCAGTGAGCTACCCAACACTGTAGCCTGCATCCCTGGGACCAGAGTTATGCACCATGGAGTATGGCCACATGCAGCCAACACATACAAGCTGCAGAGCAAGCGATCTCAGGAGGGCAACGGCACCGGTATCGATACCCTTCCTCGATCGGCTCCACCTCTCAGGCACCCGATGGCACCAACCGCCACAAGCCTGAAAGAGCAAACTGTGCCAAGGTGCAGCCCCCAGACCCTATCACCACCAAGGCCATACCTGGGAACGAAGGGTCACCCGCAACAGTTCTCCCAAACAGGACTGGGATCAGCCAGGATCCCAAACCAAATAACGCCCAGGCAAGCGAGTCGGCATTTCCCTGTGCACTGCTTGACGACTGCTCCTCAGGGAGCAGCAGTGACCCGGGGCGCAAGGAGAGGACAGGGAGGTCACAGGCATGTCAACCTGCCCAACGCGAGGAACAACGGCAAAGGCCCCGAGTGCAGGCAACTTGAGCCAACCGGGTTCCCACTGCCAGCACTGGGCACCGCGCCACCACCAGACTACCCGGACACCATCCAGCAGTCCTGGACTAGTTTGTCCTCATGCACCAGTACTGACCCCAGCACTGACCCCAAGAATATTCCAAGCATGTACCACGAATGTAATACTGTAAATGCAATTTTTTTTTTGGACTTGAATGTATATGAATGTAATGAGCCAACGGTACCATCTGTATGTGGGGGGGTGAAAGAATGGAGTGGTCATGGACACACAAATAGAAACCACCAGCACTCTACTGCTAACAAAACACCACCCACTCACCCAAGATGGAAATGACCCGCCAAGGGTCAAACAGATAGTGCTAAGCCCAGAGCACAGGCTTGGGGGAGAGTGATGTCATGTATCCTACATGGTTACTGCTTGCACTATTACAAGGTGTGCCACCAGAGGGCACTGCAGTGGGAGACTTGTAGGTTACCTGTACAGCTGTGCCAGGCCAAGTATAAAAGGCAGGCCACCAGGTGTGATCCTCACTCTGGAGTTATCAATAAAGGACTAAGGTCACTACAGTTCATCTACAGAACATCTAAAGACATAACAGTCAGAGAAACAGGATTTGTCTATTTGACCCACAAAGCCTGCTCAGCCATTTAGTTTTTCCAAGGCAGCTCTAGCCTTATAATCCCAATTGCCTGCCCTCTCTCTCTATGCCTTAATACCCAACATTCTCAAATGGGTATCTCTCTCCCTTTTAAGCCTTTCAATTCATCCTGCATCTCTGGCTTTCATGGCCAAAGCATTTCCAGTTCTCACCACCTTATGTGTGGAAACATTGCAGTGGACTTGCTTTCAACTGCCTTAGTTCGAAGTCTGAGATTATGTCACCTTTTTCTGGATTCCCAATTGGAGAACTAGTCATCCCATTCCTATCCTGCCAATTCCTTTCATTATTTTAAACACCTTAAACAGATTGCTCCTTAATCTCACCTCCAGGGACGATGCAATGTATTTACCGGATCTCTCACACAGTTCAGTCTCTACAGTAGTGTCAGCTGTGGCTCAGTGGGTAATGCACTCGCCTCTGAGTCAGAAAGTTGTAGGTTCAAGTCCCACCCCAGTGACTTGAGCACATAAATCTAGGCTGACACTGCAGTGGAGTGCTGCACTGTCGGAAGTGCCGTCTTTCGGATGAGACTTTAAACCGACTCAGGCGGACTTAAAAGATCCCATGGCACTATTTTGAAGAAGAGCAGGGGAGTTAACCCCAGTGTCCTGGGGTCAATATTTATCCCTCAATCAACATAACAAAAACAGATTATCTGTTCATTATCACATTGCTGTTTGTGGGAGCTTGCTGTGTGCAAATTGGCTGCCGTATTTCCTACATTACAACAGTGACTACACTCCAAAAGTACTTCATTGTCTGTGAAGTTCTTTGATGAATCGTCATGGAAATTTTCCTCAAGGCCAAGAGATGATACCTGCGGTGGGATGTTCAAATTTGACAATAATATTCCAATTCTGTGCTCTGTATAACGGCAGGAGGATCTCCTTTGATTAAAATTTTTACAAAAGGTTGTGAGTTCGAGTCCCAGGCCAGAGACTTGAGCACATAATCCAGGCTGACACTCCCAGTGCCAGTGCTGAGGGAATACTGCACTGTCGGAGGTGTCCTCTCAGGTGGACATAAAATATTCCATGGCGCTATTTGAAGAAGAGCAGTGGCGTTCTACCTAGTATGATCAACAACAAAACAATAACAACAACCTGTATTTATATAGCGTCTTTAAGGTAGTAAAACGTCCCAAGGCGCTTCGCAAGTGGGATTATAAGACAAGATCCCTCAACCAACATTGCTAAAAATTGCAACAAATGCTGCCGCGTTTCCCACATTACAACAGTGACTACACTTCAAAGGTACTTCATTGGCTGCAAAGTACTTTGGGGACATCCTGAAGTCATGAAAGGCGCTATAAAGTGTAAGTCCATTCTTTCCTTCTCTGTTCTGTGATGAAGCCCAACCTCCCATTAACTTTGGGCTAGATTTTCGGTTGTCAGCGAAAATGGTAGTTTTACGCCAAAATTACCGTTCTCGCTGCGCTACCGTTTTTAGGCCTAAATTTCAGCCTTTACATATGCGCCAGCGTTGCACGAAGATTCGTGGCGCAAACCATGAGTTTCGGCAACTTTAGTCCGAGGCCGGTAGTGCTGCGAGAGAGGCCTTGGGAGGGGGGGAAAAACAAAAAAAACATTGCAAAAAACATTCACAAATCATTCACAAAACCCTTATCTATTAAATCGCTGAAAAATAATAAAACAATCTAACTTACCTTTTTTGCAGGTCTTCATACTTACCGCTGCTGGCAGGGCTGCACCGACAGGTTTGACCCGTCGGTATTCTGGGCGTGGCGGAGAGTACCGAAAGTACGACGATAACGCAATCCGCGGCATTGCATGTCGGCGCACCTCCCCCCAGCGGTATGTGGAAGCACCGCCACAAAAGTGCCCGAAAATCCCGCCAATCGGGTTTCCGCCGCGGAGAGTCAAATAGCGGCAAAAACCCGGTCGCAAAGTTGGCGAAAATCTAGCCCTAAATCCCCTTGTTCATGTATTGCCATCTAACCACCCCCCCGCTGCAGTGCTTCCCCATTTCTACATACCAGGAGCAGGCAGTCTGGCTGGTGTTTCTCTTCCCCAGTCCAGGGCATGTTCAGCTCCTTCACTGCCACTTCAGCCAAAATCTGCTCACTCGGCAGAGGCCTGAGTGTTTCAGTTGGAGCTTTCTCCCCAACTTCTTCCTGTGTTCATGATGAGGTGGCAGTTTTCAGAAGCAGATCAAATCTCTTACGAACTGAAACCTGTCTTTAATCCTCACCGTGAACATATCAGCGTACCCAGGTGTAACAATTACCTCCTTACTGCATCACATTGCTGTTTGTGGGAGCTAGCTGTGTGCAAATTAGCTGCCGCATTGCCTACATTACAACAGTGACTACACATCAAAAAGTAATTAATTTGCTGTAAAGTGCTTTGGGATGGAATACGTAAGTCAGTCAGTTTTTCTTTCTTTCTGTCGTTCTCTCTCTATTTTCTTTCTTTACTTTCTTATTGTGATTAACTCGATACTGTAGAGTACGCGATATGCCCATTACGTTCCCAGGGCCCAGGGACAGCACGGGTCAGCCCACACTGTGATCTGTGGATAGTAGGAGCATGCGTGCGCACTAGGTCCGTGCAGCAGAGCTTGGTCTCCAGTCGTCTTGTTTAACCCTTGCCACTGGATCAAGACCTAGCTCTGTCAAGCCTGTGTGGTGGTGGCTGGTGTGCAACGGCCACCCCATGTTAAAAGAATCCATGCACAGGCATCTTCCACCCTGTGGATGTGTGTACAGGCTAACATTAGTTAATCAGATTTATTTACATGCAAAATAAAAATACAGAATAAGATACTAAAATTGGACATTATTTAAATATAGAGGTAGAATCAAGCCACATGGGGTTAATGCATCCTTTCCGGAAGTGCATATCTTTGGCAATGGGGCTTCTTTCATGTTACAGCAACTTTGCTTTGATAAAACAAACAAGGTAACAGTCTTTATACCTTGGTACATGAGGTATGAATGCCTGAACATTGCAGTTTCCTTTCTATATTGCACTCAGACTGGATTCCACACATTATAATAAATGTTCCTGATGGTTTTATGACCAGAGGCAATTGGATTGTCCATTTCCCTGTCAAGCTGTACATACGCAGACCTGTTCCTTGTGATCAAAGGGAATTCTTTGATCAGCTATTGTTTACTCAGATGAGGTCTACTTGCTATGTTGTAATTAAATGTCCGTCTCCATTCTAGACCTATTTATGAAGGGAGATGCTATATCATTCTAAAGCTGATTATGACCGACTTTACAAAAAAAAGCATAAATAACAAAACCAAAACACTGCGGATGCTGGAAATCGGCAATAAAAACAGGAAACGCTCATCAGATCAGGCAGCATCTGAGAGAGAAACAGAGTTAATGTTTCAGGTGGATGACCTTTCGTCATTGTTCTGATGCCCAGCCGTGAGAATCAGGATGAAATCTGGAACTTTGCCATATTATGGCTTGAATGATGCCTGAAAGGTTGATGGAAGTAGATTCAATAGTAACTTTCAAAAGTGAATTGGATATATACTCGAAAAGGAAGCATTTTCAGGGCTTCTGGGGAAAGAGCAGGGGAGTGGGACTTATTGGATAGCTCTTTCAGAGAGCCTGCACAGGCATGATGGGCCGAATGGTCTTCTTATGTGCTGTAAGATTTTATTATTCTATTAAGTATTGTAGCTCTCTGTAATACTGCTGTAATCATTATGCTGCACTGCCAAACATTTAGGTCAGAATAGAATTACTTGCTTTTTATTGATATGAGACACAGAAATATCATATTCCAAAGAAGTTGTAAGTGGTTACCAAGGTGCAGAAGCTTAAATTTGCGACAAAATGCATACTGAATTTCTTATGGATAAATTAGTCTTTTTCAGGTTGCCACAGGGATCAGTGCTGGGGCCTCAACTATTTACAATCCTATATTAATGACTTGGATGGAGCGAATGAGTGTACTGGAGCCAGATTTGCTGATGATGCAATGATAGGTAGGAAATTAGAACTAGGGAGCATAGTTTCAGAGTAAGGGGTCACCCATTTAATGATGGAGAGGAGGAGGAATTCCTTCTCTCAGAGGGTCATGAATCTGTGGAGGTTGAGTCATTGAATATATTCAAGGTTGAGGGAGACAGATTCTTGAACTGTAGGGGAGTCAAAGGTTATGGGTAACAGGCAGAAAAGTGGAGCTGAGGCCAAGATCAGATCAGCCACGATCTTATTGAATGGCGGAGCAGGCTTGAAGGGCCATATGGCCTACTCCTGCTCCTATTTCTTATGTTCTTATGACCTAAGGATCAATGCAGAAAATTGTGTCTGAGAGTGGAGCTGTAACTAATGCGATGAAATATTTAATACATCCATTCCAAAATACTGAGCTATGAGACAAAACTTAAGGCAGGGAGAGACATGCATTCAGCAACAACCTCTGCAGGTTAGTCGTTACAATTTTTGAAAATTGTTCACAACTGAAATACATTCTTATTGTGGAAAGTATAAATTGTGCAGAGAGGTGAAACTTTTGAAATTAGGATTCTAGGACAGTTATAACTACCGGTACCTAGAGAATTAAGTCATTTTCATTCAGCCACTCCCAAAGGATGTATTCCTTCTGCTCACTCCTGTTTACTGGAGCAAATCTTTCCCCAATATATTAAATATGCTAACTGCGATACTGGCAAGTTAGAGTAAAAAATGATTGCAGGGTCTGCTGTTCCTTGCCCATTCGAGTGCCAGTAGCTGGCGCACAGATGAGTTCTGTTGAAAATGTTCAAATCTAATTATTAACATGGGGCTGGCAAAATTCTTTTTGTATGCCGTTGTTTTCCACAGAATTTCCTCACACGGCGTAATGTAAACATACACAAAAATTTAGGCCCATTTTGACGCTGCTCTTGCCGGCTGGGTTTTACGCCGAGATTTCGAGAGAATCTTATTCTCGGAGAATTAAAAAAAACAGATGCTAAACCAACAGAAATCAGCATCAACAATCGGGGCCTTAGGAAAATGCGGAATATGAGCCATTTAAGTCGACATTTATCGGGTGTCATGAACATTAAAGTTTGAAGCCCTCAAACCATCATTTATGCACATTATTCAGGGACTTGAGCACATAAATCTAGGCTGGCACTCCAGTGTAGTGCTGAGGGAGCACTGCACTGTCAGAGGTGCCGTCTTTCAGATGAGACATTAAACCGAGGTCCCGTCTGCTCAAAAGTGGACGTAAAAGTTCCAATGACACTATTTCGAAGAAGAGCAGGGGAGTTATCCCCAGTGTTCTGGCCAATATTTATTGTTCAATCAACATAACAAAAAAACAGATTATCTGATCATTATCACATTGCTGTATGTGGGAGCCTGCTGTGCGCAAATTGGCTGCCATGTTTCCGACATTACATCAGTGACTACATTCCAAAAGTACTTCATTGGCTGTAAAGCGCTTTGGGGCGTCCGATGCTCGTGAAAGGCACTATATAAATCTAAGTCAGTAAGTAAGTAAGTAAATATACTAGTTAGTAAGTAAGATCAGCCATGATCTTATTAAATGGCGGAGCAGGCTCACGGGTTCGAATGGCCTACTCCTACTCCTATTTCTTATGTTCTTATATAAGTCACTAATAAGTCAGTCAGTCAGCCAGTCTGTGTGCCTGTCTGTCTTTCTTTCTTTCTTTCTTTCTTTCACGTTAAGCATAGCCCCAGCTTGAAGAAATTGAGAGTTTTTCTTTAACTGCAACGTAATGGGGGAATTCAACTGATTTTCACTGAAATTTGCAGCTGCTCAAAATTGGGAATAGATCTGATTTTGCAGCTGCGCTGTAAATCGTGGCTCTCATTTACTGCCTGGCTTTAGGACTCTGTTTCATTTGAAATTGCAAAGCCCTCAGTCAGTGCAAACACAATAAAGCTCCAGTGAAAATTGCAACAGCGGGAAGCAATTCAGTTACTTTGCATTCATTTCACTGCGTAAGATTTTAAACAGCTTCTTTTGAAGTGTTTGAAGGAGTTAGGTATTTTCAGCAACTGCAAAAAATAACAAATTCTTGAGATTTTTTTTCCTAAGGCTGCTATTAAACTGCCCATAAATTATAGCAGGACGTCAGTCCCTGGATCAAGAAGTACCTTCCCAGTTTGTACTTAATTTGGTTGCATTGCTAGTTTAATCTCAAAATATAAAGGCAACAGTAGATAAAGAAATAAGATGTAGGATCATGCTAGCTTATTTAGAAGTAATTAGAAGCTGTAATATAAAAAACATTCCTGCATAAGATTTTTTTTGACGTCTGACTGGACATCGGTCATAGTGAGGGCGGAAGTGCGGCAATAAGTCAGGCTGAGGGGCTGAAGTTGGGGGAAGAGAATCGGTGATTTTTTTAGCTTCGGCCACTGGGCCACCAGGGAAGCTTTTGGCCGGGCCAGCGGCCTGGCACCCAAGAGGGGGTGCCAGGCTGCCTGTTGGCGGCCCAGCCGAACCCGGGGCAATAATTTGTCTTCCGATCGGTTAGTCAGCCGGCAAAAATAAAAACATGGCAGCCGTGGCAATGCGCCCTCCCCTTGAAGAGCCGCCGCGCTGCCAGGCCGCACACGGTCAGGAGAAGGTGCACCGACGGAGAAAACTATCGGGGGCACTGCACGGCGGATGGGGATTTTTTGTGTTGAATTTGGGACGGAGTGCGCTGGAGGTGCGGGAGAGTGGCGGAGCACGTTTTGATGACGTGCTTGCGGCCGTCGGCAGCAGCGGGCCGGAAGTAGGGACAGGCCCTTCAACTCAAGGCGGCGGCCACTCGATTCCGTAACATGGCCGCCGCAAGACGGGATATATTTTTGTTGTGGGTTATGAAATATCTCCTTAAATATCTGCCGCTGCTCATCAACCGTCCCACACTTTAATCTATTTTCACAGTCCACTTTAGTCAGCTCTGTCCTCATACCCTTGTAGTTTCTTTTATTTACAATGTAAATGGAGAAAAATTGCACGGTGCTGCAGTACAAAGGGACCTGGGGGTCCTTGTGCATGAAATACAAGAAGTTAGTATGCAGATACAGCAAGTAATCAGGAAGGCAAATGGAATGTTGGCCTTCATTGCAAGGGGAATAGAGTATAAAAATGGAGAAGTCCTGCTACAATTGTACAGGATATTGGTGAAGCCACACCTAGAGTACTGCATACAGTTTTGGTCTCCCTATTTAAGGAAGGATATTGAAGGTTCACTAGGTTGATTCCGGAGATGAGGGAGTTGACTTATGAAGATAGGTTGAGTAGGTTGGGCCTATACACATTGGAGTTCAGAAGAATGAGAGGTGATCTTATTGAAACATATAAGATAATGAGGGGGCTCGACAAGATGGATGCAGAAAGCATATTTCCACTCATAGGGGAAACTAAAACTAGAGGACATAGTCTCAGAATAAGGGACCACCCATTTAAAACTAAGATGAGGAGGAATTTCTTCTCTCAGAGGGTTGTAAATCTGTGGAATTCTCTGCCCAGAGAGCTGCGAAGGCTGGGTCATTGAATATAGTTAAAGCGGAGATAGACAGATTTATGAACGATAAGGGAGTAAAGGGTTCTCGGGAGCGGGCAGGGAAGTGGAGCTGAGTCCATGATCAGATCAGCCATGATCTTATTGAATGGCGGAGCAGGCTCGATGGATCAAATGGCCTACTCCTGCTCTTATTTCTTATGTTCTTATGTAACGACTTTATTCGGACCCTGAATTTCACCCCGATATCTTCAATAAAACAGCAGAGAGGGGAACTTCTGTCAAGCATATTAAAAATCTGTGCACTCATATCACAATATTTCAGGCACATATGGAAATGCATTCCAATCGCCCAATCCCACAAATTTCTATCCCAATCAACCTTGTATTTTGCCACACTCTCTGCCTCCTTCCCAACACCATTACCACCCACTCCTGATTGGACAGCCAACCCTCCAGGCTTGTCTTGGAGTCCTAGTGTCAGCCGTGGCTCAGTGGGTAGCACACTTGTCAGAATTTGTTTTGACAGATCCAACGCATCCCCAGGAGGAGGGCCATCGTGAGTGGAGATTTGGGCTATTTGCCCCACTCTTGCCCAGTGAATGTCCTTCAAACTTTTATGCTGTAAGGCTTGTTTTTACCAGCTTAAGAGTATTAAAAGATAGAAAAATAAAAATGTTATCAATAATTTTTATATTAAAACTCTGTCCATAAGGGGTAAGCCATTTAGGACCGAGATGAGGAGAAACTTCTTCACTCAGAAGGTTGTGAACTTGTGGAATTCTCTACCACAGAGAGTTGTTGATGCCAGTTCATTAGATATATTCAAGAGGGAGTTAGATATGGCCCTTAAGACTAAAAGGATCAAGGGGTATGGAGAGAAAGCAGGAAAGGGGTACTGAGGTGAATGATTAGCCATGATCTTATTAAATGGTGGTGCAGGCTCGAAAGGCCGAATGGCCTACTCCTGCACCTATTTTCTATGTATAAGGTAAGTTTATTTTTTACCACTACTGAAACAAAATTTTTTAAAAAAATGTAAAATTAAATTTTTGTCTAAAACATTTATTTAAATTCAAATTCAATTAATTTTAAATATGTGAAGTGTTTTTCTTATTTATTTTGAATGTTTATGTGCATTTGGGTGTATCCCCATTTATCAAAATGGTGATCTGCATACAAACGGAACTCGCCGTTACTATGAATGGGGATACGCCATTTTCATTGGTTGGTCCGGCCCACATGATCCCAGGCTTCACATTTGCTCCTGGAATACGTGGGCCCCTACACTGGGCTGTGCATGGGGGCCTCGCAGCCCAAGTGTTCGTTCCTCCGGGACCACTGGGTACTTTCATAAATACCTTTGTTATCGGAGGCGTCCGCCCGTGGGAAGTCTCGAACCGCAATTTCAGGGCCAATATCTCCTGGGCTTCTCCTTTTCAGAGTGAACAATGCCCAGCTCCAACTTTTCCTCACAGCTCAGGGGCTGTGAGCTGCACGTCTATGTGGTTGTCCACCTCTGCACTGCCTTCTATCCTCAGCAAAGGTGATCAGTACTCCAGGTGTGGCTGGACCACTGCCTTGGAGCGTCTCATCATATCGTTCTGGGGAGCATTATTCAAATATAAATGGTACATCCAAAGTTCTGCACCTAGACCAAATAATTATTTGTTTAATTCAAGCTGCAAATGATTTTTATTAGGCGGCATCATCTATGATTATCTGTAAAGAATTGTTGAAGTAAAACATGGACCCTATTTACACCTCTTCCGCAGCTTCACTGCAATTTTTGGCTAATTCCAACCATGAATTTATATTATTCATGATAATCAGTTGGCAGAATTGAGTCCCAGCTGCAGAATTAGAGTGGAAAATTGCTTGTTGGAACCATGCCACGGCAAGCAGACACTAAACTATTTACATACTTTGCAGACCCGTAAACAGCTTTTAACAGAATTACAGACGTCCTCAGTCCCTGTCATTCACTCACAAACAGGATAAAGACCGTACACATTTATTGAAAAATGGCATTCTGTCATGTTAACAGAAACCTTCTTCACTTACAACGCAAACAACAAGAAGAAATATCGTCACGTCCCGAGGAAAGGACGTTCCCCCCCATCCCCCACCCCCAAGATTCTCTTCTTGAACCATTCTGCCCACATCACTCTGAAGCAGAGGATAAATAGCTAGCAATGCTGGACCTCTGTGGAGATGTGAATGAAGGCTTTGAATCCAACACTTTTGAAAATCACTCCCTGCCCATAACCGTAAAAGGTCACACCAGATTGATTGGCTCATTTCGGATGACAGCGGCTAGATGCATAAATTGGCATCTACCAGGCACTTTGCTGCTTTGTGTGTCTCAGGTGATTGATGCTGCTCTCAGGCAAACAGACCCTAATATTTGTTCTTTCAATCAGAAAGTCTGCCACAGCAGGTCAAACGGAAGTCTGTCATAAAAGTGCTCCTTTTCTAAATGCCCTTGTGACTCTCAGGCTGCATACCCATAACTAGAACAACTTTTTATAAAGTTTCACCTACATAACTACAGCCATTGCACTTCGAAGTAGCTCATTACATATGGAAAAAATCTACAGTAAACAACAACAACAACTTGTATTTATAGAGCATCTTTAACCTAGTGAAACGTCCCAAGGCGCTTCACAGGAGTATTATGAGATAAAAAATTTGACACCGAGCCACATAAATAGAAATTAGTGCAGGTGACCTAAAGCTTGTTCAAAGAGGGAAGTTTTAAGGAGCATCTTAAAGGAGGAAAGAGAGGCGGAGAGGTTTCGGCAGGGAGTTCCAGAGCTTGGGACCGAGGCAGCTGAAGGCACGGCCACTAATGGTTGAGTGATTATAATCAGGGATGTTCATGAGGACAGAATTAGAGGAGCACAGAGGTTTGTGGGGCTGGAGGAGATTACAGAGATAGGGAGGGGTGAGGACCTGGAGGGATGTGAAAATAAGGATGAGAATTTTGAAATCGAGGTGTTGCTTAACCGGAAGCTAATGTAGGTCAGTGAGCACAGGGGTGATGGGTGAGCGGGACTTGGTGCGAGTTAGGACACGGGCATCTGAGTCTTGGAACACCTCTAGTTTACGGAGGGTAGAATGTGGGAGGCCAGCCAGGAGTGCGTTGGAATAATCAGGTCATAAATCACTCGTTAGGCATCAGCTGAAATATTGTGGGCACCACACATTAGGAAGATTGTCAAGGCCTTGGAGACGGGAAAGAGGAGATTTATGATACGAGGGATGAGGGACTTCAGTTCTGTGGAGAACCTGGGACTGTTTTCTTTAGAGCAGAGAAGGTTAAGAGGAGATTTAATAGAGGTGCTCAAAATAATATGGGGTTTTGACAAGGAGCATAGAGCAGGAGAAACCGTTTCCACTGGCAGGAGGTGCAGTAACCACAAGACACAGATTAAAGATAATTAGGAAAAGAAAGCCAGTGGTGGGATGAGGAGAATTTTTTTTACGCAGCGAGTTGTTATGATCTGGAATGAAAGGATGGTGGGCTAGCAACTTGTAAAAGAGATTGGATATACACTTGAAAAATAAAACTTTGCAGGGCTATGGGAAAAGAGCAGGGGAGTGGGACTGATTGGATAGCTCTTTTCGAGAGCCGGCACAGGCACGGTGAGCCGAATGGCCTCCATGTGTGCTGGATGATTCCATGCTTTACCTCCTTGCTGGGCACACCTTTTTTATTTCGGGTCCCGGGGTGGTAAGGTAGAGCGCCGGATTGCCCCCCCAACTTAAGACGTGTTTGTTACCTCACCACACGTCCAGCCAGCACGAGAATCCTGATTCACAAGGATAGACAGATGCAAAGGAAACAATGCCACCCCAGAGCCCGCTGTGCTCATTCAGGAAATTACTGTTGCATGGACAGCCAGAAAAATGGCCAGCAGCAGCTCCTGGGCAAGTGCCAGATCCTGCGTTTGATTGCTTGCCCATTCAACAAGGGCTCTCTCTTTCTCCTGATGATGAATTAGCTGCAGGTGTGGCTGCTTAATGACAGAAACGTCCCATGCGTCACCTTCGTTGCTGCCAGATTCAGCAAAGTACTCGTGCAAGTGAACTTGTAGCCCAGTTAAGTCTTGAGCAATGGCAAACTGGCCACTTCCAGCTGATGGAGAAAGCGTCTTCTTGAATGGAGCATTCCAGTGACTCAAAGGAGCACAGGGGTCCTTTCTCCATTCATGGAAGGCAAATTTGCAAATCAATGCCTCAATCTAGTTTTTTCTTGAAACAGTGAAAACAATGATACCCGTTCGACCCCTGACGTGACATGTGGAGTAAATTCAGATATTTGAATAGGTTGGCTGAATATGCTGACAAGGTGACAGTGAGGATGTTCAAAATACCGTAGAGGGGGAGAGTTGCTGCCTGCAGGAAAAACGCAAACTTCCTCACACAGTTTACAAAGGTTGAATCTGGCATTCCCCTTCCTCTCTCCCCATCCACCCCCACCAGACAACAGATCGATTCCAGCATGCAGGAACAACCACTGTTTGCTGGCTTCACACCGGGGCAGGCAAAAGCTGTTAATAAAGTGGAAGCACTTTGAAAAAAATTTACAGCTTCCATTAACTGCTGGGAACATTGAGGAGAGCCTCATGATGGATGGTGCAGCGCGAGCCTACAAACTGCAACTTTGCTACAAGGCCACTGTCTCTTCCCGTCATCAAGCCGGCCCCGTCACTTCAAATCCCATGGCAACGCAACATTACCTCAGTGAAACCCCTCATTTGGACAAAATATTCCAACAGCTGACAAACTTTCTCAGTTGGGCCATTAACAGGGGGGGGGGGGCATTTGGCAGAAAAAACCCTCTCCTTTCACTGCAGCATACTGAACATGCACAAGCAGCTGTACAGCACTGGAGATAGCAATTTGAATGGTAAAGAATAAGAACATAAGAAACATAGAAACATAGAAATTAGGTGCAGGAGCCGGCCATTCGGCCCTTCGAGCCTGCACGTCCATTTAATAAGTTCATGACTGATCTGATCATGGACTCGGCTCCACTTCCCTGCCCGCTCCCCATGACCCTTTACTCCCTTATCGCTCAAAAATCTCTCTACCTCCGCCTTAAATATATTCAATGACCCAGTCTCCACAGCTCTCTGGGGCAGAGAATTCCACAGATTTACAACCCTCAGAGAAGAAATTTCTCCTCATCTCAGTTTTAAATGGGTGGCCCCTTATTCTAACACTGTGTCCCCTAGTTTTAGTTTCCCCTATGAGTGGAAATATCCTCTCTGCATCCATCTTGTCGAGCCCCCTCATTATCTTATATGTTTCAATAAGATCACCTCTTATTCTTCTGAACTCCAATGAGTAGAAGCCCAAACTACTCAACCTATCCTCATAAGTCAACCCCCTCAACTCCGGAATCAACCTAGTGAACCTTCTCTGAACAGCTTCCAATGAATGGGCCACCTTCTTGAATTTTGCATGGCGATTATGCCCTCCTGGGAGTGTTCGTTGGAGAGGAGAATCCTATCATTTTGAAGCAGTGCGAATGCAAGAATGGCAGTGCATGACCAAGTCTGGATGGTGTGTGACTTGGAGGGCAACTTTAAGGTCATGGTGTACCCATGATATAGCTGCTCTTGTCCTTCTCAATGGCAGAGGTTGTGGGTGCTGGGAGATATTACAATAGTGACTTGTATGTTAAGAATTCAAGTGTTATTTATGTAAATATCTCTTCATTGTAATGGAGGTACCACATTTACAATATAAAGGGTTATTTTCAAATATATACAAAGGTATTCAAACTAAATCCTGATAAACACACACTAGATTGACAAGGAATATGATACTTGAATCAGGATTTCCATAAATAGATAAAAAGCCTGTTTCTAAATCACTATTTCACAACTAACTCAATCATAGCTCATTCAATACTTAATCAAAGCATTTAAAGTGTATTTTATGCAAACTTGATTAGGCTTATAAAATATGTTCCATTCTCCAGTTGACATTTGGCAATTGACTGATTATATTCTGTCAACTAAACATTACAAATGTATAATTATGATACAATTTATGTTTCCACCAGTATCTTATACTCAAGAATTCTCGGTAGATCAAGAATCCGAGACAATTCAAATTAATGAGCAATCTTTGGACTCCAGCACTTGAAACATATATAATGATCCAGAAGTGGCTTCCTGAATTTAATAACTCAGGAAGGATGAAACTTAAAATTATTAATTTTAATAATAGTCATGAAATCACTGCTATTGACAAAGGGTGTGAAAGTGTAAAGCAATGGTTGGGTTGGGGGAGGGAGAGGCTAAATTAAAGCCTCTAAAAGGTTAAAGCCAGGCCTTTCGGGAGTGAAGTTAGGAGACACTGTTACACGCAAAGGATGGTAGAAGTTCGGAACTCTCTTCCGCAAAAGGCAATTGATGCTAGGTCAATTGTTAATTTTAAATCGGAGACTGATAGCTTTCTGTTAACCAAAGGTATAAAGGGACGTGGGGCAAAGGCGGGTATGTGGAGTCGGGGTTCTGATCAGCCATGATCTTATTGAATGGCGGAACAGACTTGAGGGGCTCAATGGCCTCCTCCTGTTCCTACGTTTCCAAATGAGCTGCCCCCAAGGTAGATTGGTGAATAAGAAAATGACTTAGGACTTCACATTCAATGGTAGCCATTTCACAGCCGGGAGATCGAACTTGATGGCTTGCCTCTCTGGAAATACTGTTGGGAAGACTCAACAGAAAGAGGGAGAGGAGATGTGTAAGCTCCATCTCCAGGCACAAACTTCAGCAAGAAATACCAGAACGTGAGAAATCTGTGTGAAATTCTTGAGACTCTTTTGGACATAAGACACTGCAAGAACCAAACTTCTCAATAGTTCTCTGGGTCTGAGAGCGGAGAATGTGATCCTAAAATATGGGAGCATGCGTAAGTAGGGATTAAAAGTTACTAAAACAAAATGCTGTGGTGACTGGAAATCGGAAATAAAACCATAATATGCTGGAAACACTCAGCAGGTCAGGCAGCATCTGAAGAGAGAGAAAAACAAGAGTTAACATTTCAGGTCGATGACCCTTCGTCAGAACATTCATCATTAATCTGAAACGTTAACTCTGTTTCTTTCACCTCAGATGCTGTCTGACCTGCTGAGTATTTCTGGCATTTCCTGTTTTATATTATTAAAAGTTACATGTTATGTCATAGTAATGATAAACAGCACTCTGCTTCTAATATAATGCAATTCCAAGTACGACCCTGTGTAAACAGGTGTGAATAAGATGCTTTAGGTTATGCGAGCAGATCTCCAGTGGCATTGCTCATGGTGATCCAGAAGTTATGCTGCGGAGTGACAGGGAATGGGAGGGGCACAGGTATATACTGCCACTGAAATGATTTGGATGCTTATAGATCTCCTCAAAGACAGTGCATTATGTTTTTATTGATGAATAGTCTCTGGAAAATAAATCAATCAACCGTGTTTTCCTTTTTTACTGCAGGTCAATAAAAATATTCCCAATGCATACAACATAAAAACATAAGAAATAGGAGCAGGAGTAGGCCATACGGCCCCGCGAGCCTTCTCCGCCATTTAAAAGGATCATGGCTGATCCTATCATGGACTCAGGTCCACTTTCCTGCCCGCTCCCCATAACCGCTTATTCTCTTATCGGTTAAGAAAATGTCTATTTCTGTCTTAAATTTAATTCAATGTCCCGGCTTCCACAGCTCTCTGAGGCAGCGACTTCCACAGATTTACAATCCTCTGAGATAGTGATATAAATAAAGATATCTGTGCACGTAAATTGGGGAATAAACTTTTAACCTTTGCTGTTCATCTGATTACAGTGCAGGCTTTACATTACTAGCTGCTGTCCTGTGGCATTGCTAATATGCAATTTTTTCTCAAAGTGCAACTCTCTTTCCAGAGCTGTTTCTGCTCATCTCTCCAATTCTTTTTATGTTCCTCCTCTTCTCTCTCTCTATTTTCCTGCCTCGTTCCTTCTCTACGCTCCTGTGCCTCTCATGCACTTTTGTTGTCTCTATTTGCCTCTGATTCTCAATCATCTTTGTCTCAGTTCTGAATTAGGGAGCATAGTCTCAGGATGAAGGGTCGGCCTTTATTGCAAGGGGGTTGGAGTACAAGAGTAAGGGAGTCTTATTACAATTGTACAGTTGAGGCCACACCTGGAGTGCTGTGTTCAGTTTTGATATTCCTATCTGAGAAAGGACATACATGCCTTAGAGGGAGTGCAATAAAAGTTCACTAGATTAACCCCAGGGTTGAGATGGTTGTCCTATGTGTTTTGTGTAAGACTTGCCACCAGGGGGCTCACCTGTGGGAGACCGAAGGGTCACCTGTACACCCTGGTTAAGCAGGTATAAAAGGCAGTCTACCATGCTGCTTCTTCACTCTGGAGTTATATTAAAGAGACCAAGGTCACAACAAGTTTGAGCTTACAATACACAGTCTTGTGGAGTTATTCTGAACATAACACTATGAGGCAACACTGAGTAGATTGGGCCTATAATCTCTGTAGTCAAGGAGAATGAGAGGTGATCTCATTGAAACATGTAAGATTCTGTGGGAGTTGACAGGGGAGATGCTGAGAGTTTGTTTCCCCTGACTGGAGTGTATAGAACTAAGGATCGGCTATTTAAGACAGAGATGAGGAGGAACTTCTTCACTCAGAGGGTTGTGAATTTTTGGAATTCTCTGCCCCAGAGGGCTGTGGATGCTGAGTCTCTGAGTATAATCAAGGCTGACATCGATAGATTTTTGGACTCTAGGGCAATCAAGGGATATGGAGATCAGGAGTGAAAGTGGAGTTGAGGTCAAAGATCAGCCATGATCTCATTGAATGGCGGTTTATGCCATATTGCCGACTCCTGCTACTAATTCTCATGTTCTTATATCTCCAACTCTGTTAGTGTGCATTTTATGTGTTTTCTTCCTCTACCTATGTCTGTCATTCTGTATGCTCCTTGCACACTTTCAGTTGCGATTAAAGCTGAAAATCATGAACAAGGTATTAAATAGTAGTCTTAATTCGTACTTGCCAAATTGAAGAAAGTTTGTAAAAGCGCGAAAATTTTTGATAAGTGCAAATAACAAGTAAATTAAATAATACAATTGAAGGCCGATAAATCCCCAGGCCTGATAGTTTGCATCCCAGAGGACTTAAGGAAGTGGCCCTAGAAATAGTGGATGCATTGGTGGTCATTTTCCAACAGTCTATCAACTCTGGATCAGTTCCTATGGACTGGAGGTAATGTATTGATGTGGATAGAGAACTGGTTGGCAGACAGGAATAGAAAGTCGGGATAAACGGGTCCTTTTCAGAATGGCAGGCTGTGACTAGTGGGGTGCCGCAGGGCTCAGTGCTGGGACCCCAGCTATTTACAATAAACATCAATGATTTAGATGAAGGAATTGAGAGTAATGACACAGATGACACAGTTTGCAGATGACACTAAGCTGGGTGGCAGTATGTGCTGTGAGAAGGATGCTAAGAGGCTGCAGGGTGACTTGGACAGGTTGTTGAGTGGGCAAATGCATGGCAGATGCAGTATAATGTGGATAAATTTGAGGTTAGCCACTTTGCTGGCAAAAACATGAAGGCAGAATATTATCTGAATGGCGGCAGATTAGGAAAAGGGGAGGTACAACGAGACCTGGGTGTCATGGTACATCAGTCATTGAAGGTAGGCATGCGGGTGCAGCAGGTGGTGAAGAAGGCAAATGGCATGTTGGCCTTCATAGCTAGGGGATTTGAGAATAGGGGCAGGGGGGTCTTACTGCAGTTGTACAGGGCCTTGGTGAGGAAGGACGTTCTTGCTATTGAGGGAGTGCAGCGAAGATGGCAGGACTGACATATGAGGAGAGACTGGATCGACTGGACCTGTATTCATTGGAGCTTAGAAGAATGAGAGGGGTTCACATAGAAACATATAAAATTCTGACAGGACTGGACAGGTTAGATGCAGGAAGAATGTTTCACGATGTTTGTGAGTTCCAGAACCAGGGGTCACAGCCTAAGGATAAGGGGTATGCCATTTAGGACCGAGATGAGGAGAAACTTCTTCACTCAGAGAGTTGTTAACCTGTGGAATTCTCTACCGCAGAAAGTTGTTGGGCCAAGTTTCGGCCTGACTTGCTCCTGTTCTTTTGGAGCAACTGGTTCAGAATGGAGTATCTTAGAAATTGCAATTCTCGGCATTAGTTTGCTCCAGTTCGAGTCAGTTAGAACAGTTTCAGTTTGGAACAGATTTTTTTTTCAAAAGCGGGCGTGTCCAGCCACTTACGCCCATTTTGAAAGTTTAGGCAGTGAAAACTTACTCCAAACTAACTTAGAATGGAGTAAGTGTAGATTTTTGTACGCTCAGAAAAACCTTGTCTACTTAGAAAATCAGGCGAAGGTTACAAATCAGGTGTAGGGGATGGGGGGGGGGGGTGGGTTTAAAGGGAAGTTTACAAACATTAAACACTTCAGTTTTACAAATAAAGAGCCATCATCAATAATAAATGATTAAAAACATCAATAAATCAACCAATAAATCAATCAAAAAAAATTAATAAGAAATAATTTTTTTGAAAAAAAATCAATAAATAACACATTTTCTACTTACCGACTGCAGCACCGGGAGCCCTCCAACAGCGTGCTGGGGTGCCCTCCCCCTCCCCTTTCCTCCCCCCCCAGTGTGTCTCTGTCAGTGTCTCTATCTCTCTGTCTGTCTGTCTGTGTGTGTCTTTCACTCTCTGTCTGTCAGTGTCTGTGTTTCTGACAGCGTGGGGAGGAGGGGGGTAGAGAGAGAGAGGGGGGTGCAGGGGGAGGGGAGGGTGAAGGGAGAGAGTGGAGGAGAGGTTGGGGTGGAGAGGGCGGGAGGAGAGTGGGGGGGAGAAGGGAGAAGGGGAGGAGAAGGGAGGGGAGGAGAGGGGAGAAGGGGGGGAGGGGGGGAGCGCGGGTTGAGTCGGGTCGGGGGGGCGGAGGGAGGTTGGGTCGGGGAGGCGGAGGGAAGTTGGGTCGGGGGGGCAGAGGGAGGTCAGGTCGGGTCGGGTCGGGTCCGGGGGGGCGGGGGAGGGCGGTCGGGAGCACGGGTCGGGTCAGGTTGGGGGTGGGTGGGTGGAGGAGGGAGGTTGGGTTGGTTCGGGTCGGGGGGGGGGGGAAGGGAGGGAGCGCGGGTCGGGTCCGGGGGAGGGGGGGTGGGTGGGGTGGGAGGGAGGTCGGGTCGGGTCGGTTCGGGTCGGGGGGGGGCAGAGGGAGGTCGGGTCAGGTCGGTTCGTGTCGGGGGCGGGGGGAGGGAGGTCAGGTTGGGTCGGGTCCGGTCCGGGTGCGGGGGGGGGGGGGGAGGTCGGCAGCGCGGGTCGGGTCCGGGGCAGGGTGGGGGGGGGGGGAAGCGGGAGTTGGGTTGGTGTCGGGGTCGGGTCCGGTCCGGGGGTGGGTGGTGGGGGGGGGGGCGGGTAGCGGGAGTCGGTCGGTGTCGGGGTCGGGTCCGGTCCGGGGGGGGGGCAGAAGCGGGAGTCGAGTCGGGTCGGGAGGAAGCAGGAGCTGGGCGTGGGAGGCAGCCTTATCCACACAGCCCCAGTGAGGCCATTCGGCCAGGGCTCAGGGCTGCGTGCTTCGGGCCCCTCCCACACAGTTTTGGGCGCCTGGAGCTACTGCACATGCGCGCCCACTGTAGCGCGCATGTGCAGAGGTCCCGGCACTGTTTTCAGCGCAGGGACCTAGCTCCGCCCCCCACAGCTCGTGCTGCGCCACGCCCGGCTCCAGAGGACCTGCAGGGAGCTGGAGAATAGGTAAGTTTTTTTTAGGCGCACTTTGTGGCGCGAAAAACGGGCATCCAGATCGGGACTGCGCTGTTCTAGGCGCGGCCCAAAACTTGGGCCCGTAGATGCCACTTCGTTAGATATATTCAAGAGGGAGTTAGATATGACCCTTACGGCTAAAGGGATCAAGGAGTATGGAGAGAAAGCAGGAAAGGGGTACTGAGGTGAATGATCAGCCATGATCTTATTGAATGGTGGTGCAGGCTTGAAGGGCTGAATGGCCTACTCCTGCACCTATTTTCTATGTTTCTACAATGATTCTGCCCATTTTAAGTCATCAGATAATTTCCTGCGTTGCAACAATGTCGACACTTCAAAAGTACTTCAGTGGCTGTAAAGTGCTTTGTGAAGTCCTGAGGTCATGAACGGCGCGATAGAAATGCAAGTCTTTCCTATCAACAAAAATAGGCACAACATAATACTGATAATTTAACATTAACATTTTTATAAATGTCTATGTTAGTAACATCATGTGACTGAAAACAAATATTTGAAGTGGATTTATAGGAAGTTCACAGAGAAATGTCTGGACACATATGCTGATTGCTAGTGTCTGAATTTGATAAATGGCTAACTAATTGCAGGCAAATTGATTCTGGGCACAACGACTGTTAAAAACAATATTAATATACATCGGTCAAGATAATGGCCCAAACATTCCGACGTCCCGGTCCCGTAGTGAGTGTGTACTGACCCGGGAAGGCATTGGAAAAGCCGGTTTTCAGCGCACAATGTGCATGCACTGAAAACCAGCTTTTCCGATCTGACAATCCTCGACAGATCGGGAGCGAGGATGACAGATCGGGAGCGAGGACATTTCTTGGGCAAGATTGCGGGATTTACGCATATCTTGCCTGGCAAATGTATTCAAAAATCTTGTGCCTGAAAAAGCTGGCGCATAACCTACTTTTACAGTTGCAAATGTTTAAAAACACACAAAACACAATAACATAAAATAAACACATTGTATTGTTAAAAACTCTGCCCACTAAGGTAAGTTTATTTTTAACCCGAATTACAAAACTTAAAAACAATTGGAAATATATTGTTTTTTTCTAAGGCATTTATGAACTTTAATTTCAATTAATTTTAATTATGTGAGGTCTGTTTTTAATTTTTATTAGTATGTGTTTTTTTTCCCCATTAATAGCACTGAGAACTGTTAGATACACGAGTCTCAGTGCTCTTAGTGGGAAACTGTGAACTAGGTACCTGATTGGGTGAGCACTCACACATGACTGCATCTTCTACGTGGGAACCCTCTGGATGGGAGTGCGCTTCGCGGCGCGGGAGGAGAAGGCCTCCCCATCGGAATCTAGGGCGCCGCCTTGACCACCAGGTAAATTCGTAAAAGATCTCCAACGAGGAGGCAATTGGCCGCGGGAAGACCCCCAAAGGAATTTCTGCCCCATTGCTAACACTTGTTTTAAAATTAGAAAATGGTTTTGAGCAAAGCAAATGGTAGAGCTTTCCTTATCTGAAATATTTCGAGATTTTAGAATATTAATACATTTGCTTAAAGCGATGATTTCATGACTGGGTCGCGCTGATGGAGAAAGCAAGGGATGGTTGCACATATCCACACAACTTGACGACATTGCTGGTCAATGGCACAAAATGAAAGTTCCCTCGGTGCCTATTACAATCATAATTATTACTGGGATGCTTCAAAATGAAGCACTCATGTGGAAGACTTTATACGAAGGTCGCGAGTTTCAAGGTAGCCAAATGCAATGTTAAGTTAAAATGTAATTTTCCGTTGTCAACTTCAATTTTTATGAGTGGTCGAGATTTGTATGGTGTCCTACTGGTGCTCTCTTGGTGTCAGCTGTGGCTCAGTGGGTAGCACTCTGAGTCAGAAGGTCGTGGGTTCAAGTCTCACTCCAGTGACTTGAGCACAGAATCTAGGCTCATACTTCAGTGCAGTGCTGAGGGAGTGCTGAACTGTCGGAGGTGCCGTCTTACAGATGAGACATTAAACCGAGGCCCTGTCAGCCCCCTCAGGTGGATGTAAAATATCCCATGGCACTGTAGGGGAGATATCACCAGTGTCCTGGCCAGCATCACAAAAAACAGATAATCTGGTCATTATCACATTGCTGTTTGTGCAACCTTGCTGTGTACATAGAAACATAGAAACGAAACATAGAAAATAGTTGCAGGAGTAGGCCATTCGGTCCTTCGAACCTGCACCACCATTCAATAAGATCATGGCTGATCATTCACCTCAGTACCCCTTTCCTGCTTTCTCTCCATACCCCTTGATCCCTTTAGCCATCAGGGCCATATCTAACTCCCTCTTGAATATATCCAACGAACTGGCATCAACAACTCTCTGCGGTAGAGAATTCCACAGTTTAACAACTCTCTGAGTGAAGAAGTTTCTCCTCATCTCGGTCCTAAATGGCTTACCCCTTATCCTTAGACTGTGACGCTTGGTTCTGGACTTCCCCAACATCGGGAACATTCTTCCTGCAACTAACCTGTCCAGTCCCATCAGAATTTTATATATTTCTATGAGATCCCCTCTCATTCTTCTAAACTCCAGTGAATACAGGCCCAGTTGATCCATTCTCTGCTCATATGTCAGTCCTGCCATCCCGGGAATCAGTCTGGTGAACCTTCGCTACACTCCTTCAATAGCAAGAACGTCCTTCCTCAGATTAGGAGACCAAAACTGAACACAATATTCCAGGTGAGGCCTCACTAAGGCCCTGTACATCTGCATTAAGATCTCCCTGATCCAATACTCAAATCCCCTAGCTAAGAAGGCCAACATGCCATTTGCCTTCTTCACCGTCTGCTGTACCTGCATGCTAACTTTCAATGACTGATGTACCATGACACCCAGGTCTCGTTGCACCTCCCCTTTTCCTAATCTGCCACCATTCAGATAATATTCTGCCTTCGTGTTTTTGCCAGCAAAGTGGCTAACCTCATACTTATCCACATTATACTGCATCTGTCATGCATTTGCCCACTCACCTAACCTGTCCAAGTCACCCTGCAGCCTCTTAGCATTCTCTTCACAGCTCACACCACCACCCAGCTTAGTGTTGTCTGCAAACTTGGAGATATTACACTCAATGCCTTCATCTAAATCATTGATGTATTTTGTAAATAGCTGGGGTCCCAGCACTGAGCACTGCGGCACCCCACTAGTCACTGTCTGCCATTCTGAGAAGGACCCGTTTATCCCTATTCTCTGCTTTCTGTCTGCCAACCAGTTCTCTATCCACGTCAATACATTACCCCCAATACCATGTGCTTTAATTTTGCACACCAATCTCTTGTGTGGGACCTTGTCAAAATCCTTTTGAAAGTCCAAATACACCACATCCACTGGTTTCCCTTGTCCACTCTACTAGTTACATCCTCAAAAAATTCTAGAAGATTTGTCAAGCATGATTTCCCTTTCATAAATCTATGCTGACTTGGACCGATCCTGTCACTGCTTTCCAAATGCGTTGCTATTTCATCTTTAATAATTGATTCCAACATTTTCCCCACTACCAATATCAGGCTAACCAGTCTAAAATTCCCTGTTTTCTCTCTCCCTCCTTTTTTAAAAAGTGGTGTTACATTAGCTATCCTCCAGTCCATAGGAACGGATCCAGAGTCGGTAGACTGTTGGAAAATGATCACCAATGCATCCACTATTTCTAGGGCCACTTCCTTAAGTAGTCTGGGATACTGACTAACAGGCCCTGGGGATTTATCGGCCTTCAATCCCATCAATTTCCCTAACACAATTTCCTAATTAATAAGGATTTCCTTCAATTCCTCCTTCTCACTAGACCCTCCGTCCCCTAGTATTTCCAGAAGGTTATATATGTCTTCCTTCGTGAAGAATTAGTTCAATTGGTTTCTGCCATTTCTTTATTCCCCATTATACAAACTGGCTGCCATGTTTCCTATATTACAACAGAGCCAGTACTTTAATTGCTTTGGGACATCTTGAGGTCATGAAATGTGCTTTCGAAATGTGCATTCTTTCTTTCTTTCATAAACTGTACAAAAATGTTATCACAATGACACAAATCTTGGAAGTATAGTGAACAGTGAGGACGATAGTGATAGACTTCAAGAGGACATAGACAGGCTGGTGGAATGGGCAGACACGTGGCAGATGAAATTTAATACAGTAAAATGTGAAGTTATACATTTTGTTAGAAAGAATGAGAAGAGAAAATATAAACTAAGGGGTACAATTCTGAAACGGGTGCACGAACAGAGAGACCTGTGGGTATATGTGCACAAATCGTTACATTTTTCAGGGCAGGTTGAGAAAGCAGTTAAAAAAGATTACGAGATCCTGGGTTTCATGAATCGAGGTATAGAGTACAAAAGCATGGAAATTATAATGAACCTGTATAAAGCAACTCCTCTACAGGAGTAAGGGCTGGATTTTCGGCTTTTTGCGTTTCCGCCTATTTTTGGCGCAATTCGCGGCGGATTAAAAAATGCAACGTCGGGTTAACGTTTGCGCCAGAGCGAGCAACTATTGTCAAATGAAAGTTTACAACGGGCGTTAGCGCTAACTCTGGCATTGCAGCACACAATTTCTGCGCCAGAGCCGAAACTTCCGCCACTAAAAGAAATCGGCCGTTCTGCACAGGCGCAATTTTTTTTTTTTCTCCCGCGCTTCTGGTGTGCTGTCCAATCACAAACGATAATGCAGGGCACGGCCGAGCGCATACGCAGTACACCCGGGGCTGAATCAGCCATTTTAAAATTGGATTTTGATGATGGAGGATGACAATTCTAGACAAGCGATTCAACCACGAGGCTAATGAAGCTCCAGTGGGGGCTGTGGAGAGAAGATGGAGTGTGAGTGTAACTGGATAATACCTGTTTACATAGAAACATAGAAAATAGGTGTAGGAGCAGGCCATTTGGCCCTTCAAGCCTGCACCATCATTCAATATAATCATGGCTGATCATGCAACCTCAGTACCTCACACCTGCCTTCTCTCCATACCCCCTGATCCCTTTAGCCGTAAGGGCCATATCGAACACCCTCGTCGAGGTGGATCTCGACCCCTGCCATCCATTTTTTTAAGTATTTGGAGGGAAATTGCTGAGGAGGTCTCTGTGATCAGGACTGGCACAGAGTGCCGAAAGACGTTTAATGATCTTTCAA
Organism: Pristiophorus japonicus; assembly: GCF_044704955.1. Classification (NCBI taxonomy): domain Eukaryota; kingdom Metazoa; phylum Chordata; class Chondrichthyes; family Pristiophoridae; genus Pristiophorus; species Pristiophorus japonicus. The sequence continues at coordinate 53,067,516 of NC_091982.1, forward strand.
GCGTCGTTTGCATGAGTACAATTTTTATTCGTGCATTCCTTCATTACTTCAATTATAAATCTGACACACTATTTGTTCTCATGCTGTTGCTGTCCCTCAGCACTCTGTAGGTTGCCTCCTAAAATGCATGACACATAGGTAGGCTTAGTTTGGCACTGTATTTGCCATGAATGACCTTTTCACATTATTCAGATTGCTTTCTGAGATTTCAGAAGATTTCTCCGTACTTCGATGTCCTCCTGATGAACCACGTGCAACTTCCAAGGCCATTAAACAGAGGACTATATTACATTCAGACAGTATGGTATAAGTGCTTTTGTGGCTATCTATGCCACAAGAGCAGATGGACCCTCTTGTCACCATTTCCATTTTCATTTTTGCAGGCCAAAAAGTCACACAATCGGCAGGAGCAAGTGCAGACAGGCGGCGGTACGCTTCAGACACTGCCACTCACTGACTTTGAGGAGCGAGTGGCAGGCCTCATTGGCATCTCAGGTCGGGCAACTGGGGGCGCTGACCCGCACTCGGATACTGAGGGTAAATCCTGCACACTGCCCAGGCTGGGTTGGGGCAATGTGATGCAGTGCGACACTGCTCTCACACAAGATGAAAGTATCATGGATGCTCCCTGGATATTGGGCATTGACTGACACGATGCGCTGAGTATGGTTGCAGGAGATCTGTACGTTCATGGAGTGGAATCCCTTTCGGTTTCAGAAAACCTTTGCATTCTGTAAAGGTGCTCGCAGGGTGATGTGTGTATAGTCAAGGGCACCCTGAACCTTGGGGAAGCCAGCAAACCATCCAAAACCGACAGCACTTTCATTTTGGGTCTCCTTGGTCATTGGGAAGTTTAATCAAGTCCATTCTACATGTGTACAGTTCAGTCGTCACCTGGCGAATGCAGTAATGTGTGGCGTGCTGCAAGAGGGAGCATATGTTCCCCGCTGATGCCTGAAAGAAGCCGGAGGCATAGAAGGCAAGTGCCACAGTCACCTTCACCTCAACGGGCAGTGCAGTCCTGTTGCCACTGGTAGGCTGTAGGTCTGCCTGTATGAGCTGGAATATCTCTGTGACCACTTCTTTTTGGAAGTGCAGTCTTCTAACGCACTGTGCCTCAGAGAGCTGCAGGTATGAACGATGTTCCCTGTAAAGTCGTTGGGGGTAAGGCTTCCTCCCGCTACGTCTGCGACCTCTTCGGTTACATTGCAAATGATCAACAATACGCCTTCTTCCAGCTCGACCCCGTATGAATATAGCAGCCAGGATTACTGGCTCCCGACATAGCATGGCCCCCATCTTTTAAAATGTCCTTAAATGTCCTTTAAAACAAACTATAATCTCACATAAACTTCGCAATGAAAAGTATGCAGTAAGGCAGCGTTCTTCTCCCAATGCTTTTAATCACTCAGACCTCCGACTTTCTCCTCTGTTTACAACATGGCGCTATTAGCACCTGGTGCCCGTCTGGTTTTTCTTGGCTGGTCCTTGGGCGGACGCTAAATCCGACGATATTCTCAAAAAGTTCCATTCGGGGTGCTAGCGCAGCGATGCACGATGATTTATTTCATCCAAACGGTGAAAACAACAGGCAGGCGCTAAGTTTTAACGCCGCCACAAAACCATTGGCGAAAATTCCGTCCGGGCGCAAAATTTTGTGCATCTCCTTTCATGCCCCAAAAATCCTTGCCCAGACCATCGTGTCCAATTCTGGGCGCCACACTTTATTAAGGATGTGAAGGCCTTAGAGCGGGTACAGAAAAGATTGACGAGAATGATTCCAGGGATGAGGGACTTCAGTTAAGTGGAGAGATGGGAGAAGCTGGGGTTGTTCTCCTTGGAGCAGAGAAGATTGAGAGGAGATTTGATCGAGGTGTTCAAAATCATGAGGAGTCTGGATGGAGTAGATAGAGAGAAACTGTTCCCATTGGCGGAAGGGTCGAGAACCAGAGGGCACAGATTTAAGGTGATTGACAAAAGAACCAAAGGCAACGTAAGAAAAAACTTTTTTACACAGCGAGTGGTTAGGATCTGGAATGCACTGCCTGAAAGGTTGGTGGAGGCAGACTCAATCACAGCTTTGAAAAGGGAATTGTACAAGTACCTGAAAGAAATTTTTTTACAGAGCTACAGGGAAAGGGCGGGGGAGTGGGACTGGCTGAGGTGCTCTGGCAGAGAGCCAGCACAGGTTCGATGGGCTGAATGGCCTCCTTCTGTGCTGTAACCATTCTATGATTCTAATTACACTGCCCCTTTCCCCAAAGATAAGCTCACCCCATGACTTGCATTTTTCTTCCAGTTTTCCTCCTGCAGTCAAGGGACAGACATCCTCATTCAGTTCGGAATGTTGGCCAAACAGGTGACAGGACCCAATGATGCTCTGTATTTCAGTGACTGTAAGCAACCATAGCCCGTGGCTGTTGAGAATCAGCTGTAGATTCACCCACATCACAACTTGCATAAAATTGCCTCCCCCCCACCGGCCCCGCCAAAGGAACTGAGGACAACACTGACTCCAAAGCTGAAATCTTGGTTGCTACGGCTTTTATTCAGAATTTCTCACCGAGTGGAACTTTCGTATTTTATTTGCTTCTTGGATTATATTCGGGTCGAGTAAAAAAGTATTGTGCCTGTCCGGTAAGATCAATAAATTGACAAGTTTAAACCTTTTGCTGGTTAGTTCAGATCAATTATTCGATTCTAGTAGCTGTGACACTTCCTCATGTTGATTTTTCATTGCATTTCATTTGAGTTACTACAAATTTTAAGTTCATTTACTAAAATTCTTATTGGATTTTGACCTGTTTCAAAAATATTATCCAGTTAGGATGTTTTTGAGTTCAAACAAAAATGATTAAATGAGCAACATAAACAAAAATCTAACTGAAGTTTCCCTGGTGGTGTAATGAGTAAAGGTAGTCTGGGGTCCAAATCTGGCCCAGCCCCGTGGCAAGGCAGGACTTCCTGTGCCCGGCATGGAATACCCGCCCCGGCCGCGAAATTGGGGTTCGCGCCACCAAGAGGAAGTGGAGCGCAATGTCACGCATAGTACTTCCTCTCGGGGGCGGTACTAGGGCAGTAAGTGCCCGAATGTTGCAGCGCTACACGACCTCGTAGTGCCGACGTGAGCACAGGGCCCTCCCCTTCCGTTAAAGGGGACGGTAAGCTGGGAGCTCTGCAGTGGAGCAAGGAGTCTCCACTCGGCCACCGGGGATGCGAGCTGCCGTAGCCGCAGCCCGGCACAGAGGTGGAGTGCTGTGGCTGCACCATCGCGGCACGGATCCCGTGAAATGAAGAACGGAAGGCTGGACCGACAGGTCGGCCGCGAGAGAAAGATGGCGCCGCGCGCCTCCCCTTTAATTTTCGTTCCGCTAGCGGAGTGCGGCCCGGCTCGTGACCCGTGAGGCTGGTGCTGATGTTGCTGGCGGCGGCCTCACGGGGCGCTACCCAATTGCCACCGCGGGGTGAAAACAGGCTGCTGCAAGGCGAAAATGAGGAGGCTGTACACGGCGATGACATTATCATCACCGTGTGCAATGGCCCGGGGGGCTGCCAGTTTTGCACCTCCGCTAACTCTCGCGCAATTTCGCGGAAGTCAGAAGCGCACCATCTCCCTGGGTGAAAACCCATTCATCATCGCGGGCGCAGCAGAGCACGGCACTACCATTTACCGCTGCCACTAAACTCCTGGGGAATTTAGTGGGAGTTGTTAGCAGCACCGCATCCAGGCAATAGCTTATTTGCGCCCCCAGGGTGCCAACGTGAGGCGCAAACGACACCAATTTCTTCCCCAAATTTTCTTTGCCAACATTATTTCATTAGATGTTGCCACAAGAATCCATTCTACTAAAACTCACTTTAGAGAAATGCTGTTTTTTTTTAAAAAGCTATTCATATTTTGATTCATCCCCTTTTGCCACTTCACACAATGGTTAGTTAGTGGGGTACAGATAAAGTGCTTTGTTTAGACTCCTCAATTCTTCATCTGTGATAATAAGTAGGAAACTGGAAATTTAGAATTAATTTTTTGGTGTTAACGATAGCAGATAATCAATCATTATTCCCTTTTTAACTAGACAATTAAAGAGGAATAATGCAGTTTTGGTCTCTTAATCTGAGGAAGGACATTCTTGTTATTGAGGGCGAAGTTTCACCAGATTGATTCCCGGGATGGCAGGACTGACATATGAAGAAAGACTGGATCGACTAGGCTTATATTCACTGGAATTTTGAAGAATGAGAGGAGATCACATAGAAGCATATAAAATTCTGATGGGATTGGACAGGTTAGGTGCAGGAAGAATGTTCCCGATGTTGGGGGGAGTCCAGAACCAGGGGTCACAGTCTAAGGATAAGGGGTAAGCCATTTAGAACCGAGATGAGGAGAAACTTTTTCACTGAGAGAATTGTGAACCTGTGGAATTCTCTACCACAGAAAGTTGTTGAGGCCAGTTTGTTGGATATATTCAAAAGGGTGTTCGATATGGTCCTTACGGCTAAAGGGATCAGGGGGTATGGAGAGAAGGCAGGTGTGGGGTACTGAGGTTGCATGATCAGCCATGATCATATTGAATGGTGGTGCAGGCTCGAAGGGCCGAATGGCCTACTCCTGCACCTATTTTCTATGTTTCTATGTAAACAGGTATTACCCAGTTACACTCACACTCCACCGTTTGATGCCATTGCAAAGCTCGAAACTGCTTCACACTTATGCTGAACTGAAGCGCACACATCAGGTAGGAAGGCTCGAACTGACTCCGAAGTGAAGCAGAGTGAGATTCCTCCAGAGAGTCTCACTCTGTTTGATTCTGGTGTCAGCTTGTGCCCCGACTCCAAACGCAGGCTGCATACACATTATAACTTCAGCATCACTTGGGCTGCAAAACTGCTTATGCACCTTGAAATGTTATTTTCTAAAAAAGAAATCGACAAGAGTTTACAAGCTGATGAGGCATGGCACACAGAGAGAAAGAAAGAACTCGCATTTATATCGCGCCTTTAACAACCTGAGGACATCCCAAAGCGTTTTACAGCCAACAAAGTACTTTTTGAAGTGTAGTCACTGTTGTAATGTAGGAAATGCGGCAGCCAATTTGCACATAGCATGTTCCCACAAACAGCAATGTAATAATGATTATCTGTTTTAGTGATAAGTATTGGCAAGGACACCAGGTATAACACCCCCCTCCCCGGCTCTTCATCGAAATAGCACCATGAGATCGTTTACATCCACCTGAGCAAGCAGACAGGGCCTCGGTTTAACATCTCACCTGAAAGACAGCACCTCCAACAGTGCCTCGCTCAGTACTGCACTGGAGTGTCAGCCTAGATTTTGTGCTCCAAGTCTCTGGAGTCAGACTTGAACCTACAACCTTCTGAGTTGGAGGCTAGAGTGCTACCCACTGAGCCATGGCTGACACCTTTTAGTGGTGAGGAATCAGCCTCCTAACTTTCTCCTTGGGTGAGACAGAAAGTGTCCTGCATTTTTGTGGAATTACCTTCTTATTCTGGATAAAGAGCTGAGAAAAAATATTAACCTGTCCTTTATCAGAGGAAAACCACATTGCTAACCATACAGAAATAACGAGTGCTTTAAATTTTCAGCAGTGCTTCCTATATTCTCACTCAGTCTGAAATGTTGTATTTTTGATCAAAAATGTTGTAATGTACTGTTATTTTAAAACCAGCTAACTGACAAATTTCACTCAGTGCCCCCTGCAAGGAAATGGAAAACTGAACTGGGTACCTGCTCTTTACCGCCATCTTGTGGTCTCTGCTACAAAGTGCACATAAATCAATGTCAGGTGAGGGCAAGCTGACCCCCAGAGCAATGTTTCCTCTCAGCTGTGTGGTCGCTCAGGGAACGCTCCCAGGCAGGTCACTCACCGGCTTCGCCATTGTAAATACCGCGCATGCGCAGAGATTTAAAGGGAACCGCGCATTAAAAGAAACAGGCTGCGCGCAATGTATTTACTTCATGGGTTCTTCGCTTAAGAATTCATAGCAACACATTGCTTTTAAGAACTAAAATAAAACAGAAAATGCTAGAAATCTCAGTGGGTCAGGCAGCATCTGTGGAGAGATAGCAGAGTTAACGTTTCGGGTCGATGATCCTTCGTCAGAACTGCCAAATGTTCGGAAAGAACACATTCTTAAGAAGCACTGAAAGGGGGAAGGGAAGAAAGAAAAGGGAAGGTCATTGATAGGGTGGAAGGCAGGAGAGATTATAGAGACAAAATGGATGATGGGCCGAATTGAAATGGTAATGCCAGGAGTTAGAAAAACATTAGTGAAGATAGGATGTGAACGGTGGGATAATGAACTACTTGGTTTATTAACAAAGGTTTAACAATCACACTACACATTACCAGTCCATCCACCAGGCTCATAACTGCAGACCTCATTTTGGATGACCTAGACCCAACTGGCTGGGGTTTTATTGAGTCTTGTGAACATCACATGACTGGCTAAGCCACTCACAATGCAACAGCTCAACAACTCTTTTAGTTAGAAAACAAAATAAACAGTTAAATCAAGTGTCCCCCACATTTTTCAAGGCCCTTTTTTGCAACAACTCTACACACCTGTGAGCATACTCACAGGTGCATACATTATACCATGCAGAACAAAGTGCATCTTACAGGGAACATTACCCCAGAGGTGAAAAAGTTGTAACACTCATTAAAGTAAGGTAAACTTGATACCACCTGGCTACAGGTTATCCTTCTTGAAGTGTACAAAAGTTCACAAACAAAAGATGAGCAGTAAAGAGCTCCACCATCTTTAAGAACATAAGAATTAGGAGTAAGCCATATGCTCCACAATTCAATAAGATAATGGCTGATCTTCAAACTCAACTCCACTTTCCCACCTGATCCCAATATCCCTTGATTCCCTTAGTACCCAAAAATCCATAGACTTTGAATATTCTGGAAAACCGCAAATGTAATGCCCCTATTTAAAAAAGAAGGCAGACAGAAAGTAGGAAACTATAGATCGGTTAACCTAACATCTGTCACTGGGAAAATGCTGGAGTCCATTATTAAGGAAGCAGTAGTTGGACATTTGGAAAAGCATAATTCAATCAAGCAGAGTCAGCATGGTTTTATGAAAGGGAAATCATGTTTGACAAATTTGCTGGAGTTCGTTAAGGATGTAACGAGCAGGGTGGATAAGGGGGAACCAGTGGATTTGGTTATTTGGATTTTCAGAAGGCATTCGATAAGATGCTATATAAAAGATTACTGCACAAGATAAAAGTTCATGGGGTTGGGGGTAATATATTAGAATGGATAGGGGATTGACTAACTAACAGAAAACAGAGAGTCGGGATAAACGGATCATTTTCCGGTTGGTAAACAGTAACTAGTGGGGTGCCACAGGGATCAGTGCTGGGGCCTCAACTATTTAAAATCTATATTAATGGCTTGGATGAAGGGATCGAGTGTAATATAGCCAAGTTTGCTGATGATACAAAAATGGGTGGGAAAGCAAATTGTGAAGAGGACACAAAAAAATCTGCAAATCTGCAAAGTATTGCGTGCAGTTCTGGTCGCTATATTATAGGAAGGACATGATTGCACTAGAGAGGGTGCAGAGGAGATTTACTATGATGCTGCTTGGTATGGAGAATCTTAGTTATGAGGATAGATTGGATAGGCTGGGTTTGTTCTCATTGGAACAGAGGAGGTTGAGAGGAGACCTCAATGAGGTGTACAAAATATTGAGGGGCCTGGACATAGTGGATAGTAAGGGTCTATTTCCATTGGTGGAGGGGTTTATTACAAGGGATATAGTTTTAAGGTGGTTGGTGGAAGATTTAGAGGGGATTTGGGGGGGGTGGGGGCTTCTTTACACAGAGGGTTGTGGGGATCTGGAACTCGCTGCCTGGAAGAGTGGTGGATGCAGAAACCCTAACCACTTTTAAGAGATGGTTGGATGGGCACTTAAAGTGCAGTAACCTGCAGGGTTATGGACCTCGAGCTGATAATTGGGATTAGACTGGATGACTATTTGTTGGACGGAGCAGATATAATGGTATGTACTGCAGGGAATAGAATACAGCCAAGCTGATCTCCTGGACTAGTTTCGATCACCTGGATGGGTCAGAGAGGAATTTCCCCAGATTTTTTCTCCCTAAATTGGCCTGGGTTTTTATCTGGTTTTTGCCTCTCCCAGGAGATCACATGTCTCCGGTTGGGGTGGAATGTAGAATGTTTTAGTATAAGGGGTGTCGCAGTTGTGGTGAGGCAGATTGGTTGGGCTGGGCGCTCTTTGCCTTTCCATCATTGTTCATAGCTTTATATGTAACCTTTAGGGCTGCTGACCAAGGGTCGTGCGGCTCTTTGTCGGCCGGCGTGGACACGATGGGCCGGAATGACCTCCTTTTGCGCTGTAAATTTCTATGTTTCTACGTTTCTATAAAGACAGGCTAAGTGAATGGGCAAAAATTTGGCAGATCGAGTATAATGTAGGAAAATGTGAGGTTATCCACTTCGGCAGAAAAAATAGAAAAGCAAATTATAATTTAAATGGAGAAAAATTGCAAAGTGCTTCAGTGCAGAGGGACCTGGGTGTCCTTGTGCATGAAACACAAAAAGTTAGTATGCAGATACAGCAAGTAATCAGGAAGGAAAATGGAATGTTGGCCTTTGTTGCAAGGGGGACAGAGTATAAAAGCAGAGAAGTCCTGCTACAACTGTACAGGGTGTTGGTGAGACCACACCTGGAGTACTGTGTGCAGTTTTGGTCTCCTTATTTAAGGAAGGATATACTTGCATTGGAGGCAGTTCAGAGAAGGTTCACTAGGTTATTTCCAGAGATGAGGGGTTGAATTATGAGGATAGGTTGAGTAGATTGGGCCTATACTCATTGGAGTCCAGATGCATGAGAGGTGATCTTAACGAAACATATAAGATAATGAGGGGGTTCGACAAGTTGGATGCAGAGAGGATAGTTTCACTCATAGGGGAAACTAAAACTAGGGGGCATAGTCTCAGAATAAGGGGCCATTCATTTAAAACTGAGATGAGGAGGCATTTCTTCTCTCAGTGGGTTGTAAATCTGTGGAATTCTCTGCCCCAGAGAGCTGTGGAGGCTGGGTCATTGAATATATTTAAGGCGGACAAAGACAGATTTTTGAGCGAGAAGGGAATAAGGGGTTAGACTGGATGATTGGGAGTGGGCAGGGAAGTGGAACTGAGTCAGTGATCAGATCAGCCATGGTCTTATTAAATGGCGGAGCAGGCTCGAGGGGTCAAATTGCCTACTCCTGCTCCTATTTCTTGAGTTCTTGTGTTCTTGTGTACTCAACGACTGAGCATCGACAGCCCTCTGTGGTAGAGAATTCCAAAGAGGGCAATGCGGTTGACATGGTTTACATGGACTTCCATAAGGCTTTTGAAAAAAGTACCACATGATAAGCTTGCAAGCAAAGGTGAAGCCCATTGAATCCAACAAACAGTGGCAGCATGGATACAAAATGGCTAAGTGACAGGAAACAGTGCGTCGTGGTGAATGATTATTTATCAAATTGGAGAAAGGTAACAGTGGTGTTCCCCAGGGGGTGGTACTAGGACCACTGCATTTCTTGATATAAATTAATGACTTGGAGGTGGGTGTACAGGGCACAATTTCAAAATGTGTAGGTGGCACAAAACTTGGAAGTATAGTGAACATTGAAGAGGATAGTGATCGACTTCAAGAGGACATAGACAGGCTGGTGGAATGGACGGACACGTGGCAGATGAAATTTAATGCCGAAAAGCGCAAAGTGATACATTTTGGTAGAAAGAATGAGGAGAGGCAATATAAACTAATGGGTACAATCCTAAAGGGATGAATAGAGAGATATGTGCACAAATCGTTGAAGGTGACAGGGCAGGTTGAGAAAGCGGTTACAGAAGCTTACAGGATCCTGGGCTTAATGAATAGAGGTGTAGAGTAGAAAAGCAGGGAAATTATGATGAACCTTTATAAAACACTGGTTCAGCCCCAACTGGAGTATTGTGTCCAATTGTGGGCATCGCACTTTAGGAAGGATGTGAAGTCCTTAGAGAGGGTGCAGAAAAGATTTACAAGAATGGTTCCAGGGATGAGGGACTTCAGTTACGTGGATAGACTGGAGAAGCTGGGAATGTTCTCCTTGGAGCAGAGAAAGTTGAGAGGAAATTTGATAGAGGCGTTCAAAAGCATGAGGGTTCTGGACAGTGTAGGGAGAGAGAAACTGTTCCCATTGGCAGAAGGGTCGAGAACCAGATTTAAGGTGATTGGCAAAAGAACCAAAGGCGACATAAGAAACATTTTTTTATGCAGCGAGTGGCCAGGATCTGGAATACACTGCCTGAAAGGATGGTGAAGGCATGGCTTTCAGAAGGGAGTTGGATAAGTGCCTGAAGGAAAATCTTTTGCAGGGCTATGGGGAAAGGGATGGCGAGTGGGACTAGCTGAAAGTGCTCTTGCAGAGGATTGGCATGTGCTCGACGGGCCAAATGGCCTTCCATACTGTAACCATTCTATGATTCTATGATTCACAACCTCTGAATGAAGCAATCTCAGCTCATCTCATCTTTCTGCCATTCTGAGATGTATCAGGTAGTAACCATTTTGTGTCAAAGAAAGGTTGCTGTAACTGAGATGTATTATAGAGGCCGCCGGTCACCTTTTTGCTCATTCTCTACCTCCAGCAACCAACTCCATTGGTTTCTGTCTGTCAGGTTGGCTCTGTTCAAGGCAGTAATGCAATTCAATATGTCTAGAATGGACTAACCTGCTGCTGGATATTCATAAGAATAAAAACGCAGTTGGATTCCAAAACCAATGTCAGGTAAACTTCCTTGATTGCGCTCCTCCAATTCTGCCCTCTTGAGCATCTCCGATTTTAGCCACTCCACCATTGGCAGCTGAGCCTTCATCTGCCGACGCCCTAAGGTCTGGAATTCCCACCTTAAAACTCTACCTCCCTCTCCTCCTTCAAGACGCTCCTTAAAACCTCCCTCTTTGACCAAGCTTTTGGTCATCTGTCCTAAAATCTCCTTATGTGGCTCGGTATCAAGTTCTGTTTGATAATCGCTCCTGTGAAGTGCCTTGGGACACTTTACTATGTTAAAGGTGCTATATAAATGCAAGTTGTTGTTGATTTCAAATAGGCATTTGATCCACAATGTTCAGGAATGGCATCCTTACTTTCAATTAATTCTGTAAGTGGTGTTCAAATGTTACGTGAGCATATGTGGTTTGGAATTAGAATGGATCTCCATCACCTTTTGTTGCACATGCTCACCTCTTCCCTTCGACGTATCCACTAAGTAAATGCTCCATGGGATTTAGAAAAACTGAAAATAAGCTTTTTTTTTTTTAAATGGAGAGGTGATAGATCCATCCAGCCTGCCAGCTGAGTGACCTTCACAATCTAATGAAATTGGAATGATGTCCATCAGCGCTTGAAGGATGGGAAAAGTGTAAAAGGCAGAGAAGTCGAGGACATAACTAGGATCTATCACCTCCTAATCAGCAATCAAACTGACGTTGATTCAGTGGGATTGAAAAGGTCAAAATTGAACAACATCAACCATTAGTCCAATCTTCAGCTTCACTTGCAGAAGGTTCATTCCAAATGGAGGACAAGCCATTCGAATATAAAGATAACTGAATGTGCAGACAATTCAGCTTTTCCCTCATTTTATGTATTGAGTACTAATATGTACTTGGTTAATCCTTGCCATTGGACCAAGACCTAGCTCTGCCAAGCCCGTGCGGTGGCTGGTGTGCAATGGTCACTGCACGTTAATAAAATCCACGCGCAGGCATCTTCCACCCTTCAGGATGCAGTTCAGGACCTGGAATATTAGGTCCTTTTTTGGCATGGAAGCAAGTCATCCTCGCTTCGAGGGACTGCCTATGATGATAATTTACTTACTTACATCTCAACTCTCGACATCGTTGTTAGGTTTGGCTCAATGGTAGTACTCGTGCCTCTAAGTTAGAAGTTGATGGGATCAACTCCCAACTCCAGAGACTTGAGAATGTGATCTGGGCGAACACTTCAGTGCAGTACTGATGGGAGTGCGAGATTATCGAAGGTGCTGGATGAGTTGTTAAACCGAGGCCCATCTGTCTGTTCGGGTGGACCTAGAGGTCCCCATGGTCCTACTTACATAGGATTATACCGGTGTCCTGGTCAATATTTATCCCTCAATCAACACAACAAAAAAACAGATTATCTGGTCATTATCACATTGATGTTTGCGGGATTTGCTGTGCGCAAATTGGCTGCCGCGTTTCCCACATTACAACAGTAACTACACTACAAAAGTACTTCATTGGCTTGAGACTTCCGATGGTCGTGAAAGGCGCTATATAAATCCTTGTAACGTTTCAAGGACACCCATAAAGCCCCCTTGATAAAATGCAACATCCCCACTGATACTTGGGAATCCCTGGCCAAAGACTGCCCTAAGTGGAGGAAGTGAATCCGGGAGGGTGCTGAGCTCCTCGAGTCTCATCGCCGAGAGCGTGCAGAAATCAAGCGCAGGCAGCGGAAGGAATGAGCGACAAACCAGACTCCCCATCCACCCTTTCCTTCAACCACTGTCTGTCCCACTTGTGACAGAGTCTGTGGTTCTCGTATTGGACTGTACAGCCACCGAAGAACTCATGCTAAGAGTGGAAGCAGTGTCTTCCTTGATTCTGAGGGGCTGTCTATGATGATGATGATATATAAATCCAAGTCTTTCTTTCTTTATACGGCACAGAAACAGACTATTTGGCCCAACCAGTCTATGCCAGTGTTCATGCTCCACTCGAGCCTCCTCCCGTCTTTCCAAATCTAACTCTATCAGCATAACCCTCCATTCCAGTGGTGGGCAAAATACAGCCATCAGGCTATATCCGTCCCACCGGATCAGACAGAAGTAGAACACGAGCTGGAGCTTGAGCTGCACCTGCGTCTATCCATTCTCACTTCTCATGGGTCAGAGACAGATCCAAACTGCAGCCAAGGAAAAACCATAGTAATACTTCATTCAAATTAATAATATGCAAAAGCGATTCTCCCTGGCCCGACATTAAAAGGATTTGTTCCATAATTCTGGGCCCCAATAGCGGACGTCCATAACCAGAATACACTGCATACTCCAATATGCTCTATCCATTTTAGAGTGGAGTCATGGCTGCTCATTGCCACAACTCTTTTACCGAAGAAAGTGACCGGCGCTGCATTTTTCCTCTCCCGGTATGCAGAGAACGACGGCAGGGGAGTTCTCATCTGGCACCAATTGGGACGGCATTAGTCATCTTAGCAGAGGGGCATAAGGATGACTGAGGTGGGGAATTGATGCTGACACAGGCTCGAAAGAGGGTACAGTTCCATTTCACAGCACTGATTTATTGAGCCAAGAAGATACAACAACATTTTCAACTTTTATCTTTGATTAATTTCTCAGCAGTACCGAATACATGTTGTGTATGTAAGATAGCATTTGACTACTATCTAAATTTATGTTTATGCAATGTTTATGTTTATGCAATGTTGCCTCTAATTTTTTTCACATGCGGTCCCTTTAAATTTGCTGCGCGGCTGGCCACTATGCAGCCGTGCATGCGCAGTATCCCTTCCAGCGGCAGGAACTGGGGAGCGGCCTGCGCAGGACCGCATGATTGGCGGAACATTGATGGGCGGCCCTCAACAGTTCACCAAAACTTGTCAAGCGGCCCTCCAGCATAAATAATTGCCCACCACTGCTCTATTCCCTTCTCACTCGAACTGCCCCTTAAATGCATCAATACTATTCGCTTCAACCACTCCCTGTGATAACGAGTTCCACATTCTCATCACTCTCTGGATAAAGAAGTTTCTTCTGAATTCCCTACTTGATTTCTTGGTGACTATCTTATATTGATGGCCTCTAGTTCAAGTGGAAACACTCTCTCTGTATCCACTCTATCAAAACCTTTCATAATTTTAAAGACCTCTATTAGGTCACCACTCCGCCTTCTCTGTTCATCCTTTCCTGATAGGTATACCCTTGCATTTCTAATATCATTCCTGTACATCTTCTCTGCACCTCTCTCGTGCCTCTATATCTTTTTTATAATATGGTGACCAGAATTGTACACAGTACTCCAAATGCGATCTTACCAAGGTTCAAAACACATTTAGCATAACTTTCCTACTTTTCAATTCTATCCCTCTAGCAATAAACCCAATTGCTTCGTTTTGCTTTTTTTATGGCCTTGCTAATCATGGTCGATACTTTTAGTGATTTTTGGATTTGTACTCCGTTCCTTCATTGTCGCTGGGTCAAAATCCTGGAACTCCCTCCCTAACAGCACTGTGGTTTTGAATATGTCCAACGAACTGGACTCCACAACTTTCTTTGGCAGAGAATTCCACAGGTTCACAACTCTCTGGGTGAAAAAGTTTCTCCTCATCTCGGTCCTATATGGCTTACCCCTTATCCTTAGATGTGACTCCTGGTTCTGGACTTCCCCAACATCGGGAAGATTCTTCCTGCATCTAACCCGTCCAGTCCCGTCAGAATTTTATATGTTTCTATGAGATCCCCTCTCCTTCTTCTAAACTCCAGTGAATAAAGGCCCAGTCGATCCAGTCTTTCCTCATATGTCAGTCCTACCATCCCGGGAATCAGTCTGGTGAACCTTCGCTGCACTCCCTCAATAGCAAAAATGTCCTTCCTCAGATTAGGAGACCAAAATTGCACACAATACTCAAGGTGTGGTCTCACCAAGGCCCTGTACAACTGCAGCAAGACCTCCCTGCTCCTATACTCAAATCCCCTCGCTATGAAGGCCAGTATGCCGTTTGCTTTCTTTACTGCCTGCATGTACCGGCATGCCTACCTTCAATGACTGATGTACCATGACACCCAGGTCTTGTTGCACCTCCCCTTTTACTAATCTGTCAACATTCAGATAATAATTTGCCTTCATGTTTTTGCCAAAGTGGATAACTTCACATTTATCCACATTATAGTGCATCTGCCATGCATTTCCCCACTCACCTAACCTGTCCAAGTCACCCTGTAGCCTCTTAGCATCCTCCTCGCAGCTCGCACTGCCACCCAGCTTAGTGTCATCTGCAAACTTGGAGATATTACATTCAATTCCTTTGTCTAAATCATTAATGTATATTGTAAATAGCTGGGGTCCCAGCACTGAACCCTGCAACACCCCACTAGTCACTCTGAAAAGGACCAGTTTATCCCAACTCTCTGCTTCCTGTCTGCCAACCAGTTCTCTATCCACGTCAATATATTACCCCCAATACCATATGCCTTCATTTGTACACCAATCTCTGTGTAGGACCTTGTCAAAAGCCTTTTGAAAGTCCAAATACACCATAACTACTGGTTCTCCCTTATCCACTCCACTAGTCCACTAGTTACATCCTCAAAAAACTCTAGAAGATTTGTCAAGTATGATTTCCCTTTCATAAATCCATGCTGACTTGGACCGATCCTGTCACTCCTTTCCAAATGCGCTGCTATTACATCTTTAATAATTGACTCCAGCATTTTCCCAACTACCGATGTCAGGCTGACCGATCTATAATTCCGTTTTCTCTCTCCCTCCTTTTTTAAAAAGTGGTGTTACATTAACTACCTTCCAATCCATAGGAACTGATCCAGAGTCCATGGAATGTTGGAAAATGACCACCAATGCATCTACTATTTCTAGGGGCACCTCTTTCACCACCACCTTCTGAAGGGCAATTATGGATGGGCAATAAATGCTGGTCTTCCCAGTGATGCCCACATCCCATGAAAAAATTAAAAAAACCTCCAAGATCCCTTTGCTCCTCTACCCCATTTAGATTCTTGTTTTCGAAGTAACTGTAGGGCCCCACAAACTTCGAAGTAATATGTACCTCCCTATTTTTCTTACCAAAATCTAATACCTCACATACTTCACACTTATCTGTGTTGAATTTAATTTGCCAATTATATGCTCATTCTGCAAGTTTATTAATTCTTCTTGTAATTTGTTGCAGGCCTCCTCAGTATTGGCTCTGCCCCCAATTTTTTTAAATATTCATTCGCGGGATGAAGATATCACATGTAAACCCAGCAGTTTTTTGTCCATCCCTATCTGTCCTTGAGAATATGGTGGTGAGCTACCTTTCTTGACAACTGATTGACTTCCTAGGCCATTTCAGAGGGAGTCAACCACATTGCTGTGGGTCTGGAGTCACACATAGGCCAGACCGGGTAAAGACGGCAGATTTCCTTCCCTAAAGGACATTAGTGAACCTGATGGGTTTTTGCAACAATCCGGTAGTTTCATGGGGACCGATTTTCCGCAAGGCCTCTACCCGCCGAAGTGCCGGCCAAGTACTGCCAATGGCCGCCGAGGTTACAGACGGAAGTTTGGGTGGGGTATTCAGGAAGTAGATCTCTCGAAGGTTGGCAGGCAGCAAATGGAAGACATACGCTGCTAATCTGGGCGTCAGCGGGCTGGAGGTCGCATTCTTGGCGGCAGAGGCGCTTGCCGCCCAAGTGTCACCAAGGATGGAGTCGGGCCCAGGGAGGGTCGAAAACCTGATGAAAAAAATCAACAGAAAAAAATAAAAAAAGTGCCCGAAGACGTTCAGGGGACCCCATCCTGGTAAGTCGCTGTTGAAAAGAAATAGTAAAATGTTCACTTACCTTTTTTTCAGGTGCTTCATACTCACCGTTGGGGACAGACCAGTCTCCAGCCAATGATCCACCCCCATTCTGCCACGGGGTCCTGCCGACTCCCGCCTGCAGGAATCTGGGAGCTCGGTGGGCGGGAGGTCAGTTGCGCTACTCGGCCGTCCGCTGACATCAGCGGGCAGTTCCCGGTGGCTCTGCCCTCTCGCCCGCTCCAGGCCACCCTGAAAGTGGCAGTGGCTGGATCTTCAGGAGGAATGTCGGCGGCAGCAGGTGGTGAGGTGCTGAAAATCGGCCCCTATGGTCACCATAACTGATACTAACTTTTTAATCCAGAGTTATTTGATTGAGTTATGAAGATAGGTTGAGTTCCCCAGCTGCCATGGTGAGATTTGAACTGGATTATTAATCCAGGCCTCTGGACATGTCCAGTAACATTACCAGCGTTCTCATCTTTGGTGTTGTCTGAAAATTTAGAGAGCTATAGGCGAGTTGTCCCAATATCTGGCCCACGTTTATCCATCAATCAACACCACTAAAAACAGACTAAATGGTTATTTATCTTTTTGCTGTTGTGGAATCTTACAGCGTACTGCATTTGTTTGCATGACAACAGTGTCAATAATTCAAATAGTAATTCATTAGCTGTAAAACATCTTGAGACATCCCAAGGACTTGCAAGGTGCTTTTTAATTCAAGTTCTTTCATTTATTAATAATAATGTGCAGGAATATTAAAATTAACCATATATCTAACCATTTGGCAGAATACCGTTAATCTATATTGAAACATATAAGATTCTGAAGGGGATTGACAGGGTGGATGCTGAGAGGTTGTTTCCATGGCTGGTGAATCTAGAACTGGGGAGCACAGTCTCAGGATAAGGGGTCGGCCATTTAAAAAGGAAAAAAGACTTACATTTATATAGCGCCTTTCTCGACCACTGGACGTCTCAAAGTGCTTTACAGCCAATAAAGTACTTTTAAAGTGTAGTCACTGTTGTAATGTGGGAAGATGAGGATTTTTTTTGTTCAGAGGGTTTGAATCTTTGGATTTCTCTGCCGCAAAGGGCTGTAGATGGTGAATCGTTGAGTATATTCAAGGCTGAGATCAATAGATTTTTGGACTCTAGAGGAATCAAGGAATATGAAGATCGGCGGAAAAATGTTGAGGCCACAGATCAACCAGGATCTTATTGAATAAGAACATAAAAAATAGGAGCAAGGGTAGCCCACCTGGCCCCTTGAGCCTGCTCCGCTATTTAATAAGACCATGGCTGGTCTGATCATGGACTCAGCTCCACTTCCCTACCCGCTCCCCATAACCCTGTATTCCCTTATTGCTCAAAATCTGTCTATCTCTGCCTTAAATATATTCAATGACCCAGCCTCCATAGCTCTCTGGGGCAGAGAATTCCATAGATTTCCAACCCTCTGAGAGAAAAAATTCCTCCTCATCTCAGTTTTAAAATGGGCGTCCCCTTATTCTGAAACTATGTCCCCTAGTTTTAATTTCCCCCATGAATGGAAATATCCTCTCTGCATCCACCTTGTCGAGCCCCCTCATTATCTTAGATGTATCGATAAGATCACCTCTCATTCTTCTGAACTCCAATGAGTATAGGCCCAACCTACTCAACCTATTTTCATAAGTCAAACCCCCTCATCTCCGGAATCAACCTAGTGAACCTTCTCTGAACAGCCTCCAATGCAAGAATGGTGGCGCAGGTTCGAGAGGCAGTATGGCTGACTCTTGCTCCTAATTCTTATGTTCCTATGTTATATATGATGTTTGTAGCTTTCTCTACCCTGCACCAAAAACTTGCCCAGCTGCTTTTTCAATGTCCCCACAGCATTGTGTTGCAATTTATTTCATGCTCCAATGATTCTCTGTCTAAAGAAAGTATGTTGTGCATCCTTGCTTGTGCTATGTTTCATACTGTGCCTGCTCAATCAAACTCTCCATCAATATATCATCGTATCCCAAATCCCTTTTCAACTCTGAGTATGGAGCATGAGAGTCATCCTAAAGGAAAAAGAAAATGTGAGTTCACTTGAGAAATATTACAATCAAGATGTTTTGATTTCATAAATCTGCAGTGTTCGATTAGACTTGGAAAATGGTGAGCAAACATTAGTTTTGTTTATCAATAGATCCACGAGGACAGCTAAAAGTATAAATGGTTAACATCGAAACATCAGGTCGACACTACTGATTGTCATGCTTTTTCAATATAAAACAATACCCACAGTGGCCATTTTATGAGCAATAAATTAATAAACCCTGGGATTTTTAACTGGACAGCATTTGAATGCTAATTGAAATTTTAACCGTCTTTGTACAATTTCACCAAAACAGAAGTGGAATTTTCAGCCTTTTACTGATTATTTAAAGTTACTAACTGTATTATGCACACTGTGAAATAAATAAGAATGCATCAATGCAATTTGCAGACCATATTTTGAATCACTGACGTACGGCTGATAAAGGCTCTGAATTACCTTCAATAGATTGGTTAGATCTTACTTCCCTCCCTAACAGCACTGTGGGAGTACCTTCACCACGCAGACGGCAGTGGTTCAAGAAGGTGGTTCACCATCACCACCTACTCAAGGCCAATTAAGGATAAACAATAAAATGCTGGCCTTGCCAGCGATGCCCACATCCCGGAACGAAAAAGAAACATTGGAATAATTTCTGAGAAAGATCTTCCTTTAAAGGATTATGAACATAATATGCCAAAATTCGGGATCCCAACCACTAGAAGCAAAACACATTGATCTGGATTTTTGGATCTTGTGCACATGTGCAGGTGAGAAATGCTTGCAGGAGAATGGGAGAATTGTGCAAGCAATTCGCAGATGTGATTACTTCGGTGAACTTTTGTCTGGCTGCAGTGTGCTACGGTGCCACGATCCCTCGGAGGTTCGGCGAATATTTGGTGCAGAGGTGCGGTGGGAGATTGTGGTGGAGGTGCAGTGAGTGTTTTTGTGCCGGAGGAGCACTGAGGGATCGTGGCGGAGGTGCGGCGAATGTTTATGGCGGAAGAGTGGCGAGAGATCGTGGCGGAAGTGCGGCGAATGAGGGTACGGGGCCCAGAAGAGCCGAGGGCCTAGGAGCAGCACGGGCCAGCCCACACTGTGATATGTGTGCGCACTGGGTCCGTGCAGCAGAGATGGTCTCCAGTCATCCTGGTTAACCCTTGCCACTGGACCAAGACCTAGCTCTGTCAAGCCCGTGTGGTGGCTGGTGTGCAACGGTCACCACATGTTAAAAAAATCCATGCACAGGCATCTTCCACCCCCTCAACTGGAGTTCAGGACTGGAACATCGGGTCCTTCATTGAAACATGTGTGAATTCATGAGGGAACAAGTCATCCTCGTTCGAGGGACTGCCTATGATGATGGGCTACAGTGCCTGAGTCTATTCCATGACATAGCCTCATTAACACCCCAGAAATTCAAAAATACATGAAACAAGTACAATTTTCCAGCTATTTCACGAATGGTTGCAACCATTCCCCAACAAAGCCCATTTTAAACGTGTGCAAGGGAAGCTCCATACAAGATGGATTTCTTAAAAGATTTCCCATTTTTTTTGTATTACACACTTTCCAATATTTCTGATTTTGCTTTTATTTAGATGAACATGTGGCGAAAAAAACTGGCAGTTGGAGACGGCTTTTAGATTTTTAAAATTTTCACATCTCACCCAACCCCAACCCACCGATTTTTGGGGGATAAAATCCCTCCCATTTTGTCTGGCATTTTTTTTTATTCTCATGGTCTGGCAAAGGCTCCCAATGGATTGGAAAACTTTTGGCAGCTCTCTAAAAACTGTCAGAGGTTTTGTTCCCCTTTGCAGTCATATACCTTTAACTGGTCACATGGCTTTAAATATCGTCCAGCTGCGCGATTTCCATCCCCACCACCCCCGACCATCCCACCACCCACCCCACAATGAATTAGGCTAGTTTACAAACAAAAGGCCAAAGCTGCACTGGGACCAATGAATAGTGACGGAGATGTTAAAACCAAGGCAGAGACATATAAATTGGCTAGAAAAAGTAACAAACCTGAGGACTGGGAGAAATTTAGAATTCAACAGAGGAGGACAAAGGGTTTAATTAGAGTATGAGAGGAAGCTTGCTGGGAACATAAAAACTGACTGCAAAAGCTTCTATAAATATGTGAAGAGAAAAAGATTAGTGAAGACAAACGTAGGTCCCTTGGAGTCGGATTCAGGTGAATTTATAATGGGGAACAAAGAAATGGCAGACCAATTGAACAAATACTTTGGTTCTGTCTTCACGAAGGAAAACACAAATAACCTTCCGAATGTACTAGGCGACAGTGGGTCTAGTGAGAAGGAGGTACTGAAGGATATCCTTATTAGACGGGAAATTGTGTTCGGGAAATTGATGGGATTGAAGGTCGATAAATCCCTAGGGCCTAATAGTCTGCATCCCAGAGTACTTAAGGAAGTGGCCTAGAAATGCATTAGTGATCATTTTCCAACAGTCTATCGACTCTGGATCAGTTCCTATGGACTGGAGGGTAGCTAATCTAACACCACTTTTTTAAAAAGGAGGGAGAGAGAAAACGGGTAATTATAGACTGGTTAGCCTGACATCAGTAGTGGGGAAAATGTTGGAATCAATCATTAAGGATGAAATAGCAGCGCATTTGAAAAACAGTGACAGGATCGTTCCAAGTCAGCATGGATTTATGAAAGGGAAGTCATGCTTGACAATTCTTCTGGACTAACAGAGTGAACAAGGGAGAACCAGTGGATGTGGTGTATTTGGACTTTCAAAAGGCTTTTGACAAGCTCCCACACAAGAGATTGGTGTGCAAATTTAAAGCGCATTGTATTAGGGGTAATGCACTGACGTGGATAGAGAACTGGGTGGCAGACAGGAAGCAGAGAGTCGAGATAAACGGGTCCTTTTCAGAATGGCAGGCAGTGACTAGTGGAGTGCCGCAGGGACCCCAGCTCTTTACAATATATATAAACGATTTAGATGAAGGAATTGAGTGTAATATCTCCAAGTTTGCAGATGACACTAAACTGGGTGGTGGTGTGAGCTGTGAAGAGGATGCTAAGAGGCTGCAGGGTGACTTGGACAGGTTAGGTGAGTGGGCAAATGCATGGCAGATGCAGTATAATGTGGATAAATGTGAGGTTATCCATTTTGGGGGCAAAAACACGAAGGCAGAATATTATCTGAATGGCGGCAGATTAGGAAAAGGGGATGTGCAACGAGACCTGGGTGTCATGGTTCATCAGTCATTGAAAGTTGGCATGCAGGTACAGCAGGCGGTGAAGAAGGCAAATGGTATGTTGGTCTTCATAGCGAGGGGATTTGAGTATAGGAGCAGGAAGGTCTTACTGCAGTTGTACAGGGCCTTAGTGAGGCCTCACCTGGAATATTGTGTTCAGTTTTGGTCTCCTAATCTGAGGAAGGACGTTCTTGCTATTGAAGGTTCACCAGACTGATTCCAAGGATGGCTGGACTGTCAAATGAGGAGAGACTGGATCAACTGGGCCTTTATTCACTGAAGTTTAGAAGGATGAGAGGGCATCTCATAGAAACATATAAGATTAGGACGGGACTGGACAGGTTAGATGTGGGAAGAATGTTCCCGGTGTTGGGGAAGTCCAGAACCAGGGGATATAGTCTTAGGATAATGGGTAGGCCATTTAGGACTGAGATGAGGAGAAACTTCTTCACTCAGAGAGTTGTTAACCTGTGGAATTCCCTGCCGCAGAGAGTTGTTGATGCCAGTTCATTGGATATATTCAAGAGGGAGTTAGATATGGCCCTTACCGCTAAGGGGATCAAGGGTATGGAGAGAAAGCAGGAAAGGGGTACTGAGGGAATGATCAACCATGATCTTATTGAATGGCAGTGCAGGCTTGAAGGATGGAATGGGCTACTCCTGCACCTATTTTCTATGTTTCTATGTTTCTATGAGATGGCCCAGGAAAATTGTGTGCAGTATGCCCTGTAATGTATTTGTTTCATGGGTTCCTTGCTTAAAATTTCATAGCAACACTTTGCAATTAAGAACTAGTTGGTTTATTAATAAAGGTTTCACAATCACACTACACATTACCAGTTCATCCACCAGGCTCACAACTGCATACCTCATCGTGGATGACTTAAATTGACTGGGGTTTTATTGAGTCTTGTGAACTCACAATGGAACAGCTCTACAAACCTGTGAGCATTTGTTACATGCCCTTCTGGCTAGATTTGCAGTGGAACATAGTCACGTACTAACAAACTATTTTCTTGTTGCTATCTTGATTAATACACCATTTTGATAACCATTTTGATTAGAAAGTGTGGCATCACGTGAATGCATGGATAGATGATTGGCTAACTAACTAACAGAAAACAAAGCTAAATGGTTCATTCTCAGGTTGGCATCAGTAACTAGTGGGGTGCCGCAGGGATCAGTGCTGGGATCCCAACTATTTACAATCTATATTAACGACTTGGAAGAAGGGACCGAGTGTAATGTAGCCAAGTTTGCTGACGATACAAAGATGGGAGGGAAAGCAATGTGTGAGGAGGACACACAAAAATCTGCAAAAGGACATAGACAGGCTAAGTGAGTGGGCAAAAATTTGGGAGATGGTGTATAATGTTGGAAAGTGTGAGGTAGAAACAATCAAAGAGCAAGTTATTATTTAAATGGAGAAAGATTGCAAAGTGCTGCAGTACAGCGGGAAACACAAAAGGTTAGTATGCAGGTACAGCAAGTGATCAGGAAGGCCAATGGTATCTTGGCCTTTATTGCAAAGGGGATGGAGTATAAAAGCAGGGTATTGCTGAGGCTACGCCTGGCCACACCTGGAATACTGCGTGCAGTTTTAGTTTCCATATTTACAAAAGGATATACTTGCTTTGGAGGCAGTTCAGAGAAGGTTCACTAGGTTGATTCTGGAGATGAGGGGGTTGACTTATGAGGAAGGGTTGAGTATGTTGGGCCTCTACTCGTTGGAATTAAAAAGAATGTGAGGTGATCTTTTCAAAACGTACAAGATTATGAGGGGGCTTGACAAGGTGGATGCAGAGAGGATGTTTCCACTGATAGGGGAGACGAGAACAAGGGGGCATAATCTTAGAATAAGGGGCCGCCCATTTAAAACTGAGATGAGGAGGAATTTCTTCTCTCAGAGGGTTGTAAATCTGTGGAATTCGCTTCCTCGGAGAGCTGTGGAAGCTGGGCTTTGAATAAATTTAAGACAGAGATAGACAGTTTCTTAACCAATAAGGAAATAAGGGGTTATGGGGAGTGGGCAGGGAAGTAGTCCTGAGTCCATGATCGGATCAGCCATGATCGTATTAAATGACAGAGCAGGCTCGAGGGGCCGTATGGCCTACTCCTGCTCCTATTTCTTATGTTCTTATGTTCTTATGAATCCTTCATACATGCGACTGATTTTGAATATTTTAAAACACATTGCTGCTTCACCAGAATTGGTCGAGACCGTGAACAGATCTCTGTACCTTTAATGAGAGTTATAATCAAATTGAAACAGATTCTTTAAAAGTCATAATAAAACTGGATATAAATAGCATTTTTGTAAATATACAATAAAATATAATTTTTTTTCTAGATTTAATGTTTTTAAAAAGCACTAAATCTACTTTATCTTCTAATTATCTTCCGAACTCATTATTCTGGTTTTAAGCAAAATGGACCAGTTTGGATCTTACTTTGTGCGGGCCCACATTTACAGAAGTTACAATGTCATTCGACAATCGGAGCTAAGGATAAAGTGATTTACGAAACTGTAACAAGAACTATATTTACTTACGAAAGTACCTGGAGAGCAGGATTAACTTCAATTTGCAGATTGGGATTTCATTTTACTTCTTGTTTATTAATAGTTTCATTATTCAAAGCTAAGACAGAAGTAAAAAAAGAGACACAAGCCTGATGCCCCTTGAATATTAAAACTGCTACGGTTGTGGAAAAATAGTTCCGTGGCAGTACAGTGCCATGAAACTTGCAGAAGAATATTACATAGCATTACACACAATGTACGGCACAGAAACAGGCCATTCGGCCCAACTGGTTTATGCTCCACACAAGTCTTCACTCTCCCTATTTCTTCTCACACTATCAGCATATCCTTCAATTCCTTTCTCCCTCATGTGTTCATCTAACTTCCCCTGAAATGCATCTACGCTGTTCACCTCAACCACACCATGTGGCAGCAAGTTCCTCATTCATAAATAAATGAATAAAGAACCCATCCACAATAAGAAATGTATTTCTTCTCACAGTCGGCTATAGTATCTTTTGATGGGTTTTGATAATATGGTAAGTAGATCAGGCTGAAATATTATCATTACCTTCTGAACATAAGAACATAAGAATTAGGAGCAGGAGTAGGCCGTACAGCTCCTCGAGCCTGCTCCGCCATTTAATAAGATCATGGCTGATCTTCAACCTGAACTCCACTTTACTGCCCTATCTCCATATGTCTTGATTCCCGAGAGTCCAAAATTCTATCGATCTCAATCTTGAATATACTCAGCGATTGAGCATCCACCTCTCTCTGGGGTAGAGAATTCCATAGTTTCACAACCCTCTGAGTGAAGAAATTTCTCCTCATCTCAGTCTTAAATGACCGACCCCTTATCCTGAGACTATGCCCCCTAGTTCTAGACTCTCCAGCCAGCGGAAACAACCTCTCAGCATCTACCCTGTCAATGCCCCTCAAAATCTTATATGTTTCAATGAGATCATCTCTCAGTCTCCTAAACTCCAGAAAGTATAGGCCCAATCTACTCAATCTCTCCTGAAAGGACAACCCCCTCACCCCACAGATCAATCTCGTGAACCTTATTTGCACCAACTCTAAGGCCGCCCTTAAAGGGGAGGTGGCGCTGCCGGTGACGTCATCTTATTTTTTACTTTCGGCCAACTGCCATTTCGGCCCAACAATTATGCCCCCGGGTTTGGCCGGGCCACCAACAGGCAACATGGAAAACCCGTCTTGGGTACCTGGCCGCTGGCCCAGTCGAAACCCTCCCTGGTGGCCCAGTGGACCTTACTGAAAAATATGCAGAGCTCTCAGCGGCCCGGCCCTTTAACTGAAGGGGAGAGACATTGAGACACTGATGAGTGATTGGGGCGGCCGACCCACTGCAAGGGCACTTCTGCCCCACAGCCACCACCATATCCGCCTCGAGCAAACAAAAATGTCTAAGCGCCGAATATCGACGGCAGCTCTTCCGCAATTCATGCAACGGAGAAAAATTACAAGAAAAGGGAAGGTGCAGCCCCGTTTCGGGTGGAGGTAAAGTTCTACCCCCAGAAATATTGCCCATGATGGAACAAATAAACTTTGGTGTTAGTTAAATCAGAAAAGGCACCTTGTCTGCCCACAGACAAAGGCAGGATATAAAGAATTCTCTGTCTCTTTCTCTCACAGAGAAAATACCAGATGACCTGGGAGGATAAGGAGTCAAAAGATTCAAAATGTGATGTCACAGGAAAGCAGGGAAGTGATTGGTTGGTCAGTTTTTCTCTCTTTTCTTGGGCATTGGCTTAAGTTAAGAACTGGAATTAAAACTAAACGTTGAAAACTTCAAAACCTAATGAATTAAACACAGTAGAGATGGCAGGGGAGGCGATGTCTTACTGCTGCTGCATGTGGGAGCTGGTGAACACCACTGAGGTCCACAGCGGCCAAATCTGCAGCAAGTGTCTGCAGCTCGAGGAACTTCAGCTCCGTGTCGATGAGCTGGAGTCCGAGCTTCAGATACTGCGACACGTCAGGGAAGGGGAGAGTTACCTGGACACTGTGATCCAGGAGGCAGTCACACCCCTTAGATTAATTAATTCAAATTCGATCCGTGGTCAGGGACAGGAGGGTGTGACTATGAGTGAGGAAGGTATGAGGACTCAGGATGGAGTGATGGAGGAGCCTCGGCCCTTGCTCTTGCCCAACAGGTTCTAGCCTCTTACTCCCTGTGTGGACGAGAGCAGCGACTGCAGGGAGGATGAACAAACTGACCATGGTACAGGGGGCCATTCAAGAGAAGGGAGAAAAAGAAATGTAGTGACAGGGGACAGTATCATTAGGGTGAATAGATACTGTTCTCTGCAGCCGAGAACGTGAGTCCCAAAGGCTGTGTTGCCTGCTCGGTGCCAGGGTTAAAGATATCTCCTCTGGGCTGGAGAGGAACTTGGAGTGGCAGGAGGAAGATCCAGTTGTCGTGCTCCATGTAGGTACCAGCGACATAGGTAGGACAAGGAAAGAGGTTCTGCTGAGGGAATACGAGAAGCTAAGGGCTAAATTAATAAGCAGAACCACAAAGGTAATAATCTCTGGTTTACTACCTGAGCCACGAGCAAATTTGTATCGGGTAAATAAGATCAGAGAGATGAACACGTGGCTCAAAGATTGATGTGGGAGAAATGGGTTTCGATTCATGGGGCACTGTCACCAGTACTGGGGTAAGAGGGAGCTGTTCCATTGGGACGGGTTTCACTTGAACCATGCAGGGACTAGTGTCCTGGCAAATCGAATAACTAGGGCTGTAGAGATCGCTTTAAACTGAATAGTGTGGGGAAATTTAAAAAGTCAAAGAGCAAGGAGAAGGCAATAGAACAGGGTAGCGATGTGGGAAATGATAACCAGAGTGTGACAGGAAGGGACAGAATGTATAAAAATAAGAGTGTATCAGAAAGTGGGGTCAAAGCAGGGAAAAATGGAAAAAGGCAAAATTAAAAGCACTTTATTTGAATGCACGCAGCATCCGGAACAAGATACGTGAGTTGACAGCACAAATAGATATAAATGGATATGATCTGATAGCCATTACAGAGACGTAGTTGCAAGGCGACCAAGGCTGGGAACTGAATATTCAGGGGTATTTGACAAATTGGAAGGATAGACAGAAAGGAAAAGGAGGTGGGATAGCTCTGTTAATAAAGGATGAGATCAGTGCAGCAACAAGAAATGATATTGGCTCAGAAGATCAAGATGTAAAATCAGTTTGGGTGGAGATAAGAAATAATAAGGGGAAGAACTCATTGGTGGGTGTAGTCTATAGGCCCCCTAACAGTAACAGTAACAGTTGGACAGAGTATAAATCAAGAAATAATGGGGGCTTGTAAGAAAGATACGGCAATAATCATGGGCGATTTTAATCTTCATCTGATTGGACAAATCAAATTGGCCAAGGTAGCCTTGAGGAAGAGCTCATAGAATGTATCCAGGATGGTTTCCATGAACAATACATTGTGGAACTAACCAGGGAGCAGGCTATCCTGGATTTGGTACTGTGTAATGAGACAGGATTAATAAATTATCTCATAGAAAAGGATCCTCGAGGAAAGAGTGATCATAGCATGGTTGAATTTCAAATTCAATTGGAGGGTGAGAAAGTGAGATCATAGAACCAGTGGCCTGATTTTAAATAAAGGTGATCACAAAGACATGAGGGCAGATTTGGCTAAAGTGGATTGGGAAAATAGATTAAAGTGTAACAGGGTTGATAGCAATGGCAGACATTTAAGGAAACATTTCATAACTCTCAACAAAAATATATTCCAGTGAAAAGGAAAGACTTTAAGAGAAAGGAGAACCAACCATGGCTAACTAAGGAAGTATCACATTGAAAACAATGGCTTACAAATTGGCTACGATTAGTGGGAGGCCAGAGGATTGGGACATTTAAAAAAAACAGCAAAGGACAACTAATAAAATAATAGAGAGGCCAAGATAGAGTATGAAAGTAAACTAATAAGAAATATAAAAACAGATAGTAAGAGCTTCTACAGGTATATAAAAAAGAGATTAGCTAAAGCAAACGTTTGTCCCTTAGAGGATGAGACTGGGGAATTAATAATGGGAAACAGGGAAATGGCGGAGACTTTGAACAAATATTTTGCATCGGACTTCATGGTAGAAGACACTAATAGCATTCCAATAATGGAAAATCAAGGGGCTATAGGTGGGGAAGAACTTAAAACTATCACTATCACCAAAGAAAAAATACTCGGCAAAATAATGGAACTAAAAGGGGACAAGTCCCCTGGACCTGATGGCTTACATCCCAGGGACTTGAAAGAAGTGGCTACAGAGATAGTGGATGCATTGGTTGTAATGTAACAACATTTCCTGGATTCTGGGGAGGTCCCAGCGGATTGGAAAACTGCAAATGTAACACCCCTATTTAAGAAAAGGAGGCAGACAGAAAGCAAGAAACTACTATAGATCAGTTATCCTAACATCTGTGGTTGGGAAAATGCTGGAGTCCATTAATAAGGAAGCAGTAGCAGGACATTTAGAAAAGCATAAAATGGTCAAGCAGAGTCAGTATGGTTTGATGATAGGGAAATGATGTTTGACAAATTTTATGAATGTTCTTCGAGGATGTAATGAGCAGGGTGGATAAGGGAGAACCAGTGGATGTGGTGTATTTGGATTTCCAGTAGGCATTCGATAAGGTGTCACATAAAATGTTACTGCACAAGATAAACGTTCACAGGGTTGGGGGTAATCATAGGCAGTCCCTCAGAATCGAGGAAGACTTGCTTCCACTCTAAAAGTGAGTTCTCAGGTAACTGTACAGTCCAATGCGGGAATTACAGTCTCTGTCACAGGTGGGGCAGACTGTGGTTGAAGGAAAGGGTGGATGGGGAGTCTGGTTTGCCGCACGCTCCTTCCGCTGCCTGCACTTGATTTCTGCATGCTCTCGGTGACGAGACTCGAGTTGCTCAGTGCCCTCCTGGATGCTCTTCCTCCACTTAGGGTAGTCTTTGGCCAGGGGCTCCCAGGTGTCGGTGAGGATGTTGCACTTTATCAGGGAGGCTTTGAGGGTGTCCTTGAAACATTTCCTCTGCCCACCTGGGGCTCGCTTGCCGTGTAGAAGTTCCGAGAAGAGCACTTGCTTTGGGAGTCTTGTGTCTGGCATGCAGACAGTGTGGTCCGTCCAACGGAGCTGGTCGAGTGTGGTCAGTGCTTCGATGCTGGGGATGTTAGCCTGAACGAGAACACCGAAGTTAGTGCGTCTGTCCTCCCAGTGGATTTGCAGCATCTTGCAGAAGCAGCGCTCGTGGTACTTCTCCAGCGCTTTGAGGTGTCTGCTGTATGTGGTCCACGTCTCTGAGCCATACAGGAAGGTGGGTATCACCACTGTCCTGTAGACCATAAGCTTGGTGCCATATTTGAGGTCCTGGTCTTCAAACACTAGCATGGATAGGGGATTGACGAACTAACAGAAAACAGAGTGTCAGGATAAATGGGTAATTTTCCGGTTAGCAAATGGTAACTAGTGGGGTGCCACAGGGATTGATGCTGGAGGCACAACTATTTACAATCTATATTAATGACTTGGATGAAGGTACCAAGTGTAATGTATCCAAGTTTGCTGATGATACAAAGATGGGTGGGAAAGCAAATTGTGTGGAGGACACAAAAACCTGCAAAGGGACATAGACAGGCAAAGTGAGCGGGCAAACATTTGGTAGATGGAGTATAATGTGGGAACCTGTGAGGTTACCAACTTTGGCAGGAAGAATAAAAAAGCAAATTATTATTTAAATGGTGAGAAATTACAAAATGCTGCAGTACAAAGGGGCCAGGGTGTGCTTGTGCATGAAACACAAAAAGTTAGTATGCAGGTACTACAAATAATCAGGAAGGCAAATGGAATATTGAAACATAGAAACATAGAAACATAGAAATTTACAGCGCAGAAGGAGGCCATTTCAGCCCATCGTCTCTGCGCCGCCGACAAAGAGCTGCATGGCCCTTCATCAGCAGCCCTAAAGGTTGCATACAAACCCATGAACAATAATGGAAAAGCAAAGAGTACCCAGCCCAACCAGTCCGTCCCACACCACTGTAACACCCCTTATATTAAAAACATCTACACTCCACCCCAGCTGGAGCCATGTGATCTCCTGGGAGAGGCCAAAACCAGATAAAAACCCAGGCCAATTTAGGGAGAAAAAATCTGGGAAAATTCCTATCCGACCCATCCAGGCGATCAAAACTAGTCCAGGAGATCACCCTGGCCGTATTCTATTCCCTGCAGTACTTACCATTATATCTGCGCCAACCAACAAAAGTTCATCTAGTCTAATCCCAATTAACATAGAAACATAGAAAATAGGTGCAGGAGTAGGCCATTCGGCCCTTCTAGCCTGCACCACCATTCAATGAGTTCATGGCTGAACATGCAACTTCAGTACCCCATTCCTGCTTTCTCACCATACCCCTTGATTCCCCTAGTAGTAAGGACTTCATCTAACTCCTTTTTGAATATATTTAGTGAATTGGCCTCAACAACTTTCTGTGGTAGAGAATTCCACAGGTTCACCACTCTCTGGGTGAAGAAATTCCTCCTCATCTCGGTCCTAAATGGCTTCCCCCTTATCCTCAGACTGTGTCCCCTGGTTCTGGACTTCCCCAACATTGGGAACATTCTTCCTGCATCTAACCTGTCTAACCCCGTCAGAATTTTAAACGTTTCTATGAGGTCCCCTCTCATTCTTCTGAACTCCAGTGAATACAAGCCCAGTTGATCCAGTCTTTCTTGATAGGTCAGTCCTGCCATCCCGGGAATCAGTCTGGTGAACCTTCGCTGCACTCCCTCAATAGCAAGAATGTCCTTCCTCAGGTTAGGAGACCAAAATTGTACACAATACTCCAGGTGTGGCCTCACCAAGGCCCTGTACAATTGTAGCAACACCTCCCTGCCCCTGTACTCAAATCCCCTCGTTATGAAGGCCAACATGCCATTTGCTTTCTTAACCGCCTGCTGTACCTGCATGCCAACCTTCAATGACTGATGTACCATGACACCCAGGTCTCGTTGCACCTCCCCTTTTCCTAATCTGTCACCATTCAGATAATAGTCTGTCTCTCTGTTTTTACCACCAAAGTGGATAACCTCACATTTATCCACATTATACTTCATCTGCCATGCATTTGCCCACTCACCTAACCTATCCAAGTCGCTCTGCAGCCTCATAGCATCCTCCTCGCAGCTCACACTGCCACCCAACTTAGTGTCATCCGCAAATTTGGAGATACTACATTTAATCCCCTCGTCTAAACCATTAATGTACAGTGTAAACAGCTGGGGCCCCAGCACAGAACCTTGCGGTACCCCACTAGTCACTGCCTGCCATTCTGAAAAGTCCCCATTTACTCCTACTCTTTGCTTCCTGTCTGACAACCAGTTCTCAATCCATGTCAGCACACTACCCCCAATCCCATGTGCTTTAACTTTGCACATTAATCTCTTGTGTGGGACCTTGTCGAAAGCCTTCTAAAAGTCCAAATATACCACATCAACTGGTTCTCCCTCGTCCACTCTACTGGAAACATCCTCAAAAAATTCCAGAAGATTTGTCAAGCATGATTTCCCTTTCACAAATCCATGCTGACTTGGACCTATCATATTACCTCTTTCCAAATGCACTGCTATGACATCCTTAATAATTGATTCCATCATTTTACCCACTACCGATGTCAGGCTGACCGGTCTATAATTCCCTGTTTTCTCTCTCCCTCCTTTTTTAAAAAGTGGGGTTACATTGGCTACCTTCCACTCCATAGGAACTGATCCAGAGTCAATGGAATGTTGGAAAATGACTGTCAATGCATCCACTATTTCCAAGGCCACCTCCTTAAGTACTCTGGGATGCAGTCCATCAGGCCCTGGGGATTTATCGGCCTTCAATCCCATCAATTTCCCCAACACAATTTCCCGACTAATAAGGATTTCCCTCAGTTCCTCCTCCTTACTAGACCCTCCGACCCCTTTTATATCCGGAAGGTTGTTTGTGTCCTCCTCAGTGAATACCGAACCAAATTACCAGCTCTAGGTCCGTAACCCTGCAGGCTACGGCACTTACGTGCCCATCCAACCATCTCTTAAAAGTGGTGAGGTTTCTGCATCCACCACTCTCCCAGGCAGCAAGTTCCAGATCCCCACAACCCTCTGTGTAACGAAGTCCCCCCTCAAATCCCCTCTAAACCTTCCACCAACCACCTTAAAACTATGCACCTTCATAATAGCCTCCTCCACCAATGGAAATAGACCCTTATTATTCACTATGTCCAGGCCCCTCAATATTTTGTACACCTCGATGAGGTCTCCTCTCAACCTCCACTGTTCCAATGAGAACAAACCTAACCTGTCCAATCTGTCCTCATAACTAAGATTCTCCATTCCAGTCAGCATCTGAGTAAATCTCCTCTGCACTCTCTCTAGTGCAATTACGTCCTTCCTATAATATGGCGAGCAGAACTGCACGCAGTACTCCAGCTGTAGCAGAACCAAAGTATTATACAATTTAAGCATAACCTCCCTGCTCTTATATTATATGCCTTGGCCAATAAAGGCAAGCATTCCGTATGCCTTCTTAACCAACTTATCCACCTGGTCTGCTACTTTCAGGGATCTGTGGCCTTGATGGCAAAGGAGATGTAGTATAAAAGCAGAGAAGTCCTGTTACAACTGTACAGGGTATTGGTGTGACCACACTTGGAGTACTGCATACAGTTTTGGTCTCCTCATTTAAGGAGGGATATACTTGCATTGGAGGCAGTTCAGAGAAGGTTCACGAGGTTGATTCCTGAGATGAATAAGTTGTCTTATGAAGAAAGGTTGAGCAGGTTGGACCAATACTCTTTGGATTTTAGAAGAATGAGAGGTGATCTTATTGAAACGTA
This sequence comes from Pristiophorus japonicus, assembly GCF_044704955.1. Classification (NCBI taxonomy): domain Eukaryota; kingdom Metazoa; phylum Chordata; class Chondrichthyes; family Pristiophoridae; genus Pristiophorus; species Pristiophorus japonicus. Next base: position 53,100,891 of record NC_091982.1, read on the forward strand.
TCGGATTCTAAGGGGGCTCGACAAGGTGGATGCAGAGAGGATGTTTCCCCTCATGGAGAAATTTGGAGCTAGGCGGCATAGTTTCAGAATAGAACGGAGATGAGGAGGAATTTCTTCTCTCAGAGGGTCGTAAATCTGTAGAATTCTCTACCCCAGAGAGCTGTGGAGGCTGGGTCATTTTTAGAAACCAACAAAGGACAACTAAAAAAATAATAAAGAAAGAGAAGATAGTCTATCTAAAGAGTAAACTCGCAAGAAATATAAAAACAGACACTAAGGTGGAGATAGACAGATTTTTGTGCGATAAGGGAGTGAAGGGTTATGGGGAGGGGGCGAGGAAGTGGAGCTGAGCCCAACATCAGATCAGCCATGATCTCATTGAATGGTGGAGCAGGCTCGAGAGGCCAGATGGCCTACTCCTGCTCCTATTTCTTATGTTCTTATGTTCTTATGTATTATCATGAGAACTCAGGAGGCCAGAAAATACAGAGCCGGTTAGTTAGTTTGAAAGGGGGCCTTTGCCTGGACCATCAGTTTGATTTGCTTCTTTATTAGTTTTTCATAGAACAAGGAGCAGTCTGAAATTGGCTGATGTCAGTATGAAAACTGTATTCTATTCATATACTAGGTTTCTGGTTTGCAATCGTACCAGGTTTTGCTTGAATGCTTTACATTCTGTCTTCCAACAGGACAAAAGAAAGCACACGGTGGTACTTGAGATTAAAGTCGCTGCTACATCCAACAATTTGGAATGATTTGTTAGAACAATACGTTGTGGAACTAACCAGGGAGCAGACTATTTTAGATTTGGTAATAAGAACATAAGAAATAGGAGCAGGAGTAGCATTTGGCCCCGTGAGCCTGCTCCGCCATTCAATAAGATCATGGCTGCTCTGATCATGGACTCAGCTCCACTTCCCTGCCCGCTCCCCATATCCCTTTAATCCCTTAACGCTCAAAAATCTGTCGATCTCCGCCTTAAATATATTCAATGACCCAGCCTCCACATCTCTCTGGGCAGTAAATTCCATAGATTTACAACCCTCTGAGAGAAGACATTTCTCAGCATCTCAGTTTTAAATAGATGGCCCCTTATTCTAATACTATGCCCCCTAATTTTAGTTTCCCCTCTGAATGGAAATATCCTCTCTGCATCCACCTTGTTGAGCCCCTTCATTATCTTATAAGATTCAATAAGATCACCTCTCATTCTTCTGAGCTTCGATGAGTATAGGCCCAACCTATCTTCATAAGTCAACCCCCTCATCTCTGAAATCAACCTACTGAACCTTCTCTGAACAGCCTCCAATGCAAGCATATCCTTCCTTTATTACGGAGACCAAAACTGTATGCAGTACTCCAGGTGTGGCCTCACCAATACCCTGTACAGTTGTAACAGGACTTCTCTGCTTTTTACTGTCATGTGTAATGAGACTGGATTAATCAATGATCTCGTAGTAAAGGATCCTCCTGGGAAGAGTGATCATAGCTTGGTAGAATTTCAAATTCAGTTTGAGGGTGAGAAAGCTAGGTCTCAAACGTAACTTAAAAGTCCTGAACTTAAATAAAGGCAATTACAAAGGTATGAAGGCAGATTGGCTAAACTGGACTGGGAAAATAGATTCAAGTGTAAGACAGTAGATAAACAGTGGCAAACATTAAAGGAGATATTTCCTAACTCTCAGCAAAGATAAATTCCAGTGAGAAAGAAAGACTCGAAGAGAAGGATGAACCATCCGTGGCTAACTCAGGAAGTAAAGGATGATATCAAATTGAAAACAAAGGCAAACAATGTAGTGAAGAATAGTGGAAGGCCTGAGGATTGGGACATTTTTAGAAACCAACAAAAGACAACTAAAAAAATAATAAAAAAAGAGAAGATATCTAAAGAGTAAACTCGCAAGATATATAAAAACAGACACCAGGAGTTTCTACAGGTATATAAAAAGGGAAAGAGTGGCTAAAGTAAATGTTGGTCCCTTAGAGGATGAGACTGGGGAATTAATAATGGGGAACAGGGAAATGGCAGACTTTGAACAAATATTTTGTATCAGTCTTCATGGTAGAAGACACTAGAAGCATCCCAATAATTGATAATCAAGGGGTTATTGGGAGGGGGGAACTTAAACAATCACGATTGCTAGAGAAAAAGTACTAGGCAAACAATGGAACTAAAGGTGGACGAATCCCCTGGACCCGATGGCGTGCATCCTAGGTATTGTCTTCCTAACACAGATGAGGCTGCACACAGGAAGGTTAAAGTAACAGTGACCTCAGTCTTTAATCAGACACTCCAGAGTGAGGAACAGGCCTTAGGGGCCGGCTTATATACAGTGCTCCCAAGGGATGCTGGGATCCCTTGGGACTTCAGGGGATGAGCTCCCTGGTGGCGGAACATGGGAGTGCATTATTTACAGATACACAACATCACTCCCCCGCCAAAGTCAAAGTGAAAACTATTTACAAAGTGAGGCGGTCGGGAGCCTTTCTTTCCCTGGTGGACAGCCTCGGTACAAATGTCTGTTCTGGTGTGTTGGCTGTGCCTTCGCTGGGCTGGCGTGTTGTTGGCCCTGCAGGGCTGCTAGGTGAGCCTGGCCTTGCTGGGCTGTTGGGCGTGATGGGTTCGATTTCCTGGTCTGGCGTGGTGTCGTTGATCCTTTGGGTGTGTGTTGTGGGCTCGAAAAAGGTGGTGTCTGCTGTGGGTTGTTCAGGGCAGTCTGTGAACCGCAGCCTCGTTTGGTCCAGGTGCTTTCTGCAAATTTGTCCATTGTCGAGTTTGACTACAAACACCCTATTCCCTTCTTTAGCTATCACCGTGCCCGCGATCTACTTGGGACCATGTCCATAGTTTAGCACATACACAGGATCATTCAGATAAATTTCCCGTGACACAGTGGCGCGACCATCGTTTACATTTTGTTGCTGCTGCCTGCTCTCTACCTGATCATGCAGGTTGGGGTGAACCAGCGAGAGTCTGGTTTTAAGTGTCCTTTTCATGAGTAGCTCAGACGGGGGCACCCCTGTGAACGAGTGGGGTCTCGTGCAGCAGTTGAGCAGTACTCGGGACAGGCGGGTTTGGAGTGAGCCTTCTGTGACTCGTTTAAGGCTCTGTTTGATGGTTTTTACTGCACGCTCTGCCTGCCCATTGAAGGCTAGTTTAAACGGGGCCAAGGTGACATGTTTGATCCCATTGCAGGTCATGAATTCTTTAAATTTGGCAATGGTGAAACATGGCCCGTTGTCACTGACCAGTGTGTCAGGCAGGCCGTGGGTGGAAAACATGGCCCTCAGGCTTTCAATGGTGGCGGTGGCGGTGCTTCCCGACATTATTTCACATTCAATCCATTTTGAAAAAGCATCCACCACCACCAGGAACATTTTACTGAGAAACGGGCCCGCACAGTCGACATGGATCCTCGACCATGGTCTGGAGGGTCAGCACCACAAACTTAGTGGTGCCTCTCTGGGCACGTTGCTCAACTGATCACATATGCTGCATTGCCGTACACAGGACTCTAAGTCAGAGTCGATACCAGGCCACCACACGTGGGATCTGGCTATCGCTTTCATCATTACTATATCCGGGTGTGTGCTGTGGAGATCCGAGATGAACGTCTCCCTACCTTTTTTGGTAGTACTACGCGGTTACCCCACAACAGGCAGTCTACCTTAATGGACAGTTCGTCCTTTCGCCACTGGAACGGCTTGATTGACTCTTGCATTTCAACGGGGATGCTGGCCCAGCTTCCATGCAGTACATAGTTCTTTATAAGGGACAGCAGAGGATCTTGGCTGGTCCAAGTCCTAATCTGGCAGGTCATGATAGGAGATTTATCATTTTCAAATGCTTCCATGACCATCAACAAGTCTGCGGGCTGCGCCACCATCAGCAAGTTTGCAAGCTGCGCCATTTCCACCCCCGTGGTGGGCAATGGTAGCCGACTGAGAGCATCCGCACAGTTCTCGGTGCCTAGCCTGTGGCGGATGGTATAGTTACATGCTGATAGCACGAGTACTCACCTTTGTATGCGGGCTGAGGCATTAGTATTTATCCCCTTGTTTTCAGCGAACAGGAATGTGAGGGGCTTGTGATCGGTTTCCAGCTCAAATTTGAGGCCAAACAGGTAGTGATGCATTTTCTTTACCCCGAACACACACACACACTAATGCCTTTTTCTCAATCATGCTGTAGGCCCTCTCGGCCTTAGACAAGCTCCTGGAAGCATAGGCGACAGGTTGCCACTTCCCTGCAATGTTAGCTTGTTGTAATACACACCCGACTCCATACGACGACGCGTCACATGCTAGTACAAGTCTTTTACACGGGTTATACAATACAAGCAGCTTGTTGGAGCATAAAATGTTTCTGGCTTTCTCAAAAGCAATTACTTGTTTTTTTCCTCATACCCAGTTATCATCTTTGCACAATAACAAATGTAGGGGCTCTAAAAGGGTACTTAACCCCGTTGGGAAGTTACCCAAAATAGTTGAGGAGTCCCAGGAACGACTGCAGCTCCCTGACGTTCTGTGGCCTGGGCACATTCCTGATAGCCTCTGTCTTGGCATCTGTGGGCCGAATGCCATCCGCCTTGATCTTTCTCCCCAAAAACTCGATTTCTGTTGCCATGAAGATGCATTTTGACCTCTTCAGCCGCAGCTCTACGTGATCCAGTCACAGGAAGACCTCCTCCAGGTTTTGTAGGTGCTCGGCGGTGTCCCGACCCGTAACCAATATGTCGTCCTAAAAGACGACTGTGTGTGGTACCAACTTAAATAGGCTCTCCACGTTTCTCTGGAAGATCGCTGCAGCCGATTGAATTCCAAACGGGCATCTGTTGTAGATGAATAGTCCCTTGTGCGTGTTGATGCAGGTGAGGCCCATTCAAAGACTCCTCCATCTCCTGCGTCATTGTAGGCCGAAGTCAGGTCAAGCTTGGTGAACGTCTTGCCTCCTGCCAGCGTCGCAAATAGGTCGTCTGCCGTCGGTAGCGGGTATTGGTCCTTTAGCGAGAAACGATTAATAGTTACTTTATAATCGCCGCAAATCCTAACCATGCCATCACTTTTGATTACTGGAATAATCGGGCTAGCCCACTCGTTGAATTCCACTGGGGAGATGATGCCCTCGCATTGCAGCCTGTCCAGCTCAATTTCCACTCTCTCCTTCATCATGTGAGGTACCGCTCGTGCCTTGTGGTGAATAGGTCATGCCTCTGGGACCAAGTGGATCCGCACCTTCGCCCCGGAAAAGTTCCCATTGCCTGGCTCAAAAAGGGAAGGAAGTTTGTTAAGAACCTGGGTACATGAGGCCTCATCGACATGTGATAGCGCTCGGATGTCATCCCAGTTCCAGTAGATTTTGCCCAGCCAGCTCCTTCCAAGCAATGTGGGGCCATCGCCCAGGACAATCCAGAGTGGCAGTTCGTGCACCGTGCCCTCGTAGGTGACCAGGACAGTGATAAGCTCTTTGGTTACGTTCTCAGTTTCGTGTGGATGGGGCTCAGGGCTGGTCTGAATGCTTTGTTGCACCACAGTCTCTCAAACATCTTTTTACTCATGATGGATTGGCTAGCGCCAGTGTCCAATTCCATGGCTACGGGTAAGCCATTCAATTTTACGTTTAGCATTATAGGTGGACATTTTGTCGAAAATGTGTGCACCCTGTGTACTTCAGCATCTGCCTACTCTCTCTGAGGCTCGAAATTGGTTTGATCCACCATGGGCCAATCTTCCTCTGCCACGTGGTGGTTAGCAGGTTTTGCAGAGCTTGCAGCTCGTTTGCAAACTCTTTGGAGGTGCCCCATTGTTCCACAGCTCTTGCAAACATACCCTTTGAAGCGGCATGAATAGGCTGAATGGAAGCCTCCACAACGCCAACAAGGTGTGAATTGCCTTGCATTCATCCTTTGTTGGGGACTCTGAGTCATCTGAGGCCTGCTGGCAGACTCATGGGTTCTGCCCTGTACAATTCTGCTCGCAAACACAGTTCCAGTTAATTTATGAACATTGCTTGCACTTGTGAGCTGAGAGATTTGTTTGGTGTTATCACTGGTGGACATAAACACCTGTGCTATCCCAATGGCCTTACTGAGGGTCGGTGTCTCTACAGTCAAAAGTTTCCCGAACCAATGTATACAGCTCCTCATACGACTTATCTGTGGGTTTCACCGGAGTCAGAAGATTCTTCATGAGGCTGTCGGTCGGTGCCCCGCAGACCGTGAGGAGGACCGCTCTCCTTTTTGCAACGCTTCTTTCTCCGTCCAGCTCGTTGGCTACAAAGTACTGGTCTAGCCGTTCGACATAGGCTTCCCAGTCCTCACTCTCTGAGAACTTCTCCAGGATGCCCACAGTTTGCTGCATCTTTGCGTTGGATTCGTATTCTCGTTGCTAGTTATTGTGTTCCTAACACAGATGAGGCTGCACACAGGGAGGTTAAAGTAACAGTGACCTCAGTCTTTAATAAGACACTCCAGAGTGAGGAACAGGCCTTAAGGGCCGGCTTATATACAGTGCTCCCAAGGGGTGCTGGGATCCCTTGGGACTTCAGAGGATGAGCTCCTTGGTGGCGGAACATGGGAGTGCATGCTTTACAGATACACAACACTAGGGTCTGAAAAGAAGTGGCTGCAGAGATAGTGGATGCATTGTTTGTAATCTACTAAAATTCCCTGGATTCCGGAGAGGTCCCATCAGATTGGAAAACCACAAATGTAATGCCCCTATTTAAGAAAGGAGGAAGACAGAAAGCAGGAAACTATTGACCAGTTAGCCTAACATCTGTCATTGGGAAAATGCTGAGTCCATTATTAAGGAAGTAGTATCAGGACATTTAGAAAATCATAATACAGTCAAGCAGAGTCAGCATGGTTTTATGAAGGGGAAAGCATGTTTGAAAAATTTGCCAGCGTTCTTTGAGAATGTAATGAGCAGGATGGATAGGGGGGAACCAGTAGATTTCATGTATTTGGATTTCCAGAAGGCATTCATTAAGGTGCAACATAAAAGATTACTGCACAAGATAACAGCTCACGGGGTTGGGGGTAATATATTAGCATGGATAGAGAATTGGTTAACTAACAGAAAACAGAGAGTCGGGATAAATGGGTCATTTTCAAGTTGGCAAACTGTAACTAGTGGGGTGCTGGGGCCTCAACTATTAACAATCTATATTAATGACTTGGATGAAGGGACCGAGTATAAATTTGCTGATGATACATAGATGGGAAAGCAACTTATGAGGATGATGCAAAGAATTTAAAAAGGGATATAGATAGGTCAGTAAGTGGGCAAATATTTGGCAGATGGAGTATAATGTGGGAAAATGTGAGGTTATCCACTTTAATAGGAAAAATAAAAAAGCAAATGATTATTTAATTGGGGAGAGATTACAAAATGCTACGGTACAGAGGGATCTGGGGAGAGAGAGAGAGAGAGAGAGAGGCAGAAATGTTTAGACAGGGAATTTCAGAGCTTGGGGCCTCGGCAACAGAGTGCACAGCCACCAATGTTCGAGCAATTATAATCAGGGATGCTCAAGGGGACAGAATTAAAGGAGTGCAGATCTCTTGGGGATAGGGAGGCTGAAGGAGATTACAGTGATAGAGAGGGTCAAGGCCATGGAGGGATTTGAAAACAAGGATGAGAATTTTGAAATCAAGGCATTGCTTAACTGGGAGTCAATATGGGTCAACGACCACAGAGGTGATGGGTGAACGGGTGCGAGTTAGCTTTCATTTAGTTTGAAAATACAGCCAATTAAGGCTAATAATGCTGCTGCATCTCCTGGTAACAGATGTATGGGATTTCCATATGTTACTTGTAATGATGATAAATTACATGCAATTTTTAAAAATCATTGCGCAATTGGTAATTTAATAGGCCGTTGACACTTTTTAAACCAATGAAACATAATATTGGCTTGGAATTTGCGGTTGTAATGATGGTGAAACTGTTAGCGCTCACCATCGTTACTCTATGAAACTGACAGCAACTTCTGGCGTCCGCACATGTGCAGTAAAATGAGGAAATGCAGAAGTTGTCAGTGATATCCCGCTCCTCCACAGGGTTCACTGTTGCAGTCTTCGCAGATGCAATCAGCACAGAATCAGTGACTTAATGTACACTTCAACATTTTATGCACTATTCTCGTTAAAAAAGCATTGACAATGTTAAGCATTGTTGAATGGGATGTAACTGAGCTTTCAATGGTGTACTAAGTCATAATTACTGCTGAATCATCTCTCTGGCCCTGAAAAACTAATTTTATAACTTTGGAGTGTCATTTCCTCCATTCCATGATTCCAATTCCACGGATTTGTAAAATAATAAAAATTAATTTTTATTTTATTTTTTAAAATTTGTTCATGATATTTCAGCATCTACCTTAATCCTATGTGTATGTCCCAATCTTTACTTTGCTTTCTGTAAAATGATTAAAAAGCGAAAGATTAATCCTGCTTTTTACTTCCTGGTTTGCTGTCTGTGCAAATCTGATAGGCTGATTGCCTGCTTGATGATCTCACTGTTCCTGGACACCGCAGATCCACTATAGATGGTGCCAGATAGAAAGTCACATTGGAATAGGTGAAATCGACACTATAGAGCTGCCAAATCTTGGTGGGCAGCTTTCTTCAAGATCCAAAGCGAACACTGTCCCTTCATTGCTGGCAGCTAATCAGTGATTTAATCAACCTTTTTGAATGCTCGATTTAAAAATGCCATTTATTTTGTATCTTTTCTCACCAGTCCTAGGATATGTACAAAGTTATTTACTTAACTGAAAACAGCATACAGTAGCTTATTCTTCAGTCAAATTGCAGCACTATATGCTCTTGAAAGGTAATATGAAAATAAAAAAACCATAGGATATCTGGGGTAATAGATGGATAGAAGAAAGACTTGCATTTATATAGTGCCTTTCACGACCACCGGATGTCTTTTTGAAGTGTAGGCACTGTTGTAATGAAAGAAACGCACAGCAAGGTCCCACAAACAGCAATTTGATAATGACCAGATAATCTCTTTTTGTTACTTTTTGTTGATTGAGGGATAAATATTGGCCAGGACACCGGGGATAACTCGAAATAGTGCTTGGTGATCTTCTACGTCCACCTGAGAGAGCAGACGGGGCCTCGGTTTAATGTCTCATCCAAAAGATGGCACCTCTGACAGTATTGCGTTTCCTCAGCACTGCACTGGAGCGTCAGCCTAGATTTCTGTGCTCAAATTCCATGGATTGTGACTTGAACCCACAACCTTCTGATGCAGAAGTGAAAGCGTTACCCACTGAGCCACAGCTAACACACACAAATGAATTCTACAAAATGAATTGAAAGCACAAGAAGCCTCAATTTCTTCACAAAGATATTTTGTTTACTGAGCTCATGTTCATTTTTCCAATAGTACATTCTTGTATCAGAGTTACGCATGTTGCTATACAGTGCTTCAAGAGAAGCAAACTGCAAAGGCATAGCACTTAGAATGGCATTGTTAGCTCCTTTTCATTTCATTGTGTCACTCCAGAGTGATTGAATAGAAACCATACGTGCCTGTATCGTAGGCTGGGAAAAAAGTTATCTTTTGTAAAATAAATACCAGCAGAATAAATATCATCTTTCCACTGTTCCAGATAAAATGGCTGGGGATAATGTATGAAATATTTGATGAACAGATGGTGTCTCAAGTGAGGTTAAGAGTTGAGTAAACATCCCACAAATTGAATAGTGTTTCCACTGTACAGCTGCTATCTACATTCCTGGAGCAGTGTGCATGTGTGATGAAATGGGATGTTTTATCACATGGTCAATCACAAGGAAGTCTTTCTTTATTTTACAAGATTTTCTGAGAACTGAGTTATACCTTCAATTTTGTGTTCGCTGCCAAACGTCAGTCTGAATAGACAACAGTTATCGGTGATCTGAGAGAGGAAGTGTCTGTTGTAACGGACCCTGATATCAATGTGAAGGCAGGGAGGGTGTCGGGGAGCACGGAAGTGTGGGGGGAATCAAGCAAGGTCGGTGTAATGTATGTACCTGTGAGTATGCTCACAGGTTTGTGGAGCTGTTGAGTTGTGAGTGGCTTAGCCAGTCACGTGATGTTCACAAGACTCAATAAAACCCCAGTCAATTGGGTCTAGGTCATCCATGATGAGGTGTGCAGTTGTGAGCCTAGTGGATGAACTGGTATTATGTAGTATGTGTGATACGTATGTGCACTAGGTCCGTGCAGCAGAGCAGGTCTCCAGTCGTCGTGGTTAACCCTTGCCACTGGATAAAGACCTAGCTCTGTCAAGCCCGTGTGGTGGCTGATGTGCAATGGTCAACACACGTTAAAACAAAATCCCGCACAGGCATCTTCCACCCCTTCAATTGGAGTTCAGGACTGGAGTATCGGGTCCTTCATTGAAACATCTGTGAACCCATGTAGAAGCAAGTCATCCTCATTTGAGCGACTGCCTCATCATCATATCATCATAGGCAGTCCCTCAGAATCGAGGAAGACTTGCTTCCACTCCTGAAGTGAGTTCTTTAATGGTTGAACAGTCCAATAGGAGAGCCACAGAATCTGTCACAGGTGGGACAGATAGCCATTGAGGGAAGGGGTGGGTGGGACTGGTTTGCCCCACATTCTTTCCGCTGTAGGCGCTTGATTTCTGCATGCTCTCGCCGTTGAGACTCAAGGTGCTCAGCGCCCTGTCGGATGCACTTCCTCCACTTAGGGCGGTCATGGGCCAGAGACTCCCAAGGGTCAGGGGGGTTGTTGCACTTTCTCAGGGAGGCTTTGAGGGTGTCCTTGTAGCGCTTCCACTGCCCAACTTTGGCTTGTTTGCCATGAAGGAGCTCCGAGTAGAGCACTTGCTCTGGGAGACTCGTGTCTGGCATGCCAACTATGTGGTCTGCCCAGCGGAGTGTGATCAGTGCTTCAATGCTGGGGATGTTAGCCAGAATGAGGACGCTGATGTTGGTGCACCTGTCTTCCCAGAGGATTTGTATGATCTTGCGGAGACATCGTTAGTGATATTTCTCCAACAATTTGAGGTCTCTGCTGTATATGGTCCATGTCTCTGAGCCATACAGGAGGGCAGGTATTACTACAGCCCTGTAGACCATGAGCTTGGTGGCAGTTTTGAGGGCCTGGTCTTCAAACACTCTTTTCCTCAGGCGGCCGAAGGCTGCACTGGTGCACTGGAGGTAGTGTTGGATCTTGTCGTCGATGCCTGCTCTTGTTGATAGGAGGCTCCTGAGATATGGGAAGTGGTCCATGGTGTCCAGGGCCGTGCCGTGGATCTTGATGACTGGAGGGCAGTGCTGTGCGGTGAGGACAGGCTGGTGGAGGACCTTTGTCTTACGGATGTTCAGCGTAAGTCCCATGCTTTCGAACGCCTTAGTAAATACGTTGACTATGTCCTGGAGTGCAGCCTCTGTATGTGCGCAGACGCAGGCGTCGTCCGCCTACTGCAGCTTGATGACAGAGGTTGGGGTGGTCTTGGATCTGGCCTGGAGACGGCACAGGTTGAACAGGTTCCCACTGTTTCTGTAGTTTAGTTCCACTCCAGCGGGGAGCTTGTTGACTGTGAGGTGGAGCATGGCAGCCTGAAAGATTGAGAAGAGAGTTGGGGCGATGATGCAGCCCTGTTTGACGCCAGTCCGGATGTGGATTGCGTCTGTGATGGATCCGTTGGTAAGGATCACGGCCTGGATGTCATCATGGAGCAGGGGGAGGATGGTGACGAACTTTTGGGGGCATCCGAAACGGAGGAGGAAGCTCCATAGACCCTCACGGTTGACAGTGGCAATGATGATGAATGTGTAGTGCGATTATTAAACATTTGTTAATAAACCAACTAGTTCTTAATAGCAATGTGTTGCTGTGAATTCGTAGAACCCATGAAGCAAATACATTACAGCCGGGGACAAGGAGGCCCTGCCGATCTTTCCGGCCAGGGCCTCGTTTAAATAATCTTTTGCAGATCCCCGCCCGACAGCTGGCCAGATTGGCAGCTTGGTCGGTGAGGCTAATGGTGCTCGTCCTTATTTGGGACAGCAACTTCAAGCGAGGGGCATGTGCGCAGCTAAATTCGAAGGCTGCTGTCCGAGTTGCACCCCTCCGCCATCAGCTTCGCAAAAGTGGCACCTCACTATCTGGGTCATCATTGACATGCATTGAATGGCGTGAAGCTAGCATAAGTTTCAGGAGCCAGAGTAGGCCATTCGGCCCCTCGAGCCTGCTCCGTCATTCAATGAGATCAAGACTGATCTTCGACCTAAATTCCACTTCCCCGCCCTATCCACATATCCCTTGGTGCCCAAAAACTTGTTGATCTCTGTCTTCAATATACTCATTGACTCAGCAACCACAGCCCTCTGGGGTAGAGAATGCCAAAGATTCATAATCCTCTGAGTGAAGAAATTTCTCCTCATCTCAGTCCTTATCCTGAGACTATGACCCCAAGTTCTCAACACTCCAGCCAGGGGAAACAGCCTCTCAGCACCTGCCCTATCAAGCCCTCTAAGAATGTTATAAGTTTCAATGAGATCATTATCATTCTTCTAAATTCAAGAAAATATGAGCCCATTCTACTCAATCTCTCCTCATGGGACAGCCCTCTCATCCCAGGTATCAATCTGGTGAACCTTTGTTGCAATCCCTCTAAGGCAAGCATATCCTTCCTTAGGTAAGAAGACCAAAACTGTACACAGTTCTCCAGTGTGGTCTCACCAAAGCCCTATATAATTGCTTGTTCTTTAGGTCCTGGGTTTTTGTTGGACCTCAGCCTTGAGCCATCTGTAATGCTGCTTTGCTGCTCCCGCGTTGGGTTGTTGTTTAAGGCACAGAAATGCCCTGCGCTTGCGATCTATTAGCTCTTGGATTTCTTGATCATTCTCATCAAACCAGTCCTGGTGTTTTCTGGTTGAGTAACCAAGTGTCTCTTCACAGGCATTGGTTATGGAGGCCTGGAGGGCAGACCAAGCGCTGTGGGCATTCTGGGTCTCAAGGTCATCAAGGCATGCCATGTTAGCTGTGAGGCACTGGCTGTATTGGGTTCTCTTAGCAGGGTATTTAAATGCCCTAGCATTGACTTTTTTGCAGCACTGCATCTGCTGCCCCCTCCGCTTTGGGGCTATGTTGATGTCCATGATGGATCGGATTAGGCGGTGATCCGTCCAGCAGTCATCGGCTCCTGTCATGGCGTGGATGATGCGCACATCCTTGCGATCCTTGGCTCGAACGATGACATAGTAGAGCAGGTGCCAGTGCTTGGAGCGAGGGTGTTGCCACGATGCCTTGTATTTGTCCCTCTGGCGGAACAGAGTGTTGGTGATGACAGGTTCGTGCTCTCAACATTTTCTCAGGAGTAGGGTACCATTGGAGTTGACTTTCCCTATCCCCTCTCTGCCAATCACGCCCCCCCAGAGGTCTGTGTCCTTGCCAACCCTGGCATTGAAGTTACCGAGGAGGATCAGTTTGTCGCCCGCGGGGACGCAGGACAAGGATTTTTTGAGGTTGGAGTAAAAACCCTCTTTGGCCTCATCAGTTGCATCGAGTGTTGGGGCGTACGCACTGATGACTGTGGCACACTGGTTCCGGAATAGGGTGAGTCGAAGAGTCATGAGGCGTTCATTAATCCCGCAGGGGGAATCTTTGAGGCGGTCGACCAGCTCGTTTTTGATGGCGAAGCCGACACCGTGGAGGCGGCACTCTGCCCCTGGTTTCCCTTTCCAGAAGAAGGTGTAACCTCCACCTTGTTCCTTGAGCTGGCCTTCCCCTGCCCACCGGGTCTCGCTTAGGGCGGCGGTGTCGATATCAAAGCGTCTAAGTCCCCGGGCAACTATGGCGGTGCAGCATTCCGGCTTGTCGCTGTGTGAGGTTGTCCATGAGAATCCTGACGTTCCAGATCCCGAACTTCATGTTAATGGAGTGGAAGATGCCTGTGCGTGAGTTCTTTTAACGTGGGGTGGTGCACATCGGCTACCACATGGGCTTAGCTGAGTAAGGTCTTGATCCAGTGGCAAGGGGGTCCAAGACGACTGGAGACCAGGCACTGCTATATGGGCCTAGTTGCCTACGGCGAGATGTTGGCCGCAGGCTCGGCACTGAGTAGTGCCCTTGGTGGCAGGTGGTCCGAGGCCTGGTTGGAGGCAGGCATTGGGAGGGTCAGTGGTCCACCAGGGTTCAGGGTTGGAGGGCAGGGGGAGTCACAGCCATGGAACTCACCACGTGTTGGAGGAGGCGAAGAGGCCAGGTTGCCAGTGGGGAAGGAGAGCTCCAGTCATCGCTGAAGGAGGAGGGAAAGCCAGTTGCCGATGTGGGAGAGGGGGACCCGGTCATCGTTGAGGAGGAGGTCGTCTGTCGCCACGGGAGGGCCAGCCGTTGCCGAGGGGGCCCAGACTCCGTTGTGGAGGAGAGGCCCATCTGCCATCGCTGGAGGTGTTCCGATCAGATCACCACTGGGGGGGGCGGGGGTGGGGGGTGGTGGAGGCCCGATAGCCAGGTACAGGTTGAGGACGCCGCCTCCGGAGGTCAGCAGAGGTTGCCGGGGGTCGGAGGAGGTCGCCGATGGGTGATGTGGTGGGAAGCCTGCGGTAGGCCCGAATGGCCCTAACTCGTGGGACTCGCCGGGGGGGCGTCAGGGGTCGCCGGTGGTTGATGTGGTGGGAAGCCTGAGATAGGCCCAAATGGCCCATATTTACTGAGGCGTACGAAAGCATGGGCCTTACGTTAAACATCCGTAAGACAAAGGTCCTCCACCAGCCTGTCCTCACCACACAGCACTGCCCACCAGTCATCAAGATCCACGGCGCAGCCCTGGACACCATGAACCACTTCCCATTTCTCGGGAACCTCCTATCAACTAGAGCAGCATTGACGATGAGATCCAACACCGCCTCCAGTACAACAGTGCAGCCTTCGGCCACCTGAGGAAGAGAGTGTTTGAAGACCAGGCCCCCAAAACTGCCACCAAGCTCATGGTCTACAGGGCTGTCGTAATACCTGCCCTCCTGTATGGCTCAGAGACATGGACCATGTACAGCAGACACCTCAAGTTGCTGGAGAAATATCACCAATGATGTCTCCGCAAGATCCTACAAATCCCCTGGGAGGACAGGTGCACCAACATCAGCGTCCTCCTCCAGGCTAACATCCCCAGCATTGAAGCACTGATCACACTCGATCAGTTCCGCTGGGCAGGCCACATAGTTGGCATGCCAGACACGAGACTCCCAAAGCAAGTGCTCTACTTGGAGCTCCTTCACGGCAAACGAGCCAAAGGTGGGCAGAGGAAACGTTATAAGGGCACCCTCAAAGCCTCCCTGATAAAGTGTGACATCCTCACTGACACCTGGGAGTCCCTGGCCAAAGACCGCCCTAAGTGGAGGAAGTGCATCCGAGAGGGCGCTGAGCACCTCGAGTCTCAACGCCGAGAGAGTGCAGAAATCAAGCGCAGACAGCGGAAAGAACGTGCGGCAAACCAGCCCCACCCACCCTTTCCCACAATGACTGTCTGCCCCACCTGTGACAGAGACTGTGGCTCTCGAATTGGACTGTTCAGCCACCAAAGAACTTGTGATATATTCACAGAGCACAAGCACGCACAGCTTCCTATATGGCAGGCAGCTCTCTCGGAAGCCTCCGGAATCTGCCTGGTTCTGTTTATTATTAATTATGCAGTTGCAGTACACAATACGTTCACTTCCAGAGTGTGGAGCTACAAACATTACAAGCTTACAGACATTACAGAACTCACTTCAGGAGTGGAAGCAAGTCTTCCTCGATTCCGAGGGACTGCCTATGATGATGACATAATTGCAGCAAGACTTCCTTACTCATACTCCAACCACCTTGCAATAAAGGATAACATATACTTTCCCAATTTCTTGTTGTACCTGCATGTTAACTTTCTGTGATTCATGTACAAGGACCCCTGAATCCCTCTGCATACCAACATTTACAAGTCTTTCACCTTTTAAAATGTATTCTGGTTTTCCATTCTACCTACCAAAGTGGATAATTTCACACTTCCCCACATTCTACTCCACCTTCTTGCCCAAACACGTGACTGGTCTAGATCCCTTTGCAGATACTTTCTCCCTCCTCACAGCTTCCTTTCCCACCTAGCTTGATATCAATAGCAAATTTGGATATATTATACTCAGTCCCCTCAGTTAAGTGATTAATATAGATCGTAAAGTTGCTGTATGCACGCAGTAGATATGAACTAAACTCACAGCAGATCTTTAGGGCTTGTAATTACAAGCTTCACTGCCCTTTTAACAGTTAATGACCACCAATCAACCCCTCTGGCACTGTAAATTAACCATTGTAAGTGTGGAGTCTTGTTCCTACTGGTTGTAAATTGTTTTAGGAGATTTTAAAAATGTCAAATTTTAAAATTTCAATTTTTTTTTACTGCTGTCTTTTTTTCTCTCTTTTAATCCAATCTTTCTTTCTAACTCTTTGGGGGAGAAATTGGAGGTGTTTGCGCCTCCCGTTAACGCCCCCCGGAGGACACTAACGGGACGCAAATGACTTTTCGCCCAGCCGCAGCGCCACTAATGACTCCCGCTAAATTTGGCGGCGGCGCTAACCAGTAGCGCCCCGCTGCGCTACGCCGATGATGACAATGCCATCACCGTGCACCGCGAACTGTTTTCGCCCCAGAACAAAAATTCGGTGTCGCCCCCTGAAGCTGCACCGGGACGATGCCACTTTCTCTCGGGAGGGCGGTAACCCCCATTTCGTGAGCGGGGTGGGACTTCCGTGCCTAGCGTATCTACTCCCGTCTTGTGGGTGTTACCGCCCCCAAATGGGACGCTGCGCAATTTCCCAGCCGTTATTTCTCTTTCTGTAGTCTGATTTGACATTGAATTCACCCTCTTTAATTCACCTTCCTTCTCAGTCCTTCCTGTGTTTAGTTCCCACTTCTTAAATCTCATTGGTTTAGGGGATAACTCTGTTGCTTGCCCTGTTCACTCAGGTCCCAGATGACCTGTTATCAGCTCGTACTTTCAACCACTCAGCGGGCCAAAATTTAAAAAGCCATAGAGTGCGGGCTATTCTAACTAATAGCAGACACTGTTAGATACTCTGCTACAGCAAAATCTGAATAATATGTTTCTGCTCGACCCCCTGTACTCACTACATTACCTGATGTTTTACGTCTATTGGGAGAACATTGTAGGTTAGCATGATAAAACAAATATCAAGTCTATATTATGTATTTATGCATTCTTTGAAAAAGCAGGGGAGTCCTCTCCGGTATCCTGGACCATATTTATCCCTCAATCAACATCACCAAAAAACAGATTATGTGGTCATTATCACATTTCTGTTTGTGGCAGCTTGCTGTGCGCAAATTGGGTGCTGCATTTCCTACATTACAACAGTGACTACACTTCAAAAAAAGTACTTAATTGGCTGTAAAGCACGTCAAGATGTCCCGAGCTCGTGAAAGTGGCTATATAAATGCAAGTCTTTTTTTAAACAAAGGAATTGCAATGGGCATGATAAGAAAACCAACACAGAAGCAAGCAAACTGTACAATGGAGTGTTGCAGAGGAATTATAGGTTGAGCGGGAGTGAGCATGGATCCCGTCAGGTACAAGCTCTCCGCCTCGCTCTCCTGGCTCCTGCTCACTGTTTGCATCAGCCTTTCGACCGCCAAAGTTCGACAGGTGTTGAGGCCCTCCTGTACCAGATTATCTTTCCATGTGTGAGTCTCAACAGTCGGTTGATGGCATGGTGATTAAGGTCTGGGCCTTCAAAGGAGCAGTGTGGCAGCCCGTCCCGGCATTCGGTGCGGCTGCCCCGACCTGCAAGGACCATCAGCAGGTCGGGGCCTTCAAAGGCGTATACTGTTATATATTTAACCCTTGGCGACCTGTATCACACCACCAAATTTGATTGGACCTTCCCATAATAATTCAAAAGACCCAAAAATGATCGAAGTTCAGTGACATTCTTGGGAGTGGGTGCATTTGTGATTGCATCCAGCTTTCCCTTGGTTGGATGTAAACCTTCTTTGTCTACTCTGTACCCTAAGTATTTCATGGAGTTTTGAAATAACTCATACATGCGAGCAGGCATTCGTACTCGGTGCTTCTCTAGCCATTTGAGGACTTCATTCAATATGTTATTATGAATTTGCCTGTTTGGTGCTGAAATTAGTATGTCATCTAAATAACATGCTACCCCTTCAATACCTTGCAAAATCTGGTTCATCACCCCTTGGAATATGGCAGGGGCGGAAGACACTCCAAACGGTAGCCTATTAAATTGATAGAGGCCGAGATGTGTATTTGTGGTCAAGCATGATTTGGACTCCTCATCCAGTTCAAGTTGTAAGTAGGCATTCGTAAGATCCAACTTTGAGAAGATCTGACCACCTGTCAGTGTTGTGAACAAATCTTCTACATTTGGCAATGTATTGGGGAAATTACCCTTTAGAACCTGGTTTACGGTTACTTTATAATCACCACACAATCTTACCTTATCATCGGACTTAGGTACAACAACAATGGGTGTAGCCCAATTACATAGATCTATCTTAGAAATAATGTTCTCAGTCTCTCATCTTTTGAGTTCTTGCTCAACTTTCTCCTTGAGTGCATATGTATACGGAACATGGCTTGCAGTAAACCGATCTAGCATCCTTCTGTACCTTGACACTCGCCTTGAAGCCTTGGATCAGACTGCCTGTTTCACAGAACACCTTCAGATAATTCTTGATGACATCATCCTTTGATGCAAATCTCATTTCAACACAAAAAATCTCACTCCAATCCAGCTTCAGTGATTCCAACCAATTCCTTCCTCGTAAGGCAGGCTTGTCTCCTGCCACTACTAATAGAGGCAAGCTCTGAAATTGATCCTTGTATTTCACCAGTGCGGTGATATGACCTACCACAGGAATGTTCTCTCCCAAGTAGCCTCGCAGCTCTATCTTGGATTTCTCCAGTGGGAATTCATGTAATTTGTCGAGGTATAGCGATTCCGGTACTACACTCATGGATGCACCAGTGTCGATTTCCATGGGTTTCTTGGTTCCTGCAATATCTACGTGGATGATGATACTTTTTGAATCACTGTTAGTTACCCTCGTGCTCCTGATGATGTGTAGCTCTAAAACATCCTCGTCCTGTTGTTTTGCTTCCATGCTATGTAGTCTCTGGGGATTTCTACTTATAGCTTTGAAAGCTGGTTTACCCTTCAGTCAGCAAGATGCCCAGTTTTCCTGCAGATGAAACACTCTGCCGTCACATATGGGTAACTTTGAGCAATGTGTTGTCCCAGGCACTGATAGCAGGACTTCAATGCTCTGTTACCTTGGCCAGTTTCTGAGACCTTGGGGCCCAACTGCCTTTTACTTTTAACCTGCAGGTGATTCACCTCAGTTGTCTGATGACTGGAAATAGTATGAAATTCTCAGGAATATTGGTCGGCCATGTTCATTGACATAGCTGTCTGACACGCTAAATGAAAAGTCAAGTTAGGAGTTGTCAATAACTTTATTCTGATAGCATCATTTTTCATCCCACAAACAAGCGGTCATGCAATGCTTGATCCTGAAAGATTCAGAAATTACAGTGAATAGATAGCTTTTTTTAATGCTACAATGTATTCACTGATATTTTCTTCAGTTAACTAATCTCGTATTCTGAAATTATAAGTTTCAGCAATTTCCAGAGGCTCAGGAGTGTAGTGCTGTTCTCTGCTTAAGAGTTGTGTCCTTTGGTTTGACAGGCACAAGCACATTTTTCAGGGTTTCATACACCTCGGGCCCTGCTTCAGTTAAGAAAATAGCCCTTTGTCTTTCCAACATCACTCAGTTATGATTTTCATCGTTGGGGACTTCGATGATATTATTTGCTGTGAAAAACATTTCTAGCCGCTCTACATATGCTCCGAAACATTCACAGTTGCATTGAAATTCCCCCAAATGCGCTATTATTCCCATTGGCACGGCCATATGGACTCTGGTAGTTCAAACAAGTTTGCTTGTAATTTACCTTGGATTTGCAGCTGTTAAACAAAACAGAGAAGCTCTCAAAGTCTCTGTCGGTTGAATGAATCCTCCACCAGCAAAAATTGCAGCTTTTTTCCCCCGATTATCCCATTCTCATCGCCATTGTTAGATCTTCAGTACAACTCACAAACACATACTCACTCTTAAGATGGCAGAACACTCCGGAACTATAGTCAGGTGACCTGTTCCTTCTTTATTTGTACACAGCACTGGCTGCAGTGTCATACTAGTCCACAGGTGGAGCTATATATATATATTACACTACACTCCCAAAGTACTTCATTGGCTGTAAAGCACTTTTGGATGTCCAGTGATCATAGAAGGTGCTAAATAAATGCAAGTCTTTCTTTTATTTACTTTTCAGTATCTGGAAACAACACACGTTGCAAATTTCAGCAAAGCACAACTTGAAGTATCCATAGATACATCATTTGATTTTTATGCACATATTGTTTTCCCACAAAAGTATTTTATAATATTTTATACCAATTTGCTTCCCCATAAATTTGTAGATCCACAGAAATCGCAGTAAAAGTTCATAATGTTTCAGGCCTTTATCGCAAGTGGGTTGGAGCATAACAACCAGGGGAATAGATTTAAAGTAATTAGGGGGAGGTTTAGAGGAGATAGGAAGGGAAAATTTCTTCACCCAGAGGGTGGTGGGGGTCTGGAACTCACTGCCTGAAAGGGTGGTAGAGGCAGAACCCCTCACCACATTTAAAAAGTACTTGGATATGCACTTAAAGTGCCGTAACCTACAGGGCTACGGACCGAGAGCTGGAAAGTGGGATTAGGCTGGATAGCTCTTGGTCAGCCAGCACGGACACGATGAGCCAAAATGACCTCCTCCCGTGCTGTAAATTTCAATGATTCTATGAATTCATAGGGCTTTGCTGACACCACAACTTTTGTAATCTAGTGCACCGTTTTGGTCTCCTTATCTGAGAAAAGATGCTGAGAGCTCGTTTCCCCTAAAACTAAGGCACATAGTCTCATAGTTCTAGACTCTCCTGCCAGGGGAAACAAGGGGTTAGGATATTTAAGACTGAGACGAGGAGGAATTTCTTCACTCAGAGGGTTGTGAATCTTTGGAATTCTCTCGCCGAAACGGCTGTGGATGGCTCAGTCGTTGAGTAGAATTCAAGGCTGATATCGATAGATTTTTGGTCTCTCGGCGAATCAAGGGATATGGAGATCAGGCGGGAAAGTAGAGTTGAGTTCAAGGATCAGCCATGATCTTATTGAATGAAGGAGCAAGCTTGAGGAGCCGTATGGCCTACTTATGTTCTTATGAAAGCCCATAGTTTGACAGAAATTGGAAATGGCACTCTTTATAATCGGGTCGATATTAACTGCACCTCCACCCCCCATGATGGGCAGGAGAGTGTCGGGGGGGTGGGGGGGTGGAGGGGTTTGGTTTAAAATGTTAAAATGGCGAAGCGCAACCCCAGAAAGCTGCGTACATGTGCCAACTGGCATTTTTACGCCGTCAGGTTGCGTGGCGTGCCGGTATCCTGTCTTGGAGCGGCGAGACACTTCTTTATATTTAGTCGGGGGCCTGATATATATTTAACCGTTGGTGGGTGGGTTTCTCAGGGCTCACAGAAGGCAAGTGTTTTTACAGCAATTGATCTGAGCCAGCAGGAGCAGGAATACATCCCCCCCCACCCCCCCCCCCCCCAACCGCCCCTGCCCCCACCTCCCCCTCCTGCCTCTGGCCCCACAAGCAAACCTTCTGCCGATTGGGGTCGTTCCTCGCTGCAACGATCGGCCGTCCCACACCCTCCCCGACCTCCGATCGTTGACCGCTTGCTCCGCAAACTGCCAACCCGCACCTCCAACCCCCGATCTTTCCCTCCCGATTGCTGGCTTCCGACTCCAGCCCCACCCCACCAAGCCCCCCCGATTTACCATCCCCAGCTCTGCTCACCTGCATCTGGCTTTTGGAATAGAAAAATGATAACCAGGTCTCTGCTGTTAAATGCGGCAAGGCCTCAGCATTCCCGAGATTTCCGGGTTCCCCTCCCCCCCCATTCCATCACAGCTCGCCCGCTCCCTCCCTGTAAATATCCAGGGCCCATAAAATGGCTGGTGTGAGAAAGACCCACTTTGGTGCAGGACAGTAGGATGCTCTTCTGAAGCAGACGTTAAAGCACACAGTTGGGATAGAGGGCTTTAGTTTAGTTGTATTCTACCTGACCTGGGTGGTGTTCGATAGTAAATCCTAAAAGTGAGAACGTGCCCCATTCTCCACCTTGATAAATCAAATCATTAAACATTTGACGTGGCATCAGAAACAATGGTTATACTTCTTCCTTATGATCAGTCAGCATTGGTAGAGCTAAAGGTGCTTGTTACAGTGAGTGTCTATCCTTCAATCCTTGTCTTGTGAGGTGGGCAGCAACACTTGATGTCAGGGGCTGAAACTAGGAATTTTATGATCAAAACTAGATGGAATTAGCCACTGGTGTGAACCATGTCGGGAACATTCAGAAGTGCTAATAGAATATCAAAAGCCTGTCAGTTAAAGTTTGAATGTCAAAATGGAATAGAATGTGTTATAAACTTTAAATGTCAATGAGTTAAAAGGGAAAGACAATCATTTGATGTTGGTTTCATCTGATCCAGGGCCATGAATGCATCCACCAATCTGAAGACTTCCCTTGTGAACACCAGTTAACGAGGACAGACCAACTTAAAACAACTTTGTGGCCTTTTAGGAATGTCATGGTTAAATACATCACTGCCTTGGCAGCAGAATAATACGTTGTGCTTTATAAAATGTAAGAATATACGAAATAGGAGCAGCAGTAGGCCATATGGCCCCTCGAGCCTGCTCCGCCATTTAATACGATCATGGCTGATCCAATCATGGATTCAGCTCCACTTGCCTGCCCGCTCCCCATAACCCTTTATTCCCTTATCGATTAAGAAACTGTCTATTTCTGTCTTAAATTTCTGTCCGTCTTCCACTGAGGCAGCGAATTCCGCAGATTTACAAACCTCTGAGAGAAGAAGGAGATGCAATTAATATTGACCCTATTGTAAAGAGTGCCATTTCCAATTTCTGTCAAACTATGGACTGTCATAAGAACATAAGTCGGCCATACGGTCCCTCAAGCCTGCCCTGCCATTCAACAAGATCATGGCTGATCATCTAACTTAACTCCACCTTCCTGCCAGATCTCTATATCTCTTGATTCCCCTAGAGTCCAAAAATCTATCAATCTCAGCCTTGAATATACTCAATGACTCAGCGTCCACAACCCTCTGGGGCAGAGAATTCCAAAGATTCACAATCCCCTGAGTGAAGAAATTCCTCCTCATCTCGACATTACCCTGAGACCAAGCCTCCGAGTTCTGGACTCTCCCGCCAGAGGAAACAACCTCTCAGCATCTCTCAACATCTCACCTCAGCAACACCAAAGGAAATCTGCCAAAATATCTGTGTGTATGTTTCTAGCCATCCATAAATGGGTCCTGAGGCTGCAACAGATCTCAGTATTCTGAGGGCAGCGGGTGATTTCGAATCACTTAAGCTTCACTAATTCAGTTTATGATCCCATGAAATGATACATTCTTGTGACATTCACTTAGCCAAATATTGTTCTTGATTTTACAGCTAAATGATATTGGTTCTTTAAAGATGAATAGGGCATGAAATTAAAATTGTTTTGTAATGGAGAAAAGGATTGAATTGTACATTTCCTCCCACTAGTTTTGCACCGGAAGTTGATTGGGAGAATTACATATCAGACACAATCGCTTGTCTTGCTAACATATTACAACAAGCTTCCACTGTTACAGGGAATATCATGAACATTATTACTGGCAGTGATATTTACACAGAGCAATTACTGACACAGGTTTAACACAGTTGTGATTAATTTTCCTTTCAAATCCTTGCTCAATTATAGCTCAATTTTAACTGGGAGCATAAGGGCGATGTGGGCCGGAAAGGGCAGAGGGATGGGCGGGGGTTTGGGGAGGGGAAGAGTTACGAACTCACACGGCCACGCTGCCTTCTTTGAAATCCTCTGATGGCGGCAGGAATAGCGTTGACGGTGGGCAGACGGACGGGAGTGGGGAGCGGTGCGGCTGGGGGACTCCGCCAGGGCCACAGGAAAATGTTCGGTGGCAAGGCGAGTGATGGGGCAGTGTGGGGTCTGAGCCGATCGTGGTTGAGGGAACGGGAAGGGAAGCCTCGGGGCAAGGGAGACCCAAGCATTCCGTGTGGGCCCCAGAAAAGAACTCCTGCTCCACCTGGCCCGCACGGTAACCTTTACAAAAATGCGAATCACTCTTCTGGCGCTGGATCCAGTTTGCAGAGGCTTTGTCAGGCATGGTCGGCATATTGCGGTTTGGGGCTAAAGTCACAGCGGGGCCTGATTGATATCATTGGGACCTGACTGTTTAGTATTTATGAGGCTCTCGCCCGCCTGGGTCAACGACGTCACATGCCTCCCAATGCCCTGCAGTTAAAATAATGATTTGCGAGAGCGGGGAGGCGAGTACACTGCTGCTATTTTAACCCCAGCACGCCCCTGTTCTTGTCGGATGTCGGGGGCTGCGGGGGTGGGTTGGGTTATTGGCCCTGATTTTTAACTCCAGGTGGATTCACCACTCAGGCCGAAGTTAAAATTACAGTCGAGTCTCAATCACTGTTCCCTCTAATTCTTTTTGGCATCGCGTGGGCCACTGAAAATCGAGAGGCTGGCTGGCTGTTGGACGGGTAGACCTGCAGCCCTAGGCCACAGCCGAGGAGCAGAGAGGAGGGAGAAAGGGATCAGAGGCCGGAATGGGGGGGGACGGAGATCAGAGAGGGTCGGATGGCCGGGAATGGAGGGGGTCGGAAGGCCGGAGATTGGGCAGGAGGGGGTGGGGGGGGCGGGTGGAGGAATGCCGGGATCAGGGGTGTTGGAGATCAGAAGGCTCGAGGGGAAATCGAGGGTCGGGGGTCGGTAAGTCAGAGGGAAGTCGGAGGCTGAGTATCAGAGGCCTGAGGGGAGATTGGAGATCGGAGGCCTTCGGGGGAGTCGGAGGCATCGGGAGCAGGAGATCGGAAATATGGGCAGGGGGGAGGAGAGATCGTAGACCTTAGTGGGGGAGCGGGGAGGGGTGCGGAGATGAGATGGCTTGGGGGGAGATGTTCAATCGAGGGGTGTAAAGGCAATTGGACACCTTCTGGATCCAGCAGTCTTCGCCTTCCTCTTGTTGCTGGGTTCCCCGAGGTCTGGGAAACCCAGCCAGCCAGAGTTACATTTAAAATGGAGATTCAAAACGAGCCACAAGCCTCATTATAATATTTAAAATGCCAACCAATCTCCTGCGAATGGGTTGGCCACCCCGCCTCATTTAAACTGGAATTTGATGGTTGGAGGCAGCTTGGGGTCAGGGTTCAGAATTCTAACACTTTAACCTCCTACGCGACCCAAACCCGCCTGTTATTTGGGGTTAAAGATCCCCCCTACAGTGTCTGTTTTATCATAATTTAACATGAATGTTATGCTCAAAATATCATTTAATCTAATTATGCTTTCTGCAGGTTTAAAACTTCCTCTGCCCCCAAATTTCCAAAATCTCACCTATATATCACACTTCAACATTCAGTGAATTATTTCAGATTTTTTTTTCAAACTATTACACCACTTATCTTGTAATTCACCAACCAATTCCACATGCTGAAGTCACTGAGAGCCGCAGCACACAAAACTACTTGTGAAGGATGGCAAGGGAGGTATTGGGGGTTAAAAATCTCCTCTCTCTGGATGAACACGGAAAAACTGCCAAGTAAATTGAATCAGTGGATACTCGAGCTTTGAATCAGATTTCAGTATCATCAAATGCTATTAAGTTCCAGCTGCGTCCTACACTTCGACTTTTGTCAGATTAACGTAGTTTCTTCTTCCTGAACTTGAAACCAAATCATTCTCGACTTGAAGTGCGAGAGTCCTATTTATCCATCTGCGTTTGTGTACAAGCGATCTTTGTGCAAAGGCATGATTAGACTGGTTCAGTCTCTGCGTTTCCTTCTTCCAACTTAGCATAGGAAATCTGCAAACTACATGCAGGCAACGTTTACTCAGAGTAGGTCCTAGCCTACATGCATGACGCTAGTTATTTTTATCGTTAAAACACCCACACTTGATACTTTTTCACAAGAGGCATAATAGCTGCCATTCCATTGTGCCTAACCCCCATTTGCACTGTACAGGGAGTCCTCAAACCTGTCTCATACATTAAGAATGTGATGGACATGTTTATTTTGAGGCTTGCTGTGAAAGTCGGCAATTTTGCAAACTGACGCTAAACTTATGTCTATTTTAATGGACGCTATAAATGGAAGGCTAATTGTTTCTTATTGCAGGCATCCATTTGAAATTTGAATATCAGCTGTGGCTCAGTGGGTCGCCTCTAAGTCAGAAAGTTGTGGGTTCAAGCCCCACTCCAGGAACTTGAGCACAAAAAAATCTCGTCTGACACCCCGATGTAGTACTGAGGGAGTGCTGCACTGTCGGAGGTGCCGTCTGTCGGATGAAACATTAAACCGAGGCCCCGTCTGCTCTCTCAGGTGGATATAAAAGATCCCGTGGCACTATTTCGAATAAGAGCAGGGGAGTTATCCCCGGTGTCCTGGCCAATATTTATCCCTCAATCAACATAACAAAAACAGATTATCTGGTCATTATCACATTGCTGTTTGTGGGAGCTTGCTGTGTGCAAATTGGCTGCCACACTTCCTACATTACAACAGTGACTACACTCCAAAAGTACTTCATTGACTGTAAAGCGCTTTGAGACATCCAGTGGTTGTGAAAGGAGCTATATAAATGCAAGTCTTTCTTTCTTTTACTCATTGAACGTGAGTTGATGTACAAGAAAAGAATTGTGCATCGTCAAAATTTACGATTTTATTTGTTATTTACCTGCGCTAACCATTTTATCGGTTTAGCATTTTGGTTCAGTTCATTGACTCCATCTTTCGCATTTTTCCAAGGAAGAGTAATTTATACAGAAATGCAATGTTCCACATCCAGATGCAATTATCTTCCTCAAGGGAAAAAAGCTACTTTATCGTAGCCTGTCCAATGTAATTACTCTTAGTTATTTATTTTATTCACATGACGATGTATGGGACCCAGTTTCTGCCCTGCTCGCCTAACATTTACGAGAATTACGAGGATGTTGCCTGGACTGGAGAATTTTAGCTATGAGGAAAGTTTGGATAGGCTGGGGTTGTTTTCTTTGGAACAGAGGAGACTGAGTGGACATTTAATTGAGGTGTATAAAATTATGAGGGGCCTAGATAGATTGGATAGAAAGGACCCATTTCCAGTAGCAGAGAGGTCACTAACCGGGAAGAATGGATTTAAAGTAATTGATAGAAAGATTAGAAAGGAGTTGAGGTGAACTTTTTTCACCCAGAGGCTGGTGGGGTTCTGGAACTCACTGCCTGAAAGGATGGTAGAGGCAAAAACCTTCATCACATTTAAAAAGTACCTGGGTATTCACTTGAGATGCCTTAATCTACAGGGCTGCGGACCAAGAGCTGGAAAGTGGGATTCGGCTGGACAGCTCTTTTTCAACTGGCGCAAACATGCTGGCTGAATGGCCTCTTTCGGTGCTGATCATTTCTATGATTCTACAACATGCAATCTCAAAACTACCTGAAAAATCAGGCAAATCTCTCGAACTACATCTATAGCCAGTAAGCCTTTTTTTCCAGCCGAACATCGAAGGACTGTAATTATTTTATTGAGCATTAAATTGTGCACCAATGCATCCTGAGCAGGCTTTTTCTACGTCGAATAATCCATAATGATGTGTCATAGGAGCCCTGGCCAAAGTTATCCCTCAACCAACATCATTAAAAAAAATTTTCTGGTCATTATCACATTGCTATTTGTGAAACCTTGCTGTGCGCAAACTGGCTGCCACGTTTCCTATAACAGTGGCTACACTTGAAAAAATAGCCTGTAAAATGTTTTGGGACGTCCGGTGGTCGTGAAAGGTGCTCGATAAATGAGCATTGAAGGGAGCAGCGTGCGGCAGCAGACCATTGCAGGGAGCAGCTGCAGGAGGGCTCCGGCTACGAAGCCAGGTCGCTGATTGCAGTGCGGGCAGGCACAGCAGGAGGGGCGAAGGAGCGGCAAGAGACTGTAGAGGGAAGTGACCAGGGCCCAGGAGAGGCGTGAGATCGGGGCCCAGAAGAGGTGAGGGCCCAGGGGCAGCACAGGCCAGCCCACACTGCGATATGTGTGCACACTAGGTCCATGCAGCAGAGCTGGTCTCCGGTCGTCTTGGTTAACCCTTGCCACTGGACTAAGACCTAGCTCTGTCAAGCCCGTGTGGTGACTGGTGTGCAACGGCCACCACACGTTAAAAAAAATCCAGGCACAGGCATCTTCCACCCTTCAGGATGTAGTTTGGGATCTGGAATGTTAGGTCCTTCATTGAAACACCTGTGAACGCATCCCTTTTCGGCGTGGAAGCAAGTCATCCTCGCTTCGAGGGATTGTCTATGATGATGATCTATAAATGAAGGTGTTTTTAATATCATGTGTACTGATTTACGTTATGAATGAGAAACAGGACAGTGATGAAGTAGAATGAGCCAGTGCTGCTGATGGCAAGGGGGTGGAGAAAATCAGACAACATTGACTGGTAATTCCGACAAAGGATCTCTGTCCAAGTTTTCAAGTGCAGCCACTGTTATAGGAAATGCGGCAGCCAATTTATGCTCAGCAAGGTCCCACAAATAGCAATGTGATAATGATCAGAAAATCAGTTTTTAGCGATGTTTCTCTAATGCAAAAGCAAAACACTGCGGATGCAGGAAATCTGAAATAACCACAGAAAATGCTGGAAATACTCAGCAGGTCAGGCAGCATCTGTGGAGCGAGAAAGAGAGTTAACGTTTCGGCTCGATAACTGACTTCCTGACGAAAGGTCATCTACCTGAAACATTACTGTTTCCATCTGCACAGATGCTGAGTATTTCCAGCATTTTCTGCTTTTATTTTTCTCATTTCTCTCTGCGCAGGCTGTGGGTGGGGAGCGGGAGGGACTGGCTGTGCATTTTCTGCATCTTCTCCTTTTTATTTCATTTCCGATTCAGAACCGTTGCCAATTAAGTCTTGCCTGTCGTGGGCAGGAGTCTTTTGGCTGAAACACACAATCAAGTATCTGTTTCAAGCAGACCTCATTAGCTGCATAACCCACGCTAAGTTTGCAGGATGGAGGAGAAGTGCAAGTCTGTGCCAGCCTGAATTCTTGCAGTCTTCCCCTGCTCCAAGTTTCCTAGCAACTGTCGTCAAGCAGGAGATAGAAATTCCAAAGAAGGACAGACGCACAGTGTGGCCACTGGAAAGCATCATTGACATCAAAAACACTGGGGGCAGAATCAGGACTAAGGTCTTTTACTCCTGCTCACACAGACATTGAACCCTCCCAAGGTTAAAAGTGCCAATTTAAGCTACAGTTAAACGAAACAAATTGCAACATTCTGTTAAGCAACTGCTTTGAAGGATATAACCAAACTTTGAACTTTTAATTTAAATGCACCTTCTGCACAACAAGTACAATGCGCATTATAAACATATTGTAGAATTTCTTTTCAGTTTTTGATTTTGGAAATAAAGAAAGACTTGCATTTATATAGCACCTTTATGACCTCTGGACGTCTCAAAGCGCTTTACAGCCAATAACGCACTTTTGGAGTGTAGTCACTGTTGTAATGTGGGAAACACGGCAGCCAATTTGCGCACGGCAAGCTCCCACAAACAGCACTGTGATAATGACCAAATAATCTGTTTTTGTGATGTTGGTTGAGGGATAAATATTGGCCCAGGACATCAGAGATCTGCCCTGCTCTTGTTCAAGTGCCATGGGATCTTTTACGTTCACCTGAGAGAGCAGACGGGACCTCGGTTTAACATCTCATCCGAAAGACGGCACCGCCGACAGTGCAGCACACCCTCAGCACTGCACTGAAGTGTCAGCTGAGATTTTTGTGCCCACAACCTGCTGACTAAGTAGCAAGTGTGCTACCCACTGAGCCACGGCTGACACAGAGAAAATTGAGAGAATCCACATTTCATATTGTAGAAGTGCCTCAATGAGACAACGAGTATTTGCAAAACTTGCCCAAAACCTACAGTGCATGAAATTTCCATATGGTTTTGGAAAAGAAAAACACTAACTGTAAATCTAAGGCAGGACCAGGTGCTCTTTTAGTGCTGTGAACATTAGTGTTCCAGGTTTATGAGAATTCTGAGAAACCAATGGCTGAGAGAGCCACGCATAGAAAGCAGCCAACCATTGAGATACTTAAAAGTGGTTTTCTTTTTGGAAAAGTGCTACCGAATGTGCGCGCACTTTGGTCTTACTTTCTCGTTGCAGAGGCATTCCTAAGGTGGTGGATATAACCACTGAGGCTCCTATATAATGGCCAATGGACGCTACTTAATTCTATGGGCCCAAATTTGATATAGGTCTCTGCCTGCCCAAGTGCCGCCCTAAGGACCGCCGATGGCCGCCTATGTACCTGACGGTACTTTGAGCAGGGTTTTCATCGGAGAGGTCCCTCGAAGGTCGGTGGGCGACAAATGAGTGACTTACGCCGCCAATCTGGACTTTCATTCTCGGCGGCAAAGGCGCTTGCCGCCCAAGTGAGGCCCACGGAGGATCATCTGAAGACCTTTAGGGGACCCCATCCAGGTGAGTCGCTGTGAAAAACAAAATTTTAAAAAGTTCACTGACCTTTTATTCAGGACCTTCCTACCGACCATCGGGGACAGGCCAGCCTCCAGCCAGCGGTCCACCCCCATTCTGGCGCCGACTCCCGCCCACAACAATCTGGCAGCTCGGCGGGCGGGAGCTCAATTACGCCACTTGGCCATCCGCTGACGTCAGCGAGCACTTCCCGGCAGCTCTACCCTCCCGCCCGCTCCAGGCCACCTCGAAAGTGTCACTGGGCAGATCTTCCCGAGGAATTTCGGTGGTAAGGTGATCAAATTAGGGCCCTATGTCACGTATCAATGCATTGTATAAAACAAGTAAATCGCCTTCCTCCCGCTAACCTTCAATGGCACCTCCATTGCCTCACCACCAACATCTTGGAGTCCAGTACTGACCACAAGCCATATCAGCACCCGCGGCTACAAAGGTGGAGCGGAGACTGTGTCCCGGCCAATATTCATCCCTCAACCAACATTATTAAAACAGATTATCTGGCCATTTATCTCTTTGCTGTTTGTGGGAGCTTGCTGTGCAAAAACTGGTTGCCACTTTTTGTACATTACAACAGTGACTACATTTCAAAAGTACTTCAGTGGCTGTAAAGCGCTTTGGGACATTCTGACAAGTTCTTTCTTTCTTTGCTCTGCACTAAGTGGCTCCCTTCCTGGTCCCTCCAAAATTCTTTACACCATCTAAGGCAGGATTGCAATGGAATACTCAGTGCTCGCTTTACTGGGTACTGCCACAACAACACTCAAGAGGCTCGACATCATTAAGGAGAGAGCTGTCTGCTTGATTGGTGTCCCTTTCACTGGACTCAATGCCTTTGTTACTTCTAGAATTGACTATTTAAACGCACTCCTGGCCGGCATCCCACGTTCTACCCATCGTAAAATAGAGATCATCCAAAACTCGGCTAGCCGTGTCCTAACTCACACCAAGTCCCACTCACCCATCACCCCCTGTGCTTGCTGACCTACATTGGCTTCCGGTTAAGCAACGCCTCAATTCTAAAATTCATGGCCTCGCCCCTCCCTATCTCTGTAATCTCCTCCAGCCCCACACCCTCTGAGATGTCTGTGCTCCTCTAATTCTGCCCTCTTGAGCATTCCTGATTATAATCGCTCAACCATCGGTGGCTGTGCCTTCTGTTGCCTGGGCCCTAAGCTCTGGAACTCCCTCCCTAAACCTCTCCGCCTCTCTACCTCTCATATCTCCTTTAAGACACTTCTTAAAATCTACCTCTTTGACCAAGCTTTTGGGCATCTGTCCTAATTTCTCCTCATGTGGCTCGGTGTCAAGTTTTGCTTTATAATGCTCTTGTGAAGCGCCTTGGGATGTTTTACTACATTAAAGGTGCTATATAAATGCAAGTTGTTGTTGTCGTCGATATTCATTTGCTTCACTGCTGTACTATTGTTGCAGTATTTATTATCTACAGGAACTCATCAAGCACTTCCAAGCCCTGCAAATTCTACCACAGAGAAAGACTAGAATTGCAATATCATGAGAATGCCATCAGCTCCAACCAAGTCACACACCATCCTGACTTGAACATACAGCACCATTCCTTCATCAGTGCTGGGTCAAAATCCAGAAATTCCCTGCCTACCACCATCACCAGAAAGCCTGCAGCGGTGCAAAGAGGAGGAACACCACCACATCCTCAGGACAAGGAGCGATGGGTAATAAATGCAGCCTTCAACATCAGCCGCATCGCGAGAAAAAGAAAATACATTCTCCTTCATGCTGCTAAATGGTCCCTTTTGCTCCATCACTGTGCCTTCAGCGCCCTGGGCCCTAAGTTCTGGAATTCCCTCCATAAACCTCTCTGCCACTCTACCTCCTTTAGAACGCTCCTTAAAACTGACCTCTGTGGCCAAACTTTTGGTCATTTGCTTTCATTTCTCCTTATGTGGCTCGGTGTCGAATTTTGTTTGATCATGCTCCCATACAATGCCTTAAGATGTTTTACTACGTTAAAGACGCTTATATAAATGCAATTTGTTATTCTTTTCGTTCGAAATTTGGCATCACATGGAGTAATGACCCTGAAATTTCGGTGTCGCTGGGTCCGTACGGAATACGTACAGACCCTGCGAGGCCTCTCAAAAAACAGTTTGTGGCGTGCAATGCGCATGCACCAAAAGCCGGCTATTTCGATCTGTCAAGATAACTCTAGACAAATTCTCTGCATCCCCGGGAGAAGGACATCCGCGTGGGAGAGATTAGGCTATTTGCCCAACTCACGCCCAGCGAATGTCCTTCAAACTCTATGCCTTGTAAAAGCAGGCACATAGCATACTTTTACCAGCATAAGAGTTATAAAACATAAAATAATAAAATTTAAATACACATTTTTATAGTTAAAAACTCTGTCCACTAAGGTAAGTTTATTTTATACCTTGTTAAAACACATTAAAAAAAATCCCCAAAATATATATTTTTTCGAAAACATTGACTTTAATTTCAATTAATTTTAAATATGTGTAGTGTTTTTATTATTTATTATGTTGTGTTTGGGTGTTTTAGGGGGTGTTCTCATTGATAGTGATGGGAACTCGTTCCCATTATTATCAATGAGAATACTGCACGTGATTGGTGGTCCAGGCCCATGTGACTCCAGATTCTCCATCCGTATCTAGAAGACATGGACACGCTGCGAAGCGCAGGGAGAGAAGGTCCCCGACCGGAATCCAAGGCACCTCCGGGACCACCAGGTACATTCCTGGAGAATTTCGGGTCAGAGGCGTTCTAACGCTGATAGTAAATATGGAGGAAATCTGGCTATGCGGTAATTTTCTCCAGAGTGGAGAAATGGACTAATAGCTCTTGCTAACTATCAGCATTCCAGTTACAAAAACGGCAAAGGTATCTCTACTGTTGCACCACTCAACTCCAAAAATAAATTCTGTTTAAGCTGTTCTTCAACAATTCCTGACCACATTTAAGAACCTCACGAAGTTCTAACTCCGTAAGTCTTGCAGGATCTCTAAATACTTCTGCTTGCTGAACCCCCGCAGTCCTCCCTGTACTAATTGCTCGAGGATTACGTGGACGATGCATTTTTGCAGAGTTGGCATTCTCTTGTTAACATAGTGCTTAAGAACGTAAGAATTCGGAGCGGGAGTATGTCAGTTAACCCACCCCTGTGAAAGTATTTACAGAATGACTTTCCAAAATGTTCTTCTGTGTCACCTCCTGAAAATGAATCGAATTGTGTTGCTCCAAGTCTCAGCAGCATGGAATGTGTCAGCAATGTACTTGTCAGAGATGAGGCCCAACACCGCCTCCAGTGCGCCAGTGCAGCCTTCGGCCGCCTGAGAAAGAGTGTGTTCAAAGATTAGGCCCTCAAATCTTATGGTCTACAGAGTTGTAGTGATACCTGACCTCCTGTATGGCTCGGAGACATGGACCATGTACAGTAGACACCTCAAATTGCTGGAGAAATACCACCAACGATGTCTCCACAAGATCCTGCAAATCCCCTGGGAAGATAGTCGCACCAACGTCAATGTTCTCGATCAGGCCAACATCCCCAGCATCGAAGCACTGACCATGCTCGACCAGCTCTGTTGCACGGGTCACATCGTCCGCACGCCCGACACATGACTTCCAAAGCAAGCGCTCTACTTGGAACTCCTACACGGCAAGCAAGCCCCAGGTGGGCAGAGGAAACGTTTCAAAGGCACCCTCAAAGCCTCCTTGATAAAGTGCAACATCCCAACTGACACCTGGGAGTCCCTGGCCCAAGACCACCCGAAGTGGAGGAAGAGCATCCTGGAGGGTGCTGAGCACCTCGAGTCTCACCGCCGAGAACGTGCAGAAATCAAGCGTAAGCAGCGGAAGGAGCGTATGGCAAACCAGGTTCCCCACCCACCCTTTCCTCCAACGACTGTCTGTCCCACCTGTGACAGAGACTGTAATTCCTGTATTGGACTGTACAGTCACCTGAGAACTCACTTTTAGAGTGGAAGCAAGTCTTCCTCGATTTCGAGGGATTGCCTATGATGATGATGATGCCATTGGCCAATGTGTAACTCACTTACGTATTTTAGTGAGCACTCAGATTGCTGTCATACATCTCTTTAGCATATCGGAAAGATAGGAGGAAAAGCTTCCTTGACCTTGCATTTCAAACAAAGCTTTTAATTGCCATTGGTGTGGGCAGACAAATTGAGCTTGGGCCACCCCAGCATCAAGCTCAATGGAAATGCAAATCAAGGCATGCGCCTATCCAACTGAGGTCTTCTTCTTAGGCCATCCCCCGGAGTCGAGGATGACTTGCTTCCACAATAATATGAGTTCCAAGATGACTGAAGATTTTGATGTGGGACCACATGCAAGCTGTGATCCTGATCCACCACAGACCCAATTCTCGTACGGACCGGGGTCAAGCAAGGCTGTCTCATCGCACCAACGCTCTTCTCGATCTTCCTTGCTGCAATGCTCCAACTGGGGTAGAGTGCAGTAGACACGCAGCTACTGCAAACAGATGGACTGAGGGGTTCAAGTATGCTCAAGATGAAAAGAAAGTGAACAGGTGGGGTGAAAGAGATTTATTATAAAAAAGGTCGAAGTGAAATGCTGTTGGTAGATCCATACAAGGAGTGTTACATAACTGGATCGGAAGAGATGCAAAGAAAGTGAAACGAAGGAGGAGTTAAAAGACCTGTGTGGAAGATCAAAATACACACAGGCTACAACTAAAAGACATGAGGCGGTAGAGACAGACAAATGGGGCTTTATGAGGGTGGGGGGCATGGGTGCAAAGACATTTCTACCGGATTTCTGACATGAAGGCAAAGTGCAGCTAGCTATTGTTGCTGCCGTAGATTTTTCCTTGGATCTGTGACTGGCCTTTGCACTATAGGGTAGTTTTAATGGAGGAACAATTCTAACTGCATGAATGAGCTATACACCTAGCCTCTTGATATGTTCTCTTTGTATGTGCAGGTTCTGCAGCAGAAGAACTGAAAATGAAAATTTACCTCTATTTCTATCCATGCTAAGAGGCTGCAGGTTGATTGGACAGGTTAGGTGAGTGGGCAAATGCATGGCAGATGCAGTATAATGTAGATAAATGTGAGGTTATCCACTTTGGTGGTAAAAACAGAAAGGCAGAATATTATCTGAATGGTGACAGATTAGGAAAAGGGGAGGTACAATGAGGCCTGAGTGTCATGGTATATCAGTCATTGAAAGTTGGCATGCAGGTACAGCAGGCAGTGAAAAAGGCAAATGGCATTTTGGCCTTCATAGCGAGAGGATTTGAATACAGGAGCAGGAAGGTCTTACTGCAGTCGTACAGGGCCTTGGTGAGGCCACACCTTGAACATTGTGTACAGTTTTGGTCTCCTAATCTGAGGAAGGACATTCTTGCTATTGAGGGAGGGCAGCGAAGGTTCACCAGACTGATTCCCGGGATGGTAGGACTGACATATGAAGAAAGACTGGATCGACTAGGCTTATATTCACTGGAATTTAGAAGAATGAGAGGGGATCTCATAGCTACATATAAAATTCTGATGGGATTGGACAGGTTAGATGCAGGAAGAATGTTCCCGATGTTGGGGGAAGTCCAGAACCAGGGGTCACAGTCTAAGGATAAGGAGTAAGCCATTTAGGACCGAGATGAGGAGAAACTTCTTCACTCAGAGAATTATGAACCTGTGGAATTTTCTACCACAGAAAGTTGTTCAGGCCAGTTCGTTAGATATATTCAAAGGGAGTTAGATGTGGCCCTTACGGCTCAGGGAATCAAAGGCTATGGAGAGAAAGCAGGAATGGGGTACTGAAGTTGCATGATCAGCCATGATCATATTGAATGGTGGTGCAGGCTCGAAGGGCTGAATGGTCTACTCCTGCACCTACTTTCTATGTTTCTATGTTTCTATGCATGACTTGCTTCATGACATTGATGCATGCACATAATGGAGCAGAATTTGTGATCAGTATGACGGCACTCTCCCAGAGTACAACGTCATACCACCTTTGAAATGGACAGCAAGTTTGGGATTTGCGCGTGCGCTACGTTATGAACCTACGATCTGTCAAGGTACAAATTGGCAGATCATCCACTCTGACTGTGAAATCCTTATCGCTGGTGCAGGGTTGGGCTAATTGCCCTCAACTGGCCAGCAACTACGCAGTAAAATTTTATGGCTGGTGCAAACAGGCGTAGGAGTTTGTTTGCACTGGGTAAGGGGATTGGGATATTCAGTAGCTTGAAATATATACCTGTCAAAATAAGTATATTTATCCCCCTAACTATCTTCTGATCCCAACACACGTCCACCAAGAATGAGAGACGGATTTTATAATTAATTTACCAGGATGAGTGTGCCTAAAAAAAGCATGAATGGGCATCGGCGATTTCTGTTTCCTGATTGGAGCAGCGCCCCACATGATCCCAGGAAAACTTACGTACACACTGCACCCCTCGGATCCGTGGGACACTTCGCTGCGCTGAACTCCGCAGTGAAACAACGCAAGCTTTGGAAGGAGGCCTCGCATCAGGTAAGTGCGGATTTCTTTGAGGTCAGTGGCGTACTCCTTAGCTAAGCCACGGACTGCAATTTCAGGGCCATTACATACTGCATTATTACTATGAGTGCGTTAGCTCAGGTCTGATTGTCATATGAACAGCTCTCAACAATGAAAAACATTGGATGGATTGAGTCACTGGTGTAAGAACATAACAACAATAACTTGGATTTATATAGCGCCTTTAATGTAATGAAATGTCCCAAGGTCCCAGAGGAATGCTTTTAGACAAAATTTGACACTACGCTGCTTAAGGCGATATTAGACCAGAAGCTTGGTCAAAGAGGAAGGTTTCAAGGAGTGACTTAAAGGAGGAAAAAGAGGTAGAGAGGCAGAGAGATTTAGGGAGGGAATTCCAGAGCTTAGGGCCCAGGCAGCTGAAGGCACAGCGACCAATGGTAGAGTGCAGGAAATGGAGAACCACAAGAGGCCAGAATTGGAGGAGAGCAGAGATCTCGGAGCATATAACAGAATTTTCAGCTTACAGGAAATTCAGAAAGTACAGGGATAAGAGTACCTTTCATATTCTACAAACCAGTAATATCTTAGGATACGATAAAAGTTAGTTACACATGTGCTATAAATCATCAATTTCATTTGAAAATGTGGGAAATGCCAGTCAGCATCTGAAAAAGTAAAAAAAAGGTTATTGTTTCAGGAGTAACCCTTCATCAGATCGCAGATGATATTTCTGATTAAGCATCACACCCAAAATGTTAATTCACCTTTCTCTTTCAGCTGCTGCGCATTTCGGGGCTGAAATTGCTCCTTTCTATAAGGCCCGTGACCGCCTGAAAACAGTGGCCGCTGGTTGGTTCGGACTGGTCGCCGAGTCTCCGCGGAGGGACCGCCATTTTAGTTTGGAGCGGTGTAGGGGACCACTCCAACCGACTTCCCGCTGCGGTGTGCATGCGCCGTCCCCTTCCTGAAATTGCCCCGTGGGAAATTGCCCCTTTCCCGGAATTGCCCCACGGGAATGGCCCCGCCGCCGGTCAGCTTTTTGCTGTCGGTAGCCTTTCTGTGGCTTGGCGGCACGCCCACCCTTAAAGGGGAAGTGGTGCTGCCGGTGACTCCATGTTATTTTTTTTGTCGGCCGACAATTGTGTCCACCGGTTCGGCTGGGCCGCCAACAGGCAGTCTGCCACCCCCTCTTTGGTACCGGGCCGCTGGCCTGGCCGAAACCCTCCCTAGTGGCCCAGTGTTTGCCACTAAAGTGACTGCAGAGCTGGCAGCGGCCCTCCCCTTTAACTGATGGGGAGGGACGTTGTGACGCGCCAGCGCGATGACATCATCAGCGCGGCACTGATGACATGCAGCGTTGGTCACTCCGCCCCGCCCCCACTTCCCCCCTGATGATAAGGCCACTTCCGCCACACGCGACGTGCTGAATTTCTCAGGATTGACGGAACACTTCAAGAGCAGCAGGTGCGACTCGTTTCAGGAGGTGGCCAATTTCGGCCCATTCCTGTTTTATTTTCTCACCATTTTTCTAACGCTCTCTCTCCTGAGGGTGTTGACTCTTTGCCGGTAGACACTTTCACAGGCTCCAGTCAACATGCAGCACTTTACCGAAGCTGCCGTTTTACATGTGGGAGCCTTGAATGTCAGCAGACTATTTGACAACAGGAGGAAATGCACCCAAGCTTCATCCTGTCCCTAACTCAATGTCCACATCTGCACAGGTTAGATAGGAGCATAGGAATATAGACGAGCGATGCAGCCCATATGGCTAGGAAATATAGCCTGTGATGCCTCTCATACTTCTTTTATCATTTTTTGTTTCGATAGGTACATATCCAACTCACTCTTGAATTTGCGAGTACAATTAGTCCCCACTGCCTTCCATGTGGCTCAGTGGGTTGCACCCTCATCTCTGAATCAGTAAGTTGTGATTTCAAGTCCCACTCCACAGGCGTGAGCACAAAAATCCAAGTTGACACTCCAGTGCAGCGCTGAGGGAGTGCTGCACTGTCGGAGGGACCGTCTTTCAGATGAGACATTAAACCGAGGTGCCATCTGCTCTCTCAACTGGACATAAAAGATCTCACAGCACTATTTCGAAGAAGAACAGGGAATTCTCCCCGATGTCCTTGGCCAATATTTATCCCTCAATCGACATCACGAAAACAGATTATCTGGTCATTATCATATTGCTGCTTGTGGGAGCTTGCTGAGTGCAAATTGGCTGCCATGTTTCCTACAAGTGGTGACACTTCAAAAGATACTTCATCGCTTGTAAAGTACTTTGGGATCTTGGTGGTCATGAAAGGCGCTATAGAAATGCAAGTCCTTCTTTCTTTTCTTGGTAATCAATTGCATACATTCACCACCCTCCCCAGGAAATCATAACTCTCTTTTCACTCTCCCTCTTCTAAGTTTAAGGCAATCCCTTTGTTTCAGAACCTGCATTAAGAAACCTAAAAAGGAGTTCAGGATTCACAACCATTTTTTATGCTCATTGTTGCTGGCACAAACGTAACAGGTGCCAACCTCGGGGGGTGAAGGAAGAGGCCAAATAGGGGTTGTTGATGGCTATGGGATACAATTAGCAAAGGAAGCTTTTAATCATCATCATAGGCAGTCCCTCCGAATTGAGGAAGTCTTGCTTCCACTCCCAAAGTGAGTTCCCTGGTGGCTGAACAGTCCAATATGAGAGCCACAGACTCTGTCACAGGTGGGACAGACATTTGTCGAGGGAAGGGGTGGGTGGGGCTGGTTTACTGTGCTCTCCTTCCACTGTCTGCACTTGACCTCTTCATACACTTTGCGTTGAGACTCGAAGAACTCAACGCCCTCCCGGAAGCACTTTCTCCACCTTGGGCGGTCTTCGGCCAGGATCTCCCAGGTGTCAGTGGTGATGTTGCACTTTACCAGGGAGGATTTGAGGGTGTCCTTGTAACACTTCCTTTGCCCACCTTTGGCTCGTTTATCATGAAGGAGCTCCGCATAAAGCATTTCTTAGGGAGTCTCGTATCTGGCATGCGAACTATGTGGCCTGCCCAGCGAAGCTGATTGAGTATGGTCAGTGCTTCAATACTGGGGATGTTAGCCTGGGCGAACAGTTATCACCTCATAGAATCATAGAATGGTTACAGTACGGAAGAAGGCCATTCGGCCCGTCGAGCCCATGCCGGCAATAGATACTATCCTGACTATTAATTGATAGTTGCAGACCCATCAAGAACAGAACCATTAAGAAGGTTTGGAGAAGGACTTAAGAGGTGGGTTTCTTCCAAATGTGTTTCATTTCACAGGTGAGATTGTTAAACCTGGCATTGCTAAATGCCTTCGAGTGGAACTCCACAATGATCAACAGAAGCAAAACACTGTGGGAGCTGGAAATCGGAAATAAAAAACAGAAAATGCTGGAAATACTCAGCAGGTCAGGCAGCATATGCGGAGAGAGAAACAGAGTTAACATTTCAGGTGGATGACCCTTCGTCAGAACTGGAAGGTGTTACAGATGTAACAGGTTTTTTAGCAAGTACAGGGGCAGAAGAGGGGAGGGGAATAAAGAACAAAAGGGAAGGTCTGTGATAGGGTAGAAGGCAGGAGAGATTAAATGACAAAAGGGATGATGCTGTGAGGTGAAAGGCGAATGTGTGATGTATTTGCAGCTATACTCTGTACCATGCATTGTACCATGTAATTACATGTAATAGCCAACAGATGGGGAAAGCCCGGGAGGCACACATTGCTGACCTCATGCTGCCTCCCTATATAAAGCAGGCTCCCCCTGCAGTGCTCACTTTTGGAGTTTACATTAAACCTAAAGGTCACAAGGTGATCAGCTCCAGCATGGGCCTCGTGTGATTTATTATAGTGATAAGCATATGTATCAGAGTGATAATGGGACAAGTGAATAAACAAAAGATGGCTCCATTTGAGATGGAAATGGCTACAGCAGCATCATTATTAGCGGCTGCTGTCTGAAAACATGGTTATGAAGATTAAGTTATTGCTGTACTTTTAAGTACAAAGAAACTCCAGAACTCCAGACCTCTCAGTACAATCTTTACAATCATAATCGTGAAATCATTTTTTAATTTACTTTTTATTCAAAGATAAATTGGCATTATCTGACTTAACATTCCCATTTTGAGGCCTTCCAGGAGCCCCATCAACCTTATCAAAGATATAGTTCTGCCCAGTAAACAATTTACCAATCTGTAAAATAATCCTTCAGAATGAAAAGGCACAATTGGATATGCCTGATACCATGTTATCGTGAATCTTGTGGGAGATTGCCTTCTATTCCTGCAAATAGAAGAAAGTCAGAATAGCTTCCAGTGAGTGTAGGTAACACGCATCCTAAAAATGGTTTGATATTATAAAACTAACCTGAAAGACAGAGGGCGGAGAATTGGAGCCGTTTGCCCCGGCTGTCAAGGCTAGTTTGGAACTAGTTTGGCCGCCTCGCTTCTGGCGCAGAACGCTGTGTCCACCATTTTGGGCAGGTCGGCAGCGCTGCTGTTGCCTGCGCTCACTTCACATATTTAAATGATCGTGATCGTGACGTCAATCGGCGTGCAACGCTGAACTGACGCACGGTCTGGTAGGTTGGACGCCGCCGCTCTTACTAACGCCCTCTCCAAAGCATGCACGCCAGAGCATGCGTGGAGCAGTACAACGGACCCGCAGCCAGTGCTTCGTAAAGGGACACACACAACTTTCAGATACGTGTAGACTTTTGTTGGACTGGTTTCTTCACATTTTATTGGACCATTTGTTAATGGGTGCAGGGGAGTGCTGCTGGACATTTGCAAGGTTTTGGCTCTTAAAGCCTTGTTCCCAGTCCTGGGGACTCAAGTTGCAGCCCCCCTTGGGCTGCAACATCGCATGGAGATGGAACAAAGGCAACAAAGGGGACAAGCTGCATGCAGAGGGGGGAGGAGGAGGAAGAGGAGGAAGCAGAAGAAAAAACGCAACTCAGACAATCCCTTTCTTGCCAGGATATCTGGGATCAAAACAACCGCCTTCGATACCAGTGAACACAACCCCAATTCCCCTTTCAGTTTTTGTCCCACACCTTCCCTTCCCTTTGTGATTAACCATCACATCATTCTCTTAGCCACAATGCTAAAATAAAGCTACCACAAAGCAAACTTTCCAGTCCAACTTTATCCATATATGCATCCGATATTACATCAAAAAATGAATTAATCACCCTTCGTGAGTGTCTTGCATGTGCCTTTGACTATCTTAGTGATGTCTTGCAGTGCTACCCCAGTGGCTGCAGCATGGCTGGTGAAGACTGCCATCTTTTAGTGGAGGAGACTGCAAATAGCCTTGGTGGTCGACCTCGAGGAGCTGGTGGCTGGGGCTGTTAAATCGAGTGATAGTGCTGCATCTTCTTCGCTCTTCTCTCTCTCTTCTTGTTCAACCACTGGCTGGGCAGGCTGCATTTGTTGGGTGTGAGAAATGAGGAAGGCACAAAGGTAGGGTTGTGATGAGGGGAGGGCAATAAAGTAAGCGGTGCATGCTTACACCATATGCAGCTTGTAAATCAGAAGATATCAGATGAGATAGAAGTGGGATGTGAGAATGAGGATAACGTATGAGGATACCGGCATCTTGTATTCTTTCAGCCCCACTGCTGGCCAAGGGCTCAGACATGCCTTTGCCAAGAATGGCCAGCACCGTCTCCTCCAAGGGGATAAGATGAAGCGGGATATCTGATGTGTGCCTCATGTCTGGTACAGAATGATGGTAGGTGAGTGATAGTGAGGGGAGGGGGAGGCAGGCATTGAAAAGTGTCTGAGGCTCGTGGTGCAGTTGGTAGGAGACTGCTTTTGAAGATGCATTCACTGATCTTGACCACTCATCTGAGGTCATGAAACTTCTTTGCGTACTGGAGCCAGGTCCTGGGGCCGACACAGTTGGCAGTGACTGCCTTGTCGACCTGGTCTCACATCCTTCTTCCTGGAGGTCCTCCTGGCCCCCTATGGGTAGAGGACCTCTAATCCAGTGTTGATCCCCTGCTCAAAGCTCGAGTGCTGCATCAGAGATCCTGGGTGCCTTTTCCTTGGCCTGTTGACTCATTTGGGAAGCACATTTACCATTTTTAAGCAGCAGAAGGCAGCTCACCTTTAAGTGGTGCAGACTGCCTTTAAGAGGAGCAAGCTAGCTTGAAGTAAAGCTAGCCTAGCTCCACCGACGCAAACCTTGGCCCCCCCTAGAGTTCAGCGCAAGCCTGTGAGCTCATCATCATAAGTGATCCCTCGAACAAGGATGAATTGCTTCCACGTGGGTTCGCAGCTGTTTCAATGAAGGACCTGATGTTCCAGTCCTGAACTCCAATTGAAGGGGTGGAAGATGCCTATGCGTGGATATTTTTGACATGTGGTGACCGTGGCACATTATTCACCACACGGGTTTGACAGAGCTAGGCCTTTATCCAGTGGCAAAGGTTAACCAGAACGACTGGAGACCTGCTCTGCTGCACGAAATGGCCCGACAATCATGATAATTAGTAGGCAGCACGAAGTTGACATGCTGCCTGCTCTTTTTGAACGGGCGCGGACGTATCTCGCATCATGAT
Organism: Pristiophorus japonicus; assembly: GCF_044704955.1. Classification (NCBI taxonomy): domain Eukaryota; kingdom Metazoa; phylum Chordata; class Chondrichthyes; family Pristiophoridae; genus Pristiophorus; species Pristiophorus japonicus. Next base: position 53,144,741 of record NC_091982.1, read on the forward strand.
GCCCGCGTCCTTTTTCTGGCATTATCAAATTTCTAGGCCAGGAATCTTAACACTTAATCGGGCTGCATAGAAACAGATGGATGGATCCTGAATAAGTGGTAATCCATTCTTGAGCATGAACACAAATTGTTCCCTTGCACTTCCAGACCTGTAAAATGCAACTAACTGACTGCACTGCTCATCGAATTTATGAACCATTTGATAGGTTAAGTGTCTTTTCCTGCATTGCTCATTTAACACCGAGAAACCATTTGATAGCCTTTTATGTGCCAACGACTAACTTGAATAAAATTATTTTTGCAAATAAAAAGATGGATTGAACCCACCTGAAATCAGTGGTGAAGAATCATATTTGGATTCATTTCTGCAGTTTTAAGTCAGTGTCCTCCCGCACTGTGACACAGCATGTCTGGAAACAGTGCAAATCAGTACATTTTTATGATTCATTTCTATTTTACTTTATCGTTTTATTCAAGCAGTGGGGAGAGGAGAGGTGAAGGTGGCTGGCTGCCTTCCATCAAACTCCCATTTTTAATGCATGAACCTGGATCAGTGTCAGTTGTGGCTCAGTGGGTAGCACTCTTGCCTTGGAGTCAGAAGGTTGTGGGTTGAAGCCCCACTCCAGAGAAGTGAGCACAGTACCCAGGCTGACACTCGAGAAGTGCTGCACTGTCAGAGGTGCTGTCTTTCAGATGAGACGTTAAACCGAACACCGTCTGCCCTCCCAGGTGTACCCAAAAGATCCCCTGGCGCTATTTCAAAGAGGAGATGAGTTTTCCTGGTTAATATTTACGATTCAACCAACAGCGCTAAAAAACAGATGATCTGGTCATTAAAAAGGAAGTAGAGGCACTGGAGATGATAAAAAAAACGCTTCACAAGGATGATAGCAGACTGAAAAGATTTTCCTGATGGGTATAGCCTAATGGTCTGGGGCTCTTTTCTCGAGAAAGAAATATGAGAGTTCATCGAAAAGAGGTCTTTTAAAATTATGAAAGGATTTGATATGGTAGACATAGAGAAGATGTATCCACTTGTGGGGGACACCACAACCAGTGGTCATAAATATAAGATAGTCACCAAGAAATCCAATCGGGAATTCAGGAGCATCGTCTTTACCTAGAGAGTGGTGAGAATGTGAAGCTCGCTACCACAGGGAATAGTTGAGGCAACAACATAGATGCATTTAAGGGGAAGCTCAATAAACACATGATGGAGAAAGGAATATGCTGATAGGGTGAGATGAAGTGCAATGGAATGAAGCTATTGTATAAGTGTTGGCTCAGACCAGTTGAGCCGAATGACCCGTTTCTGTGCCGTGGATTCTATGTAATTCTATGTATGTAATTTAATTACTGTTTGTGGCAGCTTGCTATGCGTAATTTGACTGCCGCATTTCCTACATCACAACAGTGACAACACTTCAAACGTATTGGATTTGCTGCAAAGCGCTGTGGGACCTTCTGATGTTGTGAAAAAGAAAGAAAGACTTGTATTCTTATAGCGCCTTCCACTACCATTAGACATCCTAATGCACTTACAGCCAATGAGGTACTTTTGGAGTGTAGTCACCGTTATAATGTAGGAAACGCGGCAGACAATTTGCACACAAGCAAGCTCCCACAAACAGCAATGTGATAATGACCAGATAATCTGCTTTGTGTTATGTTGATTGAGGGATAAATATTGGCCAGGACACCAGGAATAACTTCCTTACTCTTCTTCAAAATAGTGCCATGGGATCTTTTACGTCCACTTGAGAGAGCAGACAGAGCCTTGGCTTAGAAACATAGAAACATAGAAAATAGGTGCAGGAGTAGGCCATTCGGCCCTTCGAGTCTGCACCACCATTCAATAAGATCATGGCTGATCATTCACCTCAGTACCCCTTTCCTGCTTTCTCTCCATACCCCTTGATCCCTTTAGCCGTAAAGGCCATATCTAACTCCCTCTTGAATATATCCAATGAACTGGCATCAATAACTCGCTGCGACAGGGAATTCCACAGGTTAACAACTCTCTGAGTGAAGAAGATTCTCCTCATCGCAGTCCTAAATGGCTTACCCCTTATCCTTAGACTATGTCCTTTGGTTCTGGATTTCCCCAACATCGGGAACATTCTTCCTACATCTAACCTGTCCAGTCCCGTCAGAGTTTTATATGTTTCTATGATCCCTCTCATCCTTCTAAACTCCAGTGAATACAGGCCCAGTCGATCCAGTCTCTCCTCTTATGTCAGTCCTGCCATCCCGGGAATCACTCTGGTGAACCTTCGCTGCACTCCCTCAAGAGCAAGAACGTCCTTCCTTGGATTAGGAGACCAAAACTGAAGACAATATTCCAGATAAAGCCTCACTAAGGCCCTGTATAACTGCAGTAAGGCCTCCCTGCTCCTATACTCAAATCCCCTAGCTATGAAGGCCAACATACTATTTGCCTTCTTCACCGCCTGCTGTACCTGCATGCCAACTTTCAATGACTGATGTACCATGACACCCAGGTCTCGCTGCACCTCCCCTTTTCCTAATCTGCCGCCATTCAGATAATATTCTGCCTTCGTGTTTTTGCCACCAAAGTGGATAACCTCATATGTATCCACATTATACTGCATCTGCCATGCATTTGCCCACTCACCTAACCTGTCCAAGTCCCCCTGCAGCCTTTTAGCGTCCTTTTCACAGCTCACACCCAGCTTAGTGTCATCTGCAAACTTGGAGATATTACACTCCATTCCTTCATCTAAATCATTAATGTATATTGTAAATAGCTGGGGTCCCAGCACTGAGCCCTGCGGCACCCCACCTGTCACTGCCTGCCATTCTGAAAAGGACCCGTTTATCCCGACTCTTTGCTTCCTGTCTGCCAACCAGTTCTCTATCCACATCAGTACTTTACCCCCAATACCAGGTTCTTTAATGTTATCAATCTCTTGTGTGGGACCTTGTCAAAAGCCTTTTGAAAGACCAAATACACCACATTCACTGGTTCTCCCTTGTCCACTCTACCAGTTACATCCCCAAAAAGTCTAGAAGATTTGTCAAGCATGATTTCCCTTTCATAAATCCCTGCTGACTTAGACTGAACCTGTCACTGCTTTCCAAATGCGCTGCCATTTAATCTTTAATAATTTATTCCAACATTTTCCCCACTACTGATGTCAGGCTAACCGATCTATAATTATCCGTTTTCTCTCTCCCTCTTTTTTTAAACAGTGGTCTTACATTAGCTACCCTCCAGTCCATAGGAACTGATCCAGAGTCGACAGACTGTTGGAAAATGATCACCAATGCATCCACTATTTCTAGGGCCACTTCCTTAAGTACTCTGGAATGCAGACTATCAGGCCCCGGGGATTTATCGGCCTTCAATCCCATCAATTTCCCATAAATAAGGATTTCCTTCAGTTCCTCCTTCTCACTAGACCCCCGGTCCCCTAGTATTTCCGGAAGGTTATTTGTGTCTTCCTTCGTGTAAACAGAACCAAAGTATTTGTTTAACTGGTCCGCCATTTCTTTGTTCCCCATTATAAAGTCACCTGAATCTGACTGCAAGGGACCTACGTTTGTCTTCACTAATCTTTTTCTCTTCACATATCTATAGAAGCTTTTGCAGTCAGTTTTTATGTTCCCAGCAAGCTTTCTCTCATATTCTATTTTCCCCCTCCTAATTAAACCCTTTGTCCTCCTCTGCTGTATTATAAAGTTCTCCCAGTCCTCAGGTTTGCTGCTTTTTCTGGCCAATTTATATGCCTCTTCCTTGGATTTAACACTATCCTTAATTTCCCTTGTTAGCCACGGTTGAGCCACCTTCCCCGTTTTATTTTTACTCCAGACAGGGATGCACAATTGTTAAAGTTCATCCATGTGATCTTTAAATGTTTGCCATTGCCTATCCAGCGTTAACCCTTTAAGTATCACTCGCCAGTCTATTCTAACCAATTCACGTCTCATACCATAAAAGTTACTTTTCCTTAAGTTCAGGTCTCTGAATTAACTGTGTCGCTCTCCATCTTAATAAAAAATTCTACCATATTATGGTCACCCTCCCCAGTCTAGGATGGCCAGCCCTCTAGTTGGTTCCTCGATATATTGGTCTAGATAACCATCCCTAATGCACTCCAGGAAATCCTCCTCCACCACATTGCTACCAGTTTGGTTAGCCCAATCAATGTCTCATCCGAAAGACAGCACCTCCAACAGTGCAGTACTCCCTCAGCATGGCACTGGAGTATCAGCCTAGAAAGAGGCTATATCAATGGAAGCCTTTCTTCCTTTCTTTAGCTGGCATGACATTAGACCTGAGAGGAAGCAGAATCTAATCCTCTCCTCAACTGGCATGCACGCACACACATACATTCCACGATGACCTGATGAACATTAATCGGAGATACGTGCCCTGGCTGATTTTATCACTCTCTCGCCCAGCGATACCACAGCCAACTTTTGCACCCCTAATACTAACCCAGCTGACCCCAGTGAATTCAACACAGCTGGAAATATAACCTGGCTCCCCCCACTGGTTTGTTCTACACTCTCCCTCAGTTCAATACTGGGCACTGTTTACCACCTGGTCTATCAGAGAGCCCCAGCAACACAGTACTTAAATATCTTTCTCTGATCTTGCCATACCCAAATCGACTGCCTTGTTATTGCTTAAGATACGGTTGTTACCCATGAAAATATGTGCCTCACGTTTGAATCATATTATCAAGGCACAGATCAATTCAGAAAGAATACAAAGTCAACAAAATGAAGAACAAGACATACTTATCCCTATTTAAGATTTGATTTTTCTCTTCTATAATTACAGTGGAAAAGAGTTAGGGGGCAAAATTGCACTGCACCCCTGTTGGGGTCGGTAACCAGCTGGGGCTGGGACGTTCCGCGCCCGGTGCAGAAGTCCTGCCCCGGCCGCTGAATTGGGCTTACCACCCCTCAAAGGGAGTGGAGCGCAATCTCGCGCACTTCACTTCCTTTAGAGGAGGGTCTCGAGGCACTACTGGTGAAAGGAATGCAGCGCTTTGCGGCCCGGATCACGCAATGAATCGTATACCGGAGCCGACCCGAGAGCTGGCAATCCAGTAAAGATGGCGGCGCGGGGAGCTGGCACTCTCCCCTTAAATCCCACCCCCGAGCAGATATTGAGCCAATTTTCGACCCGCGAAGCTGGCGTTGATATCTGCTCACGCAAGCCTCGGGGGGTCGGCGTGGGGCGGTGAGGGCTTGCTACGCAGGGTGATGACATCATCGGCGGTTACGCGGTGGCCCGGGGCGTGACCCGAGGGACATGGACCTGCCATGGCAGCGCCCCCGCAAGCTCCCGGGAAATTTCCCAGGACTCCGTAGCACCCCTCCCACCTCTGGGCAAAAAGACTCTTCCGTCCCATTAACGCCTCCGGGAGGTGCTAACGGGCCTCTAAAGACAGGGCCAATTTCGCCCCCTTAGTGTCCAACTCAGGACCAGACACTCCATTGAGAGAGTGATGTGATGAAGAATGTAATGACTTGATGTGTGTTCCAGAGAGTCTCTGTACAGCAGTCACTTGTAAAAACCGAATGTAAAGTTTTATGCACTTGTGTTTGCTGAAACATCAGTTTGCATCAGAAACAGTGGAGGGTTTACCTCCACTTCAATTATTTGGAGAGACGAGAGAAGCTCAGATCGCCCTCGTAGAGCAGAGATGGTTGAGAGAGATTTAATAGAGGCATTGGAAATCAGGAATAGTTTTGATGGAGTAAATAAGGAGAAACTGTTTCCACTGGCAGAAGGGTCAGTAACCAGAGGACCCAGATTGAAGGTAATTGGCAAAAGGACCAATGGGGTGATGAGGAGGATTTTATTTACGTAGTATGTTATTATGATCTGGAATGCACTGCCTGAAAGGCAGTGGCAGCAGATTCAATAGTAACTTTCAAAAGGGAACTAGATAAATGCTTGAAGGGGAGATTATTGCAGGGCTATGGGAAAAGAACAGGGGAGTGGTACATTTTATGTATGTAAACTTTATAATAAGACTTGCCACCAGGGGGCGCACCTGCTGGAGACACAAGGGTCACCTGCACACCTCGTGCAAGCAAGTATAAACGGTTGTCTGCCATGCTGCTTCGGCACCCTGGAGTTTGATTAAAGAGACTAAGGTCACATCAGTTTAAGCTTACAGCATACAGTCTTGTGGAGTTATTCTGAATGCAACAGGAGTAACTGGACAGCTCTTTCAAAGAGCCTTGCAGGCACAATGGGCCGAATGGTCTCCTTCTGTACTGTAAGAGTGTGTGAGGGTGAAATTCATTACCACGGAAGTCCAGCTCCTCTTAAGAAATTCGGTTACTGCCCCCCTGGAAGGAAGTGGAGCGCTAAATCAAGTGCCCCACTTCCTTCCAGGGGCGCTAATGGGGCGGACGCCTCCGCAGCGCTGCACACTGGGTTGTGCAGCGCCGCCGTGTCCAAAGAGCCCTTCCCTCCTCTAAAGGGAAAGACCATCACTGCATACTTTGCAAGGAGAAAAGGCACCTACCTGGACCATGGGGTGGCTAATGAGAGGCAGAAATACACTGAATTTCTAGCCCTATGATTCTATGAAAACAAGCCTAGGTTTCATAAGAACATAAGAAATAGAAACAGGAGTAGGACATTTGGCCTCTCGAGCCTGCTACGCCATTCAATAAGATCACGGCTGATCTGATCCTGGCCTCAACTCCACTTCCCCCCCCGCTCCCCATAACCCTTGACTCCCCTATCATTCAAAAGTCTGTCTATCTCCACCTTGAATATATTCAATGACCGAGCCTCCACAGCTCTCTGAGGAAGAGAATTCCAAAAATTCACAACCCTCTGAGAGAAGAAATTCCTCCTCATTTCTGTTTTAAAAGGGCGACCCCTTATTCTGAAACTAAGCCCCCGAGTTCTCGATTCCCCCGCGAGGGGAAACATCCTCTTAGCATCTACCCTGTGAAGCCCACTCAGAATTTTATATGTTTCAATAAGATCACCTCTCATTTTTCAGTTTCGTTTTATGACAATTATTAATGGGATGCATCATCAACCAGTTGGCGCAGGTCAATAAGTAACCAGTTTCCTGTCCCACTCTGCTCCACTGGCCCTAAGTAATTTGATTTAAAAAAATATACTTTTTTGCCTGTGTTCAAATTTTGATTGGCAATTCTTACGATCGGAACAGCATGTGAGGGGTTAACTTCCCACAGATGCAGAGGGTATTTCTCAAAGGCATGGTGAGGAGCTCAGAGACCTGACAGTCTGCAGTGGGCATCACGAGCTGCAAGGTACTAAGGAGAGCACAATTGAGAGCACAAGTATTAATCATTTAAATGGCCAAGCCATCACTTTCAATCACAGAAATCCTTGCCACTGTCAATGATTGGCTATCTATTTAATATTTAATAAGGGAATTGCGCTCCTGTGTAACATGTTTTTTTTTCTCCAGAAGTAGTCTCACGTCACCTTGGCACAGATGAAAGAACCAGACCCAGCCTGGGGCACTGGGTTTGATCTGCAGCTGTGTCTCAGACCTTTCACAAGGGGACACATTCACTGATTAGCTCTGGTGTTTGAATGAAATAAAATCCGGTGGGCAGGAGTCCCCAGCGATGGCATTTTATTGGACGTCAACAGCCAATTTCAGCTGTCGAACCACCAGTAAAGTTTTGTGTTTCAAGGTTGCAATGGTCTACGGGGTAGTTGGGTGAGTTTGAATTGCAGCAAGTTTCACTGTACAAGAAGTTTTGAAGTATCTGTGCAGATAAAAGTGAGTGGAGTCGTTATTATTTTATATATAGAGGAGGATACTGAGGCGCATGATTCATTATTTGATATATTCCATGCTGTTCTGTTAAATAAATGTTCTGTTTGGTTTGGAACTTGAGTCCCGATCTAATATAATATATGCTCAGTCTGCCTTTCGAATGAATGAGTGGCACATGATGGTTTATGAAACATTCCAGCGGAGAGCTCTTTACTGGTCTCTTATACATTTCCGATTTTCATTGCCCCACCATCGGTGGCCGTGCCTTCAGCTGTCGAGGCCCTAATCTCTGGAACACCCAACCTGGACCTCTCTGCCTCTAACTCTCTTTCCTCCTTTAAGACGCTCCTTAAAATCTGTCTCTTTGACCAAGCTTTTGATCACCTGCCCTAATTTCTCTTTGCGTGGCTCGGTGTCAATTTTATTTGCTGATAAAACTTCTGTGAAGTGCCTCAAGATATTTTACTACATTAAAGGTGCTATATAAATACAAGTTGTGGATGAACTGAAATTTATGGAGGGTGGAAGATAGGAGGTCGGAAGATGGGAGGCCGGCCAGGAGAGTGTTGGAATTGCCGACTCTGGGGGTGACAAAAGCATGGATCAGGCAGTTTAGATAATCATTAATAAAAACAAAAAATGCTGGAAATCTCAGCAGGTCAGGCAGCATCTGTGCCGAGGAAGCAGAGTTAATGTTTTGGGTCGATGACCCTTCGTTAGAACTGGAGGGTGTTGGGAAAGAACAGATTCTTAACGAGCACTGAAAGGGGGAGGGGAAGAAAGAACAAAAAGGAAGGTCTGTGATAGGTTGGAAGACAGGAGAGATTAGAGAGACAAAAGGAATGATGGCCCAAATTCAAATGGTAATGCCAGGAGTTAGAAAAACATTAGTCAAGATAGCTTGTGAAAATTTATCATAGGCAGTCCCTCAAAATCGAGGAAGACTTGCTTCCACTCTAAAAATGAGTTCTCAGGTGACTGTACAGTCCATTACAGGAATTACAGTCTCTGTCACAGTGGGACAGACAGTCGTTGAAGGAAAGGGTGGGTGGGGAGTCTGGTTTGCCGCACGTTCCTTCCGTTGCCTGCGCTTGATTTCTGCATACTCTCGGCGACGAGACGCGAGGTGCTCAGCGCCCTCCTGGATGCTCTTCCTCCACTTTGAGCAGTCTTGGGCCGGGGATTCCCAGGTGTCGGTTGGGATGTTGCACTTTATCAAGGAGGCTTTGAGGGTGTCCTTGAAACGTTTCCTCTGCACACCTGGGGCTTGGTTGCCATGTAGGAGTTCCAAGTAGAGCGCATGCTTTGGGAGTCTTGTATCGGGCAGCGGACGAGGTGGCCCACCCAATGGAGCTGGTTGAGTGTGGTTAGTGCTTCGATGCTGGGGATGTTGGCCTGATTGAGAACACTGACGTTGGTGCGTCTATCTTCCCAGGGGATTTGCAGGATCTTGCGGAGACATCATTGGTGGTATTTCTCCAGCGATTTGAGGTGTCTACTGTATATGGTCCACGTCACTGAGCCATACAGGAGGGCGGCTATCACTACAGCCCTGTGGACCATAAGCTTGGTGCCAGAATTGATGGCCTAATCTTCAAACACTCTCTTCCTCAGGTGACCAAGGGCTGCACGAGCGCACCAGAGGCGGTGTTGGACCTCGTTGTCAATGTCTGCCCTTGCTGATAGTAGGCTCCCGAGGTATGGAAAGTGATCCACATTGTCCAATTCTGCGTTGTGGAATTTGATGACTGGAGGGGCAGTGCTGTGTGGTGAGGTCAGGTTGGTAGAGGACCTTTGTCATACAGATGTTTAGTGTAAGGCCCATGCTTTTCTACACCTCGGTGAAGTTACGAAGGCGCAAGCGTTGTCCGCGTACTGTAGTTCGATGACAGTTGATGGGACGGTCTTGGATCTGGCTTGGAGGCAATGAAGATTGAACAGGTTCCCACTGGTTTAAGAAACTAAACAGGAATTTGGACTCTGAGGATTAAGTTACATGGCGAGATTACACAAATTAGGGTTTTATTCCTTAGAATTTAGAAGTTTAAGGGGTGATCTGATAGAAGTTTTCAGGATATTGAGGGGAACAGATAGGGTAGACGGAGAGAAACTATTTCTGCTGGCTCAGGAGTGTAGGACAAAGGGGCGTAGTCTAAATATTAGAGCCAGACCATTCAGGAGTGAAATTAGGAAAGACTTCTATACCCAAAGGGTAAAAGAAGTTTGCAACTCTCTTCTGCTAACGACAATTGATGCTAGATCAATTGTTAATTTTTAATCTGAGAATGATAGCTTTCTATTAACCAAAGTATTAAGGGATATGGGCCAAAGGCGGGTCTATGGAGTTAGGTCGCAGATCAGCCATAATCTCACTGAAAGGCAGAACAGGCTCGAGGGGCTCAATGGCCGACTCCTGTTCCTATGTACCCAGGTTGAATGTGACTCTTCTCAGTTAGGGGATGTTGTACAGACCTCATTATTTACTAACAAACTCTTGGGGTGCGGAAATCACTGGCAAGGGCAGCATTTTTTGACCCTCCCTAGTTGACCTGCGATTTGATATGACCAATGGCTTGCTAAACCACTTCGAAGGGCAGTTCAGAGACACCGTTAGTCTGAGACTGGAGAAACACATGTGCCAGCCCGGGTTGGGGCGTTCACTGGGTTATTAGTCCGGGCCCGTGTTACTAGTTCAGTGACATAATCACCTTTCCTGTGATGAAGGATAACAAACGAACAATAAAAAATAAACAAAAAAATTGAAGGGTTTTAAACAAAAATCTCTCGACATTCCTTACGGCTGTAAACAAATGCGTCTGTGAAGGATTCCCAGTTATTTCCTTGTCCGACGCTGTTCCGCAGTAGCTGCTGATGGGGAAAATAGACCGAACCAGTGCTTGTCAAGACAATGAGCTTGTTCAGATGTGATGACTGTCACTGTTATTAATTACCTGGCCCACTACTGCGTGAGGATAAATCACTTTTATTTGGAGTCCATTGTGCTGGATACAATGAAGGACAGCGGCCTCTTTGGCCTTCTTATTACATTAGGTGGCTGTCACATCATCATTTTCACATTCGAATGCATTAATACCTTCACTTTTTTAACACCAAAAAATCTGTGCACAACCTCAGAATGTCACAAGTTACAGCTTGCCAGTCAGGGGCAGGGTTTCTATTGTGAAGAAAAACAACAGATTTAAAAAATAATAATAATTTTGTTCAAACAAGTGTAAGACGTAAGGACTATTTGTTCCACAAAATTTCCATGATGAAAATATATTCCTCTGTTCCAATCCATATTAACTCTTAAGAGTTTATGAAAATCTCTGCCACACTGTCTTCACCTCAAGTTAAATAATGCTGAAAAAATCTTACATTGATAAAGTTAATCAAACATCGTTAACAGCTTTATTAATGTATTACATAGGAACATAGAAACATATAAAATAGGGGCAGGAGTAGGCCATTTGACCCTTCACCACCATTCAATATGATCATGGCTGATCATGCAACTTCAGTACCCCATTTCTGCTTTCTCTCCATACCCCTTGATCCCTTTAGGCATAAGGGCCACATCTAACTCCCTTTTGAATATATCTAACGAACTGGCCTCAACAACTTTCTGTGGTAGAGAATTCCACAGGTTCACAATTCTCTGAGTGAAGTTCTCATCTCGGTCCTAAATGGCTTACTCCTTATCCTTAGACTGTGACCCCTGGTTCTGGACTTCCCCAACATCGGGAACATTCTTCCTGCATCCAACCTGTCCAATCCCGTCAGAATTTTATATGTTTCTATGAGATCCTCTCTCATTCTTCTAAATTCCAGTGAATATAAGCCTAGTCGATCCAAACTTTCTTCATATGTCAGTCCTGTATCCCGGGAATCAGTCTGGTGAACCTTTGCTGCAAGAATGTCCTTCCTCAGATTAGGAGACCAAAACTGCACACAATATTCAAGGTGTGGTCTCACCAAGGTCCTGTACAACTGCAGACTAAATGAAATCGAAAAACAGAATAACACAGAATCATACAATAGTACAGCACAGAAAGAAGCCATTCAGCCCATCGAGTCTGCGCTCACTCTTTCAAAGAACAATCCAATTAGCCCCACTCCCCCGCTCTTTCCCCATATCCCTGCAATTTTTTTCCCCTCCCAAGTTCCCTTTTGAAGGCGACTATTGAATCTATATCCACTACCCTATCAGGCAGTGCATTCCATCAACAGAAACTTGTATTTATATAGCGACTTTAACATAGTGAAACTTCCCAATATGCTTCACGGGAGTATTATGAGACAAAAAATTTGACAGTGAGCAACAAGGGAGAAATTAGTGCAAGAAACTTAGTTAAAGAGGTATGTTTTAAGAAGTGTCTTGAAGGAGGAAAGCAAGGTAGAGAGGTTTAAGGAGGGAGTTCCAGAGCTTGGGGCCTAGGCAACAGAAGGCACGGCCACTGAAGGTTGAGTATTTAAAATTAAGATTTCAAATCCTAAACACATGTTGTGTAAGAAAGTGTTTCCGCATCTTGCCTCTGGTTCTTTTGCCAATCACCTTAAATCTCTGCCCTCTGGTTATCGAACCTTCAGCCACTGGAAACAGTTTCTCTTTATTTACTCTATCTAATTTTAAACATCTCGCCTATACTCATCCTGTCATATATTTTCCTTTCCTACTCTCTGTCCTCTATATTTTATTCTAATTCTTTAAAAAAAAACAGTTAAGATGGGTATCCCGGCTTGTTTGACTGCTTTCCTATTCGCACCAAATATTTTGCAGGTGGGAACAACTTTGAATAAAAGTAGTCATTTGATTGGTTAAATTCCAGTTGCTGCAAAGGTTAAGTTTTTAGCCAATCAAATGTCAAAATGCCTGAGGATTAACCGGGTCATGACAGAGAGACCTCCTTGTCAAGGTTGTCATGTTTTTCCTGAGTCCAACAGGAAGGCACAATCAACAGGATGAGTAAATCCACTGGAAATCTCAGGAAGAAATACATAGAACTACTTCGAAGTTACAACACAGATACAGGCCATTCGGCACATCCAATCCATGTCAGCATTTACCCTTCACACGAGCATGTAGTTCTAATCATATTTACCCGCCCTATCCCTTCATCCCCTTTTCCTTCCTCCATCTATCTGATCTAATCTTGAATGTTGACATTGTTGCTACCTCAACCACTAACCCTGGAAGTGAATTCCACAGGCTTTACTGCGGATAGCAGCACAGTGGTCCTGCAAGTCTCCTGGGAGGACAGGCACATCAACATCAGTGTCCTCGTCCAGACTAACATCCCCAGTATTGAAGCACTGACCACACTCGATCAGCTTCGCTGGGCAGACCACATAGTTCGCATGCCAGATACGAAACTCCCTCAGCAAATGCTTTATGTGGAGCTCCTTCATGGTAAACGAGCCAAAGGTGGGCAGCGGAAATGTTACAAGGACACCCTCAAAGCCTCCCTGGTAAAGTGCTACATTACTATTGACACCTGGGAGTCCCTGGCCGAAGACCGTCCAAGGTGGAGAAAGTGCATCCGGGAGGGCGTTGAGCTCTTCGAGTCTCAACGCAAAAAGTGTGAAGAGGTCAAGCGCAGACAGCGGAAGGAGCGCCCGACAAACCAGCCCCACCCTCCCCTTCCCTCGACAAATGTCTGTCCCACCTATAACAGGGTCTGTGGCTCTTGTATTGGACTGTTCAGCCACCAAAGAACTCACTTTGGGAGTGGAAGCAAGTCTTCCTCGATTTCAAGGGACTGCCTATGATGAAGAGTGGTTATGTTATGGGACTAGTAATCCAGAGGCCTGAACTTATGATCCAGAGATGTGAGTTCAAATCCCACCACGGCAGCTGGGGAATTTAAATTCCGTAAATTAAATTAATCTGGAATAAAAAGCTAGTGTCAGTAATAGTGACCATGAAACTACTGGATTGTTGTAAAAACCCATCTGGTTCACTAATGTCCTTTAGAGAAGGAAATCTACCATACTTACCCAGTCTGGCCTATATGTGACTCCAGACCCATAGCAATGTGGTTAACTCTTAATTGTCCTCCAACATGGCCTAGCAAGCCTCCCAGTTGTAGCAAACCATTACAAAGAAGACGGATTGCAGTGGTTCAAGGCGGCGGCTCACCACCCCTTCTCAAGAGCAATTAAAGATGGGCAGTAAATGCTGGCCTTGCCAGCGATGCCCACATCCCATGAACGACGCAGACTAGGTTTCTTTTCACTTGAAAAAAGGTGGCTGAGGGGTGATCTAATAGAGGTCTTTAAAATTATGAAAGGTTTTCATAGAGCTGATACAGAGAGATTGTTTCAACTTGTGGGAAAGAGCATAACTAGAGGCCATCAATATAAGATAGTCACCAAGAAATCAAATAGGGAATTCAGAAAAAACTTCTTTACCTGAAGAGTGGTGAGAATGTGGAACTCGCTACCACAGGGAGTGGTTGAAGCGAATAGTATCGATGCATTGAAGGGGAGGCTATACAAGCATATGAGGGAGAAGGAAATAGAGGGTTTTGTTGATAAATTTAGATGAGGAAAGACGGGAGGAGGCTCGAGTGGAGCATAAATGCCGGGATGGACTGGTTGGGTCGAATGGTCTGTTTCTGTGCCGCATATCCTGTGTAATCGTATGTAAAGAAGGTACACCATTTTCTAAATTTCTTGCATTTAATTTTGTATCTGTGGCCCCATAACTAGTGGAAACAGTCTGCTTCTTTCTAACTTGTCCCATCCTTTCATCATTTTATTCCTTCATGCTAGGGCTAGTGCATTTGTGCTATACTCTCTCTAAACTCAATATCCTTCCTATAATATGAAGTCCATACTGCATACAGTACTCTCACCAAGGTCTAAGCCTATCATAACATCTTGGCTTTTACATTCTATACCTTTGGGGATGAAATTAGGTGCTTTAAAAAAAAAAAATGACCTTATCAACCTGTCTCTCTGTTGTCTCCCTTAACCCAATTTGGTATCCTCCCCTTCTCTAGTAATCTCCCGACGGTACCTTGTCAAAAGCTTTATTAAGGTCCATGCACACCACATCAACTCTATTGGCCCCATCTGTCATGTCCGACACCTCCTCAAAGAATTCTCATCGTCAATCGAGGATGACTTGTTTCCACGTCAAAAAGTTCACAGGTATTTCAATGAAGGACCTGATATTCCAGGTCCCAAACTACATGTTGAAGGGTGGAAGATGCCTGTATGTGGATTTTTTTAACGTGTGGTGACAGTTGCACACCAGCCACCACACAGGCTTGAGAGTTAGGTCTTGGTCCAGTGTCAAGGATTAACCAAAACGACTGGAGACCTGCTCTCTGCACGGACCCAATGCGCACACATATCGCAGTGTGGGCTGGCCCGTGCTGTCCCGGGGCCCCTGGCCCCGAACTCAAGATGACTGGAATTCTAGGGCATTTGTCAAGCACGATCATCCCTTTTGCCATACGTACTGGCTACTTCTATTGTCTCTTCTCCTGGATACATGTTCCTGGATGTGTAAACTGGTTTGTGCATTCAAAGGGTTCAAATTTGTCATTTGCCCTTAATAATTGCAGATATATGCTGTACAGGTAAAGCATACTAATCTCATTACACACACACACACAGCAATCTCTACAGACGATGATCACTTTGTAAATACTGCATATTAGTTTGTTTTATTGTACATTAGCCATTATAACAAATATTATTGCTTCATATATCAGAACATAAATGAGGCACAGCCCGGCACTGTCATTGCCTCCTGGATTGTTATTTGACATTTAATAGCTCCAGCTTCAGTCGCTATTTCTAAGAGAGCTGCTGCATTCTGGAGACCACACTGCAGGAGGGACTCGGCACCGGACTTAGTGCGGTGATTTCTACCGATTACGGCACTAAAAATGGTTTTTATTTGTGAAGAACAACCAGTGCCCCAGCTGCACAGAGTGACATTACTTTGAACTAAGGCTGCCATTATATTACAGACGCAGGTCTCCCGAATGGTATCTGAACAGTGCAATGGTCCAAGTTATACTGTTGATTGCATCTTGCATTGAGTTCAGCGAAAATCAGACTCTACACATGGGCACTTGGATGCATGTGCGGAGCTCAGCTCCCCATAAAGGTCATTTTTAAGACATAAAGAACTTGCATTTATATGGTGCTTTACATCTCCTTAGGATGCCTCAAATTGTGTGTCAGCTAATAGCTCAGTGGATAGCACTCTCTGCTCTGAGCCAGAATGTTGTGGGTTCAATTCTCACTCCAAGGACTTGACCATTAAAAAAAGCTAGGCTGTAACACCAGTGCAGTACTGAGGGAGTGTGGCACTGTCAGAGGTGCTGTTTTTTTTGGATGAGACATTAAACTGAGATGGAGTCTGCTCTCTCAGGTGGATATAAAAGATCCCATGCCACTATTTCAAAGAAGAGCAGGGGCGTTATCCCCGGTGTCCTGGACAATCAAAATAACAAAAGCAGATTATCTGGCCATTATCACGTTGCCGCTTTTGGGAGCTTGCTGTGTGTAAATTGGCTGCTGCGTTTCCCACATTACAACAGTGACTACACTTCAAAAGTACTTCATTGGCTGTAAAGCGCTTTGAGACATCCGGTGGTCGTGAAAGGCACAATATAAATGTGAGTTTTTCTTTCAAAGAGCTTCAAAGCCAATTAGATTTGAAGTGTAACCCTTGTTGTTTTGCAGCCAATTTGTGCACAGCAAGATCTCACAAACAGCAATAAGATGAATGACCAGTAAATCCGCTTTGATTGAAGCAACATTTTATGGCTAGGGCACCGGGGAGAACTCTTCTACTCTTCTTTGAACAATGTCATGGGATAATTTTTGCCCACCTGAGGGGGCAGACAGAGCCTCGGTTTAACACTTCATCCAAAAGACGGCACCTCAGACCATGCAGCACTCCATCAGTAGTGCACCGAGATGTCAGCCTAGATAATGTGCTCAAGTCCGAGAATGGGGCTTGAAACCCCAATCTTCAGACTCAAGAGGCAAGAGAACTACCCCCTGAGTCAAGATATATGCATAACATCATATAAAAAGTGAAAGTATATTTTACAAGTTCCAAGCATGTCTGGCTACTGCTAAAATGCAGTAAAACGGCAACTTGCATTTAAGTAGTGCCTTTAGCGTAGTAAAATGTCCGAAGGCGCTTCACAGAAGTGTAATCAGACAAAATACAGTTTGCACATGTTTTCCATTTTTCTCTGATAAGCCAGAGAGTTTAGCGAAATTTTGTGAAAGTGCTCACAATCTTTTCATGGAAATTTGTAACTGTTTCCCCTATTATTGCCCCTCTCCCATGTCCCGGCCACTGTCATCAGTCATTGATATTTTATTAAAAAAACATTCATTTGGTATATGATGAATGTCTCACTAAGATCTAGAAATGATGGGTTTTTTTTGATACCACTATTTATTTTTTCAAACATTACTCATAACCATTTCGCATTAATGGCTTTTTCATTGAATAAAATTCAATTCCCAGGGTCTAGCATCCACAACCATTGCACTGCCCATCAATCACTCATTACCATGACAACGACAGTGTGAAACACTCTTTCAATGTGCTATCAGCTTGCTTCAGACGATAACGTTACTGATCATCTTTACCGTAGCGGTTAAAGTCCCATCAAAAGCATGTTACGCTGCTTCAGTCAGTGCATGCAAACTTCACATTGGGTTAAGGGGATTGGGAGATGCTAAATGCTGACAAAAACTATTAATTTATCAAAATTGTGCCTATTAGAGTTTAGTGTATGTTAAAAAACAAATGGCCCCATAATTGGCAGCATCAGACTGCTGAATCGGTTGAGAAATTTATTATCGATAAGATATTGATTAGAAACACTCACTTTTTAAATATTAAAGCGTAAACCTGGTATGGAATGTCATTCAGTGCTGTTAATGTTCAAAGACTATGTGAAATTCCATGCGATAATCCTAGGACAGAATGTTGTTCCACAAGAACATAAGAACATAAGTAGGCCATACGGCCCCTCGAGCCTGCTCCTCTATTCAATGAGATCATGGCTGATCTTCTACCTCAACTCTACTTTCCTGCCCGATCCTCATATTCCTGGATTTCCCCTAGAGTCCAAAAATCTATTGATCTCAGCCTTGAAGACACTCAACAACTCAGCATCCTTGGCCCTTTGGAATTCCACATAATTCTTCAACATTAGCGACACTGAATAACAACAGGAAAGAATTGTCTGTGGTTTCTTCGGATCGAGATTAGCAATCAAGGGAACACACGTTTTGGTGGCATGCAATTCCTGAGAGTGCCGCAACAGTAAATTAGCAGTCTATTCCAACAGTTTAACATATCAATGACTTTTAAAAATATATATTTATTTTGCATTGAGAGACAACTCAACACATTTTTTTCCTCTGGTTTAGATGGTGAAAGTCATTGGGGTAGTAGATGACCTGTTGCCAATGCTGCTCTGTAATCAGGTTTTGTAAACTGCAATTTACAGTGGTCAAAGCCTATTTAAGTAAGCAATTCCACCTTGAGGCAGAGCTGATCTCTGACCCAAGATAAAATATCTCACTTAAGCAGTATATTCAACCTAGCAGGGCCATTTACAGCTGTAGGAACTTTGTTTGATTGCAATTGTGTAGACTGAGTGACAAAAAGTGTGGAGGACAAAGCAGAGAGATTATCTGCACAGACATTTTTGTGTCCTTCTGTGCATGCATGAGGGTCAGGAACTCGGGCAGGGGGAGAAGGTCAGGAACTTGGGCCGGAGGGGTTTGAGGGGGCGGCCGGGGGGGCGGGGGGGTAGGCAGAAAGGTCAGGCATTTGAGTGGGGGAAGAGATGAGAAACTTGGTGGTAGAGGGTGGGGGCAGAGATGAGAAACTTGGTGGTAGAGGGTGGGGGCAGGAACTTGTTTTGGGGTTGGGCGAAGTTCTTAACCTGTGAGAGTGAGCCCTGTCTGTTCCAAGTGAGCTCTGTTCTGTCTGGAGTCAGCAGTCAGAATGGCTCGAATTACACTTTGTAAAGTCACTGATTATTTCGGCTGGGTGGTTCGAGTTACACATTCCAGAGAAACTGTCCTCCTCGTAGGACTGCTCCTGGGCACGGCCAAGGGTGCCATCAGCCGGTCCAGGTAGCGGGCGGTCGAGGGGGTCGTTCAACCTGACTGCCTGCCTCTCTTCCGCTCTTACATCCGGTCCAGGGTGTCCTTGGAGATGGAGCACGCGGTGTTCACCGGTACGCTCGCGGCCTTCCGCGAGAGGTGGGCACCGGAGGGACTGGAGTGCATCATCACGCCCGGCATCCAAATTTTAATTTGATTTTACGTTTTAAAGTTTAATTTGTTTTAATTGCCGGTGCTTTTAGTGACCCCCTCCCCTTTTATAGGGGGCACTGGAAAAAATTTGATTTTAGCGCCCAAAAAAAAAACCAAAAAAAGAAAAACACAAAAAAAAAACACAAAAAAGGAAAAAAAAAAAAGGGCCTTGTAAATGTCTGCTGTGTCATCCAGGGCGGGTGGCACGGTTTAATGTTTTTTGTTTTACAGGTAGACTCTAAAAGAGTTTCCAGAGAAACTGTTGGGTGTGCCATGTCCTCCAAGGGGACCAATCAGCAATCAGGTCTTGTGATCAAGGGGGCCAATCAGAGCTTTAGGTGCTACAAATAAACACATCCAGAAAAAGGACTGTGGAGACTTGAAATTGTAAACTGATTACACACTATTTGTCTCGCAATGTGGATTGCAAGATGAAGCACCGTATAATAGAATAAGAGGAGAGTCTCAATGTTATGCAGTCAGTGCACTTAATCTAATTAAGAACAAATTACAGCAAGGTGCAGACACCACTCTATTTATCTTACGTTTTGCCAGCAATAAATCTATTTACGAAAACCATTGTCCAGCATTTTGCCGGCACTCAGAGGACGGGATTGGAGGTGGATCAGCTGTCAAATCTGAAATGATTGACAGTGGGTTGGGACCCCGCTGTCAATCTGCCTCCATGCTAGTCTCCCAGGTGTCGGGTCTATAAATGCTGAACAGATCTGACTCGCAGCGGCAGGAGAGGCAATTTAGGTGATTAATATCTTGTTAAAAGGCTATTGAAAACAATTTTGAGCACAACTTAGCATTTTTCTAAGTTCTCTACGAGTTTGCTCGGAGATCATATCAGGCAGTTAAATCAGCATGAATTCATTTCTTTACCTGGCAGCAGCAAGTTTGATATAAAAGTGCCCATCTCACAGCTATTCACTTTCCAAGGTTAGAAGCTGTTGCTTACTGCATTTGGAAGGAACATTGAGCTTTACGCAGGTTGCAAGTCTTTGGAGCAATCACTCTATCCAGTGTCACCTCATTGGAATAACCTCTCTCACCATTGACAAATTGCTTCTATCAGCTCAAGTTCACCTGCCATCTATTACATTAGCATCAATGCCCTTGAAACTATATCACCTTGTTCCTCAGAATCCCACCACAATCTGCTCCAACACTAGCAGCACCAGGCACACCAGCAGCACCAACAACAACACCAACATTTTCCGCGATCAACTGATGCTGCACAGGACACAGGACATCAGCACTCGATCACATTGCTGCCCAGGACACCAGGGATGGCCTCACCATGGCCACATTTACTTCACCAGATGCTGTACCAGGCACTTGAGCACGTTAATCTAGGTTGACACCCCAGGGCAGTGCTGAGGGAGTGCTGCACTGTCCTAAGTGCATGTAAAAGATTCCACGGCACTATTTTGAAGAAGAGCAGGGGCGTTCTCCCCGGTGTCCAGGCCAATATTTATTCTGCAATCAACGTAACAAAAAAACAGAATATCTGGTCATTCACATTGCTGTTTGTGGGAGCTTGCTGTGGGCAAATTGGCTGCCATATTTCTCACATTACAACAATGACTACACACCAAAAGTACTTCATTGCCTGTAAAGTGTTTTGAGACGTCCGGTGGCCATGAAAGGCACTATATAAATACAAGTCTTTCTTTCTTTCTTTGCACCCTGGCTGCCACATGATGCCCCAGGTTGGCACTTTCCCACACCAACACCACAAAGCATCCCTACAATGCCCAAGTAATTTCACACTCATCTCCATTGCGGGGGATACTCCATTCACTAAGCCACTTCCAAAGGTGCACACAGATCTGTCCAAGAACGCAAAGTGGTAAAAATAAAGGTTTCAATGTTTGACAACACCTTAACAGAAACTTTACAATAACATTGCATAAAACACCCAAGTGCCTACCCTTGTGTGTTGTTAGATGGTATGCTTGCACTAGGATGAGGCACTATATTGAAGAGCTGCTCTGCTGCTCTTCAAGATAGTGCCATGGGATGTTTTCTGTCTACCTGAAAGAGCAGACCGGGTCTCAGTCGGCACCTCCAGCAGTGCAGCACTCCCTGCAGGAGTGGCGAGGTCAGAACGAAGGAGCAGCAAAAGATTGCAGAGCGATGTGATAGGGGCTCAGGAGAGGCGTGAGTTCGGGGCCTAGAAGAGGTGTGGGCCCAGGGGCAGCACGGGCCAGCCCACACTACGATATGTGTGCGCACTGGGTCTGTGTAGCAGAGCAGGTCTCCAGTCGTCTTGGTTAAAATCCTTGCCATTGGACCAAGACCTAGCTCTGTCAAGCCCGTGCGGTGGCTGGTGTGCAATGGCCACCACACGTAAAAAAAAACAAGCACAGGCATCCACCCTTCAACATGTAGTTCGGGATCTGGAATATTAGGTCCTTCATTGAAACACCTGTGAACTCATCCCTTTTTTGGCGTGGAAGCAACTCATCCTCGATACGAGGGACCTTCTAAGAAGAAGACTCGGATGAGGGTGAGTGTGAGGGGTGGCTAGTGAAAGCGGAAGCTAAAATGTAGATAGAGAGAGAGGGATGGGTAGAGGTACAAGGTAAGTTGATATGAGTAAGGATGTGCAGGAGTAGGGTAGGGAAGGCAGAGTGATGGGGATGTGATGAGTGGCACAGCAGGATGAGGTTGAGTGTGGCTTTGCAGTAACGTTTCATGATCCACTGAGATCATTGAAAGGTTTGCACCATTGCAGCCAGGTCCTCCTGACCACATCCCTGCTTGTGCCCTCCTCTGTAACGTGCAACCGGGCTGCGTTGGTCTCCTGGGGAGGTCTCTTCCTCGCATTGGAAGGGAAGAGAACCTCCCTGCCTGCTCTGACTCCTTCTATAAACATATGGAGGGCGTCATGGGAGAGCCTGGGTGCAGCCCTGCACCTCTGTGTATTGCTTGTCAGTGTTTGCAGCACCACAATGCTGCAGAACACTGACAGCACAACTGTCAAAATGAACGTGGGCAAGGTCCCTTAAAGCAAACTGGTTAATGACTCATCATCAAATGACATTATCTGACCCATTCCTTTCAATTGGCCGGGTACCTCTCTGGACGGGCTTAACAAGTCCACTCATAGTAAAATCTCTTCTACAGTGTGGGCTGCAGCCAGCAACAGGTTCGAATCCCGCTACCGACCCCGGCTGCACTGAACCCGCCAAGGTAGGTGAAATCACGGCCATTATTTCTTCCCCTCCACAGCACCAATAATCTATATAGAAAACCTTTCATTTCTATAGTGCCTTTTACAACTACCGCATGTTCTAAAGCGCTTTACAGCCAATGAAGTACTTTTTGAAGTGCCGTCACTGTTGTAATGTAAGAAACGTGGCAGCCAATTTGCACACAGTATGTCCCACAAACAGCAATGTGATAATGACCAGATAATCTGTTGTTTTATGTTGATTGAGGGACACTGGGGATAACCCCCCTGCTTTTCTTCAAAATAGTGCCATGGGATCTTTTACATCCACCTAAGAAGGCGGACACGGCCTCGGTTTAACGTCTCATCCGAAAGTTGTCACCTCTGACAGTGCAGCTTTCCCTCACAGATTTTTGTGCTCAAGTCTCAGAGGCCAGCGAACCACCCACTGAGGAACAGCTGACACTTCTGTGTAACCTTTGGTTAGAAAGTGCATCAGAGTGGGTTTATTTGACTTACCATCTAAATTTCCCTCCCTACTGTGGTATGGACTTCACCTCAACTCTATAAGATCAGGAATTCACCGAATAGAGAAACAAGCTTGTGAACACTAGCTGTCTTTAAGAGGAATGTGGATTGTTCCACTCTGAAATATAGAAAGTGAACTCTACTATGTTTTTGCTTCTTGAATCACTTCACAATATGTGTTAGCTCATAGGAATGAGGTTCAGGACATTCTTCCATTTCATTGAACATAAGAACATATGAACAGGAGTAGGCCATTCATCCCTTTGAGCCTGCTCCGCCATTCAATGTGATCATGACTGATCTTCTACCTTAACTCCACCTTCCTGCATTATCCCCATATTCCTTGGTTCCCTTAATATCCAAACATCTATTGATCTCTGTCTGCAATATATTCAATGGCTGAGCAACCATAGCCCTGTGGGGCAGAGAATTCCAAAAGATAACCAATTCTCTGAGTGAAGAAATTCCTCCTCATCTCAGTCCTAAATGGCCGATCCCTTATTCTGAGACTGTGACCCCCCCTAGTTCTAGACTCCCCAGTCAGAGGAGACAACTTCTCGGCAACTACCCTGTCAAGTCACTGAAGAAAGACTGATCTGTTTCCAAACTCCATCCACTACCTTGGCACCATATCCCTTAATACCTTTGGCTAGCAAAAATCCATCAATGTCAGATTTAAAATTATTAGCCAGTATATGCGCAGGTCAGATTAAACATAAATTAATCCAATGAACAAAAAAATTGGCTATGATTACCAATGAATACTACCCAAAAAGCCACCTTCTAATCTTCTTCGATATTTGACCAATTCTCATGAAATTTAAATCAAGAATGATGATTCATTATTTAAAAATGTTTATTTTCATCTTTGATGGAGGATTTGGGCTGCTTTGAGGTGTCATGGATTCACAATGTCGAAGGGTGGGTGCACAATAGTTAAACTAGCAAAGTGAGAATGAGCGAGCAAACTGAATTCTATTGGTCCAACATTATTTAACGCGACAGATTTGTTGTCAGCTTTGAAAATGGCACAATTTTACTGAAACTGTTTGCTCATTGCAAATATAATTTATTAATCTTTCCAATGACAATATTTATGGTATTACCTGGGCACTTGACACAGTGAACTTTGCTCATTGCTGTGGTGGGGTTGGTGGCGGGATAGGGGGTGGTTGGAGGCAGAAATTGGTTCTCGTCATGCCTGATTTTTGGGTGAAAAATAGGAATTGTGGAATCCAATTTCCAGGCATGATCTCTTGTGCCCAATCCCGCCCAGAAATGTGCCAGCAGCCGGAGACCTCAGAATGCCCTGGGTGCCCTCCGAATACAGGCGTTGGCCTCTTTGAACATACTAATCGGGGCCCAATGCTTGCTTTTGTACCCCAGTGCCAAGTGTGGCAAAAAGTGGGAGGGGCCTGTGCCACCCATGCTTCCGCTCTGTAGAGGCTTAACCAACTGTTCTTATAGGGCCACTGTGCGATAAATTTGTATGACATCACCAACACAACACACACACTACACAAGATGGCTCTCAACCAGAAACTGTCATCACGTGACCTTGCCACATGATCCTTTATTATTTACATCAGTAGTTGCATTACATCGGTAGTTCATTAGGCGGAGCAGTCATCCACTAGGGGGAGCTCTATTGCACACTGGCAGCTGCCAAAGAACAGGTGTGTTTTTTTTTTAAATGTACCTTAATGTGAAATAAGGAGGAGCAGGAATTCAATTCCTGGGCCCACAGCAATACTGTGGGCAGCTGCCAATCAATGTTTGTTCTCTTGTTGTTCACTTACAACCTCTCCCCCACTGACTGCGCTCCACCCTCACCCCACCTCGCTCCAACTGGAACTTACCGGAGCCAAAGCTGGACGAATTTTCCAGGTCTCCAAACAGCCAGCTGCACCGTGACACCCGGACTGGTGTCTTGGGCTTGCCGGTATTATGCAGATGAGGCCCAATGTCTACTGAGCTTTGGGCTTTCACCTTCATAAGAACATAAGAAACAGGAGCAGGAGTAGGTCATTTGGCCCCTCGAGCCTGCTCCACCATTCAATAAGATCATGGCTGATCTGATCATGAACTCAGCTCCACTTCCTGCCCGCTTCCCATAACCCTTTATTCCCCTATCGCTCAAAGATCTGTCTTTCTCCGCCTTAAATATATTCAATGACCCAGCCTCCACAGCTCTCTGGGGCAGAGAATTCCAGAGATTTGAAACCTTCTGAGAGAAGAAATTCCTCCTCATCTCAGTTTTAAATGGGCATAGTTTAAAAACTATGCCCCCTAGTTTTAATTTCCCCTATGAGTGGAAATATCCTCTCTGCATCTACCTTATCGAGCCCCCTCATTACCTTATATGTTTCAAGAAGGTCACTTCTCATTCTTCTGAACTCCAATGAGTATAGACCCAATCCACTCAACCTATCTTCATAAGTCAACCCCCTCATCTCCTGAATCAACCTAGTGAACCTTCTCTGAACAGCCTCCAATGCAAGTATGTCCTTCCTTAAATATGGAGACCAAAACTGTACGCAGTACTCGAGATGTGGCTTCACCAATATCCTGTGCAGTTGCAGCAGGACTTCCCTGCTTTTATTCTTCATGCGCACTATGCAATCGTGCCGCTCACGTCTCGCGCGGCTTTTGCGAGGAGGGAACTATTGTGTCTGTAAGCACTCGAGTAATGACTCCACGAAGCAAGGTATTGTACTTGAACTGTGGTGACCTTAGTCCATTTATTGCAGCTCCTGAGTGAGTTACAGCATGGTGAGCTCCCTTTTATACCTGGTTACCTGTCATGTACAGGTGACCCCCAGGTCTCCACCAGTTGTACCCTCTATGGTACAAGCATAGTGTATACAGTGTGAAGGTACATCCAGTAGTCTTATGTAACTGTACATTGAGTGTACAGGGAGTATACTTATATTATACATACACAACATCAACGATTTCCCGGCCTCTGTCATCTAACAATCAGTGGCACTGCTCATCTGCTGATTCGCCTGCCTGAGTAGCAAAAGAAGATTAACACCAAAAGAAATTGCAGCTCTCCATTTTTGATCCTGGCGCAATTCCCTCAGCAGCTGCCAGCTCACTATATTTTGCCGGCATCCTAGTTGGGAAGACCAATTATTTCCTTCGGGATACACGCAAGCTCTTTTGATTGGAAAACGTGGTTAGCATTTGGAGTTGTTGATCCACGATCAGGTTTATATATTAGCATATACAGCAGGTCACTATTCTTCACCGTATGACTTATCGGGATTTTACTACAGCCATATTTTAACAAAACTGCTGATTGAATGCTTTAGTTATCTCAACCGCTCTCTGAAGACTAGTTTATTAGAAAGGTCAGGGTGCCAGCAATAAATCAT
This sequence comes from Pristiophorus japonicus, assembly GCF_044704955.1. NCBI lineage: Eukaryota > Metazoa > Chordata > Chondrichthyes > Pristiophoridae > Pristiophorus > Pristiophorus japonicus. The sequence goes on from NC_091982.1 coordinate 53,170,911, forward strand.
AATGTCACAAGATATCAATTCGTGTTCAATGATTTTTTTTCTTTTTTGCCATTTCAAGAACACTGGAGTGTTACATGTTTAAGAACTAACATTTGAGCAATCAAACGGGAGCTGCGCACCATCACTGACAGTAACGGCAGCAGAAATGCAATCAGTTATTTTGCAACTTATGTTTATAATGTTAGCAGCCGAGTACTAGTTCCTGTGAGCTGATTCCAATTAAATTTGGAAAAAATATCAAAAAGACATCAAGATATCAAAATGCCGTTTAAAACCTTATGTTATATATTGTAAAGAAAATAACTGAGGTCCTCAAGGGCAATTAAAGAACAAAGTTAAAGGGGACGAAATTGTCCCTTTTATAAAACGCCATTACCGCCTCAAAGAGGCAGTGGCAGAAAGCATTCACTGCGCGGTCAGCGAGGAGTTGGCAACATAGAAACATAGAAACATAGAAAATAGGTGCAGGAGTAGGCCATTCAGCTCTTCAAGCCTGCACCACCATTCAATTGCGACATTGCCCTCATTTTTTATGAGGGGACTGGACGTTCGCACCCTGCCGGTGTTCTCACCCCGTCGACCCCTAACTAATTGGCAGAGACCCCCTTTCCACCCCACGTGGGAGGTTGTCCCGCAGGAACGTATCCGCTCGCTGCCCCCGACAGCCTTCACCTGTGGCTAGGCGGCGCTTAAAGGGGAGGGCGCACTGCCGCAGTCGCCATTTAATTTTAATTGTCGTCTGACTCTGAGGTCAGCTCGACAATGGCGGCTACAGGTTCGGCCGGGCCACCAACCGGCAGTCCAAATGCTGGCCCGACCAAAAGCCTCCCTGGAGGCCCATCTGGTGCTACTAATGCGACTGCAGAGTTTGAAGTGGCCCTCCCCTTTAACTGAAGGGGAGGTACATTGCAACGCATCACATATCGACATCCGCCCGGCTCCCCACACACTTCCTCCTTGCCGCAACCCGACCACCGCACGGGACAAAAAAAAGTACAAAGAGCTGAATTTCGCTCTACTCTCCGCCCTATGGATTGGAGCGGAGAAAAATCTTCATGATCGGTGAATGTGCCTCCTTTCGGTCCAAGGGCAATTTTGGCCCCAAGCAATGAGTTACATTTATATATCACGGCATCTCAAACGTAGTTGGGCTGTTTGGCTGTTCTGCCCCATGGTAACTGTGTTCAGCTCGAACTCGATTTGACTGCCTGAGAGGTCAGAGAGGAAAATTGGAGGGGGTGGGGGTACATTAGCATCGTGATTATATTATTGGATGAGTAATCCAGAGGCGAATGATCCAATGATGTAAGTTCAAGTCCCACCACTGCAGTTGGGGAGAAATTAAAGTCAGTTAATGACATATATATGGAATTAAATGGAAAAAAATCTGCAATGAAACTACTGGATTGTCAGAAAAACTAATGTCCTTTTGGGAAAGAAATCTGCCGTCCTTACCCAGTCCAGCCTATATGTGACTCCAGACCCACAGCAATGTGGTTGACTCTTAACTGCCCTCTGAAGTGGCCCAGCGAGACACTCAGTTGTAACAAGCCGCTACAACAAAGTACCTTCACCACAAGGACGACAACGGTTCAGGAAGGTAGCTCACCACAACCTTCTCAAGGGCAATTAGGGATGGGCAATAAATGCCGGCCTTGCCAGCGACGCCCACATCCTGTGATTGAATAAATAAGTTTCCAGATTTTTCTTCCTGAATTAGCCTTGGATTTTTTTTTTACTCTTTCTTTTTGTCTCTTTCATGAGGGTAGAAGAAAGACTTGCATTTCTATAGCATCTTTCTTGACCTCAGGATGTCGCTAAGGGCTTTACAGCATTGATATATTTTTGAAGTCATGTTGGAAACACAGCAGCAAAATTGCACATAAGCAAGCTCCCACAAACACGAGAGAATGGCCAAATAATCTGTTTGTAGTGATTGTTAGTTGAGAGATAAATGTTGGCCAGGACACCAGGGGTTAACTGCCCTGCTGTTCTTCGGAATAGTGCCGTGGGATCTTTTGCGTCCACCTGAGAGGGTTGATGGATGGTTGCAGGTTTGATCCCCCACACCACTGGGCTGCTGATCTGGGAGACATTGTCGATGGGATGGAGATTCCAAGAACTCCCGCTCATGGGGGGGTGAAACTTGTTCTTGGACATCTCCGTAATTCAGGTCAGAGCAGCATTGCTACACCTCTGTACGCAGGTTCCCTATCTATCCCATTTATTTTACTGGGTTAATGCCTCTGTTAACTCAATAGAGACAGATATTTGATGAGAATGCATTAAGTTACAATAACAGCAACTACTTTGCTAATACAATATTAATAAAGCACCATAACGGAAGGTAATTATGTCGAGCTTCATTGAGCAGGAACAGATTTATAAAACGCAAGAAAACTAATAGCTGAAAAGTAGGGCATAAATGAGAACATAAACAACGTACAACTTCTAGAATCCGGCTGTCCGAAAACCGAACATTTTTGCGGCGGCCAAGATGGCGACATTGGGCGGCGAAGGACGAGGAGACCAGTAAAAAACTGCAGCGAGAATCGGCGGGCAGTGAGGAGCGGAGGGTCGGCGGGAATCGGCGGGCGGTGAGGAGCGGAGGGTCGGCGGGAATCGGCGGGCAGTGAGGAGCGGAGGGTCGGCGGGAATCGGCGGGTGGTGAGGAGCGGAGGGTCGGCGGGAATCGGCGGGCAGTGAGGAGCGGAGGGTCGGCGGGAATCGGCGGGCAGTGAGGAGCGGAGGGTCGGTGGGAATCGGCGGGCAGTGAGGAGCGGAGGGTCGGCGGGAATTGGTGGGCAGTGAGGAGCGGAGGGTCGGTGGGAATCGGCGGGCAGTGAGGAGCGGAGGGTCGGCGGGAATCGGCGGGCGGTGAGGAGCGGAGGGTCGGCGGGAATCGGCGGGCAGTGAGGAGCGGAGGGTCGGCGGGAATCGGCGGGCAGTGAGGAGCACAGGGTCAGTGGACGTAGAGAAGCGGAGGGTCAGCGGGAATCGGCGGGCGGTGAGGAGTGGAGGGTCGGCGGGAATCGGCAGGCAGTGAGGAGCGGAGGGTCGGTGGGAATCGGCAGGCAGTGAGGAGCGGAGGGTCGGTGGGAATCGGCAGGCAGTGAGGAGCGGAGGGTCGGTGGGAATCGGCGGGCGGTGAGGAGCGGAGGGTCGGTGGGAATCGGCAGGCAGTGAGGAGCGGAGGGTCGGTGGGAATCGGCGGGCGGTGAGGAGCGGAGGGTCGGTGGGAATCGGCGGGCGGTGAGGAGCGGAGGGTCGGTGGGAATCGGCAGGCGGTGAGGAGCGGAGGGTCGGTGGGAATCGGCGGGCGGTGAGGAGCGGAGGGTCGGTGGGAATCGGCGGGCGGTGAGGAGCGGAGGGTCGGTGGGAATCGGCGGGCGGTGAGGAGCGGAGGGTCGGTGGGAATCGGCGGGTGGTGAGGAGCGGAGGGTCGGCGGGAATCGGCGGGCAGTGAGGAGCGGAGGGTCGGCGGGAATCGGCGGGCGGTGAGGAGCGGAGGGTCGGCGGGAATCGGCGGGCAGTGAGGAGCGGAGGGTCGGCGGGAATCGGCGGGCAGTGAGGAGCACAGGGTCAGTGGACGTAGAGAAGCGGAGGGTCAGCGGGAATCGGCGGGCGGTGAGGAGTGGAGGGTCGGCGGGAATCGGCAGGCAGTGAGGAGCGGAGGGTCGGTGGGAATCGGCAGGCAGTGAGGAGCGGAGGGTCGGTGGGAATCGGCAGGCAGTGAGGAGCGGAGGGTCGGTGGGAATCGGCGGGCGGTGAGGAGCGGAGGGTCGGTGGGAATCGGCAGGCAGTGAGGAGCGGAGGGTCGGTGGGAATCGGCGGGCGGTGAGGAGCGGAGGGTCGGTGGGAATCGGCGGGCGGTGAGGAGCGGAGGGTCGGTGGGAATCGGCAGGCGGTGAGGAGCGGAGGGTCGGTGGGAATCGGCGGGCGGTGAGGAGCGGAGGGTCGGTGGGAATCGGCGGGCGGTGAGGAGCGGAGGGTCGGTGGGAATCGGCGGGCGGTGAGGAGCGGAGGGTCGGTGGGAATCGGCAGGCAGTGAGGACGGAGGGTTGGCAGGTGGCGAGGAACGGAGGGTCGGCGGGTAGCGAGGAGCGGAGGGTCGGTGGGAATCGGCGGGCGGGGAGGAGCGGAGGGTCGGTGGGAATCGGCGGGCGGTGAGGAGCGGAGGGTCGGTGGGAATCGGCAGGCAGTGAGGAGCGGAGGGTCGGTGGGAATCGGCAGGCAGTGAGGACGGAGGGTTGGCAGGTGGCGAGGAACGGAGGGTCGGCGGGTAGCGAGGAGCGGAGGGTCGGTGGGAATCGGCAGGCAGTGAGGACGGAGGGTTGGCAGGTGGCGAGGAACGGAGGGTCGGCGGGTAGCGAGGAGCGGAGGGTCGGTGGGAATCGGCGGGCGGGGAGGAGCAGAGGGTCAGCGGGAATCCGCAGGCGGCGAGGAGCGCCAACAGCGAGGTCCGAAATCCGGAAAAATCCGAAAACGCGCATGATCCCGGTCCCGAGGTTGGCGGACTTCAGATGTTGTACCAGTATTATGAATAATTATAGAAGAGCAACGGCAACATTACAACAATTCTTTGATCAATAATCTATACTTCCTCTTTCTGCTCGAAAAAACAGCTGTCGTGAACACTGTAATTTATTTTAATTACATATAATTCTTTGTTTATCTCTTCACCACTCCGACTTGGAATTGATACGGGCACAAGTAAATCTATATTGAAAAACATTGAGATTGAGTTTGCTATTCATTTTGTTCCAGTCATTTGATAAACAAACGATACAAAGAATCAATATTTTGTTGCTTTATTTGAACAAGAAATAAATTTTGTCTGTAAATATATTTTCAATATTTAAAAAATATGCGCTACCTGAAAGGGCGGTGGAAGCAGATTCTAGAGTATCTTTCAAAAGGGAACTGGATAAACACTTAAAATGGAAAAATGTGCAGATCTCTGGGAAAATAGCGGGGCAATGGGACTAATTGGATAGCTGTTTCAAAGAGCTGGCACAGGTTCGATGGGCTGAATGGCATGCTCCTATGCTGTTTCTATTGTGTTCCGAACACAGATGAGACTGCACACAGGGAGGTTAAAGTAACAGTGACCTCAGTCTTTATTAAGGCACTCCAGAGTGAGGAACAGGCCTTCGGGGCCGGCTTATATACAGTGCTCCCAAGGGATGCTGGGATCCCTTGGGACTTCAGGAGATGCGCACCCTGGTGGCGGAATATGGAAGTGCATGCTTTACAGATACACAACATCACTTCCCCACAAAGTCAAAGTGAAAACTATTTACAAGGTGAGGCGGTTGGGAGCCTTTCTTTCCCTGGTGGACCGCCTCGGTACAAATGTCTGTTCTGGTGTGTTGGCTGTGCCCTCGCTGGGCTGGCGTGTTATTGGCCCTGCAGGGCTGCTGGGTGAGCCTGGCCTTGCTGGGCTGTTGGGCATGATGGGTTCAATTTCCTGGTCCGGCGTGGTGTCGTTGATCCTTTGGGTGTGTGTTGTGGCCTCGAAAAAGGTGGTGTCTGCTGTGGGTTGTTCAGGGCAGTCTGTGAACCGCAGCCTCGTTTGGTCCAGGTGCTTTCTGCAAATTTGTCCATTGTCTAGTTTGATTAAAAACACCCTACTCCCTTCTTTAGCTATCACCGTGCCCACGATCCACTTGGGACCATGTCCATAGTTTAGCACATACACAGGGTCATTCAGGTCAATTTCGACCATTGTTTACATTTTGTTGCTGCCGCCTGCTCTTTATCTGATCATGCAGGTTGGAGTGGACCAGCGAGAGTCTGGTTTTAAGTGTCCTTTTCATGAGTAGCTCAGCCGGGGGCACCCCTGTGAGCGAGTGGGGTCTCGTGCGGTAGCTGAGCAGTACTCGGGACAGGCGGGTTTGGAGTGAGCCTTCTGTGACTCGTTTAAGGCTCTGTTTGATTGTTTGTACTGCCCGCTCTGCCTGCCCATTGGAGGCTGGTTTAAATGGGGCCGAGGTGACATGTTTGATCCCATTGCGGGTCATGAATTCTTTAAATTAGGCACTGTTGAAACATGGCCCGTTGTCACTGACCGGTATGTCAGGCAGGCCGTGGGTGTCAAACATGGCCCTCAGGCTTTCAATGGTGGCGGTGGCGGTGCTTCCCAACATTATTTCTCATTCAGTCTATTTTGAAAAAGCATCCACCCCCACCAGGAACATTTTACCGAGAAACGGGACCGCACAGTCGACATGGATCCTCGACAATGGTCTGGAGGGCCAGGACCACAAACTTAGTGGTGCCTCTCTGGGCGTGTTGCTTAACTGAGCACACACACGGCATTGCCGTGCACAGGACTCTAAGTCAGAGTCGATACCGGGCCACAACACATGGGATCTGGCTATCGCTTTCATCATTACTATACCCGGGTGTGTGCTGTGGAGATCCGAGATGAATGTCTCCCTGCCCTTTTTGGGTAGTACTATGCGGTTACCTGACAACAGGCAGTCTGCCTGAATGGACAGCTCATCCTTTCGCCGCTGGAACGGCTTGATTAGCTCTTGCATTTCAATGGGGATGCTGGCCCAGCTCCCATGGAGTACACGTTTTTTTTACTAGGGACAGCTGAGGATCTTGGCTGGTCCAAGTCCTAATCTGGTGGGCCGTGACAGGTGATTTATCATTTTCAAATGCTTCCATGACCATCAACAAGTCTGTGGGCTGCGCCACCATCAACAAGTTTGCAGGCTGCGCCATTTCCATTCCTGTGGTGGGCAATGGTAGCCGACAGAGAGATCCGCACAGTTCTCGGTGTCTGGCCTGTGGCGGATCATATAGTTATATGCTGATAGCGCAAGTACCCACCTTTGTGGGCTGAGGCATTAGTATTTATCCCCTTGTTTTCAGCGAACAGGGATATGAGGGGCATGTGATCGGTTTTCAGCTCAAAATTTGAGGCCAAACAGGTACTGATGCATTTTCTTTACCCCGAGCTAATGTCTCTTTCTCAATCATGCTGTAGGCCCTTTCAGTCTTAGACAAGCTCCTGGAGGCATAGGCAACAGGTTGCAACTTCCCCGCAACGTTAGCTTGTTGTAATACACACCCGACTCCGTACGACGACGCATCACATGCTAACACAAGTCTTTTACATGGGTTATGCAATACAAGCAGCTTGTTGGAGCATAAAATGTTTCTGGCTTTCTCAAAAGCAATTACTTGTTTTTTATCCCCATACACAGTTCTCACCGTTATGCAATAACACATGTAGGGGCTCTAAGAGGGTGTTTAACCCAGGTAGGAAGTTACCAAAATAGTTGAACAGTCCCAGGAATGACCGCAGCTCCGTGATGTTCTGTGGCCTGGGCACGTTCCTGATAGTCTCTGTCTTGGCGCCTGTGGGCCGAATGCCATCCGCCGTGATCTTTCTCCCCAAAAATTCCATTTATGTTGCCAAGAAGATGCATTTTGACCTCTTCAGCCGCAGCCCTACGCAATCCAGTCACTGGAGGACCTCCTCCAGGTTTTGTAGGCGCTCGGCGGTGTCCCGACCCGTGACCAATATGTCATCCTGAAAGAACACCATGTATGGTACCGACTTGAGTCGGCTCTCCATGTTTCTCTGGAAGACTGAATTCCAAACGGGCATCTGTTGGAGATGAACAGTCCCTTGTGCATGTTGATACAGGTGAGACCCTTCGAAGACTCCTCCAGCTCCTGCGTCATGTAGGCCGAAGTCAGGTCGAGCTTGGTGAACGTCTTGCCTCCTGCCAGCGTCGCAAATAGGTCGATTACCTTCGGTAGCGGGTATTGGTCTTGTAGTGAGAAACGATGAATAGTTACTTTAAAATTGCCGCAAATCCTGACCGTGCCATCACTTTTGAGTACTGGAACAATCGGGCTGGCCCACCCACTGAATTCCACTGGGGAGATGATGCCCTCACGTTGCAGCCTGTCCAGCTCGATTTCCACTCTCTCCCTCATCATGTGAGGCACCGCTCACGCCTTGTGGTGAATGGGTCATTCCTCTGGGACCAAGTGGATCCGCACCTTCGCCCCAGAAAAGCTTCCAATGCCTGGCTCAAAGAGGGAAGGAAATTTGTTAAGAACTTGGGTACATGAGGCCTCATCGACATGTGATAGCACTCGGATGTCATCCCAGCTCCAGCAGATTTTGCCCAGCCAGCTCCTTCCAAGCAGTGTGCGGCCATCGCCCAGGACAATCCAGAGTGGCAGTTCGTGCACCGTGCCCTCGTAGGTGACCTTGACCATGGCGCTGCCCAGGACAGTGATGAACTCTTTGGTGTACGTTCTCAGTTTCGTGTGGATGGGGCTCAGGGCTGGTCTGAGTGCCTTGTTGCAACACAGCCGCTCAAACATCTTTTTACTCATGATTGATTGGCTAGCGCCAGTGTCTAGTTCCATGGCTATGGGTAAGCCATTCAATTTTACATTTAACATTATAGGTGGATATTTCATCGAAAATGTGTGCACCCTGTGTACTTCAGCATCTGCCTCCTCTCTCTGAGGCTCGAAATTGCTTTGATCCACCATGGACCAATCTTCCTCTGCCAAGTGGTGGTTAGCAGGTTTTGCAGAGCTTGCAGCTCATCTGCAAGCTCGTTGGAGATGCCCCGTTGTTCCACAGCTCTTGCAAACATACCCTTTGAAGCGGCATGAATAGGCTGAATGGAAGCCTCCACAATGCCCACTCGGTGTGAATTGTCTTGCATTCATCCTTTGTTGCGGACTCTGAGTCATCTGGGTCACCTGAGGCCTGCTGGCAGTTGCAGACTCATGCATTCTGCCCTGTACATTTCTGCTCGAAAACACAATTCCAGTTATTTTATGAACATTGCTAGCACTTGGGTGCTGAGAGATTTGTTTGGTGTTATCACTGGTGGACATAAATGTCTGTGCTATCGCAGTGGCCTTACTGAGGGTCGGTGTCTCTGCAGTCAAAAGTTTTCGTAGGATGGTCTCATGGCCAATGCCCAGAACAAAAAAGTCTTTGAGCATCTGCTCCAGGTAGCCATCAAACTCACATTGTTCTGCAAGTCGCCTTAGCTCGGCGATGTAGCTCACCACTTCCTGACCTTCAGATCGCTGGCACGTGTAGAACCGATACCTCGCCATCAGCATGCTCTCCCTCGGGTTAAGATGCTCCTGAAACAGTGTACACAGCTCCTCATGACTTATCTGTGGGTTTCACCGGAGCCAGAAGATTCTTCATGAGGCTGTAGGTTGGTGCCCCACAGACCGTGAGGAGGACCACTCTCCTTTTTGCAGCGCTTCCTTCTCCATCCAGCTTGTTGGCTACAAAGTACTGGTCTAGCCGTTCGATATAGGCTTCCCAGTCCTCACCCTCCGAGAACGTCTCCAGGATGCCCACAGTTTGCTGCATCTTTGTGTTGGATTCGTATACTCGTCGCCAGTTATTGTGTTCCTAACACAGATGAGGCTGCACACAGGGAGGTTAAAGTAACAGTGACCTCAGTCTTTATTAAGACACTCCAGAGTGAGGAACAGTCCTTAGGGGCCAGCTTATATACAGTGCTCCCAAGGGATGCTGGGATTCCTTGGGACTTCAGGGGATGCGCTCACTGGTGGCAGAATATGGGAGTGCATGCTTTACAGATACACAACATCTTCATTCCATGATTCTATATGAAGAGTTTTATCTTTTGTTTGCAGCATTTTTGTATAAGGAAGGATGTTGTGTTCATGCTCTATTTGTTTGTTGCGCAAACGCTCAACTAGACAGGCATTAGGATCCTGCGAAAGTTATTCACACATGCAGTGCACATGCTGATTCATGCTGCTTTGGGATGCCATTTTGGAGAGTTGCTATGAAGGACACAGTTACACTTCTACTATTTTGGTTAATGTGCTTATTTATGTACACAGCATAATTTGGCGACAAGGATAGAAACATAGAAACATAGAAAATAATTGCAGGAGTAGGCCATTCGGCCCTTCGAGCCTGCCCCACCATTCAATAATATCGTGGCTGATCATTCACCTCAGTGCCCCTTTCCTGCTTTATCTCCTTACCCCTTGATCCCTTTAGCCATAAAGGCCATAACTAACTCCCTCTTGAATATATCCAATTAACTGGCATCAACAATTCTCTGCGGTAGGGAATTCCACAGGTAACAACTCTCTGAGTGAAGAAGTTTCTCCTCATCTCAGTCCTAAATGGCTTACCTCTTATCCTTAGACTGTGTCTCCTGGTTCTGGACGTCCCCAACATTGGGAACATTCTTCCTGCATCTAACCTGTTCAATGCCAAGTCGATCCAGTCTCTCCTCATAAGTCAGTCCTGCCATCCCGGGAATCAGTCTGGTGAACCTTCGCTGCACTCCCTCAACAGCAAGAACATCCTTCCTCCGATTAGGAGATCAAAACTGAACACAATATTCCAGGTGAGGCCTCACCAAGGCCCTGTACAACTGCAGTAAGACCTCCCTGCTCCTATACTCAAATCCCCTCGCAATGAAGGCCAACATACCATTTGCCTTCTTCACCGCCTGTTGTACCTGCATGCCAACTTTCAATGACTGATGTACCATGACACCCAGGTCTCGTTGCACCTCCCCTTTTCCTAATCTTCCGCCATTCAGATAATATTCTGCCTTTGTGTTTTTGCCACCAAAGTGGATAACCTCACATTTATCCACATTATACTGTATCTGCCATGCATTTGCCCACTCACCTAACCTGTCCAAGTCACCCTGCAGCCTCTTAGCGTTCCCCTCACAGCTCACACCGCCACCCAGTTTAGTGTCAGCTGCAAACTTGGAGATATTACACTCAATTCCTTCATCTAAATCATTAATATGTATTGTAAATAGCTGGGGTCCCAGCATTGAGCCCTGCAGCACTCCACTAGTCACTGCATGCCATTCTGAAAAGGACCCGTTTATCCCGACTCTCTGCTTCCTGTCTGTTCTCTATCCACATCAGTACATTACCCCCAATACCATGTGTTTTAATTTTGCACACCAATCTCTTGTGTGGGACCTCGCCAAAGGCCTTTTTAAAGTCCAAATACAGCACATCCACTGGTTCTCCCTTGTCCCCTCTACCAGTTACATGCTCAAAAAATTCTATAAGATTTGTCAAGCATGATTTCTCTTTCATAAATCCATGCTGACTTGGACCGATCCTGTCACTGCTTTCCAAATGCGCTGCTATTTCATCTTTAATAATTGATTCCAACATTTTCCCCACTACTGATGTCAGGCTATCCGGTCTATAATTACCCATTTTCTCTCTCCCTCCTTTCTTAAAAAGTGGTGTTACATTAGCTACCCTCCAGTCCATAGGAACTGATCCAGAGTCGATAGACTGTTGGAAAATGATCACCAATGCATCCAATATTTCTCGGGCCACTTCCTTCAGTACTCTGGGATGCAAACTATCAGGCCCCGGGGATATATCTGCCTTCAATCCCATCATTTTCCCTAATGCAATTTCCCGCCTAACAAAGATTTCCTTCAGTTCCTCCTTCTCACTAGACCCTCGGTCCCCTAGTATTTCCGGAAGGTTATTTGTGTCTTCCTTCGTGAAGACAGAACCAAAGTATTTGCTCAACTGGTCTGCAATTTCTTTGTTCCCCATTATAAATTCATCTGAATCCGTCTACAAGGGATCTACATTTGTCTTCACTAATCTTTTTCTCTTCACATATCTATAGAAGCTTTTGCAGTCAGTTTTTATGTTCCCAGCAAGCTTCCTCTCATATTCTATTTTCCCCCTCCTAATTAAACCCTTTGTCCTCCTCTGCTGAATTCTAAATTTCTCCCAGTCCTCAGGTTAGCTGCTTTTTCTGGCCAATTTATATGCCTCTTCCTTGGATTTAACACTTTCCCTAAATTCCCTTGTTAGCCACAGTTGACCCACCTTCCTCGTTTTATTTTTATTCCAGACAGGAATGCACAATTGTTGAAGTTCATCCATGTGACCTTTGAATGTTTGCCATTGCCTATCCACCGTCAACCCTTTAAGTATCATTCGCCAGTCTATTCCAACCAATTCACGTCTCATACCATCAAAGTTATCTTTCCTTAAGTTCAGGAACCTAGTCTCTAATTAACTGTGTCACTCTCCATCTTAATGAAGAATTATACCATATTATGGTCATTCTTCCCCAAGGGGCCTCGCACAACAAGATTGCTAATTAGTCCTTTCTCATTACACATCACCCAGTCTAGGATGCCCAGCCCTCTAGTTGGTTACTCAACATATTGGTCAAGAAAACCATCCCTAATACACTCCAGGAAATCCTCCTCCATCGTATTGCTACCAGTTTGGTTTGCCCAATCTATATGCAGATTAAAGTCGCCCTTGATAACACGCCACATCCTTAATTTCTTGTTTGATGCTGTCCCCAACCTCACTACTACTGTTTAGTGGTCTGTACACAACTCCCACTAGCGTTTTCTGCCCTTTGGTATTCTGCAGCTCCACCCATACAGAGTCCACATCATCCAAGCTAATGTCCTTCCTTACTGTTGCGTTAATTTCCTCTTTAACCAGCAACGCTACCCCACCTCCTTTTCCTTTCTGTCTATCCTTCCTAAATGTGGAATACCCCTGGATGTTGAGTTCCCAGCCTTGGTCACCCTGGAGCCATGTCTCCGTGATGCCAATTATATCATATTCATTAATTGCTGCCTGAGCAGCTAATTCATCCACCTTTTTACGAATACTCCTCGCATTGATGAGTCAAATTATCCTCCCTCCCGCCACCCCCACCCCATTCCCCCACCTTTCCCCTCCACACCCGGGGACCCTCTAATCCTGTGGCCGAGATGGATATAAAGCTTTTCTATGTACATCATGGCGATTGGGTTGGACGGCGACAACCATAACACAAGCTCGCCGCCGTGCAATGCTTATCCCCTGCCTCGGCACCAAAGATCAACGCATCTTTGTCCAAAGCGAAGACACGGTGTACTATGACAAAGCGGTATGCGCCCGAGAGAAATATTTTGGGCCAAAGAAAAGTATGATGGAGAGATACAAATTTCACCATAGGGGGCAAGGGAACGATGAACCAATCAATCATTTCATTAACTGAACTTGCCGTATCGAGTAACTTTGGAGCACTCACAGACGAAATGATCATGGATCAAATTATTGAGTCAACAACGATCCCCCGCATTTGGGAATGCTTGCTAATGGAGGAATGACAAATTGTCATTGGACAAAGCAACTAATTTGGCCATCCAAATGGAATCAGCGCTTTCCGATTCAAAAGTGATCAGTTGGATCCCCTGTTCCCCTTGTGCAGCAGACTTCAGCTGCAGCTCATGTGCAAAGCGTTTGTGCAAAGCATAAATCACAGCAGAGACCCAGGGCTAGGAATAAGCCATCCACTACGGATCGCGGGCCTAACTTCCACTGCTTTAACTTTGGGGCAAATCACATTCAGCAAAGAGTCCTAACTACCCTGCATGTGGGAAGAAATGCTCCGCATGTGGTAAAATGAACCATTTTGCTAATGTCGGTCGCTCATCACAGCATATTTGGCATGTGGACGACCCTGATAGTGATAAACCCAGTATGTTTTATACCGTTAGTGACATTTTGCTCATCTGTTTGGGCAAATTCAAGGACTGTGATGTAAACATTGACGGCACACCCTGTTGCCTCCTCATTGACCTTGGAGCCAAATTCTCCATATTGAGCGAAGCTGTGTACAAAATCCACTTCGCGCACTGTCAACTGCAGTCCGCAACTTCCACTCTACATGCGTACTCCAACCCCAAAATTGAGGTACTTGGGGTCATATCTGTCCCGAAGTACTACAAGGACACATGGAGAACTTTTCCTTTCATGTCGTGAAGGGACGAAGCCTCATGGGTGTTGACCTTTTTGACAAGCTTGGGTTCAAAGTTTCATCATCATCATAGGCAGACCCTTGTTTCGAGGATGGATGGCTTCCACGACAAAAAGGGATGAGTTCAACAGGTGTTTCAATGAAGGACCTAATACTCCAGGTCCCGAACTACATCCTGAAGTGGCCGTTGCACACCAGCCACCACACGGGCTTGACAGAGCTAGGTCTTGGTCCGGTGGCAAGGATTAACCAAGACGACTGGAGACTAGCTCTGTTGCACGGGCCTATTGCGCACACATATCGCAGTGTGGGCTGGCCCGTGCTCCCCTGGGCCCTCACCTCTTCTGGGCCCCGAACTCGCGCCTCTCCTGGGCTCCGATTACATTGCCCCATGACCACTCGCCGCTCCTGCGCCCCGACCTCTCCGCTTTTGCTGAACCTGTCCACGCTCCAATCACCGACCTGGACCTTGTTAACATCCAATCCAGTCGTCCCCTTCGCTGCCGTCACCTTCCTGCACCAGCTCGCGCTATACCTTGCAGTGGTATGCCGCCACACTGCTCCAGGGGCTGCTCATCGCTCCTTTTAAGGCTCCGACCTGCCACTGATGGTCTCTCGCAGGTCAGGACTGCCACGCTCTCTCTGTTATGGCTCCGTATGTTACTGCAGATACCAGGGCCTGCTGCTCCCCTTACTTACATTTTAGCCTCGTTATTTCTAGTTGGCACCGGGAACGGTCTGCCTCCCTATATGGCTTCTTAGTTACTTCCCTTAATGCCCCCCAAGCATCTTCTACCTCTTGCCAGAGCCCTAAGTTTTCCAGTTTATATTTTTTTAACTCTAATTTGTTTTCATTCGCTTCAAGTACGTCTGCTGTGGCATTTAAATTTGAGAGGCTTTGTTGCTGCAGCAATGAAGCTGCCTGTTCGGCTCCTCTTTCTATTTGCCCATTACTGTGGGTTAATCGATCAATTTCGTGTCTCAAATGCTGTATTTCTCCCTCCTTTCACTGCTGAATAAGTTGAAGACTTTCTTCATTTTGTTCTTTTAAATTTTCAAAGTTTACGACCCAACCGGCACACCTGTGTACACGGTGGACTTTGACAAGCAGTATCCCTCAATCGTCACAGGGTTTGGAGTGACAACAAAATTCTGCCATTGTCTCCGCGTGGACCATTCCGTCAAATCGGTTACGCAGTGACTTCGGCGTCTCCTATTTGCGGTTAATGACTAAGTATCTGCAGAATTAACACGACTCGAATCTCAGGGAATCATTGAGAGCTTCAACTCCTCACCCTGGATCTCGAACTCAGTCATTGCTTGGCATAAAAATGGGGAGATCCGCCTATGCCTCGACCTGAAAGAGGTCAACAAGGCCATCATCCCCGACAGGTACCTTTTTCCTACTATCGATGAACTGTCTTCAGAATTCCACGGCTCAATAGTTTTTATGGAACTCGACATGCACCACAGTTACCTACAAATACCCCTCGCGGTGGACAGCAAACTGCTCATGGCATTCACGAAGCATGATGGTCTGTATCAGTTTCGACACATGCCCTACGGACTATCTTCTGCGCCAAGTGCATTTCAGAAGATTGTTACTACTATGCTAGCAGGTATAGAGGGAGCGCTTCATCTACTTGACGATATCATCATCAATGGACGGACAATGGAAGAACATGACCAGCGACTTCACGAAGTTATGGCTAGAATTGCTACACGTAACATTACACTTAATGCCGATAAGTGTACATTCGTTGCTGGAGAAATAAACTTTCTGGGCTACAGCTTCACAGCACAAGAAGCGCTTGACAATATTGATGTAATCCAGCGAATGCAGGAGGCTACCAACATCAAAGAACTTTCATCATTCCTCGGCACTCGCAACTTCTATCTGAAGTTCGTCCTGCACTACACGCACAAACACTTCACAAGTTGCTGCGCAAGGACGTCCCTTGGGAATGGACAGATTCCCAGACTCAGACATTCACCACGCTTAAGGAGAAAATCACACCCCCTCCGATCCTCGTGCACTTTGATCCGAATGCCACTACATATGTCACCACGGATGCATTGGACACCGCCATGGGTGCTGTGCTCTCGCAATGGATTGACGGCCTGGAACGCCCAGTAGCCTTCGCCTCTCGCACACTCTCTTCTGCAGAAGGTAAATACTCTACAGGGGAATGCGAAGCACTCGCTTGCATCTAAGCATGTGAACACTGGCACATCTACCTCTATGGCAGGAAATTTACCCTCCGTACGGATCACCAAGTGCTAATTACGCTACTCGCTACAACTGGATCTGGGCACAGACCACTATTAATCAGCTGATGGTCAGATCGCCTTCATCAGGATACACAGTATATCGCTGGCAGTCGCAACCATGTAGCTGACACGCTCAGCCGCTCGACAACTGCTTCGGACTCTGGTGCTGACTTGTTCACAGATGATGACACTTGTCACGTTGATCATCACTCAGTCATCAGAAACCTTGTCTTCTGAGATGAACTCAAAACCAAATCACAGCATGATGCTATGCTCCAGCACATGTGCCACTTCCTCCAGACTGAGTGGCCTAAGCAAATTCTGTAAGAGCTGAAAACCTTCCACAGACTTCGCAATTAATTTTCCTTTTGGAACAATGGCTGCCTAGCTCGTGGTGATAGAGCAGTAATTCTCAAGTCGCTTCAACGGCGTGTTCTCTCATTGGCACATGATGGACATCCTGGAATTGTCCGCATGAAGCAGAGATGTCGCGATTCAGTATGGTGGCCTGGGATTGAAACTCACATCGAGGAGTTTGTCTCACACTGCAAAGCATGCAGTCTGAGCGAAAAGGTCACAAACATCCGACCAGTGCCAATAAAGCCCATTCCATGACCACAAAGAACATGGTAACAACTTCAGTTGGATATCTTCGGTCCAGTTGAAGCAGCTCCACAGCATCAGTGGTTCTAAATGGCCAGAAATCGCTACAACAAGTTCAGTGACCTCATCAACTGTTTTAATGTAGGAAATGCAGCAGCCAATTTGCGCACAGCAAGGTCCCACAAACCGAATTGAAATAAATGACCAGATATTCTGCTTTTAGTGATGGTGGTTGAGGGATAATTATCGGCCAAGACACCAGGAAGATTTTCTTCAAATAGTGCGGTGGGATCGTTTTCCTTTACCTGAGAGGGCAGACTGCTCGAATGGATCATTTTAAACACTACAAAATGATTGCCACACAAACACACACACATACAAAATTCTTACAGAGCTTGACAGGGTAGATGCAGGGAGGATGTTTCCTCTGGCTGGGGAGCCTAGAATCAGGGGTCACAGTCTCAGAATAAGGGGTTGGCCATTTAGGACTGAGATGGGGAGTAGTCTCTTCACTCAGGGTGGTGAATCGTTGGAATTCTGTACCCTAGCCGGCTGTGGAGGCTGAGTCTTTGAGCATATTCAAGCCAGCATCCATAGATTTTTGAATATTAAGGGAATGTATGTAAACCTGTAAATACCATGTCTAACCACCTGCTTATCCCCTGGAGTCCCAAAGGACCCCACAATCCCTTGGGAGCACCTGTATATAAGGAGGCCTCACAGGCTGGAGAGGCACTCTGAGATTATGGTCACACCTTACTTTGAGCTTGCAGTATCGAGCCTGACTCTTTGTTCAAGACCTAACACAAGGGATACGGGGACAGTGCAGGCAAGTATAGTTGAGGTGGAAGATTAACCATGATCTTATTGAATGGCAGAGCAGACTCAAGGGGCCAAATGGCCTACTCCTGCTCCTATTTCTTATGTTCTTATCTGAGCACAATGAGTTTAGGGCTGTTGGCTCACGTAAACTATTTGGAGGTTCACATTCTGTGTACAAAATAAAACTTAGAGCAACAGACAGAATCTAAATCAAAACACAGGGTCCCTGTTGCTCCACCGCTCCATCTATGATGCGGAACATCTGCGGCAGGTCTGGCCTTAAAAGGAACATACCACTCCAGGGAGCAGCACGAGTTGGTGTAGGAGGGCGACAGCAGTAAAGAGGGCGCCTGGGTTTGAAGTCACCATAATCCAGGTCGCTGATTGGAGCGTGGACAGGTACAGCAGGAGCGCAGATGTCGGGCGAAGGAGCGGCGAGAGATTGCAGAGCGACATGATCGGGGCCCAGGAGAGGCGTGAGTTCGGGGCCCAGAAGAGGCGAGGGCCCAGTGGCAGCACGGGCCAGCCCACACTGCGATATGTGTGCGCACTAGGTCCGTGCAGCAGAGCTGGTCTCCAGTCGTCCTGATTAATCCTTACCACTGGACCAAGATCTAGATTTGTCAATCCCGTGTGATGGCTGGTGTGCAACGACCACCACACGTTAAAAAAATCCACGCACAGGCATCTTCCTCCCTTTAGGATGTAGTTCGGGACCTGGAATATTAGGTCCTTGATTGAAACACCTGTGAACTCATCCCTTTTTGGTGGAAGCAAGTCATCCTTGATCTGAGGGACTGCCTAAGAAGAAGAAGGATGTGGACAGGGAACTGTGGACAAGAAATCGGACACTCTTTAATGGATAATAGCTTTTCCCATCCCCCCTGCTCTTTCTTCAGCAAAAACATCTAACCAATTCTCTCCTGTGCTTCACTGCTGTTGTTCGTGCTTTTTAAATTGCACAACATTTAAAAAGAATCATAACAATTACCAAGGTTGGAGGCTTTTTAATTGTCAAGAAAGTAAAAAACAATTAAACCAAAATTGCAGCTATCAGTCATTTTTTTTTATGTATCGTGATTATATATTGTGTTTATGAAGATTATTTTTAATCACAGTGGTATCTTAACTGAGAATGAATATACATTTTTAAACAGTGTGTATAAAAGCCTTAATTAAAAAAATAATTTCAAAACTTAAACTTTCGGGCATTCTTCACAATGTCTTTATTATTCATTAGCATACCGCAGTTGCCAATTTTATATCGGTAAATATGTTAATATTTCTTTTACATGCTCAACATTTTGCCTTTTCGTGTCTGGATTCAGTAACAGTTGCACATGATATCTTAGTAGATCTGAAGTTGGGTTCCGAACAGGTCAGATTCCAAAGCACTGAAATATTTCTTTGCAGATTGCTGTGGTCAGATCATCTCCTTGGATTTTGGGTGGGCTGTTCGGGAGAAGCCAAGAAAATGCAGGCAATTGCCCACAGAGCAGGGACGAAGATTTCTTGAAGGGGATAGTGACTTCATGTGTCAGCCCTGGCTCAGTGGGTAGCAACCCCGCCATCAAGTCAGAAGGGTTGTGGGTTCAAGTCCCACTCCAGGGACTTGAGCACAAAATCTAGGCTGACACTCCAGTGCAGTGCTGAGGGAATGCCAGAGGAGCCCTCTTTCAGATGAGACTTTGAATAAAGGCCCCATCTGCTCTCTCAGGTGGACGTAAAAGATCCCATGGCAATATTTCGAAGAAGAGCAGGGGAGTTATCCCCGGTGCCCTGGCCAATATTTATCCCTCAATCAACATCACTAAAACAGATTATCTGATCATTATCACATTGCTGATTGTGGGAGCTTGCTGTACACATATTGACTGATGTGTTTCCTACATTACAACAGTGACTGCACTTCAAAAGTACTTCATTGGTTGTAAAGCGCTTTAAGACATCTGGTGGTCATGAAAGGCGCTATATAAATGCAAGTCTTTTTTTTTTCTTTCCCATTATAGCTCTGCTGAAATCGCTAGAGTTTAGGCAGATTTCCATCTTCCCAAACTTATTGACAATGCCCATTCAGAATAACCAAGATTTTGACATACTGTACTTGCTGAAGGCTTCACTTTCCAAACAGTAAAACTTTTGCGTTCTTCTTTGAGCTGACTTTTTATTAAAACAAGTGCTTTGCTGGGTGGGTGAATTACAGGGTTCACCTCATGGTTTCGATCCAGGTGGTATTGTCCCTTTAGACATCCTGTTCCTTGAATTATATCAGGATATGCTTTGTTGAGTTATTCAAGAGGGGATGACTTCCTGGGTCTTGCTTCTGGCTGCAATGTTGCATTGTTGTGCTGGCAAGTATATTTTTGTACTCAACCTTAACCTCTTTGAAATGTTGCAATGCTTTGCTTCACCAACCTCACTCTATACCATCCCAGAGGCTTCAAAGTAGTTTTCTTACATTGCTAGAACCTGATGGGTTTTTTTCAAGATGAGAATTGCCTCCAGCTGTTCAGCTGTGATCATATTTGTTATGTATGCAATAAAGGTTCAAACTAAGTACTGTTTAACTAATCAAGGTACAACCTTGGCTCTCTTTATTTAGGCCCAAAGTGCCTGACTCTCAAAATTACTGGCCTTTTATACCTGAGCAGCACCATGTGTGTGCTGCTTAGTGGCCTTCAACAATGACGCCATCTGCTGGCTACAAACAGAATGTGCATACATGACAATAACCCCCTCTGAGATCTTAGTACAGTCTTTCACAGGTTGAGACGGTCCGGTGCTTTGTGCTCCCGGGTTGACCGTCTCATTTCGATTCCAGCGTTGGGTGAGTGTGCAGGTTCTGTTGTGGCTGATGGCTGGTTGGCTGACTTGTTGCGGGTGGCGGTGGCCATGCCAGGAATTGTAAGTCCATTTTTATTGATGGAAATTCCGGGTTCACTGATGACCCTCGAGTCCTCTGAAGACTGCTGGTAGGTTGGTTGGTCGTCTATGGTTTCTTCGTCCGACTGTTCTGGCTCATCCGTGTGCCTCAGCTTTGTCTGATCTATGTGTTTCCTGCAAGTTTGTCTATTCTTGAGCTTAATAACGAATACTCTATTGCCCTGTTGGCCATGGCCATACCAGCGATCCATTTGGGACCCTGACCATAGTTCAACACATATACAGGATCATTAATAGAAATCTCGCGTGACACAGTTGCGCGATCGTAGTATCCTTGTTTACTTTGTCCTCAACATGATTATTTAAAGACCTCTTTTCATCATGAGTTCAGCAGGCGAGGCCCCTGTGAGTGTGTGGGGTCTTGTCCTGTAACTCAGCAGTATGCAGGACAAGCAGGTCTGCAGTGACACTTGGGTTACCCTTCTCATGCTTTGCTTGATAATTTGCACTGCACGTTCAGCTTGCCCGTTGGACGCAGGCTTGAACAGTACTGACCTTACATGTTTTATGCCATTAAGTTTCACAAACTCCTGAAACTCCTGACTGGTGAAGCACGACCCATTGTCACTCACCACTATGTCAGGCAGACCATGTGTCGCGAACATGACATTGAGATTCTGTATGGATGCCGTGGACGTGCTGGATGACATGATTATCCACTTCGAATAAGCGTCCACCACCATTGAAAATATCTTGCCCAGGAAGGGATCTACAAAATCTACATGGATCCTGGACCAAGGTTCGGATGGTCATGACCATAGACTCAGCGGCGATTCCGCTGGTGCTTTGCTGAGCTGCATGTAAGTGTTGCACTAATGCACACATGCTTCCAGCTCAGAATCAATTCTTGGCCACCATACATGGGACCTGGCAATGGCCTTTATCATCACTATACCAGGATGTGTGCTGTATAACTCACGCACAAACTTCTCTCACCCTTTCTTGGGTATTACAACACGATTGCCCCACAATATGCAATCTGCTTGAATAGACAGTTCGTCCTTGCGACGAACGTATGGATTGGCCTCCTCACACATTTGCTTAGGTATGGCAGACCAATCCCCTTTGAAGATGCAACCCTTGACCACCGATAAAATTGGCTCCTGGCTGGTCCAGGTCTTAACTTGTTGAGCTGTGACAGGGGTTTCTTCATTCTCAAAAGCATCCGTGATTAATATTAGATCTGCCGGTTGTGGCATTTCCACTGCCGGTGTGGGCAACGGCAACCGGCTCAAAGCATCAGCACAATTCTCTGTGCCAGGTCTGTGGCGAATGACATAATCATAGGCAGATAATGTCAGCGCCCACCTTTGGATGCGGGATGAAGTGTTGGTATTGATACTTTTGCTCTCGGAAAACAATGAAATGAGCGGCTTGTGATCAGTCTCTAATTCGAACCTCAGATCGAACAGGTATTGATGCATCTTTTTAACACCATGCTGTAGGCTCTTTCTGCTTTAGACAAACTTTTGGATGCATACGCGACAGGTTGAAGTTTCCCCGACTCATTGGCTTATTGGAGTACGCAACCAATTCCATATGAAGATGCATCACAGGACAAAACTAAACGTTTATATGGGCCATAATGTACCAGCAGCTTGTTCGAGCAAAGCAGATTGGTGGCTTTCTTGAAAGCTCTGTCTTGTGATGCGCCCCACACCCAGTTGTCGCCTTTTCTCAATAGCATGTGCAGTGGTTCTAGTAAGGTGCTCAATTTAGGTAGGAAGTTACCAAAGTAGTTGAGTAGACCCAGAAATCAATGCAGCTCCATCACATTCTGCAGCTTGGGTAGATTCATGACAGTTTTCACGTCAGTAGGTCTGATGCCATCAGCGGCGATTTTCCTCCTGAGGAATTCATGAAGACCACTTTGAGCATTTCAGTCTGAGTCCCACTCTATCCAAATGCAGTAGAACCTCTTCCAGGTTGTTCAGATGTTCCTTGGAGTCACGACCAGTGATCAGGATGTCATCTTGGAACACGACGGTTCTGGGAACGGACTTCAGTAGATTTTCCATATTCCTCTGGAATATTGCTGCAGCCGAGCGAATTCCGAAAGGGCACCTGTGGTAAATAAACAGTCCTTTGTGCATGTTAATGCATGTGAGTCTCTTCGATGTCTCGACCAACTCCTGTGTCATATAGGCCGACATCAAGTCCAGTTTTGTGAACGACTTCTCTCTGGCTAGCATCGCAAACAAGTCATCAGCCTTCGGTAACGGGTACTGATCTTGTTTCGAAACCCTATTGATCGTAGCCTTGTAGTCTCCACAGATTGTGACTGTGCTTTCACTTTTCAGCACAGGAACAATGGGGCTGGCTCATTCATTAAATTTGACCGGTTATATGATCCCTTCACGCTGGAGTCTGTCCAGTTCCATTTCGACCTTCTCTCTCATCATATACGGCACTGCCTGAGTTTTATGATGGATGGGTCTTGCATCTGAGTCCACACGGATCTGCACCTTGGCTCCCGTGAAGTTGCCGATACCTGGTTCGAACAGTGAGGGGAACTTGCTCAAAACTTGGGCACATGTAGTTTCCTCTGATCACAATGCCTTTATGTCATTCCAGTAACAGCTGGTTTTCTCCAACCAGCTCCTGCCGAGCAGCATTGGGCCATTGCCTGGAACAATCCACAGCGGTAACTCGTGAACCGCACCGTTATATGGCACATTAATTTGTGCACTGCCAATCACCTTTATCAGTTCTTTGGTATACGTGCGAGGCTTGGCGTTAACAGGGCTCAGCCTGGGCCTCACAGTTTTAGTCTCCCACAGCTTATTAAATGCCCTCTCATTCATGAACGATTGACTCACCCCTGTGTCCAGTTCCTTCGTATCCCGTTAAACTTCACATTAATCAAAATTGGTTTACTCTTGGTTATGAAGGAGTACAGTCCATACACTTCCTCCTCTGGCATCTCGGATTGCGAATCTGAATCTGCGCAAATCTGACTCTCATCCTCCACGTGATGTGTCACAGCTCGCTTTCTCATCTGCGGACACTTGTGCTGGAGATGCCCTACTCTCAGACAGCCTTTGCAACTATATTGCTTAAATTGGCACTGCTGATACCGATGATTTCCCCCACAACGCCAACACAGAGACGTCGGATACATTCCCGCTGGCGGACTTTGGGCAGCCACAGGTTTCGCGAATGCAGCCGGATAGGCCCTGCCATGTGCCGCTCTGCCGAACGCCGAAACAAACGCATTTACAGAACTTGCTGAGATTCGGTCCTTCACCGCTAGTTGCTTTAGACTTTTATCCGTCATCGTACATAATTGAGCGATCTGGATGGCCCTTTTTAAATCCAACTCCTCCACCGCCAGAAGTTTGCGCAGGATCACCTCGAGGTTGATACCGATAATAAAGAAGTCCCGCAGCATGTCTGCCAACACCGTCCCGAACTTGCACGGTCCCGCTAGACGTCTCAGGTTGGCAATGAATTCCGACGCGCTCTGGCCCTCCGATCGATCGTGTGTAGAATCCCTGTATCTCGAGATGATGATGCCGTCGTCTGGCTTGAGGTGCTCCCGTACCAATGTACACAACTCCTCGTACTTTTTCTCTGTTGGATCACTAGGCATGAGTAGATTCTTTATCAGACCGTAGATCTTTGAACCGCACACAGTGAGGAACACAGCCCGGCGCCGATCTTCACCCCTTCATTTTGTTGGCTATGAAGTACTGGTTCAAAAGGCTCACAAAGTCTGCCCAATCTTCTCCCTCTACGAATCGTTCTAAAAATCCAATCATGTTCATTTTGCAAACAAAGGTTCTTTTATTCTTGCGCCAAATGTTATGTATGCAATAAAGGTTCAAACTGAGCACTGTTTAACTAATCAAGGTACAACCTTGGCTCTCTTTATTTAGGCCCAAAGTGTCTGACTCTCAAAGTGGCTGGCCTTTTATACCTGAGCAGCCCCATGTGCGTGCTGCTCAGTGGCCTCCAACAATGGCGCCATCTAGTGGCTACAAACAGAATGTGCATACATGACAATATTGCTGCAACTAACAAATATAAACAATCTGCTCTTAGTATACATAATCCCAGGCTACCACTCCAGTGCAGTACTGAAGGAACGCTGCACTGTTGGTGGTGCCGTCCTTTCGACAAGACATTAAACCGAGGTGGCATCTGCCCTCTGGCTGGATGTAAAATATCTCATGGCACTATTTCGAAGAGCAAGGGAGTTAGCCCCGGTGTCCTGACCAACATTTATCCCTCAATCAATATCATCATTATCTAGTCATGATCTCATTGCTGTATGTGAGAGTTTGCTGTGCCGAAATTGGCTGCTGTGTTTCTTACATTACAACAGTAACATTACAAGCACTTCAAAAGTACTTCATTGGCTGTGAAGTGCTTTGGGAAATCAGCTCTAGACTCGTTGTGCTCAAATATGTGTGGCAATTAATTTCTAGTATTTAAAATTGATCCTTTCAACCAGTCTGCCCTCTCAGGTGGACGCAAACGATCCCACGACACTATTTGAAGATGATCAGGGCAGTTCTCCCGGCAACATGGCCCACATTTATCCCTCAACCAACACCACTAAAAGCAAACTATCTGGTCAGTAGCTCACTGCATTTTGTGCGACCTTGCTGTGCGCAAAATTTGCTGTCGCATTTCCTACGTTACAACAGTGACTACACTTGAAAAGTACTTCATTGGCTGTAAAGCGCTTTGAGACATTCTGAGGTTGTGAAAGGCGCTATAAAAATTAAAATTGTTTCTTTCTTCAGTGAATATCTTTGAGACACTGGCTAACCTTCATGACTTCCGGCAACAGTATTAGTGATGTGATGGTCTTTGGGTCTTGCCTGTTGACCATATCTGATATGCTATGAACTTTGACCTTGCACTGGTTCTTAACAGAATATTGAGAGGCAAAATGACTGAGCTTTCTCCAATTCCTGCACAACTGACCATATGAAAGGCGCTTTTATGCTTTATGTTCCTTCCCACACTATTTTCAGCTGTTAGATGCTGCTGCTCTACTATTTCAGAAAATACGATCTTGGTGGCCTGTGGTCTCAGTGTCTCTTTCAGTGTTTGAGCTGTGACCAGCTTCGCTTGTACTCTTCATTGAGCTTCAACTTCCCACACTGGCAGGCAATTATTTTTAACTATGTTTCACAATGGAGTCCCTTGGTTACGTCTGAGTCAGTAACTCCACCTGTCTGTGACCAGCCACTCGTCCAATTCCTTGAAATTGCAGGTTGGTGGTAACATTTTTCAGCTCACTCACATACATCGCCAGCTGCTCTATCTCTTAGCTTATATTGTACTGATGAACCGTCTCATTTTTCTTAGGATTACAATGCTTATCGAATGCTGTGAGGGCTAATTTTGCTCAGTGTCAGTCAGTGGCTCAGTGGGTAGCATGCTGCGCCTGTGAGCCAGAAGGTTGTGGGTTCAAGTCCTGCTCCAGGACTTGAACGCACAAAAGTCTAGGCTGACACTCCAGTGCAGCACTGAGAGAGTGTTGCACTGTCGGAGGTGCTGTCTTTCAGCTGAGATGTTAAACCAAGGCCCCATCCGCCCTCTCAGGTAGACGTAAAAGATCTCATGGCACTATTTCGAAGATGAGCAGGAGAGTTAACCCTAGTGCTGTGGTCAGTATTTATCCCTCAATCAACATCGTTAAAACAGATTATCTGGTCATTATCATATTGCTGTTTGTGGGAGCTTGATGTGTGCAAATTGGTTGCTGCATTTCCTACATTACAACAGGGACTACAATTCAAAAAGTACATTGTTGGCTGTAAAGCGCTTTGGGACGTCCAGTGGTCGTGAAAGGCACTATATAAATGCAAGTCTTTTTTGGCTCACCATCAATGGACTTTAGAAGGTCAGAGAGCAATGCTCTAACCAAATTGGGTCCAGATTATCTGGTCATGGAGCACTGATTACATCAACACTGGCTTAGAAACTCGAAGGACATGGAGAAATCACCACAAATTTAAGAGTAGGCACCAAGGTAATGCAGAAATGTAACTGTCAGCCTAGCTGTGCATATTTCAACACAATTCCATTAACGTGCTAGAACATTGTCATTGGAAGTCATAGTTTGTTGCTAATAGAAGTCATCATTGGCTCTGTAATGACATAGATACAATCGTGTCGAGGTGAAAGAAAGACTTGCATTTATATAGCGACTTTCGCAACCACTGGACGTGTCAAAGCTCTTTACAGCCAATGAAGTACTTTTTTTTTTGCAGTGT
Source organism: Pristiophorus japonicus (assembly GCF_044704955.1). Lineage (NCBI taxonomy): Eukaryota > Metazoa > Chordata > Chondrichthyes > Pristiophoridae > Pristiophorus > Pristiophorus japonicus. The sequence goes on from NC_091982.1 coordinate 53,197,608, forward strand.
GGTCACTGTTGTAATGTGGGAAACACGACAGCCAATTTGAGCACAGCAAGCTCTGACGAACGGCAATGAGATAATGACCAGATAATCTGTTTTAGTGATGTTGATTGAGGGATAAATGCTAGCCAGGACACCAGGGATAAGTCCCCTACTCTTCTTTGAAATCGTGCTGTGGGAACTTTTATGTCCACCTGAAGGAGCAAATATCTCTTGGTTTAGCATCTCATCTAAAAGCTGGCACCTCCGACAGTGCAGCACTCCTTGAGCACTGCACTGGAGTATCAGCCTAAATTTTTGGGCTGAAGTCTCTGGCGTGGGACTTGAACCCACAACCTCCTGACTCAGAGGCAACAGTGCTACCCACTGAGCCACAGCTGATAGCTGAGGTGCTGCAATGAAACTGAAGAGTTAGTGTTTTTATTTGTTTGCGCCAGTAATGTCCGGGCGGAATCGTCCGAACCAATGCAAAAGATCAGGGAATTTATACTTAAGTGAGTTACGCCCAAGACCAGTTATGCTCGTGGTTTCCGTCATCTTTAGGCTGGTTGAAGATCCAATTAGCCAGGATAAGGCCCCGCCCACCAGGCTGGCCACGCCCCCACGAGTCAAAGCAGCGAGATTCCGCCGATTTCGCTGGTTTGGGAAGGCTCGTCAAATTGCACTCATTTTCTTGGCCACACAGGCACTAGCCGGCACATTTTAGAAGATTTTTCATATCAAAAAAATATTTAATTTACTAAGAAACTGACTAGCATAAACCAATGAAACTAGCAAAAGGATCAGAATAGCTGTTTTTAAAAATCATGTTCAGGGATTTAAAATCAGGTTACTTACTGCTGGAGGACGCGACAGCCTTGTTAAAAATGTGAATTCGATATTAGTGCAGGAAAGCGAATGCAGCATTTGCTGAGCTTTAGACCCTGCCAAGAAGCTTGATTCGTGTCAGCTCTACAGACATTGTGTGAAATGGAGTGTACCTGTGGAGGCAGCGAAAAACCGAAGCCTTGTACAACCTTCCAACAAAGGATGGTTGGCCCATGTCAATGTGGGGTCAATGGAAGTCACTCAGGTTCAGGAAGTGCAGCGGAGACATGCATGATTTATATATTCCAAATTCCTGCCACATTCTTCACTTGTGAAGCATGAATATCTCACTATTCTCCCGCACAGAGCATCGGTTTTCCAAATCACTGTTTTCCGAGGCAATGGTCAACTGGCACGTTGCAAACCAGAGCATCCAGCAACACCACTTGAAAATGCACCAAACAAACAGCCCAGATATTAGCCTCTTAGAGTGCATGCACTTGAGGTGCAGGTTATTGAGATCCTGTAAAAAGGATTGAAAAAGTGCTTCATCACTTGATTGGCAGCCCATCCACCACTTTAAACATTCACACCCTCCACCACCGTGGCTGCACTGTGTACCATCTACAAAATGCGCTGCAGCAACTTGCCAAGGCTTCTTCGGCAGCACCTCCTAAACACGCAATCTCTACCACCTACAAGGAGCAGGTGCATGGGAACACCGCCACCTCCAAGTTCCCCTCCAAGTCACACACCATCCAGACTTGGAAATATATTGCCGTTTCTTCATCGTCGTTGGGTCAAAATCCTGGAACTCCCTCCCTAACAGCACTGTGGGAGCACTTTCACCACACGGACTGTAGCGGTTCAAGAAGGCGGCTCACCACCACCTTCTCAAGGGCAATTAGGGATGGGCACTAAATGCTGGCCTAGCAGGTGATGCCCACAAGCCATGAACGAATAAAAAAATACTCATACTTATTTTTGGAAAATTGCTTCCTAACATCTGTAAAGAAAATCTGTTACTAGTTTTCAATATTTGCCAAGAACAGGGCATTCTCTACAATATTAGGCTGCAGCAGCTGCTGAAACCTGAGCTCTATGAAAATGCTGGTAAAAGAATCAACTTACATGTTCTATTTGAAAGATCACTTGTATTGTAGAGAATATGCCTGTTCTTGGCAAATATTTAAAAGTAGTAACAGATTTTCTTTACAAATGTTAGGAAGCAATTTTCCAAAGATAAGCACGAGAATTGGGCAACCAATGCACATTGAATGAGATTTTTTTTTTATTTGTTCATGGGATGTGGGTGTCACCTGCAAGGCCAGCATTTAGTGCCCATCCCTAATTGTCCTTGAGAAGGTGGTGGTGAGCCGCCTTCTTGAACCGTGAAGGTACTCCCAAAGTGCTGTTAGGGAGGGTGTTGCCTCTGAGCCATGAGGTTGCGGCTTCAAGGCCCACTCCAGGGACTCGAGCACCAAAATCTAGGCTGACACTTCAGTGCAGTGCTGAGGGAGTGCTGCACTGTCTGGAGGTGCCATCTTTTGGATGAGACGTTGAACTGAGGTCCTGTCTGCTCTCTCAGGTGGACGTATCATTGGTGGCATTTCTCCAGCGACTTGAGGTGTCTACTGTACATGGTCCATGTCTCTGAGTCATACAGGAGGGCGGGTATTACCACAACCTTGTAGACCATGAGCTTGGTGGTAGATTTGAGGGCCTGGTCTTCGAACACTCTTTTCATCAGGTGGCCGAAGGCTGCGCTGGCGCAATGGAGGCGGTGTTGAATCTCCTCATCAATGTCTGCTTTTGTTGATAAAAGGCTCCTGAGGTATGGGATATGGTCCACTTTGTCCAGGGCCGTGCCATGGATCTTGATGTCTGGGGGGGCAGTGCTGTGCGGCGAAGACAGGCTGGTGAAGGACCTTTGTCTTACAGATGTTTAGGATAAGGCCCATGCTTTCGTACGCCTAATTAAGTATGCCTACATTACAACAGTGACTACACACCAAAAAGTACTTCATTGGCTGTAAAGCACTTTGGGGCGTCCATGTGATATCTTCCTTACAACATTACAAACACACAGACTTTACAAGATGGCTCCAATACATCATGTGTCTTTTATTGTATTTACAGCAGCAGTTACATTACCACAGTAGTCCACTAGATGGAGCAGTAGCCACTAGGTGGAGCTATATTACACTTCTCCCTCCTTAATGAAGAAGTAATTATAACAAATAATCATCATACATAATGTGCATGGTTAAACACAACAAAATATATGGACTTATTTTGCCATCTTTACAAATCAAACTTAACCACTGGTTTTCTGTTTCGAAGAGGACACCTTCGCTCTCCAACAAAACCTTCCAAACTTGGTGTTGAACTTAGACTCATTCTCGGCTGATCCAGAGGAGAGTTTTCCTCCAAGGGATGCCCTGCCCGTTATATTAATGGAAATTAAAACCGGGCGGGCTCTATAATGTTTCATAATGGGCACGTCATTCTGCCAGTTTACAACAGTGAAGATGAAAATTCTCCTGACTCTCTGTATAATGGGCCTGAATTCGCGGTCGAAGGCATAGCTAAGATGTACGCCACCGACATCGCAAGGAAATCCGCGCCGACCTAATGCGAACCCCCCTTTGATAACTTACTTTCAAACGCTGCGGAATTGTACGCAGCGTAATCTCATGGATCCCAGGTGCGCCCGTTGTGGGGATGCGATCCTGAGATCACGTGGTGTGGGGGGAGGGGAGGTTGCTCCTTTCACTTCCTGACACTTAGCCAATTGGCGATCCAATAAACCTGCAGTGAAATTCTGGGTAAATGGGTCATGCGACCAGTCCGATGTTCACTGAGCAAACACTATTTGTCAGGTTGAAGTGGTCATTTTACTCTTTAATTGGTGACTGGAGGCAGTGTTTAAGGCACATTGAATGGATCTGAACATTCATTTGTATGAGGGGGTGAAAGATGCAGCGAAATCCATGTGCAGTCGGAACTTGACAGATCGCAAGTTCTGGATTTGAGCGCGTGCGGAAATGCCAAAGTTGTGGTCAGTTTCAAAGTCGGTATGATGGAGTACTCTGAGATTATGGCGTCATATCGACTGCAAATTCAGGGCCAATGATTCAGACCAACCGCCTTCGACAATGTTCCCTTTCAAAAATGTTTAGTTTTTATTGTCTGGTTACGTTCTTTTGGGGGCGAGCCACAAATCAATTGGAAAATATTGGGGGGAAAATTGCGGTTGGAGGCTTCTTTCAGACGAACGCCTCCATCCCGAAAAAAATCTATGAAAATACCTGGTGGTCCCGGAGGAACGTAGGATTCCGTTGGAGGCCTCCATTCGCTGTGCAGTGTACGGGAACATGTCCTCAAGATAAGTCCTGGAATCGCGTGGGCCTGGACCACCAATAACTATCTAGTATTCTCATTGATAATAATGGGAGCTCTGTTTAATACGAGCTTCCATTACTATCAATGAGAATAACCGCTTAAAACAAGACATGCAAAACAATAAATAAAAAAAACACCTCACATATTTAAAATTAATTGAAAGTGAATGTAATTAAATGTTTAAAAAAAAAATTGGGGGGACTTTTTTATAAATGTGTTTTAACAGGGTCCAAAATATGGGGGGGAATCAAGAACTGGGGGATATCACACACCGGCTTTTGCGAAACTTCGCCGGATGTGTGCACATATCGTATGCACCCGGCGAGGACGCAATTTTCGGCCAGTGACAGCTACTTTTCGGTGAGTGACAGCTACTGATGAGCTTGATGCAACAGCAAATAACATTACCTTGGAGCAGACCCCACAAGGTAAGAGATGGCACTGTGCCATTGAATTTGGAGAGCAGCCCCGTGACATGCAGTGTCAGTGATGATTTTCTCCCACTGACTGCTGATTCCAACTAGGCTGCTTCCCACTGGGCTTGTCAGAGATATCAGCATCAGGCTGTCAATGTATAAAAACAGAAAATGCTGGAAATCTCAGCAGGTCAGGCAGTATCTGTGGAGTGGAAGCAGAGATAACGTTTCGGGTCGATGACCCTTCGTCAGAACTGGAGAGTGTTCGGAAAGAACAGATTCTGAACAAGCACTGAAAGGGGGAGAGGAAGAAAGAACAAAAAGGAAGGTCTGTGATAGGGTGGAAGACAGGAGAGATTAGCGAGACAAAAGGGATGATGGGCCAAATTGAAATAGTAATGCCAGGAGTTAGAAAAACATTAGCCAAGATAGGGTGTGAATGAGCAACTGTCATTAGAGACAAGGAGAGGGTAAAAAAGAAACAGGCTCGGGGGGTGGACAGGGAGGGGGGGGGGGAAGGGAGCCAAAGATTGGCAGCAGTTACGCTCTGAAACTGTTGAACTCGACGTTGAGTCCAGAAGGCTGTAAAGTGCCTAAACAAAAGATGAGGTGCTGTTCCTCGAGCTTGTGTTGAGCTTAATTGGAACAGTGTAGGAGGCCGAGGATGGAGAAGTCAGAGTGGAACTGGGAATTAAAGTGACAGACGACCGGAAGCTCAGGGTCACACTTACGGACTGAACGCAGGTGTTCCGCAAAGCGGTCACCCCAATCTACGCTTGGTCTCCCCAATGTAGAGGAGACCACATCGTGAGCAGCAAATACTCAATGACTCTGTTGGGCAACCTGAACAATTTACATATACAGTAGTGATCAAAAATCAACTCTGCAACTTTTTGCTGTGTATAAAGTACATCCACTGTGTGTGTGTGTTTTTTGTGATTCATTTATGATGCAATGTATTGTTTAGGGATGAATTGATCAACCAAAAACCTGAAACAATTTGAACTAACATGATTCAGACATATCGTTATCTGCATTACAACAGTAACTACATTTTTAAAATATTTCATTGCCCGTAAAGCATTTTGGGATGCCCTGAGGTTATGGAAGGCATTATATAAGGTATATAAATAAGGTATATAAATAATTGGCCTTTATTGCAAGGGGAATGGAATATAAAAGTCTGGAAGTTTTGCTACAGCTGTACTGGGCATTGGTGAGACCACACCTGGAGTAGGCGTACAGTTTTGGTCTCCTTATTTAAAAAGGGATATACTTGCATTGGAGACAGTTCAGAGAAGATCGATTCCTGGGATGAAGGGGTTGTCTTATGAGGAAAGGTTGAGCGGGTTGGGCCTGTACTCATTGGAGTTTAGAAGAATGAGAGGTGATCTTATTGAAACATATAAGATTCTGAGGGGGCTCGACAAGGTAGATGCAGAGAGGATGTCTCCCCTCACGGGGGAATCTAGAACTAGGGGCCATAGTTTCAGAATAAGTGGTCGGCTATTTAAGATGGAGATGAGAAGAAATTTCTTCTTTCAGAGGTTGTGAATCTTTGGAATTCTCTACCGCAGAGAGCTGTGGAGGCTGAGTCATTGAATGTATTTAAAGTGGAGATGGACAGATTCTTGAACTATAGGGGAGTTGAGGGTTATGGGGAGCAGTCAGGGAAGAGTTGAGGTCATGATCAGATCAGCCATAATCTTGTTAAATAGCGGAGCAGGCTCAAGGGGCCAAATGGCCTACTCCTGCTCCGAATTCTTATGTACTTATATGAATGCAAGTCTTTCTTTTCGTTTCATATGAACAAAACATAACCTTGCTTTAATAGTTCTGAAATGTTATTCAGCATAGTCTAATGCATTAGATCAGAGCAGGAAGGATCATCAGTCAGAGAACATTTGAATCATCTGCACTGAAGCCTGACGTCTATCAAGTAGAGAGACATCAGCTCTGCCTCTTCATGAGTAAACGGCTGGAGATCTATCCTTGAAGGCATTGAGTTTATCAGTACCTGAATGAGCTGACGATTTGTTGCAAGAACCATTAATGAAAAATAAGTATCATCTATAAAAATAAGGTTGCATTTTTAGGGGGAGGTGCTTCATGTTATGCATGTCAGATGCCTCAGCGTGCCGTGTTTACATGAGAGCACAATTGTGATTCTAGTCATAGATTTGCTATATGGTTGATCCAAAGCAAACCACTGAAATAATCTTTGGGAAGATTAGTCATCCTGGTCATTTAATAAAGTGCTGTTGCCATTAACAGACTCTCCAAAGGCTTCAACATTCTCCTGAAAAATAATTTCTCCTTTGTTTCAAAGATGGATAATCAACATGCAATTCATCACTTAATAGTTAGCTGAGAATCGATTTAAATACGTAGTTTAAATTCTGTCAGGATGCATGCACAAAGAGAGTGAGCAAAATAGCCCCAAGTGACAATGACCTGCCCACATTCTTTCCATTGTGCCGAGGTTCATGAATAAACTATCACAACTGCTGCTGCCAGTGATACCCCTATTACCCCAAGTGTTTTAATAAAATGATTATTGCAGCATGCACCATGTACAATGTGACTGGCGAAGATTTATTTTGTCTGACCACTGTCATAGTTAGAGGCACTTTAATGATTTGCTATTTAGAATTAAAATGGCAAATGTGACTCGTCATATTGTATAGCATCCGACAGCGAATTTAGCAAACATATTCATTTTTTTTTGTTTCTTTGAATCTAATCATGCAGAAACATTTTCATGTTTGCTTCACGGCTCATTTATGAAGGAAATGGACAAGTGTAACAAACAGAAGATGATGTTGGTCCCACTCTGCGTTTCCAACATTTTCTTCTTTTTAAAAGTTAATTTGGTGTCTTGACCTCCTCCAAGGAATTGTTCAGATGCCACCCAACCATTGCAGGGCAAAGGCAGTTCAAATATTATAATGAGGTGCAATGTAACATCTTCCGTGCTTCTAATAACCTCCACTTAAAAATAATTCAAGTGTTAATTTCACCCTAAAGGAGCTAAATGCCATAATTAAAGATGGTAATTATTCAGACAAACTATTAATGATTGGATGGCTGGACTTTGCCTCGACAATCTGTGGCAGTTCTTTAAAATGATTTTATTAATCTGATCTGTCCAGCGTGAGCGGATTTCTGCTCGTAGTTACTGTCGCAACGTAAGGTTGTTAGGGCTGGATTTTCCGGCCCTTTGCGCTCTGGGTTTTGCCCCGGAGCGGCGTGAAAGGCGGCGGTGAGGTCTCCTGCGCCCCGTCGCGATCCTCCGGTCGGGTTTTGCAGCAGCATTCAGCACCACCATCGGGAAGAGCTGCACCAGGTGTGCAACGCCTCTCTCAGAGCGCATATGGCCTCAACAGTTTAGTTTGCGAGTTTCCCATCCTTGTGCCACAAATAGAGTACAATGCCTCCCTTCGCGCTGCGCCCCCTGATGCAGGGCCCAGACGTCGATTGAGGGATAAACTTCCTGACCAAAGCGCAAACTATTTCAGGTCGGGAACTTTCCAGCCTCGCCTCCTTTCTCGCACCCAAAACAGAAAAGTCTAAAATCCAGCCCAAGGTCTTTCAACAATAACTTCCGCTTGATTCAAGCCTGAGTGGTTCGAAACAATAACCTTTACTATACATTGAATAATAACAGTATTGTTCTTACACAACTGTTCTACAGTATTACATTAAATGACAAGTAATTAATACAACCGATTTCCTCGCGAGCTTCAAGGTGATTAAGCTCGACCTCCGTCACAAGCCTACAGACTTCCTGACTGTGCAGAGAGCATTATCAGGACTGCTGGTTTAGAATTAGGGTGTTAAATAGTGTGACTATCCTCTTGTGCATTTAGTTTGCACATCAGTAACCTATAGTTTTATTTTTAGAACGACATGGAAAGAAAGACTTGGATTTATATAGTGCCTTTCACAACCACCAGACTTCTCAAAGCACTTTACAGCCAATGAAGTACTTTTGGAATGTAGTCACTGTTGTAATGTGGGAAACGCGGCAGCCAATTTGCACACAGCAAGCTCCCACAAACAGCAATGTGATAATGACCAGATAAGCTGTTTTTTTGTTATGTTGATTGAGGAAAAAACATTGACCAGAACACTGGGGATAACTCCCCTGCTCATCTTCAAAATAGTGCCATGAGATCTTTTATGTCCACTTGAGAAAGCAGACGGGCCTTGGTTTAATGTCTCATCCGAAACACGGCACCTCCGACAGTGCAGCGCTCCCTCAGTACTGCGCTGGAGTGTCAGCCTGGATTTATGTGCTCAAGTCCCTGGAGTGAGGCTTGAACCCACAACCTTCTAATTCAGAGGCAAGTGTGCTAACCACTGAGCCACGGCTGATATGAACATAAATGCATGTTGCCTAGGCAGTCTACAAGCAATCCCGAACCATGAGCCACTTCTTAAAATATGCCTTGCACTACTCACATCAACTATCTCCTATGACAAGTAGTGGTTACCAGGAGATTTAGAAATTTCCAGATTTAAAAAAAATACTCTTATAAAGCATCAATTTCCTTCAATTTGTATAAATAAAATATAGAATGGCAAACGGTGAAATATTCAGTATATTCCTGTTATTAGTAAAAAAAGAAAATGCATTTATATGACACCCGAACCTGTCTGAGATAAAAATCTCAAAGTGCTTCAAGTAGAATGTTTTATTTACATTTACTGTTAATTAGGAAATTGAAAGAAGTCTTCAAATTAGACTGTATCCCTAACCTTTGTGCCTGTGAAATGGGTGTTTCGGGGGAGGGGTGGGGGGCAGTAGATTGTGGGCAAAGGTCACAAAAGTAGCTCCAACAGGCCCACCTTTCTCAGGAATGAACTGGGTATCTCTCTCGCTAAATATCCCCTTCCATTTCGTTAGTCTAACTCAATGACAAGCAGTAGGGGCCTGTTCCTGTTGTGCTTCACATCCTGTTGCACAAGTCATTCAAGTAAGACCGACAGCGGCAGGTTTACAGACGAGTTAAAAGCATTAGTGAAAAATAGCCCATTTAGAAGATCTTGCTTGTTAATTAATGGGAATTATGACAGCAATGCACACGGAGTACTTGTACCTATAATGGGAATCAAGTTGGCTCACGTTCAGCGCTTCTGGTAGTCTGCCAAATTCGTAAATAAGGGGATGTCTGTTATTTATTGGACAATATTGTTACTGTACGGCATATTTATTCTTGCATGATTAGATTTAGTACGCAAACTAAAAAATGTATCGAGCTATTTCAAAGTGCATATTTATGAAATTGTTGGTCTAAAGCATCAAGGGGTATGGGGAAAAAGCGGGAATATGGTGTTGAGGTAGAGGATCAGCCATGATCATATTGAATGGTGGTGCAGGCTCAAAGAGCTGAATGGCCTACTACTACTCCTATTTTCTATATTTTTAAAGCACCAAAACCTAGTCATGACAATGGGTGGTATTAATGGATGAATGTTTTTTTTTTTATTTGTTCATTGGTTGTAGGCATCGCTGGCAAGGTCGGCATTTATTGCCCATCCCTAATTGCCCTTGAGAAGGTAGTGGTGAGCCACTTTCTTGAATCGTAGAGGACAGTTACGAGGCAACCACATCGCTGTGGGTCTGATTTCACATATAGGCCAGACCGGGTAAGGACGGAAGATTTCCTTCCCTGACGGATACTGGTGAACCAGTTGGGTTTTTTCGACATTCCGGAAGTTCCATGGCCACCATTACTGACACTAGGAGCTGGATTTTCAGTTGTCTAACGTCTCAGTTAGCACCCAGAGGGGGCGTTAGTGGGAGCGTTAGAGCTTAGCGACCAGGCACGCAGCTTTTAGTGCTCCATTGGAAAATTCATGAGAGTCTCACCGGTGGCGCAAACCATTAGCGCCTGGCTGCTGACAATCAGTGCGATCATGATGCTTGCATCCCGGTCGGTAAATTCAGTGTGTGCGCCTCATTGAGCGCCCGGCAATAACAACGTCTGGAAAAACAGTGGGTGCAGGCTTGTAGAGTCGTTAACTGGTGGCTACTTAAAGGGATGAGGAAACGCTTCCCTCGGAGATCACAGTCAGTGCAACGTTTACACACAGCACGGTGCGTGAGCCTCCGAGTTTACAGCGGCAGACACACATGACAGTACAGGTTGAAAACAAGTGATTTTGAAAACTTTAATGGGTTCATTAATATGCCGTGCCTTTAAGAATCAGCTTTTCCCGGGATCTGATTCGGAGTTCCGCGCATGCTCAATGGGCCCACAAAATGGACCGACCAAACTTTCGTTATCGCCCCCCCAGCTCTGGTGTATAACGGCTGATTTATCGTCCGATTCTGACGAATCTCTTTGCGGGAGGAACAAACATTTTGCAAGGCGCTAAAAGTATCGCTCCGCCTAGATTAACGCCGCAACAGAATTTCTCCCCAGAGCTTTTTATTCCAGAGTAATTTACTTAATTGAATTTAATTCCATAGCTAACGTGGTGGGATTTGAACCTACGTGTCCAGATCATTTGTCCAAATCTTTGGATTACTAGTCCAGTAACATAATCACTATGCTATCTTCAAACACATTAGTATGATATTCCTCAATCTGCTACTTTAAAGCAGGTGTTAACTCATTTATTTTAAGTGGGTTAATGCCTCTATTAAAATAGCAGAGAGAGGAATGCTGGCTGAGCATGTTAAGGATCTACCTTGAATATTACCATCCATAATTTCCTGGCTTAGATGGTATTACTGTTTGCTTACTGTCGTACACGTGATGGATGTACACAATTGTAATGCACCGTGAAGTGTGAGGCTATCCCGCAGCCATCTGCGGGGGACTCGCCAGGACAGAAGGCCAAAGCCCAGAAACAGTTTCTCTCGTGAATGCTGCAGCTGTGGCTATCACGACCTTGGGCTTCACAGTACGAGAGCCAGACTGCATATCTTGGGGTTTGAGGGGAACAGGACATTGGCCTTCACACTACTCTGTTTCTGTGCAAATCCGAGGTCATCCTGCAGGAATGCGAAATGGCATTGACATGGGAGGAGGAAGGGGGACAGGAGAGGCAGCTTCCTCCAGGGGTACTCCATCCAAGCTGAAGTAGTATCAGGTATTGGGCAAGCAGAGGAAGCCACTGCAGCCTCAGATGGTACATAGCCAATGTCATATATTCTTTACGACATCACTAACACACACATTACACAAGATGGCTCTTACTGGGAGCTGTCATCATGTGACCTTGTCACATGACTTTATTATTATACATCAGGAGTTGCATTACCACAGTAGACCACTAGGGGTGCTCTATTACAGCCACCCCTTCTCAGGAAGCCACCACTGCACAATACTTGGCCGCCACATTGGTTCTTCCCATCAAGGTAGCCCTTACAGGGTAAAGGCAAACACCTTATGGGAACCAATATAGCTATCATTAATGTGACATTTACATTTCATCTGCAGGGAATTACATGTTGCGCAGTTTATTTCAGAGACTTTTTCTAAATGGCCCGGAGTTTTTGGTTGGCAGCGTTACTAAGGATTATGCTGGTAGCATCTGATAGGAAAGTGCACTTACCTGCTTGGGAACCCACCTCCGTGAAGTTGCTTTCAGATGTTACGGAGTAGAGGGCAGCATAGTGGCCCTCGGATCCCAGGAACGCAACGTGTGCATAGCTTATCTGGGATCACGTGGGCCAGTGCTCCAATCAGCAGCGATAATGGAGTTGTTGACTAATCATAGCAATCGATCTCTATCAATTAGTCAACAACAGATCTGCAAATTACCTGATGAAAACCCCAGTGCTGGAGAGTTTTGGGACCTATAGGTCCAAAGCCACTTCCTTTCATCCCAGGCATGCTACACTTAACACATGTCATGCCTCAAATTACTCAGGACTGGTTTTAAAAACTAGATCACAAATAGAGCCCAAGGCAAGACCTGTTCCCGGTCAGGTTCATGTTGTGTTTCTACAAGGAGAGTGATGCAAATGTTCCCCTTTTGCAAACATGGGATCTGCCATTTTCTTAATGCAGCTATGAGCAATTGACTGGATAATCTGACATTTATCCCCCACCGTGGCTTGGGATGACCTTCTCAGCTATGGGAAGTGCCATCCCTGTTGTTGAACTGGAGCAGATCTCATAGCTCTGTGACAACCACTCCTCTTCGATGTCCAGGGTGGTCAGTCAATCCAGCATCTTGGAAAAGGATGAATGTGTATGAAAAGCCTCAGGTACATTTGATCCTGTCTTTGTTCTTGCATAAATTAATCTTCCTCATTCAAATTATCATCATCATAGACAGTCCCTTGGAATCGAGGAAGACTTGCTTGAGTTCTTAGGTGGTTGTACAGTCCAATACGAGAATCACAGTCTCTGTCACAGGTGGGACAGATAGCCGTTGAGGGAAAGGGTGGGTGGGGAGCCTGGTTTGCCGCACGCTCTTTCCGCTGCATGCGCTTGATTTCTGCATGCTCTCGACAATGATACTCAAGGAGCTCAGCGCCCTCCCGAATGCACTTCCTCCACTTAGGGCGGTCTATGGGCCAGGGACTCCTAGGCGTTAGTGGGGATGTCGCACTTTATCAGGGAGGCTTTGACGGTGTCCTTGTAATGTTTCCTCTGCCCGCCTTTGGTTCGTTTGCCGTGGACGAGTTCCGAGTAGAGCGCTTGCTTTGGGAGTCTCGTGTCTGGCATGCGAACTAGGTGTCCTGCCCAGTGGAGCTAATCAAGTGTGGTCAATGCTTCAATGCTGGGGATGTTGGCTTGGACGAGGACATTAACGTTTGTGCGTCTGTCCTCCCAGGGAATTTGCAGGATCTTGCGGAGACATCACTGGTGGCATTTCTCCAGCAAATTGAGGCATCTACTGTACATGGTCCATGTTTCTAAGCCATACAGGAGGGCAGATATTACTACGGCCCTGTAGACCATGAGCTTGGTGACAGTTTTGAGGGACTAGTCTTCAAACACTCTTTTCCTCAGTTGGCTGAAGGCTGCACTGGCGCACTGGAGGTGGTGTTGGATCTCGTTGTCGATGCCTGCTCTTGTTGATAGGAGGCTCCCGAGATAGGGGAAGTGGTCCATGTTGTCCAGGGTCAGGCTGTGGATCTTGATGTTTGGGGGGCAGTGCTGTGTAGCGAGGACAGGCTGATGGAGGACCTTTGTCTTACTAATGTTTAGAGTAAGGCCCATGCTTTCATATGCCTAAGTAAATACATCGACTATGTCCTGGAGTTCAGCCTCTGTGTGTCCACAGACGCAGGCATCGTCCGCGTACTGTAGTTCGATGACAGAGGTTGGAGTGGTTTTGGACCTGGCCTGGAGACGGCAAAGGTTGAACAGCTTCCCACTGGTTCTGTGGTTTAGTCCCACTCCAGCGGGGATCTTATCAACTGTGAGGTGGAGCATGGCAGCGAAGAAGATTGAGAAGAGGGTTGGGGGCGATGACACAGCCCTGCTTGACCCCGGTCTGGACGTGAATTGGGTCTGTGATGGATCCGTTGGTAAGGATCACGGCCTGCATGTCGTCGTGGAGCAGGCAGAGGATGGTGATGTACATTTGGGGGCATCTGAAATGGAGGAGAACGCTCTATAGACCCTCGCGGTTGACAGTGTCAAAGGCCTTTGTAAGGTCGAAGAAGGCCATGTATAAGGGCTGGCGCTGTTCCCTGCATTTTTCCTGCATCTGTCGCGCTGCAAAAATCATGTCCGTTGTGCCCTGGAGGGGACGAAATCCGTACTGAGACTTCTGGAGGAGCTCCTCAGCCATGGGGAGAAGACGGTTGAGGAGGACTCTAGCGACAGCTTTCCCAGTGGTTGATAGCAAGGAGATTCCTCTGTAGTTGCCACAGTCGGAATTGTCCCCTTTTTTAAAGATGGTCACAATCATTGCATCTCTAAGATCTCCCGGCATGCTCTCCTCCCTCCAGATGAAAGAGATGCAGTGCTCATGGAACTCCTTCTAAAGGAGTTCCCATTGTGGGAACTTGGCTTTCTCAAAGTAAAATTGTAGCTGATGACGAGACAGTTGCAGGAAAGGAGTCTTTACTAAAGCCATGCAATGCAAAACATGGGACATATACACCAATTAATGCACCATGGAAAATGCAAATTAATGTAACTAGTAAGTGACAAAAATAAGACTTTGCAAAAATAAAACTCCAACTCCCTTTAAGAAGCCTACTTTTTGCAAGCCAGAGGTACCGAAAACTTTTCCAGCAATTGAAGGGAAAGAAATGGCCCATTAAAACAACAAGTAAAATCACGACAAACAATCACACAAGCTCATGGCAAAAGGAAAGAAAGTTTAAGTTGGCTACAGGCAGTTAAACTCACAATTCCTCAAAAGACGCACAGTGAGATATAATAGTCTTAACAAAAGCATGTATTTATAACGTCATTGTAAATTGAGATCCAAGATACTGGTTCAAGAACAGCTTGAAGCAAGACATTTCAACACTGAAGAGATTTTGGCAAGCAAATATGACAATTTTGACCAAAAGTAATTGACCAGAATTATACTTTAGTCTAACAAGCGTACTAAATTTAGCCAAAGTGCAACCATGTATTTCTCAAATATATTCTGAAGCTTTTTCAGCCAGGATGGAGGCACTAATCAAGCAATATCTTCTCTACTGTTTCTTGAATAAAATGCAAATTCCACTGGAGGAAGTCAAAAAACAGTCTCTCTCTTCAAAGTGGAGCGTCTAAAGTCATCTAACAACACAAGCAATTTTAAAAGAAAAAATTAATTAGGATTCAAATTCATAACACTATAGGTCACCATAAAGAACTTGAATGACTTGAGTTATTGAGGTACCAATAGCCAGGTTTTAACATTAGAGAGCTCAGTGTGATGTAATGAGAAAATAAATGCTTCAAAGCTTAAAGAGTAACGTAACAAACTAGGAAATAACTGTGGATCCTACTAAGACATGGCTAATAATTTCATCCAGTTCACCATGCTGCATGTCCCACAGTGCAGCCCATATCAACAACAACTTGCATTTATATAGCACCTCTAACGGACAAAAAGCGCTTCACAGATGTTTAATCAGACAAAAATGGAACAGTAAGCCAAAGAAGGTTGTTATGCCTTTAGATGCTCTGATAATCACTCCACGAAACAATGTGTTGTACTTGAACTGTAGTGACCTTAGTCCTGTATTGATAACTCCAGAGTGAGGATCACACATGGTGGCCTGCCTTTTATACTAGGCCAGGCACACCTGTACAGGTAACCTACAAGTCTCCCACTGTGGGCCCTCTGGTGGCACACCTTGTAATAGTACTAGCAGTAACCATGTAGGATACATGACAAAGGTGATGTTAGAAACTTGGTGACCAAAAGCTTGGTGAAAGAGATGGGTTTTAAGACGGATCTTAAAGGAAGGAGAGGGATTTGGAAAAGTGGAGAGGTTTAAGGAG
Source organism: Pristiophorus japonicus (assembly GCF_044704955.1). NCBI lineage: Eukaryota > Metazoa > Chordata > Chondrichthyes > Pristiophoridae > Pristiophorus > Pristiophorus japonicus. Next base: position 53,213,653 of record NC_091982.1, read on the forward strand.
GGAATTCCAGAGCATAGGGCATAGATGGCGGTATGCCGCCAATGCTGTGGCAAAGGGAGGAGAGATGTATAACAGGCTAGAGTCAAGAAATGTACAGTTATGGAGGTGCAGGAGAACTGTAGGGCTGGAGAACAGCTGCTAATTTAAAGACACAAACACAAAATGTAAAATTACATGGCATTTTTACACTTCTCGGACAGTATTTTGTACAATATGTTTCCGTAAATATTTCCGTTTGCCAAACATAAACATTGCAAGATGACTGTCATATAATTTAATAGATTTTGAAATCTGTTCCTGCTCAGGGTCAAAGAAACATTAAAAAAAATCTGTAATATATCTCTTTATTTTATATGACAACTTACACAGTGTGATTTAAAGACTGGCTTCAGGCAGCTGTATTTTTAAATACTGTGGGGGTGAAAACTGACTTGGGCAGAGGCACAAAAAAAAAGAAAGACTTGCATTTATATAGCGCCTTTCACGATCACCGGACGCCCCAAGCGCTTTACAGCCAATAAAGTACTTTTGGAGCATAGTCACTGTGGCATTGTAAGAAAATTACAACATCTGACACCCGTTATTATGAGGTCAGTGGAACTGAACATTGGATGGGACGTATAGCAGGCGTCCGATGCGATAATGCTCTTTTTGCATCTCTCTCACCACCAAGTCATATTTCATCCCCGAGATCTCTTAATTCAGGGTGAGAAAAGCAATACAGAAAACTGTGCACATGTCGCACTAATGTAGTGGGGAATGAGCTAGCCTCTGTTGCGTGATCAGAAATCCAACAGATAGAGTTTGTTTGGTTGACTGCTCCTGGTTTTGTAATGTTAATGTGGGCAAGTTGACAGACTGCAGAAAAATAACCAAAAGTCATTTTGGATCAAATTGTGGCCAAAAAATGGATGCAAAGCATAAGATGAATGGATGCTAATCCTTGCCTCCAATTTTGCTCCTGAAAAGCATTGCACACAAACTTCTTGCATTATTCCATTTTATTTCTATCCAAATTAACTGCAAAACGTACATGTGATATATTCCTGTCACCTGATGTCTTTTTTACATTTACAGCAATGGCTGCATTACCACAGTAGTCCACTAGGTGGAACTATATTACACTTCTCCCTCCTTAATGAAGAAGTAATTATAACAACAATCATCATGTATAGTGTGCATGTAATACATAACAAAAGATATGGACTTATTTTGCAATATTTACAATCAAACTTAACCACTGATTTTCAGTTTTGAAGAGGATACCTTCACTCTCGAACAGAACCTTCCAAACATGGTGTCGAGCTTAGACTCATTCTAGGCTGATCCTGAGGAAAGTTTTCCTCCAAGGGATTTGTATTTGAATTCTCTACAACGTCAGACTGTTTTTCTGCCTGACTCAGACTCAGACTTATATTCTGACTTTCTCTTGGACTTGTTTCTATTATATTTGATGTAGGATATGCTACTGGTATTGTTCTTGTAATAAGACTATCTGACGAGTCAGAAATAATCGAATCATTCCAACTTTCAACTCCTTCCATGTCTGTGGGTAAAATATGATCAACGTGAACAAACCTAACCTGTCCATGATCAAACATCTTGACCAAATATATACGAGGACCACATATCTTCACCACTCTTCCTGGTAACCATTACAGTGATGGTTCTTCACTCTCACCTTCTGATTCAATTTCACACTTCTCTCTCTTATTAGGTGTAACGTGATAGAGAAGGCAATCTAGACATAGCATCAGCATTACTGTGATCATCTGATCATCTGTATTCAATATCATATGTATATGCTAACAAAATCAAAGCCTCTCTCTGCATTCAGGCTTCAGCTAAGGTTGGAACTGGGGACTTTGGATGGAGGATTGCTGACAGGGGCTTATGGTCCATAACAATGGTAAACGTACGACTATACAGGTATTTGTGGAACTACTTAACCCCAAAAATTAATGACAAAGCTTCCCTTTCAATTTGCGCATAATTACGCTCATTGGCACTAAGAGTGCGTGAAGCAAAAGCAATTGGTCCCTCCTCCCCACTATGTAGTACCTGAGAGATCACTGCCCCAACTCCATACGGAGAGGTGTCACATGCTAGCTGGATCTCCTGAGATACGTCATAGTGAGCTAACAAGGTACTCTCCACCAGTTGGCTTTTACAGTCCTTGAATACTACCTCGCATTTTTCTGATCATTTCCAATGAACCTGTTTTTTCAATAGTTCATTCAGTGGATGTAACACTGTAGCCAAATTTGGTAGGAGCTTCCCATAATAGTTCAAAAGACCCAAAAATGATCGAAGTTCAGTGACATTCTTGGGAGTAGGTGCAATTCTAAATGCATCCAACTTTCCCTTAATTGGATGTAAACCATCTTTGTCTACTCTGTGCCCTAAGTACTCCACTGAGTTTTGAAATAACTCGTACTATGTGCTTCTCTAGCTGTTTGAGCACTTCATTCAATATGTTATTATGGATTTGCCTGTTTGATGCTGAAATGAGTATGTCATCTAAATGACATACTATCCCTTCAATACCTTGCAAAATCTGGTTCATCACCCTTGGAATATAGCGGGGTGGAAGACACTCCAAATGGTAGCCTATTAAATTGATATAGGCCTAGATGAATAGTTATTGTCAAGCATGACTTGGACTCCTCATCTAGTTCAAGTTATAAGTAGGCATTTGTAAGATTTAACTTTAAGATCTGACCACATGTCAGCATTGTGAACAAATCTATTATTTGGCACTGTATTGGGGAGATTACCCGCTAGAACCTGGTTTACGGTTACTTTATAATCCCCACACAATCTTACCTTACCATCTGACTTAGGTACAACAACAATGGGTGTAGCCCAATTATATAAATCTATCCCAATCAATTTCTACCTAGTAAGCCAGGCTTGTCTCCTGCCACCACTAAGAGAGGCAAGCTCTGAAATTGATCCTTGTATTTCACCGATATGGTGATATGACCTACCTCAGGAATTTGCTCTCCTGAGTAGCCTTGCAGCTCTACCTTGGATTTCTCCAATGGTAAATCACGCAATTTGTCGAGATATAGTGATTCCGGTACTACGCTCACAAATACACCAGTGTCGATTTCCATGGGTATCTTGGTTCCTGCAACATCTACTTGGATGACGATACTTTTCGAATCGGTGTTAGATACCCTCGTGCTCCTGATGACGTGTATCCCTTCATCCTGTTGCTTTTCTTCCATGCTATGTAGTCTCTGGGGATTTCTACTTTTCGCCTTGAAAGTTGGTTTACTCTTCAATCGGCATACCTTCGCAAGATGCCCAGTTTTCCTGCAGAAGAAACACTCTGCCTTCACATATGGACAACTTTAAGCAATGTGTGTCCCTGGCACCAATACCATGACTTCAATGCTCTGTTATTTTGGCCAGTTGCTGAGACCTTGGGGCCCAACTGTCTTTTACTTTTAACCTGCAGGCGATTCACCTCGGTTGTCTGATGACTGGAAATGGTACGAAATTCTCGAGAATATTGGTCGGCAATGTCTATCGACATAGCTGTAGACAAGCTAAAGTCAAGTTAGGAGTTGTCAATACATTTCTGCTGATCGCTTCAGTTTTCATCTCATAAACAAAATGGTCACGCAATGCTCGGTCCTGAAAGTTTCCAAAATGTCAGTGAATGGATAGCTTCTTTAATGCTACAATGTACTCACCTGCTTTCTTTCCAATATCACCCGGTTACTGTTACGGTTTTCTTCATCGGGGACTTTGATGATACTATTCGCAGTGAAAAACATTTCTAGTTGCTCCACATATGCTCCGAAAGTCTCACGGTCGCGAGTGAAGTTACCCATGCACCCTATTATTCCCATAGGCACGGCCATCTGGACTCTGGCAGTTCAGCCAAATGTGCTTGTAACTTACAGTGGATTTTTAGCTGCTCTGCAAACAAAGGAACTCTCCAATCTCTCTGTTGTCTGGCTGGAATCATCCACCAACAAAATTTCAGCTAGGGAATCCAGAAAACCTAACCTTCATCGCCAAAGTGGTATATTCCTTACGACATCACAAGCACCCAGACTTCACAAGATGGTTTCAACACGGGAACGTGTCAGGTGATCTGTCATCTGATGTCTTTATTGCATTTACAGCAATGGCTGCATTACCACAGTAGTCTACTCGGTGGAGCAATAGTCCACTAGGTGGAACTATATTACAGTACAAGATCACATATGCTTTAAAATCACAAGCCCACGTGACCTCCGAACTTTTCTATTATGGCCATAACATTAAATAGCTGTAAAAGTGTCATGGTCAACCTATTCTGAGATCAATGGGACCTTCCTCTGTGAGCAAAAACTTGTAACAGCATTTAGAGTCCTATTTTAAAGAACTTCCCTTAATTTCTTTATTTATAACGGGGCTAACTGGTCTTGCTATGCTTTGAAATATTGCCATGGGATCTTTTACGTCCACCTGAGAGAGCAGTGTAATATCTCATCTAACAGTACTGCACTGGGAGCCTAGATTTTTGTGCTCAACTCTCTGGAGTGGGACTTGAACCCACAACTTTCAGCAATAGTGCTATCAACTGAGCCACGGCTGACACTGATTAGAGATTGTGCTATAGTTTCCACGGCTTTATGCATAATCAAAACAAAGCAAATATCTGAAGCAAACTTAACTTTCACTGCCAAATGAGGTTATTTTTGCTGCTAACAATACTGTTGCGGAGTAGCAGGAATGATCCTGAACCACATTTTTGAAGCTTCTGAAGCATTTCCCTTCAGAACTATTGGAAATGCATTGACAGTTTTGTCACATAGAGCCTCTTGGCAGTGTATATGCTGAAGAAAATTGTCCCAGAGTTGCGCAAACTGTGGATCAGTTCCTATGGACTGGAGGGTAGCAAATGTAACACCACTTTTTAAAAAAGGAGGGAGAGAGAAAACGGGTAATTATAGACTGGTTACCCTGACGTCAGTGGTGGGGAAAATGTTGGAATCAATTATTAAAGATGAAATAACAGAGCATTTGTAAAGCAGTGACAGGATCGGTCCAAGTCAGCATGGATTTATGAAGGGGAAATCATGCTTGACAAATCGTCTGGAATTTTTTGAGGATGTAACTAGTAGAATGGACAAGGGAGAACCAGTAGATGTGGTGTATTTGGACTCTCAAAAGGCTTTTGACAAGGTCCCACACAAGAGATTGGTGTGCAAAATCAAAGCACATGGTATTGGGGGTAATGTACTGACATGGATAGAAAACTGGTTGGCAGACAGGAAGCAGAGCGTCGGGATAAACGGGTCCTTTTCAGAATGGCAGGCAGTGACTAGTGGGCTGCCGCAGGGCTCAGTGCTGGGACTCCAGCTCTTTACAATTTACATCAATGATTTAGATGAAGGAATTGAGTGTAATATCTCCAAGTTTGCAGATGACACTAAATTGGGTGGTGGTGTGAGCTGTGAGGAGGACGCTAAGAGGCTGCAGGGTGACTTGGACAGGTTAGGCGAGTGGGGAAAATCATGTCAGATTTATCCATTTTGGGGGCAAAAACACAAAAGCAGAATATTATCTGAATGGTGACAGATTAGGAAAAGGGGAGGTGCAATGAGACCTGGGTGTCATGGTGCATCAGTCATTGAAAGTTGGCATGCGGCAGGCGTGAAGAAGGCAAATAGTATGTTGGCCTTCATAGCTAGGGGATTTGAGTATAGGAGCAGGGAGGTCTTACTGCAGTTGTACAGGGCCTTGGAGAGATCTCACCTGGAATATCGTGTTCAGTTTTGGTCTCCTAATCAGAGGAAGGCCGTTCTTGCTATTGAGGGAGTGCAGCGAAGGTTCACCAGACTGATTCCCGAGATGGCTGGACTGACATATGAGGAGAGATTGGATCGACTGGGCCTTTATACACTGGAGTTTAGAAGGATAAGAGTGGATCTCATAGAAACAAATAAGTTTCTGATGGGACTGGACAGGTTGGATGTGGGATGAATGTTCCCAATGTTGGGGAAGTCCAGAACCAGGGGACAGAATCTAAGGATAAGGGGTAGGCCATTTAGGACTGAGATGAGGAGAAACTTCTTCACTCAGAGAATTGTTAACCTGTGGAATTCCCTGCTGCAGAGAGTTGTTGATGCCAGTTGATTGAATATATTCAAGAGGGAGTTAGATATGGCCGTTATGCTTAAAGGTATCATGGGGTATGGAGAGAAAGCAGGAAAGGGGTACTGAGGTGAATGATCAGCCATGATCTTATTGAATGGTGGTGCAGGCTCGAAGGGCCGAATAGCCTACTCCTGCACCTATTTTCTATGTTTCTATGTTTCTACCCTGTTTACATACATTTGCGTATCCACAGCATAAGACCGCCTATTCCTACCTCCGTAACATCGTCAATCTCCGCCCGTGCCTCAGCTCTTCTGCTGCTGAAACCCTCATCCATTCCTTGGTTATCTGTAGACTTGACTATTCCAATGCACTCCTGGCTGGCTGGGCTCTCTCGTTCTACTATACATAAACTTGAGGTCATCCAAATCTCGGCTGCCCGTGTCCTAACTTGTAACAAGTCCCGCTCACCCATCATCCCCGTGCTCGCTGACTTACATTTGCTTCCGGTTAAGCAACCCTCAATTTCAAAATTTTCATCCTTGTTTTCAAATTCCTCCATAGCCTCACCCCTCTATCTCTGTAATCTCCTCCACCCCCACATTTATGTTCATAAAAATACATCAAGCCAATTTTCTTTCGAAAATTGTATTAAAAGAAAATCCTAAAAAGCTACGTAAGAAATGTAGCAAAATATAATTAATTTATGGTTCAGTTATGTTTTGATCACTGCATTGCACAATTACGATTTAAAGCAGGGCTTTGGAGACTCTGCTTTTTGACCTGACTGACTGTTGAAGGCTTTCTTCAGGTAAGTGCCAGGAAGCTGGTTCTCCAGAGCTTGACACTACCTAGTGATAACATAAATATTGGAAGATTTATTAATCACCCTCCTATAGAAAAAAATGCAGCTCGTGTCCCTGTCAATTGATATAGTTTTAGATTACTACCTCTTAAATTGCCTCTATTCATTGGAATTCAGAAGAATGAGAGGTGATCTTATCGAAACGTATAAGATTATGAATGGGCTTGACAAGGTGGATGCAGAGAGGATGTTTCCACTGATAGGGGAGACTAGAACTAGGGGGCATAATCTTAGAATAAGGGGTCGCCCATTTAAAACTGAGATGAGGAGGAATTTCTTCTCTCAGAGGATTGTAAATCTATGGAATTCGCTGCCTCAGAAAGCTGTGGAAGCTGGGACATTGAATAAATTTAAGATAGAGATAGACAGTTTCTTAACCGATAAGGGAATAAGGGATTATGGGGAGCGGGCAGGGAAGTCGAACTGAGTGCATGATCGGATCAGCCATGATTGTATTAAATGGCGGAGTAGACTCGAGGGGCTGTATGGCCTACTCCTGCTCCTATTTCTTATGTTATTATGTTCTTATATAGCAATATTGCATTACTCGACTAAGATCGGATTAGAAACATATGCTGCGTGTTACTCAAGCTTTGTTCATGTTGTAGTCTATCACATTCAGTATTGTGTTTGATGTTAAATTATCCCTGAATTAGATTTCACTGACAAGCAATGGGGGCATTAAAAGGAAGCAATGATTAATAGTGACGCAGATTTAGCACTGAGGGCAGTTCATAGGTCAACACAGCATGCTTCCGCAAACTTCTTGAAGTTGTAAAATCATATTGCAGTCAACACTTTTTAAAAGCGCATGCAGTACGCACAATCTACAAATAAACTAAACTGTCAGCTCTTCTGGTAACTTTTTGTAATTTCACTCATCCTCACTGGCTTCTGTCGACACTTTCCTTTCCCTCAGAATGTAATGGGAGCACTGGGGAAAGGTGCATTCTTGCTGCCTTTCAAGTTCTGATGGTTAGTCAATGCTCGGATGCATTTTAAAGAGATATCGTGCAACAGGCAGGCTGATGTTTGCTTATATTCCCATGTTTATAGCCATCACTGCAGTGGGAGAAGAAGGTGTGAACATGAGCCAGAACTGCAACAAATTTTCTGAAACTTAGAAAAGTTCTTCTGCTATGATGCAGATATAACCTAAAAGAAAAACTAACACACCAGCAGCATTGAAAGCCCCTATTAGGTCCATTTATAAATGCACTGAACCATACAAACCAAGCACGTCTCCGGTCCAACAAACTGCTTGTGATAAATTATTAAAAGTCAGCTGGGATAGAGATGGGTTGCTACAATTGCAGAGAAAAAATGGCTAGGGTTCCCTCTCCTGATGTACATCAGTTATCTTTGGAATTCCACCTTTGTGGAGTTTGCTTAGTCTGCTGGCCTTTACTCACACATACAAAATGCCCGTGGGGAGGAGGTATTTAAATGTCATTGTCACAGTAAGAGTCACCAGGAAGAAATGTGGCAAGGGACAATATTGAAGCAGGGGCCAGCTCACAAACTACACAAAGGTTAAGTGGTACCTAATAGAGGTTTTCAAAATTGTGAAGAGTTTTGTGAGGCTCACAGATCATTTCCATTGGCTAGTGAATCGGTAACGAGGAGACATAAACTCAGGATGATCAATGGAAGGATGAAGGGGGAAATTGGATTATTTTCACACAGCATGTTATTAAAACATGGAAAGAGTTACCACAAATGTATCGAGGGAGAGACTGTATCATCATTTAAAACTGAATTAAATAAGTCTTTGAAAAGTAAAATGATATGGGGCTAAAACCTCCACTTTTGTGCTTATCGCCCCAAAATGGGCGTTATTTCCGGCATGGGCATCAAAAAGGGTTTTCAGATCACCAGCTTCTTGCCCATTCTCAAAACACCGAGTTTACATTTTTGAAAATGGGCGTTACCGCGCGCGATAGCAAATGGGCGGTAGCGTTAAATTTTTTTGACCTTCTGCCGTAAAGTGTGGTCATCCTTAGCAACGGCATGGTAATGCTCGATACCCGCGATTCTGGAGGTCACCATGACATGCACAGAAGAGGAGTCAGAGAGAGAGGGAGCTCAGAGGGACTGAAGGCATGGCTGGGTGTGGTGTGGCTGCTTTAGGAGGAAGGAAGGAGACTTTAGAGATTCACAGCAAGTAGGCAAACAAAAATTAGCTGTTACCAGCCACATATTTGACAGAATTTGCCCTATAATAGAGAGAGAGGAGGAGGCATTCCAGCACGCTGTGGAGACTGATGCTGGAGAGAGCAGTGAGGAGGGAGTGGAGCACATTGGAGGCCGCAAAAGAGCCAGGAGGTTCTCGGATGAGGCAAATGCCTCACGCTGGGGTGATTTGACATAAGGAGGGCGTGGGAAGCCCACCTCAAAGGCCTACCAGAGGATATGGACCGAGATAGCAGAGGTGGTCTCGTCGGCGTGCGTGAGGGCTACCAATGCCGCAAACGATGGAACGACCTTGTGGGATCCACAAGAGTAAGTATTGCATTGAGTTACATGTACTTATGTATTTATATAATTTGATTTGTAACAATCATTAGTGACTATCAGCAGATGTGAGGACTTGCACTTTTACTGGGAATGTTTTACTCAAAGCCTGTGGTAACGGTGTATGTCATGAGGTAAAGAATGATAATAATCATGATTACATCTGTCGGTTATGTGTTGTATCAGTCTCTGTGACAGTACTTAGCAATGATATCACGCAATGATCTCATGCCATGTTGTCCTGTCACCTTTTACAGAAGCTATCGACGATGAGGTCCGTGCAGAGGTGAATGGGTGGACGGCCACCAGTCCCCAGTGACATCACTGACATGAAGGAGCAAGTGCTCGCACTCGTGGGGAAGCACCCCCAGACAGCCACGGATGCATCTGCAGACCCTGAAGTGATGCCACGTGAGTAAAGCTTACACCATTGCATCATGTAAAGTCTATAGATGCCACACCAACTCATAACTGAACAATCATATATGATAGATGATCTCTAAAATTGTCATAGAAATAATGCTGGCCGAATGAAAATCATTGCAATCCACAATGTGTTGACGGTCCTGAAATGTGATGTCTGCGATGATTTTGAGAGCGGTGGTGCTTTTGTCGTGCATATGCTGTGTGTAGCGCTGGACTCACCTTGTCACCCTACCACCCCCTTCTCCTCTAACAACCTCATTTGTGTCTTGCAGCTCAGCCAGCAGCACAGCCCCAGGCAAGACCACAGAGACCAGAAGGTGGAGGCGTGGGGCAGGAGTCGACGGGCGATCCTACTACATCTGGTGCTGAGGAGCTCCGATTCTCGCCCGTCAATCCGCTGGGTCTGTTCTCTGCAAATTAGAGCGTAGACTTCGAAAAACCTGCATCGCCACGCTCCAGAACGCATTCCACCCCAAGGCCATCTATTGGTCCTCCAGTCACTCCCGCCTCCACTCTGGAGGTACCAGCCCCAAGCACCTCTCCACAGGGCACCCCACTTGTCCCCAGGATGGCGCCGACCCAGTGGAGGCCTCGTGGACGCGGCAGGTCTGTTCCACGAGCGTGACATGACAGCAGAGAGATGGTACAGTTGTCCAGGAGGACTCGAGACATTGGTGACCCGCTCATCGAAGCATTGGGGGGGGCATATCTCGACAGCTGGCCACCATGACCGAGTGCATTCTGCGCATGGCGGAGTCCCTGGATGCGATAGCCAGGAAACTGTTGCCACAGACCTCCCAGTGATCCCCGAGCGCGGCACTCCACCCCGAGGTTCGGCAACACCACTGCAAACGACAGATGAGAGCAAAGACCAAGATCCTGCTTCTGCATCAGAGAATGTTGCCTCCTCGGCACTCTCCACCCCCCGCACCACCCCTCTCCTGTACCCGTGCAACCAACGTATCTGCCTTCACCCCTACCAATGAGGCACCGCCTGAGGAGCTCCTCGGCCAGGCACCATGGAATGAGGAGGGGAAGGGGTAGAGGTGGGGAGAAGGAGAGGGGGGAAGGAAAGTGAGGTGCATGTGCACAGGTGATGGCTATGTTATATCTACACCTGGGTGTATGCAATTTGTTGCAATGTATGATGTAATTGGCATCACGGAGACATGGCTCCAGGGTGACCAAGGCTGGGAACTCAACATCCAGGGGTATTCAACATTTCGGAAGGATAGGCAGAGAGGAAAAGGAGGCGGGGTGGCGTTGCTGGTTAAAGAGGAAATTAATGCAATAGTAAGGAGGGACATTAGCCTGGATGATGTGAAATCGATATGGGTGGAGCTGCGGAATACCAAAGGGCAGAAAACGCTAGTGGGAGTTGTGTACAGACCAGCAAACAGTAGTAGTGAGGTTGGGGACAGCATCAACCAAGAAATAAGGGATGAGTGCAATAAAGGTACAGCAGTTATCATGGGCGACTTTAATCTACATATTGATTCGGCTAACCAAACTGGTAGCAATGCAATGGAGGAGGATTTCCTGGAGTGTATTAGGGATGGTTTTCTCGACCAATATGTTGAGGAACCAACTAGAGAGCTGGCTATCCTAGACTAGGTGATGTGTAATGAGAGGGGACGAATTAGCAATCTTGTTGTGCGAGGCCCCTTATGGAAGAGTGACCATAACATGGTAAAATTCTTTATTAAGATGGAGAGTGACACAGTTAATTTGGAAACTAGTGTTTTGAACTTAAGGAAAGGTAACTTCGAAGGTATGAGGGGTGAATTGACTAGAATAGACTGACAAAAGATACTTAAAGGGTTAACGGTGGATAAGCAATGGCAAACATTTAAAGATTACATGGATGAACTTCAGCAATTGTACATCCCTGTCTGGAGTAAAAATAAAACGGGGAAGGTGGCTCAACTGTGGATAACAAGGGAAATTAAGGATAGTGTTAAATCCAAGGAAGAGGCATATAAATTGGCTGGAAAAAGCAACAAACCTGAGGACTGGGAGAAATTTAGAATTCAACAGAGGAGGACCCAGGGTTTAATTAAGAGGGGGAAAATAGAGTACGAGAGGAAGCTTGCAGGGAACATAAAAACTGACTACAAAAGCTTCTATAAATATGTGAAGAGAAAAAGATTAGTGAAGACAAGCGTAGGCCCCTTGCAGTCGGATTCAGGTGAATTTATAATGGGGAACAAAGAAATGGCAGACCAATTGAACAAATACTTTGGTTCTGTCTTCACAAAAGAAGACACAAATAACCTTCTGAATGTACTAGGGGACATTGGGTCTAGTGAGAAGGAGGAAATGAAGGATATCCTTATTAGGTGGGAAATTGTGTTCGGGAAATTGATGGGATTGAAGGCCGATAAATCCCCGGGGCCTGATAATCTGCATCCCAGCGTATTTAAGGAAGTGGCCCTAGAAATAGTGGATACATTGGTGATCATTTTCCAACAGTCTATCGATTCTGGATCAGTTCCTATGGACTGGAGAGTAGCTAATGTAACACCACTTTTTAAAAAAGGAGAGAGAGAGAAAACGGGTAATTATAGACTGGTTAGCCTGACATCAGTAGTGGGAAAAATGTTGGAATCAATCATTAAGGATGAAATAGCAGCGCATTAGGAAAGCAGTGACAGGATCGGTCCAAGTCAGCATGGATTTATGAAAGGGAAATCATGCTTGATGAATCTTCTGGAATTTTTTGAGGATGTAACTAGCAGAGTGGACACGGGAGAGCCAGTGGATGTGGTGTATTTGGACTTTCAAAAGGCTTTTGACAAGGTCCCGCACAAGAGATAGGTGTGCAAAATCAAAGCACATGGTATTGGGGGTAATGTACTGACGTGGATAGAGAACTGGTTGGCAGACAGGAAGCAGAGAGTCGGATTGAACGGGTCCTTTTCAGAATGGCAGGCAGTGACGAGTGGAGTGCCGCAGGGCTCAGTGCTGGGACCCCAGCTCTTTGCAATATACATTATTGATTTAGATGAAGGAATTGAGTGTAATATCTACAAATTTGCAGATGACACTAAACTGAGTTGCGGTGTGAATTGTGAGGAGGGCGCTAAGAGGCTGCAGGGTGACTTGGACAGGTTAGGTGAGTGGGCAAATTCATGGCAGGTGCAGTATAATGCGGATAAATGTGAGCTTATCCATTTTGGAGGCAAAAACACGAAGGCAGAATATTATCTGAATGGCGGCAGATTAGGAAAAGGGGAGGTGCAGCGAGACTTGGGTGTCATGGTTCATCAGTCATTGAAAGTTGGCATGCAGGTACAGCAGGCGGTGACGAAGGCAAATAGTATGTTGGCCTTCATAGCTAGGGGATTTGAATATAGGAGCAGGGAGGTCTTGTTGTAGTTGTACAGGGCCTTAGTGAGGCCTCACCTGGAATATTGTGTTCAGTTTTGGTCTCCTAATCTGAGGAAGGACATTCTTGCTATTGAGGGAGTGTAGCGAAGGTTCAGCAGACAGATTCCCGGGATGGCTGGACTGTCATATGAGGAGAGACTGGATCAACTGGGCCTTTATTCATTGGAGTTTAGAAGGATGAGAGGGGATCTCATAGAAATGTATAAGATTCTGACGGGACTGGACAGGTTAGATGCGGGAAAAATGTTCCCGATGTTGAGGAAGTCCAGAACCAGGCGGCATAGTCTTAGGTTAAGGGGTAGGCCATTTAGGACTGAGATGAGGAGAAACTTCTTCACTCAGAGAGTTGTTAACCTGTGGAATTCCTTGCCACAGAGAGTTGTTGATGCCAGTTCATTGGATATATTCAAGAGGGAGTTAGATATGGCCCTTAAGGCTAAGGAGATCAAGGGATATGGAGAGAAAGGGGTACTGAGGGAATGATCAACCATGATCTTATTGAATGGCGGTGCAGGGTCGAAGGGCCAAATGGCCTACTCCTGCATCTATTTTCTATGTTTCTATGGGACTGGGGACCACGCTCCTGCTTTGCCTTTGTATTCTGTGTTGCTAGACATGTTGAACATGTGATTTATGTCAATGGTGGAAAAAGTCGGGTGTGGGTAGGGGTTGGGTGTTATTGGCTGTGATACATATGATTTCAGACCAATGTTGGTATTAAACTTTTGTTATTGAACATAACCTTGTTGCGCATTGTCTCAGATAGCTGGACCATTATACACTGGTGATTCCTTAACATGAAAGGTTTAAATACAACTTAACATCAATCAACATAAACTTTAACATGCACCAAGGTGATGGGCACCATTGATGTCTGAGCTGCACACACACAGCAGTGTGTCAGCGTGGACACTCACATCAGTGCTCTTTCAGGCAAATCTTTCCGATATCAGCTCCTCACGTAAGAGTGGGATTTAACAAATGTCAGCCACACCGTTGGTGTTCGATCCGGTTAGTTCCAATTTTTGTGGGCAGTTTTTTGAGCGAGCGATATTCTGGGGAATATGTGTGCGAGGTGGTGAAATTGACATCGCCATGGCCGCTAGTTTGGGTAAATATGCTCTTTACAACAAGAAATAGTGGACGGGTGTTCATATTGAATCTCGGCGTTAATTCTGTGCAGAAAGTAACGCTGGGCGATATTATGGCCGTTAATTTCGCCCATTCGGCTGATTCCTCCCCCAAAAAGTGGGCAGACGGTAATATTTTTTCCTGGCGTTAAGCACATTGGGGAAAAAAAACGCTCGCGATAAGTCTCCTAAAAAAGCCCATCAGTTTTCATTTTGTGCCAAAATGGACAATATATGGGCGTTATACGTCACTTCAGCGGTAAAATGGGCGTTAATTGGGCGTTAAGCATGTAAAAAAAGTGGAGGGTCTTGCCCATGGAAACAAAAATGGGGACTTGTAGGAAAGAGAGATTAGATTGGTCCAGTTGAAGAGCCAATCCCAGTAGGAATGCTGAGTCAAATTGTCTCCTTCTGTGCTGCAACTTTAACGATTCCCATCGCAAAATGTTGTACACATTGTGAACAGATGGAATGTCTTCTGTTCCATAGTTGGACCGAATACTTCTAATGACAAAAATGATAAACAATATTTTCTGCGATATCAATATGACAAAAAAATAAAGCAGTACGTTGAATATTATCAGCACCAATGCTTCCTCCATTAATGATTAATGTTCTGAATGTTCCATGGGCAAATGCCATTCATATTATTGTTCAAACTGTCACTTTATAAGAACAGAACCCATTCTGGTTAGCTTTCATCCAATGTGTCCACTGTTTAGTGAGAATAAACAAAAGGGGCGATTTTCAGTTTTGATATGAATAGAAGACACAATACCTTTTTCACTGTTGGGTCAAATTTCAAGTGCGGAAAATTAGTTCCACTTCATTTCATAAACAACATCAACTCCCTCACCTGTAATCCTTAATTCAGTTGTTCTTCTCACTAGCTTGTTCTTGTACTTCAATTCACAGGTGTAATTCCCCAAATCCTCTTCTTCAACTTCTTGTATCACAAGCGTGTTCCTCTTTTGCAAAATTGTACTTCTCCACGATTTTGGCAAACATTCCTAGGTTAACAAGGGATTAATAAAGAATTCTATAATAAGTATATCCATTTATTTTCAATTAGCTATTATACTATAACGTTTAAAAAAAACAATTGCTATGTGCTTTTCTCCAGACAGCCCGATCTTGCAGTTTATTCATTTGAAGCGAATCTCTGCATACACTGACCTAGTATGTGTCATTGCTAACATGTGCCAAGTTGCTATTGTTCTCTCTGTCCTGCTTGTTCTGGGTGGACCTATGAGGGAGCTCAGCTGCTTTCCTTTTTTAGTTGTAACAAAGGAGCTCAACCGCAAATATTCGTCTATCTATTCTCTTTCCAGATGATGGTGGAGCTGCTTTATACTTCCAACATTTTTGATACATTGGGCCAGATTTTTGGCTCGCTTGCGCCTCAGTTAGCGCCCCGACGGGGCGGTAAACAGTGCTTCTCGGTCAGGCTTTGCGCCACCGCAAACCATGAGCCGAATTTGACGACCGGCGGTAAAAGCTAGACGCCTGCCAGCTTTTACCGCCGGTCGTCAAATTCGGCTCATGGTTTGTGGTGGCGCAAAGATTTACCGCCCCGCCCTCTATTTTCACTGAGATCACAACGTCCATTGTCGTGCGACACTCCACTACCAGCCCGGATGCAAAATTCAACCCTAACGCCTCATTTAACGCCCTGAAAAACCAGGCATTCCCAGGGTGCATCAGGTGGCATTGGCTGCATATTTAAATGGAGGGATGAGGCTCCTACGTCACAGGTCACATTGACTGCAACGGTTGCGCATAGCACGTTGCGTGAAGCTCCGACTTGCAAACGACACTTTTATCTGCCATTACAGTAACCTGACAACTTCAGAGAGAGGACTTAATGGGGGCATTACTAGTTCAACAGCGTATCAGCCTCCATGCTATTTCCAGGCAGCGTCAAGCTAGAAAAAGGGCTCTTGGGCATGTCGGCCCATGGATGAGGAGAGGCCGAAGACGTCCGGGGAGAAGGGCTTACACCCCACTGGTTTACAGGCACCAACGCTCATACCGCCAGCTCTCTGAGGAGCAGTGTTTGAGAAGGCAGTGCTTCCAAAAAGAAGTGCTGACAGAGATATGCCATCTCCTACAGTCAGACCCATGCCTGGACCGCTCTGGAGGCAGCCTTCAATACCCTTAATGGGCTTCTGAATTCATTGTGGTGTGCTGCATGTTGCACAGCTTGGCCTCATGAGGGGCATTGCCAGTGGGGATTGCAGGCCCACCTCAGGAGAAGGAGGACGACGAAGAGGAGTCTGGTGAGGCTCCCATTGGATAGCCACACCATCCACGGGGGAGGCAGCATGGCGATGCTGCCGGACTAAGAGTCGCACGTCGCCAGCTCGTAATGGACCAGCTCCTAAATGGAGGAAACTGAGGAATGGAGCTAATACTGGACACGTTATGTGCCCCCATAAAGGCACACCTCCGGTGAACGTTGGAATGATACACGAGATACCAATGGCAAAGGATGAATTATAAAGTTTATTGCAACTGGGTAACAAAAACTCCTGCCCCCAAAATAAAACCATACATTATACAACGTTATGTTGCAGGGCACTGAGCACCAATGAAGTTCCTTAAATCTACAAAATGTTTTTAATGCCACGATTTTCGGCTGGGGCGCAAAAACTTCCTCGTGTAACGCCTTATTTTGCGCCCCTGATCATGGAACCTAATTTTTTGCTGAATTTTGCAGATGAGGGCACAGACTTTTTGCAGGGCAATATCAGGACTGCCCCACCGCCATTGCCGCCCCGAAATCTCAAAAGCCGGAAATCCAGCCCACTATGTCTTTCACAAAAGAGAGAAAATTGCACGAGGTCATTGAACTAATTAGAAGGCATTTGTAAATGGCCAAGGAGTTATGAAGCTTTGGCAGATGAACAGAAGGCGTGGCCATTATCCACGGGTTGGGGAGGGAAGCCCCTCCATTGTGGCTACTAATGGTGGCTCCACTGTGTAAAAGAAAATCACATATTTTATGGTGGCAAATATGGAAATGGTTATAAGTAACCCCATGCATTTTATGCTGGAGTTGGATCCCAAGAGCTGATGGACACATGAAGCACAGCTGAGTGCTTTGCGTCAGTCAGGATTCGATATTTCAGCGTATAACATGTTGGAACATTCACTACAATTATAGGCTGTTAGACAGTAACAGGAATGCTACTTTTGAGTTTTGGTGGTTGTACCACTTCTTGTGCCATGTATGATAATGCCAGTTGTCACATTCAATAAGAACATTGCACCCATTTCCTCCAATGCCCCAGTACATTATCAAGATCCCATTACCCAACCCAGTCCAATATTCGAAAGGAAAATGATTCATGCCAGGTTAATCTGACAAAATATTCAATGCTGTCAACATATCCTTTCCATTGACCTGAAACGTTAACTCCATTTCTCTCTCCACCGATGCTGCCCAACCCGATGAGTATTTCCAGCATTTTCTGTTTTAATATCCTTTCCATCTGTTCAGCAAATGTACCACAAATGCTCTGTAACTAGTTAATCACCGCTGCCTAAATTTACCCCCAAAATCCTTCAACCTCACTTCCTGTCAGATAATCATTCAACTAACAGCAAAGAATGACGAAGAAAGCAATAAAGAAAGGAAAGATAGATTACGAAAGTAAACTTGCGCAAAACATAAAAACAGATAGTAAAAGCTTTTACCGATATATAAAACGGAAAAGAGTGACGAAAGTAAATGTTGGTCCCTTAGAAGATGAGAAGGGGGATTTAGTAATGGGAAATGTGGAAATGGCTGAGACCTTAAACAATTATTTTGCTTCGGTCTTCACAGTGGAAGACACAAAAACCATGCCAAAAATTGCTGGTCACGGGAATGTGGGAAGTGAGGACCTTGAGATAATCACTGTCACTAGGTGGGGTAGTGCTGGATAGGCTAATGGGACTCAAGGTAGACAAGTCCCCTGGTCCGGATGAAATGCATCCCAGGGTATTAAAAGAGATGGCGGAAGTTATAGCAGAAGCATTCGTTATAATCTACCAAAATTCTCTGGACTCTGGGGAGGTACCAGTGGATTGGAAAGCAGCTAATGTAACGCCTCTGTTTAAAAAAGGGGGCAGACAAAAGGCAGGTTAGTTTAACATCTGTAGTGGGGAAAATGCTTGAAGCTATCATTAAGGAAGAAATAGCGGGACATCTAGATAGGAATAGTGCAATCAAGCAGTCGCAACATGGATTCATGAAGGGGAAATCATGTTTAACTAATTTACTGGAATTCTTTGAGGATATAACGAGCATGGTGGATAGAGGTGTACCGATGGATGTGGTGTATTTAGATTTCCAAAAGGCATTTGATAAGGTGCCACACAAAAGGTTACTGCAGAAGATAAAGGTACGCGGAGTCAGAGGAAATGTATTAGCATGGATAGAGAATTGGCTGGCAAACAGAAAGCAGAGAGTCGGGATAAATGGGTCCTTTTCGGGTTGGAAATCGATGGTTAGTGGTGTGCTACAGGGATTGGTGCTAGTACCACAACTGTTTACAATATACATAGATGACCTGGAAGAGGGGACAGAGTGCAGTGTAACAAAATTTGCAGATGACATAAAGATTAGTGGGAAAGCGGGTTGTGTAGAGGACACAGAGAGGCTGCAAAGAGATTTGGATAGGTTAAGCGAATGGGCTAAGGTTTGGCAGCTGGAATACAATGTCGGAAAATGTGAGGTCATCCACCTTGGGAAAAAAAACAGTAAAAGGGAATATTATTTGAATGGGGAGAAATGACAACATACTGTGGTGCAGAGGGACCTGGGGGTCCTTGTGCATGAATCCCAAAAAGTTAGTTTGCAGGTGCAGCAGCTAATCAGGAAGGAAAATGGAATGTTGGCCTTCATTGCGAGAGGGATGGAGTACAAAAGCAGGGAGGTCCTACTGCAACTGTATCGGGTATTAGTGCGGCCGCACCTGGAGTACTGCGTGCAGTTTTGGTCACCTTACTTAAGGAAGGATATACTAGCTTTGGAGGGGGTACAGAGACGATTCACTAGGCTGATTCCAGAGATGAGAGGGTTACCTTATGATGATAAATTGAGTAGACTGGGTCTTTACTCGTTGGAGTTCAGAAGGATGAGGGGTGATCTTATAGAAACATTTAAAATAATGAAAGGGATAGACAAGATAGAGGCAGAGAGGTTGTTTCCACTGGTCGGGAAGACTAGAACTAGGGGGCACAGCCTCAAACTATGGGGGAGCCAATTTAAAACCGAGTTGAGAAGGAATTTCTTCTCCCAGAGAGTTGTGAATCTGTGGAATTCTCTGCCCAAGGAAGCAGTTGAGGCTAGCTCATTGAATGTATTCAAATCACAGATAGATAGATTTTTAACCAATAAGGGAATTAAGGGTTATGGGGAGCGGGCGGGTAAGTGGAGCTGAGTCCACGGCCAGATCAGCCATGATTTTGTTGAATGGCGGAGCAGGCTCGAGGGGCGAGATGGCCTACTCCTGTTCCTAATTCTTTTGTTCTTATGTTCTTATGTTCTTATTTTTTTAAAGGAACATGGGTTAACTCTGATGGACGATCTTTCCACAGATCAATCGCTGTGAGTAAATGCGATTCCTACAAATCACTGGCTTTGTATGAAGTGTGATTATATTGAATCTCAATCCTCCACTCTTGCAAGCACAACTGAAGTGAAAAACATGCATACTTAATATTCGTTCTTTTCATCATGCAGTGTTCAATCAGGTTGTCTCTCAATCTTCTTTTGTTGATTGGTTTCTTTCATCTATCCTTAGAATTTAGAGCTATAAGTCCCGAATATCCTGAAGAGACAATCTGCCTTCTTTGCAGCCTCACGTTGCCCGGAAACTCTTAGTAAATGATTGAAGATCACACCCAAATCTTTCGTCTTTTCACTTCTTTCCATTTCATTTACAAAACTCAGGTTCCCATGACGCGATGCATTATTGTATGCCTCCACACTAAAATCCTTGGCCCATGTACGTCATTTCTTCAAGACTATTGGAAAACTTTCTATCTCCTCTGTGCTGTGTACTTAATCATTCCCACAGCTTAGTAAGGTCAGTAAATTATCGCAGCGACTGTTTCTATATTGTTCATGAACAATGTAAATAAGAGGACCCAAAGCAGATTCCCATGAAACTCCTTGAATGACATATTTTTGATGTACTGAAAAAAATTGCCCACGAGGTTGCCCAGGGTGAGTTTATGTTAAGGTACAAATCAACCATGATCTAATTTACAGAGCAGGATTACATTGGGGCCGAAATTGTCTTCCGCTTGAAACAGGGTGCTCCTACTGTTCTTGAGGTGCTCCGTCTGCTCCAATGCACGGGGCGGACATTCTGGCGATTTTCAGCTCTCTGGTTTATGTTTCCGGTCGGAGCGGTGTTGGTGTGGGAGAGGGGTGGAAGTGGAGGTGGGGCGGAGTGTCATCGCGCTGACACGTCACAACGTCCCTCCCCTTCAGTTAAAAGGGAGGGCCGCTGCGAACTCTGCAATCACTTCAGTGCCAAACATTGGGCCACCGCGGAGGGTTTCGCCCCAACCCGAAAATAAAAAATAAAATGGAGTCGCCAGTAGCGCAACCTCGTCTTTAAGCGCGGCCGTGCTGACCAGCCACAAAAAGGGTACTGACATAAAAAGCTGTCAGTGGCACTGGCCAGCGGCGACGCCACTCCCGCGGGGAAATTTCCGCATGGAGCAATTTCCCGCAGGGCAGTTTCCAAAAGGGGATCGAGCTGGTCGGTAAGGGGTTAGAACGTGCTGGACACGACGAGAAGACAGGTGGGGCGGTCCAAAACTGAAGGAGAGCAATATACAAAATGGCAGCCCTTCCACGCAGACCAAGCGTTGATTCTTTGTGGCGGTCACTGCCCTTATGAAAAGGGGCAATTTCGACCTTATAGTATTTACAGCACAGAACCAGGCCATTCCACCCAACAAGCTCCTCACCTACGTCACCTAATCCCATCAATATATCCTCCTATTCTTTCCTCCCTTCCATCCCTCTTCATCTCACTCTATCAATACATCCATCTATTGTTTTCCTCCCTCGTGTACTGATCCAGCTTCCCCTTAAATGCATCTACGCTAGTCGCCTAATTGAATGGCGGAACAGGCTCACGGGGCTGAATGGCCCACTCCTGTTCCTACGTTCCCAAGTTTTATTTTTACATACAAGATGGTGGCGGGGTTGGGAGAGAGACTTCAAAACTTGCTTCCTAGAGCCACCTAACAGCTGAAGCCTGCAATATCCTGACAGCTAAAACAGCAAAAATTGAATGGTTAGTGTTATGTATGTAACTATGTAATACTTGCCACCAGAGGGCGCGACTGTTGGAGTCCTAATGGTCACGTGCACACACGTGCAGGGCCAGAATAAAAGGTTGGCTGCCATGTTGTTCAGGCACTCTGGAGTTATAATAAAGACGACTAAGGTCACACTAAGTTTAGCTCACAGTACTCAGCCTCGTGGAGTTCTTCTATAGTTTTGTCACAGAAATGTAAAATAGTAATTTGTGACACTAAAGTACAAACGGAAATCATGTCAACAGGAAGTAAGGTATGTGAACATGAAATATGCACCTTATGGCAGATTTTTAATAATATGCAGATGACATCGTTTTTTTATTAAAAGCATGTGGTGTCAAGACAATTCTTTGCTTCAATAATCAGCTAAGTTGCACCAACTGGGCTTATATATTTTTTCAAAAAGTGTCATAATTACCTTGTACCAAACAATGTCAAGATCTTGGTTTGCTGTGATGAAGTCTTCAATATCCGGGCAGAAGAGCTCTTTGCTTTTAGTAATTTCAGCTTTCTCCAGATTTCTGATCATGCTGTTGTAGCAAAGTCCTGAGTCGTTTTCCGCCACAGTCAAGGACATTGTTACCTTCATGCAATATGTCGAGTTTCTGCAACAAGAGGAAAGCTTTACATTTATAATTTCATCTCTGGCATCTCAGTTCGAATATTAAAAAAAGAAAAAATATTGATTCTTGGCAATTCGCCATCTGGAAGCAAAAACCAGTGCTGAGCAGTATTTGTATTTTAACGTTGCTTCAAATCAGGTATAAAACCTCACATCTGGCAATTTTCTACATTATTGATACTTTAATGGAAATACCATTCTATTCTGCCTCTGCCTAGCTGTTTCACAATTGGAATCATCGAAATTTACAGCACAGAAGAGGCCATTTTGGCCCATCATGTCCATGCCGGCTAACAAGAGGCTATCCAGCCTAATCCCACTTTCCAACTCCAGGTTCGTAGCCCTGTAGGTTACAGCGCTTCAAGTGCATATCAAAGTACTTTTTAAATATGGTGAGGGTTTCTGCCTCTACCATGCTTTCATGCAGTGAGTTCCAGACCCCCACAACCCTCTGCATGAAGAAATTTTCCCTCAAATCCCCTCTAAACCTTCTACCAATTACTTTAAATTTACGCCCCCTGGTTATTGACCCCTCTGTTGAGGGAAATAGGCCTTTTTTATCGAGTATATCTAGGCCCCTCGTAATTTTATATACCTCAATGAGGCCTCCCCGCAGCCTCCTCTGATCCAATGAAAACAAACCCAGCCTATCCAATCTGTCTTCATAGCTAAGATTCTCCACTCCCGACAACATCCTCGTAAATCTCCTCTGTACCCTTTCCAGTGTAATCACATCCTTCCTGTAATTCAGGCCAGGTAGATAAGGTGGTTAAGAAGGCATACGGAATGCTGTGGCCTAACCAGTGTTTTATACAGTTCAAGCATAACCCCCCTGGTCTTGTATTCTCAGCTAATAAAGGCAAGCATTCCGTATGCCTTCTTAACCACCTTATCTACCTGGCCTGCTACCTTCAGGGATCTGTGGACATGCACTCCCAGGTCCTTTTGTTCCCCTACACCTCTCAGTGTCCTACCATTTAATGTGTATCCCCTTTCCTTGTTAGCCCTACCCAAATGCATTACTTCATACTTCTCCGGATTAAATTCCATTTGCCACTGTTCTGCCCACCTGACCAGTTCATTGATATCTTCCATCTGTCTATAGCTTTCTTCATTATCAACCACACAACCGATATTAGTATCATCTGCAAACTTCTGAATCATATCCTCGATATTCAAGTCTAGATCATTGATGTATACCACAAAAAGCAAGGGACCCAGTACTAAGCCCTGCGGAAAAAGCCCAATGGAAAAAGCCTCCCAGTCACAAAAACACCCATCAACCATTACCCTCTGTTTCCTGCCTTTGAGCCAATTTTGGATCCAACTTGCCACTTTACCCTGGATCCCATGGGCTTTTACTTTTGTGACCAGTCTGCCATGTGGGACCTTATCAAAATCCTTGCTGAAATCCATATACTCTACATCAAATGCACTACCCTCATTGACCCTCCTTGTTACCTCCTCAAAAAATTCAATCAAGTTAGTCAGACACGACTTTCCCTTAACAAATCCGTGCAATTAGGAAGCTGTTGTGTTCTCCAGTGCGTTGTAACCAGTTTGTATTGTGATTGTAATTCTCAAAAGATTCCAACACTAAAATACTGGAGATGTCAAGTTTAAGTCTTGGCATGTTGCATAGAAACTATACCACAGAAACAGGCCATTAAGCCCAACTGTTTGTGAAGGGTATAAAGAAGAGGATCCAAAACAGATGCCCATGAAACTCCTTTAGTGACATATTCTTGATGTACTACAACTGGCTCAGTGGGTAGCACCCTCGCCTCTGAGCCAGAAGGTTGTGGGTTCATGTCCCACTCCAGAGACTGAGCAGAAAAATCTAGGCTGATATTCCAGTACAGTATTGAGGGAGTGCCGCACTGTCGGAAGTGCTGTCTTTCGGATGAGACGTTAAACCAAGGCCCCGTCGGTTCTCTCAGGTGAACATGAAAGATCCTATGGCCACCATTTTGAAGAATAGCAGAGGAGTTATCCCTGGTTTCCCAGCCAATGTTTATCACTGAATCAACATACCAAAAACAGATTATCTGGCCATTATCACATTTTGTTTGTGGGAGCTTGCTGTGTGCAAATTGGCTGCCAAGTTTCCCACATTACAACAGTGACTGCACTCCAAAAGTACATAATTAGCTGTAAAGTGCTTTGAGATGTCCGGTGGTTGCAAAAGATGCTATATAAATGCAGGTCTTTCTTTCTAAAATATGTTACAACTGTTTCATTTATGCGCATATCATTAAAGTTATTGTGATGTCTACTGTGGCTCAATAGTAAAACTCTCAGCTCTGAGTCAGAAAGTTGTGGGTTCAAGTCCCACTCCAGGACAAGAAGGAAATACATAAAACGGTATTTTTTCACTAGTTTATGGAAATGCGTAGTGCAAAAAAAACATGCATACAGTTTGTGCGTTTAAACAACTGGCCTATTCTATTATGGTAGCATCATACAGGTCTCACTGTAGTTTGGAAGTGATTTAGTTTCCGAGTCCTTTCAAAGTTAAATGACGTGATTACAAGGTTGAAAAATAAAAGGTATAAATATATTTATTCATTATCCACAAACATAAACCAAATCTTTTATTATTACAAAAAATATAAAGAGTATAATCACTAAAGTCCGAGGTGGTACATTTCACCTCCCCCGCCGCCCTACCGACAGCTCAGATTGTTAAAGTGAGTGAATTGCTGAGCCATATAGAGTAGGCCAGTTCCACCTCAAGTCGCTGGAGAACTATCACCAATGATGTCTCCGCAAGATCCTGCAAATCCCCTGGGAGGAAAGGCGCACCAACATCAGTGTCCTCGTCCAGGCTAACATCCCCAGCATTGAAGCACTGACCATACTTGATCAGCTTCGCTGGGCAGGCCACATAGTTCGCATGCCAGACATGAGACTCCCTAAGCAAATGCTCTATGCGGAGCTCCTTCATGGCAAATGAGCCAAAGGTGGGCAGTGGAAATGTTACAAGGACACCCTCAAAGCCTCCTTGATAAAGTGCGACATCACTACTGACACCTGGGAGTCTCTGGCCGAAGATCGCCTGAGGTGGAGAAAGTGCATCCGGGAGGGCGTTGAGCTCTTTGAATCTCAGCGCCGAAAGCATGAAGAGGCCAAGCATAGGCAGTGGAAGGAGCGTGCAGCAAACCAGTCCCACCCAACCCTTCCCTCGACAAATGTCTGTCTCACCTGTGACAGGGTCTTTGGCTCTCGTGTTGGACTGTTCAGCCACCAAAGAACTTGTCATGTTTGTAACCTTCACATAACTGTAACCTTTATGTAACAACACTGTACAATGTATACATCTGAATAATGCACACCTTGACCACAGGGGGTGAACTTGTGGAAGACACTCCTCACCTGGTCATCCAGGTATATAAAGGGAGGTCCCACGCAGGATCAGCACTTCTTAGTCCTGGGAATAAAGGTTTAGGTCATGTAGTGACCTTGTCTGCAGTACATGCCTCGTGTGATTCTATAGTAAGGTGTAAGAACACTACATTTGACAACGAGAAATGGGAATCAACGACCCACGAGGATGGCCACCGGTAGCACAGAGGAACGGTATTGTGTTGGTGAGGACTGGGACGATTTTGTTGAGAAGTTCCAGCAGAGCTTTGTCATGAAGGACTGGCTGGGAGAGGAAGCGGCTGGCAAACAGAGGGCACATCTACTGACCAGCTGTGGATCCAAGACGTACGCGCTGATGAAAGACCTGCTCACACCCGAGAAGCCGGCGGACAAGTCCTTTGAAGAGCTCAGCACTCTGATCGGTGAGCACCTCAAACCGGCGAGCAGTATACACATGGCCCGGCATCGGTTCTATACACACCGGCATCAGGAGGAACAAAGCATATCGGCCTTCGTTGCGGACCTTCGGTGTATAGCCAGCGTGTAAGTTCACAGATGCCTGCAGGGGGGAGATGTTAAGGGATTTCTTCATTGAGGGCATTGGTCCTGCCGGGATTTTCAGGAAGCTTATTGAGACCAAGGACTTGACTTTGGAAAGGGCAACGCTGATAGCTCAGGCCTTCATGGCAGGGGAAGAGAGGACCAAGATAATTTACACGCGCAGCCCTGCTTCCAACGTGGACCAGGGAGTTAACATTGTAAACGAGACACAGAACCCCGCAGGCAGGCAAGGGCAATTCGACACCACCCAGGCACTAACAGGCTCTAGGGTGGGCCAGCAACAGAGACAATGGCAGGGGGATCGGCAATTCACGCCATCACAAGGGACAATGCGTCCGGGGATGAGACCATTGACACTCAGCAACAGAGTGCTCAGGAATAATCAAAGAGACAATCAGAGAGGAATTCCTATTAACAGTTCCTTTGTTCATAACAATCTCAGCTCATGCTGGAGGTGCAGTGCCAGACATGCTGCGAAAACCTGTAGGTTTCAGAAATTTATCTGTAGAAACTGTAACTTCAGTAGACATCTGGCCAGAATGTGCAGAAAGCCCGTAGCGAGGCTAGTTTACGAGGCAGAGGAACCAGACGAGGGGTCTGCAAGGCAGGGTGATGCTTGGGGCAAAGCTATGGACACTGAAGTCCAGCGGGTTCATGTGGCAGACGTCCACAGCTCGTACACCAAAACTCCACCTATGATGATGAAAGTTCTATTAAATGGCATCCCGGTTTGCATGGAGCTGGACACAGGAGCCAGCCAGTCACTTATGAGTGCCCAACAATTTGAAAAACTATGGCCACTCAAAGCTAACAGGCCCAAACTGGAACGCATTGACACGCAGCTACGGACGTACACCAGAGAGATCATCCCAGTACTAGGCAGTGCAAACTTGGTGGTCACACACAATGGATCGGAGAACCGGCTGCCACTCTGGATTGTCCCGGGGAATGGTCCCGTGCTCTTGGGGAGGAGCTGGCTAGCCGAGATGAACTGGAAGTGGGGGGATGTGCATGACATTTCATCTGTGGAGCGAAGTTCATGCTCACAGGTCCTACAGAAATTCGAGCCACTTTTTCAACCAGATGTCGGGACCTTTAATGGCACCAAAGTATTGATACGCATCACCCCGGATGCCAGACCAGTGCACCACAAAGCCAGAGCCGTGCCGTATGTGATGTGTGAGAGAATTGAGAATGAGTTGGACAGGCTACTAATAAAGGGCATAATTTCACCTGTTGAATTCAGTGACTGGGCAAGCTCCATCATTCCTGTCCTTAAAGCGGATGGCTCGGTCAGGATTTGTGGTGACTACATGCCCACTATCAACCGAGTGTCACTACAAGACCAATACGCGCTTCTGAGAGCGGAGGATCTTTTTGCCACGCTGACAGGTGGCAAGCTGTTCACTAAGTTCGACCTGACTTTGGCCTATATGACTCAGGAACTGGCTGAAGAATCCAAGCTTCTGACCACCATCACTACGCACAAGGGGCTATTCGTTTACAACAGGTGTCCATTTGGCATTCGGTCAGCGGCCGCTATCTTCCAGAGGAACATGGAAAGCTTGTTTAAATCCATCCCTGGAACAATCGTATTGCAAGATGACATCCTTATCATGGGTCGAGACACTGAGGAACACCTCTACAAACTGGAGGAGGTGCTATGCCAACTGGACCGGGTAGGCTTGCGACTAAAGAAGTCCACGTGTGTGTTTTTGGCCCCAGAGGTCGAGTTTTTGGGCAGGAGGGTTACTGCAGACGGGATCCGGCCTACCGAATTCAAAACGGAGGCGATCTGTCGTGCGCCCAGGCCTGGCAACACATCGGAGTTGCAGTCATTTCTGGGACTATTGAACTACTTTGGGAAATTTCTGCCGAACTTAAGCACATTGTTGGAGCCGCTGCACGTGCTCCTGCATAAGGGTTGTGAATGGTTTTGGGACGAATGTCAAGAACGGGCTTTCAATCGGGCGTGGAATCTGCTTTGTTCCAACAAGCTGTTGACCTTCTACAACCCCTGTAAGAAACTGGTTTTAACGTGTGATGCATCATCCTATGGGGTTGGGTGCATGTTGCAGCAGAGTAATGATGAGGGCCAACTCCAACCTGTGGCTTATGCCTCCAGGTCGCTCTCCCAGGCAGAACGTGGATATGGGATGGTTGAAAAAGAAGCTCTCGCATGTGTCTATGGGGTGAAAAAGATGCACCAGTACTTTTTCGGCAGAAGGTTTGAGTTAGAAACGGATCACAAACCGTTAACATCCCTGCTGTCTGACAGCAAGGCTCTCAATGCCAATGCGTCATCTCGCATACAGCGGTGGGCCCTCATGCTGGCTGCGTATGACTACACCATATGGCACCGGCCAGGCACCGAAAATTGCGATGACGCGCTCAGCAGGCTCCCACTGGCGACCACCGAGGGGGCGTCGGAACAAAGCGCGGAGATGGTCATGGCCATTGAGGTTTTCGACACCGCAGGCTCCCCCATCACAGCCCACCAGATCAAAATCTGGACCAACAGAGATCTCCTCCTATTCCTGATAAAGAAATGTGTCCTGACTGGGGATTGGGCGCCCACACATGGAGCGTGTCCCATGGAGGTCAGGCTGTTTCACAGACGGATGGACGAGCTCTCCATCCAAGCCGACTGCCTGCTATGGGGTAGCCGGATAGTCATGCCCCAGAAGGGAGGGAAGCATTCATCAGGGAACTCCACAGCGAGCACCCAGGCATCGTGCTAATGAAGGCCATTGCCCGGTCACATGTATGGTGGCCGGGAATTGACTCAGACCTGGAACACTGGGTTCGCAGGTGCACGACGTGTTCTCAGCTGGGAAATGCCCCCAGGGAGGCCCCACTCAGCCCGTGGCCCTGGCCCACCAGGCCATGGTCACGTATTCACATAGACTACGCGGACCCGTTCATGAGAAAAATGTTCCTGATTATTGTCGATGCATACTCGAATTGGATCGAGTGCATCATATTGAATTCGAGCATGACATCCACCACTGTGGAGAATCTGCGTACAGTCTTTGCGACCCACGGCTTGCCGGACATCCTGGTTAGCGATAATGTCCCGTGTTTCACTAGCTATGAATTCCAGGAGTTTATGTCGGGTAATGGTATCAAACACGTCAGGACAGCACCGTTCAAGCCAGCTTCCAATGGCCAAGCGGAACGTGCGGTTCAAATCATAAAACAGGGCATGCTCCAGACTCAAGGACCCTCCCTTCAGTACCGCCTATCGCGCCTCCTGCTGGCCTATAGGTCCCACCCGCATTCGCTCACGGGAGTTCCGCCTGCGAAACTACTCATGAAACGCACGCTTAAAACTAGGCTGTCCCTCATTCACCCAGACCTGTCAGACATTGTTGAGGGTAAGCGCCAGTCCCAAATCGAGTGCCATGATTGCAACTCAGCGGGGAGATGCATAGAAATCGAAGACCCTGTATTTGTTCTCAATCATGCTTTGGGACTCAAGTGGCTTGAGAGTACTGTAATTGGCAAAGAGGGGAATAGGGTCATAGTGGTCAGACTTAACAATGGGCAGATATGCTGCAAACATCTGAACCAAGTAAAGAAAAGATTCAGCATGGACACTGAGGAACCTGAGGAAGATCATGAGATGTCACCCACACCACTGCCAGTGAACAAGTAACAAGGACATTCACCAGCATGCACAGTCCCTGCGGCCAGCCTGGACAGGCTGGAATCACCTCAGGCGACAGAGATGCATGCCAAGGCCCAACCATCAGAGCCCCAACTGCGGCGCTCCACGAGAGAGCGTCGACCGCCTGAAAGACTCAATCTTTGACCCAAAGACGTTGGGGGGAGGTGATATCATGTTTGTAACCTTCACATAACTGTAACCTTTATGTAACAACACTGTACAATGTATACACCTGAGTAATGTACACCTTGACCACAGGGGTGAACTTGTGGGAGACACTTCTCACCTAGTCATCCAGGTATATAAAGGGAGGTCCCACGCAGGGTTAGCACTTCTTGGTCCTGGGAATAAAGTTTCAGGTCACGTAGTGACCTTGTCTGCATTACATGCCTCGTGTGATTCTATAGTAAGGTGTAAGGACACGACAGAACTCACTTCAGGAGTGGAAGCAAGTCTTCCTCGATTCTGAGCGACTGCCTATGATGATGATGATAATCCCATTCTGCAGTAAGTTAGCCAGGGCAATGATGAGGGTGAAATCGTGGGACTCAGCACGCCTTGGTTAGAACAGAGAAAATCAAAGGGGTTCCTGCTTCTGCCCGCCAGCTAGCAACCCCTCTGAGATGTACAAATGGATACACGTAAGCTGTAGATTGGTTCCGGCTTGCTTGTGACCGTGCTTGTGACTGGGCAGAATTGTACAAGAAGGTGGTTCACCTGTGCAAGACACTGGGGAATGAATTGAGCCCATACAACTGCAGCCTGACAAGCGATCAGTGCATTGAGGAGAAGGTGAGAGGAGACCATTGGACGAAAGAGGAAGGGAGGGGAAAATGACAAATAGTTCTGGCTTGCTGCTGCACACTGTCTCCTGCAGCGACACCTATTCCCAATGATTTATCACTTGGACACCAGCTTTGGAAATGTCTTTATGTTCATTTTTATTTGAGAATGATTACATTAGTTATTAAACCCAGTCATAACTTTCTGACAGTGACTGGGTGTGAGGCAAAGGAATTTTCCAGGCATTTTGCAAAATGAAATTTCAAAATGCTTTTGAATTGTATTCAAAAAATATAAGTAGGCTGGATGAAACCAAGTAAAAACAGTTTTTTTTTTTAATTGGACATAAACTAGAACTATTATAATGATTATTTACACAGCTCATCTGCCATTATAAGCAATGTCTCATTGCCTTTTTTTAATATCTTTAAGAGTTCAATTACATATTCATATTGTTTTCTTCAACTATCCATTCAAGAGATAAAAAGTATCTCCAGAGTATACTGTAAATGAGAAATGGACTAAAAATTCACTTCATAAATTCTTCATTTGGCGCTTTGTAATTTTGAGAAATATATAATACAAACTGATCCCCCTGTGGCATTGCTCATGGGTAATCTGGATTCCTCGTGACTGACAGTTCTAATTTTAGCTGATAAACTGGCTACTTCCCTTAAAGGCTACTGCTCAGCTATGTCGTGTGTGCCAATGACATAGCGTGGGGCAGTGTACACCATCTACCAGATGCACTTCAGCAGCACCTCCCAAACCCGTGACCTCTACCACCTAGAAGGACAAGGGCAGCAGGCGCATGGGAACACCACCACCTCCACGTTCCCCTCCAAGTAACACACCATCCTGACTTAGAAATATATCGGTCGTTCCTTCATAGTTGCTGATCAAAATCCTGGAACTCCCTCCCTAACCGCACAGTGGGAGTACCTTCACCACATGGACTGCAGCAGTTCAAGAAGGCGGCTCACCGCCACCTTCTCAAGGGCAATGAGGGATGGGCAATAAACACTGGCCTTGCAAGCGATGCCCACATCCCAGGATCGAATAAAAAAAAGAAACGTGTCTAAGTAGCTTCTGGAGTTAATTAGAGTTTAACTATTGTTATATTATTATATTGTTATCTTGGGCCCAAGTTTCGGCCTCAGTTGCTCCTAATTTTTTGTAGCAACTGGTGTAGAATGGAGTATCTTAGAAATTCAAATTCTCGGCATTTAGTTTGCTTCAGTTCTAGTCAGTTAGAACAGTTTCACTTTGGAATAGAATTTTTTTTTCAAAAGGGGGCGTGTCCGGCCACTTACGCCTGTTTTCAAAGTTTTGGCAGTGAAAACTTACTCCAAACTAACTTAGAATGGAGTAAGTGAAGATTTTTGTACCGCTCGAAAATACCTTGTCTACACTTTAGAAAATCAGGCGTAGGTTACAAATCAGGCGTAGGGAATGGTGGTGGGGGGAGGGGGGTGGTTTAAAGGGAAGTTTACAAACATTAAACACTTCAATTTTATAAAAAGAGTCATCAATAATAAATGATAAATACATCAATAAATCAACCAATAAATCCATCAAAAAAAATTAATAAAAAATAATTTAAAAAAAAAAATCAATAAATAAAACATTTTCTACTTACTGGCTGCAGCACCGGGAGTCCTCCAACAGCGTGCTGGGACGGCCCCCCCCCAAGTGTGTCTCTGTCAGTGTCTCTATCTCTCTGTCTGTCTGTCTGTGTGTGTCTCTCACTCTCTGTCTGTCAGTGTCTGTGTTTCTGACAGCGAGGGGTGGAGGGGAGGGGGAGGATGGGGAGGGGAGGGGAGGAGGGGTGGCGGAGTGGGGGAGAGGGGGTGTAGTGGGGGAGAGGGGTGGGGAGGGAAGAGGGGGTGGGGGGAAGAGGGGGTGGGGGGGAAGAGGGGGTGGGGGGGGAAGAGGGGGTGGGGGGAAGAGGGGGTGAGGGGAAGAGGGGGTGGGGGGGAAGAGGGGGTGGGGGGAAGAGGGGGTGGGGGGGAAGAGGGGGTGGGGGGGAAGAGGGGGTGGGGGGAGGGGGGTGACAAGGGAGGGAGGGGAGGGGGGTGAGAAGGGAGGGAGGGGAGGGGGGGTGAGAAGGGAGGGAGGGGAGGGGAGTGAGAAGGGAGGGGGGGTGAGAAGGGAGGGAGGGGTGAGAAGGGAGGGGGGGTGAGAAGGGAGGGAGGGGAGGGGGGGTGAGAAAGGAGGGAGGGGAGGGGGGAGGAGAGGTAGGAGGAGGGAGGGGAGGGGGGAGAGAAGGGAGGGAGGGGAGGGGAGGGGGGAAGAGAAGGGGGGAAGAGAGAGAGAGAGAAGGGAGAGAGAGAGAGAGAGAAAGAAAGGAGAGGGAGGCTGAACGGGCCGGGCCCGGCCGGGCCCAAGACTTCGAGCTTCGACTTACCGGATTGACAGGTAGGTGGCGTCGGGTCCGGGGTCCGGGGGTGTCGGGAGCGTGGATCGGGGGGAGCGTGGGTTAGGGGAGGGGGGTCGGTCGGTCGGGGGGGGGAGCGGAGATCGGTCGGGGGGGGTGATCGGTTGGGGGGGTGGTGATCAGTCGGGGGGGTGGGGGGGTGATCGGTCGGGGGGGGCAGAGATCGGTCGGCAGGGGGAGATCAGTCGGGAGCAGATGTCGGTCGGGGGGGGGAGGTCGGGAGCGGGGGAAGCGGAGGTCGGGTCGTGGGAGGGCGTGGCCCGGTGGGGGGGTGTGGGAGCGGGAGTCAAGTCGGGTCGGGTCCAGTCCGTGGGGTCGGGTCCAGTCCGGTCCGGGGGCGGGGGGAGGTGGGGGGGGGAAAGCCGGAGTCGGGTCGGGAGGATGCAGGAGCTGGGCGTGGGAGGAGCCTTATGCACGCAGCCCCAGTGAGGCCATTCGGCCAGGGCTCGGGGCTGCGTGCTTCGGGCCCCTCCCACACAGTTTTGGGCGCCTAGAGCTACTGCACATGCGCGCTCACTTCATTGGGTAGATGCTGAGAGGTTGTTTCCCCTGGCTCGAGAGTCTAGAACCAGCGGGCATAGTCCCAGGATAAGGGGTCGGCCATCTAAGACTGAGATGAGGAGAAATTTCTTCACTCAGAGGGTTGTGAATCTTTGGAATACTCTGCCTCAGAGGGCAGTGGAAGCTGAATCGTTGAGTACAGTTAAGACAGTGATCGATAGATTTTTGGACTCTAGTGCAATCATGATCTTATTGAATGGCAGAGCAGGCTCGAGGGGCCGTATGGCCAACTACTGCTCCTAATTCTTATGTTTTTATGTTGCCACCCCTGCTAATAAAGAATGCAGTTCTACAAGCTGAAATTCTACTTAACAGAATCGGGTTGTTCTCTGTCTCTAATTAATTTAAATTCTATATATCTGCAAAGAAATTATATTACAGTCTTGTTTAAATACAATATGAAATTAGACTTTTTCCTCTGTGAATTGAAATAATATTTAGCATTGGAAAGAAAACTGTGAAATACTATCAGGGAAATGTTTAGAAGAATTATGGATTAATTATTCATAACTATCAAAACATTCTTTCGAACAATTAATACAGTGGAAAATAGATTCGAGCTATTGGCCCAGAAATTCCGACCTGAAACATTTCGATGAAAGTACCTGGTGGTCCCGGAGGAGCGTGGGATTCCGGAGGTGAGGCCTTCTCTTCCCGCGCTGCGGAGCGCATTCCCATCCTCCGGGTGCAGAAGGTGCAGTCACGGTATGACTGCTCAGCCAATCAGGTACAGTATTCCACAGCTTTCTCATTAATAACAATGGGAACTCCGTATCTACCAGTTCCCATTGCTCTTAATGATAAAAAAACACACTAAACACCACAATAAAAAATAAAAAACACACCCCACATAATTAAAATTAATTGAAATGAAAGTTAATAAATGCCTTAGAAAAAAAAAATATTTTTCCAATTTTTTTAAAAGCTTTGTAATTAGGATTAAAAATAAACTTACCTTAGTGGGTAGGGTTTTTAAAAATAAGATGTGTTTTTTTATTGTTATTGTTTATGTTTTAAGTATGTTTTAAAACTCTTATACATATAAAAGTAGGCTATAGGCTTTTATCAGGCACAAGAGTTTTGAGGACATTTGCTGCGCAGGATATGGGTAAATCCGGCAATCTTGCCCTTGCAAATGTCCTCACTCCTGAGATATGGATGATTTGTCAAGCTCCAGCTTGACAGATCGGAAAAGCTGGTTTTCAGCGCATGCGCATTGTGCGCTGAAAAATGGCTTTTGCCATGTCTTCCCGGGTCCGTAAACACTCCGTACGGACCTGGGAAGGCCGGGATTTCCAGGCCATTAACATCAACTAGCAAGAATCTTGGTCAATTTTGTAAAAGACAGATAATCATTACCATCAGATTTCAACAGTTCCGTGCATGAAGAACAGTCGGGGAACAGCAGTTTACAGTTGAAAAGCACCTCTCTGTTAATGGAAATGCTGAGAGTGAGAAAGAACCAGTTTCTACAGCAAATCAGATCATTTCCCCTCGAGATACTTGCATGGAATTTTAACATTAACTGTGCAGTCATGTTTTATCTTTGCAGCAGAGCAAGATTAATAACGGAACTGGAACTGAACCAGTCTGGCATTTTGTCAAAGATGTGAGAGCGCCTGGATAAAATAGTTCAACATGTGTTCAAAATCATGAGGGTTCTAGACAGAGTAGATAGACTGAAATTGTTCCCATCGGCAGAAGGGTCGTCAACCAGAGGACACAGATTTAAGGTGATTGGCAGAAGGTCCAAATGCGACAGGAGAAAAAACTTTTTTACGCAGCGAGCGGTTAGGATCTGGAATTGACCGCCTGAAAAGGTGGTGGAGACAGACTCAATCGTGGCCTTCAAGAGGGAGTTGGATCAGTACGTGAAGGAAAAAAATTAGCAAGGCTAGGGGAAAGGTCAGTGGGAATGGGACTAGCTGAAGTGTTCTTGCAGAGAGCCGGCACAGGCTCGATGGGCCAAATGGCCACCTTCTGTGCTGTAACCATTCTATGATTCTATTCTATCACTTCAACTTTACGCCACTTACAGGGCAATGCCTACTTTTTAAATTGCCTTTCATTTACATTGCAAGAAGAGAAGTGAACGTGCTATTGGCTATTTGCTACCATTAGATAGTAGTTCGGCACCAGTGTCTGAGTGCTGAGATATGCCTCTGAAAAGCAGGGTCTTCCCCTTGTCCAGCGTGTGGTACAACCCAGGCAGCAGAACTCAATGCATCTTGCTCACACCAGATCGCAATGTCTTTGTGGTACAACTGCAGCACAAGGAATGGAAGGTTAAAAAAAAATCATCTTATTCTTCAGCTAGTTTGCATTTTTTTAACAGCTCAAAGTGATTTGCTGCTGCACACAGTTCAGGCATTATTCCTATTTACATGACTTGCCTGAACTCAGCTTCCAGGCTAGACTTTAATTGGTGCTGCCCAAATGCAAGCTGAGGATAATGGAACAGATATCAGTGATGTCGGGTTTGGGCCCTATTGTGCTGAATCACCGGCCCCCAATCAGCTGTTGACGCTATGTCAATTGAAAATGTTAAAACAGATTGATAGATTATTGTTAGGTAAGGGTACTAAAGGATATGGAACCAAGGCTGATAAATGGAGTTAAGATACAGATCAGGAATGATCTGAAAGCAAAGAAAGACTTGCGTTTCTATAGCGCCTTTCACAACCAACGGATGTCTCAAAGCGCTTTACAGCCAATTAAACTTTTTTTGGAGTGTAGTCACTGTTGTAATGTAGGAAACATGGCAGCCAAATTAGGCTCAGCAAGCTCCCACAAACAGCAATGTGATAATGACCAGTTATGTTTATTGAGGGATAAATTTTGGCCAGGACACCGGGGATAACTCCCCTGTTCTTCGAAAGAGTGCCATGCGATCTGTTATGTATGTGAACCTCACCTGTGTGTGAGACTTGCCACTAGAGGGCACACCTGTGGGAGACCTATGGGTCACCTGTGTACCCTGGTGCAAGCAGGTATAAAAGGCAGGCCACCACTTTGCTGCCTCACTTTGGAGTTATATTGAAGAGACCAAGGTCACAATGGTTTGAGAGTACAACACAGTCTCGTGGCATTATTCTGAACGTAACAACTGGCGACGAGTTACAGATCACGAACTTCCACGCGGAAATGGCTGCCGTTGGTATTCTTGAGAGATTTGTTGAGGGTGATGATTGGGAAGCCTTTATTGAGCAGCTCAACCAGTACTTTGTGGCCAATGAATTGGACATGGCTGAAACAGAGATCAAGCGCAGGGCGAGTCTCCTCACCGTATGTGGGTCATCGGTATATGGCCTCCTTAAGAATTTGCTGACACCGGTCAAACTAATGGACAAATCATATGCAAAGCTGTGTACACTGGCTAAGGAACACCTCAAGCCAAAGGAGAGCATCCTGATGGCCAGGTACTGCTTTTATTCGCATCGTCGCTCCGAAGGCCAGAACGTGGCGAGTTTTGTCGCCGACCTAAGACGCCTTGCGGGGCAGTGCTACTTTTCAGGATCCTTGGGGGAAATGTATGGGACATTTTCGTGCTTGGAATTGGCCACAAGGGCATCCTTCGCAAACTGCTGTCTCCTGAATCCCTGGATCTGAGCAGGGCCATCACGATAGTCCAAGCCTTCAGATCCACGAGCGACAACACGAAACAGATATCTCCATAGAATCGAAGCCCACCATCAAGTACTGTGCTTAAAATAATGCCTTCAGCAGGCAGGACTGTACATGGTAGAACTCACACGACCACAGAGGCGACACCTGGAGTGGCTCAGAGGCCGTTGGGGAGTGCTAATGTGAATCCATTAATGCCATGCTTGCGCTGCGAGGGCAGTCACAGAGCCCTTCAATGTCATTTCAAGCACTATGTGTGCAAGGGTTGTGGAACAATGGGGCACCTTAAGCGAATGTGCAAGCGACCTTGGACTCACCATGTGGCAAAGTCAACAGAGAGCAACCAATCCAGCGTGGATCATGCTGAACGAGCAGGAGAGGCAACTCAACCAGAGAATGAGAAGGAAATGTATGGGGTACACACCTTCACCACCAAAAGCCCTCCGATAATGTTAAAAGTCAAACTTAACGGCACTCCAGTCCCCATGGAATTGGGCATGGGGGCGAGTCAATCGATTATGAGCCAGAAGGCCTTTGCGAAACTGTGGAGTAACAAGACACAGAGGCCAAAACTGAGTCCGATTCACACTACACTGTGAACTTACACCAAAGAACTTATTCGTGTTATTGGCAGTGCAGCAGTGAAAGTATCGTATGATAGAATGGTGCATGATTTACCAGTATGGATTGTACCAGGCGATGGCCCAACACTGTTCAGCAGGACCTGGCTAGGCAAGCTCCGGTGGAACTGGGATGACATGAAAGCCCTGTCCTCGGTGGATGACGCCCCATGCGCCCAGGTGCTAAACAAATTCACGGCGTTATTTGAGCCAGGCATCGGCAGCTTCACAGACGCCAAAGTGCAGATCCACCTTGTTCCTGGGGCACGGCCCTTTCATAGAACATAGAAAATAGGTGCAGGAGTAGGCCATTCGGCCCTTCGAGCCTGCACCACCATTCAATAAGATCATGGCTGATCATTCCCTCAGTACCCCTTTCCTGCTTTCTCTCCATTCCCCTTGATCCCCTTAGCCGTAAGGGCCATATCTAACTCCCTCTTGAATATATCCAATGAACTGGCATCAACAACTCTCTACGGCAGGGAATTCTGTAGGTTAACAATTCTCTGAGTGAAGAAGTTTTTCCTCATCAAAATCCTATATGGCCTACCCCTTATCCTAAGACTGTGTCCCCTGGTTTTGGACTTCCCCAACATCGGGAACATTCTACCTGCATCTAACCTGTCCCGTCCCGTCAGGATCTTATATGTTAATATGAGATCCCCTCTCATCCTTCTAAACTCCAATGCATCAAGGCCCAGTTGATCCAGTCTCTCCTCATATGTCAGTCCTGCCATCCCTGGAATCAATCTGGTGAACCTTCGCTGCACTCCCTCAATAGCAAGAATGTCCTTCCTCAGATTAGGAGACCAAAACTGAACACAAAATTCCAGGTGGGGCCTCACCAAGGCTCTGTACAATAAGACCTCCCTGCTCCTATACTCAAATTTCCTAGCTATGAAGGCCAACATACCATTTGCCTTCTTCACCGCCTGCTGTACCTGTATGCCAACTTTTAATGACTGATGAACCATGACACCCAGGTCTCGTTACACCTCCCCTTTTCCTAATCTGCTGCCATTCAGATAATATTCTGTCTTCGCGTTTTTGCCCCCAAAGTGGATAGCCTCACATTTATCTACATTATGCTGCATCTGCCATGCATTTGCCCACTCACCTAACCTGTCCAAATCACCCAGCAACCTCCTCGCGTCTCCCTCACAGCTCACACCGGCACCCAGTTTAGTGTCATCTGCAAACTTGGAGATATTACACTCAATTCCTTCATCCAAATCATTGATGTGTATTGTAAAGAACTGGGGTCCCAGCACTGAGCCCTGCGGCACTCCACTAGTCACTGCCTGCCATTCTGAAAAGGACCTGTTTATCCCGACACTCTTCTTCCTGTCTGCCAACAGTTCTCTATCCACGTCAGTACATTACCCCCAATACCATGTGCTTTGATTTTGCACACCTATCTCTTGTGCGGGACCTTGTCAAAAGCCTTTTGAAAGTCCAAATACACCACATCCACTGGTTCTCCCTTGGCCACTCTACTAGTTACATTTTCAAAAAATTCAAGAAGATTTGTCAAGGCCCGAGCAGTCCCATATATGATGCAAGAGAAAATCGAAATCAAGCTGGACAGACTTCAACGAGAGGCAATCAGATCGCAAGTCGAGTTCAACGAGTGAGCCAGTCCAATCGTGCCGGTACTCAAGAGCGATGGGACAGTCAAAATCTGCGGGGACTACAAGGTAACGATCAACCGAGTCTCGTTGCAAGACCAGTAGCCACTACCCAAAGCAGAGGACTTATTCGCAACGCGAGCAGGTGGAAAGTCATTCACCAAGCTAGACCTAACCTCCGCGTACATGACACAGGATCTGGCTGAACCGTCAAAGAAGTTGATGTGCATCAGCACGCACAAAGGACTGTTCGTATACTACAGATGCCGCTTTGGGATTCGCTCGGCAGCGGCCATCTTCCAGAGGAACATGGAGAGTCTGCTGAAATTGGTTCCATGTACAGTGGTGTTCCAGGACGAAATCCTGATCACTGGTCGAAACACCACTGAACATTGGCACAACCTGGAAGAGGTTCTAAAGCGACTGGGCAGAGTGGGACTCAGGCTGAAACGCTCCAAGTGTGTTTTCCTGGCACCAGAGGTCAAATTTCTGGGGAGAAAGATTGCAGCAGATGGCATCAGACCCATGGACTCCAAGACGGAGGACATCAAGAATGCACCCAGACCATAGAATGTGACAGAGCTGCGTTCATTCCTGGGCATCCTCAACTACTTTGGTAACTTTCTACCAGGGTTGAGCACATTGCTGGAACCCTTGCATTTGTTGCTATGCAAGGGTGATGACTGGGTTTAGGGTAAATCTCAAGAAATAGCCTTTAACAAAGCCAGAAACCTGCTATGCTCTAACAAATTACTTGTATTGTATGACCCATGTAAATGTTTAGTACTAGCATGTGATGCGTCGTCGTACGGGGTCGGGTGCGTGTTACAGCAAGCAAATGTGTCGGGCAAACTGCAACTGGTTGCATATGCATCCAGAAGTTTATCCAAGGCTGAAAGAGCCGACAGTATGG